>NC_064918.1:37774599-38374599 GCF_929443795.1 Astur gentilis
GAAAGGCAATGCTAATGTGTGTTTGTGTTATTAACATTATTAATTTCAATATTATAGCATGCATATGTTATTGACCCATGTTTTCAACTTACCTCATAAGAAAAGCTATTTAAAATGTTTGTCATGTTTATAAAAATACATTCTCTGCACAGACATAAGCAGGGAGGAAAAAACTGCAATCTTATATTTGGTTATGTTTTTCTTTTTTTAATGCTGGCCAGTGACAGATGATTCAGAGGTGCAGTAAGTTCTCTTAAGATATCTATCAAGTCCATTTATATGTTACTTTACAAAAAATGTCATGCTTAATTTCAGCAGCCCCTCTTTCAGTGCCATGAAGCACAACCAGACTATTCTGATTAGTTTAGCTTAGAGAACTATCCATGTTACTTCAAGTAATAAAACTGGTCTGTCATAATAGTGTCTGATGACTATGAATTCAACTGGTAGATTACAATCCAAATGAAACATTTTTAGTTACAAATTATTATCCATTTTGTTCTTTACATCTACTCTTCCTCTAGCTATGGGAAAAGCAAAAAATAAGAACTGATAATTTTTCAGTGTCACTTTCAGAATTATGGACATCTCAGCTGATTTACGTTGACTCTTTTCCTTTGTGAACTAATCAAACATTGTCCTTGCAAGCTAATATACTATATGTAATTCTAATCTTGCAGTATCCATTGCCTGGCTCTGGCTTTTACCAATCTGGACCATGTTTTTTTGGAAATAATATTTTAAATCTAGTGGGAACAAACTGCAGAGGCAGAATTAACTGAGAAGCAAACAGAAAGCAGAACCAGGAAAGGAAGATAGAAGCCTATGCTTTCTTTTTAAAGTATTCACTGTACATACTCACATATCTGTTTTGAAGTAAATGAGTGAAAGATAAATCAAAAGGGGTTGGCTGATTTGGTTTTCAAGCAACATACATTAGATACCTAAGCAGCTGAAGAAGCAAATGAGCTAGAGGGACAGAATATGAATATATATACCCTATTATCTCCAGAAAGCAAAAGTATTTACACTAATTTATTATACACAATCCTTTCAGGTTAAGTGTTTCAACTGCATTTGCCTTCTTTTTACACCTTTTCCTTTTGGGGAAAAAAAAAATATTACAGGAAACCATAAGCTGCTTCATCTATTCTGCAAGCAGAAAAAGACTGAAGTACGAGGGTGATTAACTGAAAATAATTTACCTTGCCTTAAAAAATCCAATTACATCGGGGCGGGGGGGGGGGGGGGGGCAGTTCTGAGGATGCAATCATGATGTTGTGGTTTAACCCAACAGGCAGCTAAACACCACATAGCTGTTTGCTCACACACCCCCCCAGTGGGATAGGGGAGAGAATTGGAAAAAAGGTAAAACTCATCGGTTGAGATAAATACAGTTTAATAGGACAGAAAAGGAAGGGGGGGGGGGGGGGAAATAATAATGATGATAAAAGAATATAGAAAACGAGTGATGCACCGATGCCCAGCCAGTACCCGAGTAGTGGGCCACCACATCCCCCACACACACACTGCCCCAGTCAATTCCTCCCAGTTTTATTGTTCAGCATGACATCATATGGTATGGAATATCCCATTGGTCAGTTTGGGTCAGCTATCTTGGCTGTGTCCCCTTCCAAGTTGTTGTGCACCCACAGCCTCCTCACTGGCAGGGCAGCATGAGAAGCTGAAAAATCCTTGCCTTAGTGTAAGCATGGCACAGCAACAACTAAAACATCAGTGTGTTATCAACATTATTCTCTTACTAAATCCAAAACATAGCACTATACCAACTACTAATAAGAAAATGAACTCTAGCCCAGCTGAAACCAGGACACAAGAGAAAGTAGAGCACTGCAAAGGTCAATGCTGGATAGCATAGTGCCCTTTATTCTCCTGACCAACTTAATAATAAGATGCTAGAAGGCATCAGGTTAAAAACAGCTTTATCTTACCTTGGACACACTTTGAGAAATTATATAAATTGAAAACATAACGGGATTTGTTTGGTCCTGGAAGAAGACCATGCTCATGTTTTGATAAATTTCCACAGCAGCATCCACAAAGTTTGTCACAGTCTGCTTTACTGGTTGAGCAAATTCTGCTGAGATCTTCAGGATAGTCTGTGTGCAAAGCAGAAGCAGAAGAATAAAACACACTCAGAATGCAATATGCAGGAGATTTACTTTTACTTTGATCCTCAAATACCTGCAGTCCCATTCTGTTATCATTTAAAGGAATCTCAGTTGAAAGATTTAATGTAACAGAAGACACACACGTTAACCACAAAAGTGTAGTAAATTAATTTAAGTGTTAATTAAAGAGTTATGTTAGTTCAGTTCAGGAATTTAACTGGAAGGTGCCTGCACTTAGTCTTCTAATTCATAGGCAGATATTTACATATGAAAGAGACTGGGTTGCAGGCAACAAATTAATGTCTGTGTCAAGAAGGAAAGGGCCTTGGGAAAGAGCACTTGTGTACTTTGCATTTCATCTTCTCCGAGCTTAAAAGCTGTCTATTGTCCAGATAATCTAGGCAAAGCACATAGATGCAAAAGCAGCCCAAGGACTAGGCAAATATGTGATGAGGTCCGCACTGACCCAGTGGAGAGATAGAGGTCAATTTCTTAGCCTTCTTCCTTATGTCCAGAATTCTCTCATACTCTTGTTCCTTAGCACAGAATCTCCTTGGCTGAAAGATGCAAAAAGTTAGGACAGAAAAGAAGAAATGTGGAAAGAAGGGTTGAAACAAAAATAAATGTGAAGGATGAAGGGAAACAGAGACACTTCACTATCCCTCTGCAGCCTATCTTTAGCCGCAACAGCACTGGGGATCTCTGCTTTCCCAGAGACTCAGCATGTCACGGTGCTCGTTCTCGGCAGAAACTTTTTCTGAAAGGCAAAAGTCTGGCTCCTTCTCCCACACGGAAGGTGCCAGCCCTAAAAGATCTTGCTGGTCTTCACCGTCCCCCTGCAGCCTATCTTTAGCCACAACAGCAGTGGGGATCTCTGCTGTCCCAGAGACTCAGCATGTCACGGTGCTCGTTCTCGGCAGAAACTTTTTCTGAAAAGGCAAACGTCTGGCTCCTTCTCCCAAAAGCAAGGTGCCAGCCCTGAAGATCTTGTGGTCTTCACCGCCCCCTGCAGCCTATCCACAGGCACAACAGCACTGGGGATCTCTGCTTTCCCAGAGACTCAGCATGTCACGGTGCTCGTTCTCGGCAGAAACTTTTTCTGAAAAGGCAAACGTCCGGCTCCTTCTCCCACAGGGAAGCTGCCAGCCCTGAGAGCTCTTGCAGGTCTGCACCATCCCTCTGCAGCCTAAATTTAGCCGCAACAGCACTGGGGATCTCTGCTTTCCCAGAGACTCAGCATGTCACGGTGCTCGCTCTCGGCAGAGCCTTTTTCTGAGAAGGCAATCTTACGGCTCCTTCTCCCACAATGGAAGCTGCCAGCCCTGAAAGATCTTGCTGGTCTTAACCGTCCCCCTCCAGCCTATCCACAGGCACAACAGCACTGGGGATCTCTGCTTTCCCAGAGACTCAGCATGTCACGGTGCTCGTTCTCGGCAGAAACTTTTTCTGAAAAGGCAAACGTCCGGCTCCTTCTCCCACAAGGAATGTACCAGCCCTGAGAGCTCTTGCAGGTCTGCACCATCCCTCTGCAGCCTAAATTTAGCCGCAACAGCACTGGGGATCTCTGCTTTCCCAGAGACTCAGCATGTCACGGTACTCGCTCTCGGCAGAGCCTTTTTCTGAGAAGGCAATCATACGGCTCCTTCTCCCACAATGGAGGCTGCCAGCCCTGAAAGATCTTGCTGGTCTTAACCGTCCCCCTGCAGCCTATCCACAGGCACAACAGCACTGGGGATCTCTGCTTTCCCAGAGACTCAGCATGTCACGGTGCTCGTCCTCGGCAGAAACTTTTTCTGAGAAGGCCAACGTCTGGCTCCTTCTCCCACAAGGAATGTACCAGCCCTGAGAGCTCTTGCAGGTCTGCACCATCCCTCTGCAGCCTAAATTTAGCCGCAACAGCACTGGGGATCTCTGCTTTCCCAGAGACTCAGCATGTCACGGTGCTCGCTCTCGGCAGAGCCTTTTTCTGAGAAGGCAATCTTACGGCTCCTTCTCCCACAATGGAAGCTTCCAGCCCTGAAAGATCTTGCTGGTCTTAACCGCCCCCCTCCAGCCTATCCACAGGCACAACAGCACTGGGGATCTCTGCTTTCCCAGAGACTCAGCATGTCACGGTGCTCGTTCTCGGCAGAAACTTTTTCTGAAAAGGCAAACGTCCGGCTCCTTCTCCCACAGGGAAGCTGCGAGCTCTGAGAGCTCTTGCAGGTCTGCACCATCCCTCTGCAGCCTAAATTTAGCCGCAACAGCACTGGGGATCTCTGCTTTCCCAGAGACTCAGCATGTGACGGTGCTCGCTCTCGGCAGAGCCTTTTTCTGAGAAGGCAATCTTACGGCTCCTTCTCCCACAATGGAAGCTGCCAGCCCTGAAAGATCTTGCTGGTCTTAACCGTCCCCCTCCAGCCTATCCACAGGCACAACAGCACTGGGGATCTCTGCTTTCCCAGAGACTCAGCATGTCACGGTGCTCGTCCTCGGCAGAAACTTTTTCTGAGAAGGCAATCTTACGGCTCCTTCTCCCACAATGGAAGCTGCCAGCCCTGAAAGATCTTGCTGGTCTTAACCGTCCCCCTCCAGCCTATCCACAGGCACAACAGCACTGGGGATCTCTGCTTTCCCAGAGACTCAGCATGTCACGGTGCTCGTTCTCGGCAGAAACTTTTTCTGAAAAGGCAAACGTCCGGCTCCTTCTCCCACAAGGAATGTACCAGCCCTGAGAGCTCTTGCAGGTCTGCACCATCCCTCTGCAGCCTAAATTTAGCCGCAACAGCACTGGGGATCTCTGCTTTCCCAGAGACTCAGCATGTCACGGTGCTCGCTCTCGGCAGAGCCTTTTTCTGAGAAGGCAATCTTACGGCTCCTTCTCCCACAATGGAAGCTGCCAGCCCTGAAAGATCTTGCTGGTCTTAACCGTCCCCCTCCAGCCTATCCACAGGCACAACAGCACTGGGGATCTCTGCTTTCCCAGAGACTCAGCATGTCACGGTGCTCGTTCTCGGCAGAAACTTTTTCTGAAAAGGCAAACAGCTGGCTCCTTCTCCCACAAGGAATGTACCAGCCCTGAGAGCTCTTGCAGGTCTGCACCATCCCTCTGCAGCCTAAATTTAGCCGCAACAGCACTGGGGATCTCTGCTGTCCCAGAGACTCAGCATGTCACGGTGCTCGTTCTCGGCAGAAACTTTTTCTGAAAAGGCAAACGTCCGGCTCCTTCTCCCACAAGGAATGTACCAGCCCTGAGAGCTCTTGCAGGTCTGCACCATCCCTCTGCAGCCTAAATTTAGCCGCAACAGCACTGGGGATCTCTGCTGTCCCAGAGACTCAGCATGTCACGGTGCTCGTTCTCGGCAGAAACTTTTTCTGAAAAGGCAAACGTCTGGCTCCTTCTCCCACAAGGAAGCGGCCAGCCCTGAAAGATCTTGCTGGTCTTCCCCGTCCCCCTGCAGCCTATCTTTAGCCACAACAGCACTGGGGATCTCTGCTTTCCCAGAGACTCAGCATGTCACAGTGCTCGTTCTCGGCAGAAACTTTTTCTGAAAAGGCAAACGTCTGGCTCCTTCTCCCACAAGGAAGCTGCCAGCCCTGAAAGATCTTGGAGGTCTTCACCATCCCCCTGCAGCCTATCTTTAGCCGCAAAAGCACTGGGGATCTCTGCTTTCCCAGAGACTCAGCATGTCACGGTGCTCCTTCTCGGCAGAAACTTTTTCTGAAAAGGCAAACGTCTGGCTCCTTCTCCCACAAGGAATGTACCAGCCCTGAGAGCTCTTGCAGGTCTGCACCATCCCTCTGCAGCCTAAATTTAGCCGCAACAGCACTGGGGATCTCTGCTTTCCCAGAGACTCAGCATGTCACGGTGCTCGCTCTCGGCAGAGCCTTTTTCTGAGAAGGCAATCTTACGGCTCCTTCTCCCACAATGGAAGCTGCCACCCCTGAAAGATCTTGCTGGTCTTAACCGTCCCCCTCCAGCCTATCCACAGGCACAACAGCACTGGGGATCTCTGCTTTCCCAGAGACTCAGCATGTCACGGTGCTCGTTCTCGGCAGAAACTTTTTCTGAGAAGGCAATCTTACGGCTCCTTCTCCCACAATGGAAGCTGCCAGCCCTGAAAGATCTTGCTGGTCTTAACCGTCCCCCTCCAGCCTATCCACAGGCACAACAGCACTGGGGCTCTCTGCTTTCCCAGAGACTCAGCATGTCACGGTGCTCGTTCTCGGCAGAAACTTTTTCTGAAAAGGCAAACGTCTGGCTCCTTCTCCCACAAGGAAGCGGCCAGCCCTGAAAGATCTTGCTGGTCTTCCCCGTCCCCCTGCAGCCTATCTTTAGCCACAACAGCACTGGGGATCTCTGCTTTCCCAGAGACTCAGCATGTCACAGTGCTCGTTCTCGGCAGAAACTTTTTCTGAAAAGGCAAACGTCTGGCTCCTTCTCCCACAAGGAAGCTGCCAGGCCTGAAAGATCTTGCTGGTCTTCACTGTCCCCCTGCAGCCTATCTTTAGCCGCAACAGCACTGGGGATCTCTGCTTTCCCAGAGACTCAGCATGTCACGGTGCTCGTTCTCGGCAAAAACTTTTTCTGAAAAGGCAAACGTCTGGCTCCTTCTCCCACACGGAAGGTGCCAGCCCTGAAAGATCTTGGAGGTCTTCACCGTCCCCCTGCAGCCTATCTTTAGCCGCAACAGCACTGGGGATCTCTGCTTTCCCAGAGACTCAGCATGTCACGGTGCTCCTTCTCGGCAGAAACTTTTTCTGAAAAGGCAAACGTCTGGCTCCTTCTCCCACACGAAAGGTGACAGCCCTGAAAGATCTTGCAGGTCTTCACCGTCTCCCTGCAGCCTAAGTTTAGCCGCAACAGCACTGGGGATCTCTGCTTTCCCAGAGACTCAGCATGTCACGGTGCTCGTTCTCGGCAGAAACTTTTTCTGAAAAGGCAAACGTCTGGCTCCTTCTCCCACAAGGAAGCGGCCAGCCCTGAAAGATCTTGCTGGTCTTCACCGTCCCCCTGAAGCCTATCTTTAGCCGCAACAGCACTGGGGATCTCTGCTTTCCCAGAGACTCAGCATGTCACGGTGCTCGTTCTCGGCAGAAACTTTTTCTGAAAAGGCAAACGTCTGGCTCCTTCTCCCACACGGAAGGTGCCAGCCCTGAAAGATCTTGCTGGTCTTCACCGTCCCCCTGCAGCCTATCTTTAGCCGCAACAGCACTGAGGATCTCTGCTTTCCCAGAGACTCAGCATGTCACGGTGCTCGTTCTCGGCAGAAACTTTTTCGGAAAAGGCAAACGTCTGGCTCCTTCTCCCTCAAGGAAGGTGCCAGCCCTGAAAGATATTGCTGGTCTTCACCGTCCCCCTGCAGCCTAAGTTTAGCTGCAACAGAACTGGGGATCTCTGCTTTCCCAGAGACTCAGCATGTCACGGTGCTCGTTCTCGGCAGAAACTTTTTCTGAAAAGGCAAACGTCTGGCTCCTTCTTCCACACGGAAGGTGCCAGCCCTGAAAGATCTTTCTGGATTTCACCGTCCCCCTGCAGCCTATCTTTAGCAGCAACAGCACTGGGGATCTCTGCTTTCCCAGAGACTCAGCATGTCACGGTGCTCCTTCTCGGCAGAAACTTTTTCTGAAAAGGCAAACGTCTGGCTCCTTCTCCCACACGGAAGGTGCCAGCCCTGAAAGATCTTGCAGGTCTTCACCGTCCCCCTGCAGCCTATCTTTAGCCGCAACAGCACTGGGGATCTCTGCTTTCCCAGAGACTCAGCATGTCACGGTGCTCGTTCTCGGCAGAAACTTCTTCTGAAAAGGCAAACGTCTGGCTCCTTCTCCCACAAGGAAGGTACCAGCCCTGAGAGCTCCTGCAGGTATGCACTATCCCTCTGCAGCCTATCTTTAGCCGCAACAGCACTGGGGATCTCTGCTTTCCCAGAGACTCAGCATGTCACGGTGCTCGTTCTCGGCAGAAACTTTTTCTGAAAAGGCAAACGTATGGCTCCTTCTCCCACAAAGAAGCGGCCAGCCCTGAAAGATATTGCAGGTCTTCACCGTCCCCCTGCAGCCTATCTTTAGCCGCAACAGCACTGGGGATCTCTGCTTTCCCAGAGACTAAGCAACTCAGGGTGCTCGTTCTCGGCAGAAACTTTTTCTGAAAAGGCAAACGTCTGGCTCCTTCTCGCACAAGGAAGCGGCCAGCCCTGAAAGATCTTGCTGGTCTTCACCATCCCCCTGCAGCCTATCTTTAGCCGCAACAGCACTGGGGATCTCTGCTTTCCCAGAGACTCAGCATGTCACGGTGCTCGTTCTCGGCAGAAACTTTTTCTGAAAAGGCAAACGTCTGGCTCCTTCTCCCACACGGAAGGTGCCAGCCCTGAAAGATCTTGCAGGTCTTCACCGTCCCCCTGCAGCCTAAGTTTATCCGCAACAGCACTGGGGATCTCTGCTTTCCCAGATACTCAGCATGTCACAGTGCTCGTTCTCGGCAGAAACTTTTTCTGAAAAGGCAAACGTCTGGCTCCTTCTCCCACAAGGAAGCTGCCAGCCCTGAGAGCTCTTGCAGGTCTGCACTAACCCTCTGCAGCCTAAGTTTAGCCGCAACAGCACTGGGGATCTCTGCTTTCCCAGAGACTCAGCATGTCACGGTGCTCGTTCTCGGCAGAAACTTTTTCTGAAAAGGCAAACGTCTGGCTCCTTCTCCCACAAGGAAGCTGCCAGCCCTGAAAGATCTTGCTGGTCTTCACCGTCCCCCTGAAGCCTATCTTTAGCCGCAACAGCACTGGGGATCTCTGCTTTCCCAGAGACTCAGCATATCACGGTGCTCGTTCTCGGCAGAAGCTTTTTCTGAAAAGGCAAACGTCTGGCTCCTTCTCCCACACGGAAGGTGCCAGCCCTGAAAGATCTTGCAGGTCTTCACCGTCCCCCTGCAGCTTATCTTTAGCCGCAACAGCACTGGGTATCTCTGCTTTCCCAGAGACTCAGCATATCACGGTGCTCGTTCTCGGCAGAAACTTTTTCTGAAAAGGCAAACGTCTTGCTCCTTCTCCCAAAAGCAAGGTGCCAACCCTGAAGATCTTGTGGTCTTCACCGCCCCCTGCAGCCTATCCACAGGCACAACAGCACTGGGGATCTCTGCTTTCCCAGAGACTCAGCATGACACGGTGCTCGTTCTCGGCAGAAACTTTTTCTGAAAAGGCAAACGTCCGGCTCCTTCTCCCACAGGGACGCTGCCAGCCCTGAGAGCTCTTGCAGGTCTGCACCATCCCTCTGCAGCCTAAATTTAGCCGCAACAGCACTGGGGATCTCTGCTTTCCCAGAGACTCAGCATGTCACGGTGCTCGCTCTCGGCAGAGCCTTTTTCTGAGAAGGCAATCTTACGGCTCCTTCTCCCACAATGGAAGCTGCCAGCCCTGAAAGATCTTGCTGGTCTTAACCGTCCCCCTGCAGCCTATCCACAGGCACAACAGCACTGGGGATCTCTGCTTTCCCAGAGACTCAGCATGTCACGGTGCTCGTTCTCGGCAGAAACTTTTTCTGAAAAGGCAAATGTCCGGCTCCTTCTCCCACAAGGAATGTACCAGCCCTGAGAGCTCTTGCAGGTCTGCACCATCCCTCTGCAGCCTAAATTTAGCCGCAACAGCACTGGGGATCTCTGCTTTCCCAGAGACTCAGCATATCACGGTGCTCGCTCTCGGCAGAGCCTTTTTCTGAGAAGGCAATCTTACGGCTCCTTCTCCCACAATGGAAGCTTCCAGCCCTGAAAGATCTTGCTGGTCTTAACGGCCCCCCTCCAGCCTATCCACAGGCACAACAGCACTGGGGATCTCTGCTTTCCCAGAGACTCAGCATGTCACGGTGCTCGTCCTCGGCAGAAACTTTTTCTGAGAAGGCCAACGTCCGGCTCCTTCTCCCACAAGGAAGGTGCCAGCCCTGAGAGCTCTTGCAGGTCTGCACCATCCCTCTGCAGCCTAAATTTAGCCGCAACAGCACTGGGGATCTCTGCTGTCCCAGAGACTCAGCATGTCATGGTGCTCGTTCTCGGCAGAAACTTTTTCTGAAAAGGCAAACGTCTGGCTCCTTCTCCCACAAGGAAGCGGCCAGCCCTGAAAGATCTTGCTGGTCTTCCCCGTCCCCCTGCAGCCTATCTTTAGCCGCAACAGCACTGGGGATCTCTGCTTTCCCAGAGTCTCAGCATGTCACGGTGCTCCTTCTCGGCAGAAACTTTTTCTGAAAAGGCAAACGTCTGGCTCCTTCTCCCACACGGAAGGTGACAGCCCTGAAAGATCTTGCAGGTCTTCACCGTCCCCCTGCAGCCTAAGTTTAGCCGCAACAGCACTGGGGATCTCTGCTTTCCCAGAGACTCAGCATGTCACGGTGCTCGTTCTCGGCAGAAACTTTTTCTGAAAAGGCAAACGTCTGGCTCCTTCTCCCACAAGGAAGCGGCCAGCCCTGAAAGATCTTGCTGGTCTTCACCGTCCCCCTGCAGCCTATCTTTAGCCGCAACAGCACTGGGGATCTCTGCTTTCCCAGAGACTCAGCATGTCACGGTGCTCGTTCTCGGCAGAAACTTTTTCTGAAAAGGCAATCCTCTGGCTCCTTCTCCCACACGGAAGGTGCCAGCCCTGAAAGATCTTGGAGGTCTTCACCGTCCCCCTGCAGCCTATCTTTAGCCGCAACAGCACTGGGGATCTCTGCTTTCCCAGAGACTCAGCATGTCACGGTGCTCCTTCTCGGCAGAAACTTTTTCTGAAAAGGCAAACGTCTGGCTCCTTCTCCCACACGGAAGGTGACAGCCCTGAAAGATCTTGCAGGTCTTCACCGTCCCCCTGCAGCCTAAGTTTAGCCGCAACAGCACTGGGGATCTCTGCTTTCCCAGAGACTCAGCATGTCACGGTGCTCGTTCTCGGCAGAAACTTTTTCTGAAAAGGCAAACGTCTGGCTCCTTCTCCCACAAGGAAGCGGCCAGCCCTGAAAGATCTTGCTGGTCTTCACCGTCCCCCTGAAGCCTATCTTTAGCCGCAACAGCACTGGGGATCTCTGCTTTCCCAGAGACTCAGCATGTCACGGTGCTCGTTCTCGGCAGAAACTTTTTCTGAAAAGGCAAACGTCTGGCTCCTTCTCCCACAAGGAAGCGGCCAGCCCTGAAAGATCTTGCTGGTCTTCACCGTCCCCCTGAAGTCTATCTTTAGCCGCAACAGCACTGGGGATCTCTGCTTTCCCAGAGACTCAGCATGTCACGGTGCTCGTTCTCGGCAGAAACTTTTTCTGAAAAGGCAAACGTCTGGCTCCTTCTCCCACAAGGAAGCTGCCAGCCCTGATAGCTCTTGCAGGTCTGCACTATCCCTCTGCAGCCTATCTTTAGCCGCAACAGCACTGGGGATCTCTGCTTTCCCAGAGACTCAGCATGTCACGGTGCTCCTTCTCGGCAGAAACTTTTTCTGAAAAGGCAAACGTCTGGCTCCTTCTCCCACACGGAAGGTGACAGCCCTGAAAGATCTTGCAGGTCTTCACCGTCCCCCTGCAGCCTAAGTTTAGCCGCAACAGCACTGGGGATCTCTTCTTTCCCAGAGACTCAGCATGTCACGGTGCTCGTTCTCGGCAGAAACTTTTTCTGAAAAGGCAAACGTCTGGCTCCTTCTCCCACAAGGAAGCGGCCAGCCCTGAAAGATCTTGCTGGTCTTCACCGTCCCCCTGAAGCCTATCTTTAGCCGCAACAGCACTGGGGATCTCTGCTTTCCCAGAGACTCAGCATGTCACGGTGCTCGTTCTCGGCAGAAACTTTTTCTGAAAAGGCAAACGTCTGGCTCCTTCTCCCACAAGGAAGCGGCCAGCCCTGAAAGATCTTGCTGGTCTTCACCGTCCCCCTGAAGCCTATCTTTAGCCGCAACAGCACTGGGGATCTCTGCTTTCCCAGAGACTCAGCATGTCACGGTGCTCGTTCTCGGCAGAAACTTTTTCTGAAAAGGCAAACGTCTGGTTCCTTCTCCCACAAGGAAGCTGCCAGCCCTGAGAGCTCTTGCAGGTCTGCACTATCCCTCTGCAGCCTATCTTTAGCAGCAACAGCACTGGGGATCTCTGCTTTCCCAGAGACTCAGCATGTCACGGTGCTCCTTCTCGGCAGAAACTTTTTCTGAAAAGGCAAACGTCTGGCTCCTTCTCCCACAAGGAAGGTGCCAGCCCTGAAAGATCTTGCTGGTCTTCACCGTCCCCCTGCAGCCTATCCACAGGCACAACAGCACTGGGGATCTCTGCTTTCCCAGAGACTCAGCATGTCACGGTGCTCGTTCTCGGCAGAAACTTTTTCTGAAAAGGCCAACGTCTGGCTCTTTCACCCACAAAGGAAGCTGCCAGCCCTGAAAGATCTTCCTGGTCTTCACCACCCCCCTGCAGCCTATCCACAGGCACAACACCACTGGGGATCTCTGCTTTCCCAGGACTCAGCATGTCACGGTGCTCGTTCTCGGCAGAGCCTTTTTCTGAAAAGGCAATCATACGACTCCTTCTCCCACAAGGAAGTTGCCAGCCCTGAAAAATCTTGCTGGTCTTCACCGTCCCCCTCCAGCCTATCCACAGGCACAACAGCACTGGGGATCTCTGCTTTCCCAGAGACTCAGCATGTCACGGTGCTCGTTCTCGGCAGAAACATTTTTTTGAAAGGCAAAAGTCTGGCTCCTTCTCCCACAGGGAAGCTGCCAGCCCTGAAAGATTTTGCAGGTCTTCACCATCCCCCTGCAGCCTATCTTTAGCCGCAACAGCACTGGGGATCTCTGCTTTCCCAGAGACTCAGCATGTCACGGTGCTTGCTCTCGGCAGAGCCTTTTTCTGAAAAGGCAAACGTCTGGCTCCTTCTCCCACAGGGAAGGTGCCAGCCCTGAAAGATCTTGCTGGTCTTCACCGTCCCCCTGCAGCCTATCCACAGGCACAACAGCACTGGGGATCTCTGCTTTCCCAGAGACTCAGCATGTCACGGTACTCGCTCTCGGCAGAGCCTTTTTCTGAAAAGGCAAACTTACGGCTCCTTCTCCCACAATGGAAGCTGCCAGCCCTGAAAGCTCTTGCAGGTCTGCACTATCCCCCTGCAGCCTATCTTTAGCCGCAACAGCACTGGGGATCTCTGCTTTCCCAGGACTCAGCATGTCACGGTGCTCGTTCTAGGCAGAAACTTTTTCTGAAAAGGCAAACGTCTGGCTCCTTCTCCTGCAAGGAAGGTGCCAGCCCTGAAAAATCTTGCTGGTCTTCACCGCCCCTCTGCAGCCTATCCACAGGAAAAACAGCACTGGGGATCTCTGCTTTCCCAGAGACCCAGCATGTCAAGGTGCTCGTTCTCGGCAGAAACTTTTTTTGAAAGGCAAAAGTCTGGCTCCTTCTCCCTCAAGGAAGGTGCCAGCCCTGAAAGATGTTGCTGGTCTTCACAGTCCCCTCAGGCCTATCCACAGGCGAAACAGCACTGGGGATCTCTGCTTTCGCAGAGACTCAGCATTTCACTGTGCTCGTTCTCGGCAGAAACTTTTTTTGAAAAGGCAATCTTACGGCTCCTTCTCCTACAAGAAGGTGCCAGCCCTGAAAAATCTTGCTGGTCTTCACCGCCCCCCTGCAGCCTATCCACAGGCACAACAGCACTGGGGATCTCTGCTTTCCCACGGACTCAGCGTGTCACGGTGCTCGCTCTCGGCAGAGCCTTTTTCTGAAAAGGCAAACTTATGGCTCCTTCTCCCACAAAGGAAGTTGTCAGCCCTGAAAGCTCTAGCAGGTCTGCACTATCCCCCTGCAGCCTATCTTTAGCCGCAACAGCACTGGGGATCTCTGCTTTCCCAGAGACTCAGCATGTCACAGTGCTCGTTCTCGACAGAAACATTATTTTGAAAGGCAAACGTCTGGCTCCTTCTCCCACAAGGAAGGTGCCAGCCCTGAAAGATCTTGCTGGTCTTCACAGCCCCCCTGCAGCCTATCCACAGGCACAACAGCACTGGGGATCTCTGCTTTCCCAGAGACTCAGCATGTCACGGTGCTCGTTCTCGGCAGAAACATTTTTTTGAAAGGCAAATGTGTGGCTCCTTCTCCCACAAGGAATGTGCCAGCCCTGAAAGATCTTGCTGGTCTTCACAGTCCCCTCAGGCCTATCCACAGGCGAAACAGCACTGGGGATCTCTGCTTTCGCAGAGACTCAGCATTTCACTGTGCTCGTTCTCGGCAGAATCTTTTTTTAAAAGGCAATCTTACGGCTCCTTCTCCTACAAGAAGGTGCCAGCCCTGAAAAATCTTGCTGGTCTTCACCGCCCCCGTCCAGCCTATCTTTAGCCGCAACAGCACTGGGGATCTCTGCTTTCCCAGAGACTCAGCATGTCACGGTGCTCGTTCTCGACAGAAACATTATTTTGAAAGGCAAACGTCTGGCTCCTTCTCCCACAAGGAAGGTGCCAGCCCTGAAAAATATTGCTGGACTTCACCGCCCCCCTGCAGCCTATCCGCAGGCACAACAGCACTGGGGATCTCTGCTTTCCCAGAGAGTCAGCATGTCACGGTGCTCGTTCTTGGCAGAAACATTATTTTGAAAGGCAAAAGTCTGGCTCCTTCTCCCACAAGGAAGGTGCCAGCCCTGAAAAATCTTGCTGGTCTTCACCGCCCCCCTGCAGCCTATCCACAGGAACAACAGCACTGGGGATCTCTGCTTTCCCAGAGACCCAGCATGTCAAGGTGCTCGTTCTCGGCAGAAACTTTTTTTGAAAAGGCAATCTTACGGCTCCTTCTCCCACAAGGAAGGTGCCAGCCCTGAAAAATATTGCTGGACTTCACCGCCCCCCTGCAGCCTATCCGCAGGCACAACAGCACTGGGGATCTCTGCTTTCCCAGAGAGTCAGCATGTCACGGTGCTCGTTCTTGGCAGAAACATTATTTTGAAAGGCAAAAGTCTGGCTCCTTCTCCCACAAGGAATGTGCCAGCCCTGAAAGATCTTGCTGGTCTTCACAGTCCCCTCAGGCCTATCCACAGGCGAAACAGCACTGGGGATCTCTGCTTTCGCAGAGACTCAGCATTTCACTGTGCTCGTTCTCGGCAGAAACTTTTTTTGAAAAGGCAATCTTATGGCTCCTTCTCCTACAAGAAGGTGCCAGCCCTGAAAAATCTTGCTGGTCTTCACCGCCCCCCTGCAGCCTATCCACAGGCACAACAGCACTGGGGATCTCTGCTTTCCCAGAGACTCAGCATGTCACGGTGCTCGATCTCGACAGAAACATTATTTTGAAAGGCAAACGTCTGGCTCCTTCTCCCACAAGGAAGCTGCCAGCCCTGAAAGCTCTTGCTGGTCTTCACCGTCTCCCTCCAGCCTATCCACAGGCACAACAGCACTGGGGATCTCTGCTTTCCCAGAGACTCAGCATGTCACGGTGCTCGCTCTCGGCAGAGCCTTTTTCTGAAAAGGCAAACTTACGGCTCCTTCTCTCACACGGAAGCTGCCAGCCCTGAAAGCTCTAGCAGGTCTGCACTATCCCCCTGCAGCCTATCTTTAGCCGCAACAGCACTGGGGATCTCTGCTTTCCCAGAGACTCAGCATGTCACGGTGCTCGTTCTCGGCAGAAACATTTTTTTGAAAGGCAAATGTGTGGCTCCTTCTCCCACAAGGAACGTGCCAGCCCTGAAAAATCTTGCTGGTCTTCACAGTCCCCTCAGGCCTATCCACAGGCGAAACAGCACTGGGGATCTCTGCTTTCGCAGAGACTCAGCATTTCACTGTGCTCGTTCTCGGCAGAAACTTTTTTTGAAAAGGCAATCTTACGGCTCCTTCTCCTACAAGAAGGTGCCAGCCCTGAAAAATCTTGCTGGTCTTCACCGCCCCCCTGCAGCCTATCCACAGGAACAACAGCACTGGGGATCTCTGCTTTCCCAGAGACCCAGCATGTCAAGGTGCTCGTTCTCGGCAGAAACTTTTTTTGAAAAGGCAATCTTACGGCTCCTTCTCCCACAAGGAAGGTGCCAGCCCTGAATAATCTTGCTGGTCTTCACCGCCGCCCTGCAGCCTATCCACAGGCGAAACAGCACTGGGGATCTCTGCTTTCCCCGAGACTCAGCATGTCACGGTGCTCGTTCTCGGCAGAAACTTTTTCTGAAAAGGCAAACCTCTGGCTCCTTAGCCCACAAGGAAGGTGCCAGCCCTGAAAGCTCTTGCAGGTCTGCACTATCCCCTGCAGCCTATCTTTAGCCACAACAACACTGGGGATCTCTGCTTTCCCAGAGACTCAGCATGTCACGGTGCTCGTTCTCGGCAGAAACTTTTTTTGAAAAGGCAAACTTACGGCTCCTTCTCCCGCAAGGAAGGTGCCAGCCCTGAAGATCTTGTGGTCTTCACCGCCCCCTGCAGCCTATCCACGGGCACAACAGCACTGGGGATCTCTGCTTTCCCAGAGACTCAGCATGTCACGGTGCTCGCTCTCGGCAGAGCCTTTTTCTGAAAAGGCAAACTTACGGCTCCTTCTCCCACAAAGGAAGTTGTCAGCCCTGAAAGCTCTAGCAGGTCTGCACTATCCCCCTGCAGCCTATCTTTAGCCGCAACAGCACTGGGGATCTCTGCTTTCCCAGAGACTCAGCATGTCACGGTGCTCGTTCTCGACAGAAACATTATTTTGAAAGGCAAACGTCTGGCTCCTTCTCCCACAAGGAAGGTGCCAGCCCTGAAAGATCTTGCTGGTCTTCACAGCCCCCCTGCAGCCTATCCACAGGCACAACAGCACTGGGGATCTCTGCTTTCCCAGAGACTCAGCATGTCACGGTGCTCGTTCTCGGCAGAAACATTTTTTTGAAAGGCAAATGTGTGGCTCCTTCTACCACAAGGAATGTGCCAGCCCTGAAAGATCTTGCTGGTCTTCACAGTCCCCTCAGGCCTATCCACAGGCGAAACAGCACTGGGGATCTCTGCTTTCGCAGAGACTCAGCATTTCACTGTGCTCGTTCTCGGCAGAAACTTTTTTTGAAAAGGCAATCTTACGGCTCCTTCTCCTACAAGAAGGTGCCAGCCCTGAAAAATCTTGCTGGTCTTCACCGCCCCCCTGTAGCATTTCTGCAACTAGGAACTGAACACTAGGAACAATGGAGAAAACTTTCTTCTCTCAATGCTCCAATAGCTACAGGACAGCTCATCTGGGTGTAACTCCCTAGTGGTCTGTAAAAGTTCTCTCATGCTGAAGTAGACCTCACTCCACTTCAGCTGCTGTCTAGCTCTTCTGTTTGCCACAGGTGGAAGCTTAAGACCAAGGGATATTCCTGTCTTGGATACTGTGCACTTTTATTACATAATAATAATAGAAACTTAAAAACAAGAGGTCTTTCTAGCATTTTGTGCCTTCAGAGCCACACAAGTTAATCCCAAGAAAAGGGACTAGTTAGCATTTATTCTACAGGCACTATCCCAGCAGATCATGAAAACTGAGTCTGACTCTGATCAAAAATTCCAACTGGAAGACAGGAAAGTATATAATATGTTCAGAATGTTTTAAAAATAATCAGTTGATGACTGCTAGTCAAGCAAAGCAACTTCTCAGCTCCGTTTTCTGAGCAGTGTGGAGATCTCAAAGTTCTTTTTAACTGCAGAGGGGCAGCACAAATTCTCAAAATGTCAATATGCCAGATTCTACCAGTTGAGAAATGCCTTCTATGGAGAAATCTACGCAAAATTATCTACAAATATGAATGATTTTCTGGGAAAGGGAAAGGTACTTAAGTCTTTAGGGCTCCCTTATTTATGTGGAGGCTACACACAAGCTGGCTACCTTTCTTGGTTGGAATGACTTTGTAGTGCAGACCGTTGGTCTATTAGGAGGTCAGCATAAGAGTTCTATAGCAAACAGCCATCTGTATATCATAAATACCACAAAAATGTCATGATTGCTCTTATTTTGTCAGAAGTCCCATGTGACCAATAAAATAAAGCTAGCAATGAACAAGCATGGCAAGAATAAAACTTACTGAGCCTAATAAAGCCACAAAATAAACATTACCATTAATACAAATAAACAAATAATATGAAACCGCAATTCAGATATACTCAAACTGCCTATACAGAAAGTTTGTGGTTTTGAACAGGCTTTACAAAATTAACAGCTTTTCTCTGTTCTGGGGAAGAGCCGTCTTACTGCATATCATAAGCTACTGTAGCCACAGACAAATAGTGGTTTTAATGACAACCATATCAGCATAATATTTAAAGCCTGAAATGTGACAATTTGAAAACATGAATAAAATACACTGTAAGAAAGCACTGTGTGCAATTCATGTCAATTTTCAAAGAGAGTTTTATTCTAACTAGTGGTATTAATGGGTCACATTTCCGAAAGCTGGATGATATTTCCTGTAGAAACAATTGTTTCCAGGAGAAACATGGAACCAAGAATCAGCACATCAATCATTTATTCTGATTTCTGACCAGGAACTGCAAGCATGTCTCCCGCATTTGATTCCTGCAGTGGGTTGATGAGTTCTTCGTTGTCCAGGACATTTCCACAAGAAACAAAAAACTGTCTGAGAATTTTGTCTTCAAGTTTTATATTCTTTTGGTCATCATTGGTGCGTAATGATTTGAGTTCTTGGATCTTCAACATCACTATGCATCAGATGCACAACATCACTAGGGAAAGATTTTAATTTCTGTTGGTTGCTTTGTCACTTGTGATCACTGCTTTCCTTTTCTTTAGTTCAGGGCTCCAGCAAGTCTCACTCTTTCCCACAAAAACTAAATCAGATTATTTTCTGTTTATGCACCTCTTAAGTGTCACAAAGAGATCACAACAGGGAGTCTCTCACCACCATCACTTGTTACTTCATCTTGGTGCTGTTGTAGAGCTCAAGCTCAGCCCAACTGGAAGCTTCATTTGACAGAGCGGTCAGCCCTTGACAGCTACAAAAGCATTGCACCTACTCCGTATTAGCAAATTTGCAGATGGAGTAGAAGCCATCCTTCTGATGCCAGAATTCTTAAACTTCCACCCCTTGCTGTAATAAGAGTGTCTATTTCCCAAACCAGTAAGTACAGACCCTACCTGCGCTGCACTCAGTACACTTAGGTTCAGGCTCTTGAAGCTGCAGACTCTTGGAGAAGACCTCTTTCTCATCATCTCTGATGCTGCATAGTCTGCTGACCTCCTCCGACAGCTTCTTTATTTGGCAACAAGGGCATACCTCCTGCAGCCTAGGAAGCCTTCACCCACTGCCCCAGCCTCAGCAAGAGGCCTCAGGCTGTCACGGAAGGCAGCATCCAACCTCCAGAGCTCCAATTGGCTCAACAGCTCAGATGCTGCAGGGACAGTTACTCCAACAGCTGTTGGGGACCATGCTCTGTGGTGCAGCAACACCATTGCTGAGGACACATGTGCTTTTCTAAGCCAAGTTGCTGACCCCCATTTTGCGCAGTCTGCTGTGCAAACTTCTGCATCTGTTGGCTGCCTCTCAACTGTTCCTGTTAGCTGGCCTCTCTTATGCAGTATTTGTAAAAAGCACATCAACTAAACAATAGCCTGGCAAGCAGCAACTCTGTGAACTACATCCTTCATACGCATAGGAAACCTATGTCAATCGTACTAAAAATGACACAGCATTAACAATAAAATGAAAAACAATTAAAATTCCATTAAAAAAATTAGAAATACACAGCATTAAGAATCATCCGTAGCAATGGCGTAGGAACAACCAATATGCAACATGTCTCAGACTTAGAAATTAAGAAGTGATTTATGGACAACAGGCATAAATGTGCTGCAAAATCTTTACATAGAATGGACTTCAAAGAGTAAACCTCATGATGGAAACTGCTTTACAGTAGACTTTCATTTTCTGTGTAAAATAAATTTAAGGTAATAAATAGGGAATGAGCTCTGGTACTCATGTATTAAAACTACCTAATCAAACATTAGTAGCCTGGTTGACATAGAACTTTTTGCATGTTTCCAAAAAGGCAGAAAATATTGTTTTTAAATTTCATTGTATTTCAGCAGATTTATTTTCATTTATTTGGCTGGACAGGCTTTCTCCCCAGGCACTTGATATAGATATCTATATAGATATAGATAACTTAAAGTAGTTGGCTAATCCCAGGCTGGGACATAATTCCATTCTAGTTTCTGAATTTGCAAACACAGCCTTTGTTACAAATTGCATGTCTTCATTAAAAAGTTAGCAATTACCAAAGAGAAATTTCTCTGAGTACACAAATTATTTCTTTCTGATTTAAAGGTGTCAGTTCATGAGGCTTTATCTATGTATTGCAACTACCAGAAAAGGACAAAAACTGTGCAGCCATTTGTTATGAATGAAAAGCAGGTGCGGATCCCTCAGTGGCAAGGCACAACACTCAGCAAGTAAAAGCTTTGGCTTTAATGAAAGCCTACTGTTATGACAGTAGGAGCCCCGGGATGCTAATTCAATCATATGGGGACCCAACCGGAGCGGAGCCCTGCTTAGGAGTGAAGCTCAAGGGAAAGCACCGCAGGGGTGGATAATAAAACTTGTGCCAATTAACATATCGTACATATGCAATGTCCTGTTTTGCTCATCAGCAAACTCAGGTGATGTAGTAGTGCAGCTTCTGTTGTCCAAATTTCAAGATCTGCAGCTGGCTGCCATTGTTGGCACCCATGCAAAAATAGGTGCAGATGGGGTGGAGGGGAATGATCCTGGGTTACCGTGACAATGGGATAAAATGTCCTTGGGACTCTACATACTCAGATATGGAACGTGAATTATCTTGGGTTACCGTAACAAAGTCCACTTGCGCCCTACACCATTTATGATGCTTTTGGAGTCTCTGGAGAATACTTCATATTTTTGATCCCAACAGTGTTTTGAGAGGAAGTGCTTTTCCAGTATACACCTACCACTACACCAGTTGCAAGGTGAGCATTAGGATGCCCATTTGTATAATGTTAATCTTACTCCAGAGAGGAATTTTTTTTTTTCTTTTTTCTTTTTTTTTTGATAACTGCTGTGGTACAGGTCACACAGTAGACAGTCAAAAGTTCAGTCACAAAACTAGTTTCATCTCTCCCCAAGGAAGCAGGTGAAGACAAAGAGTTGAAGAAGCAGTTTCTTAGTGTGGTTTGGAAAAAGAAACTAGAAACTGGATGTGATTCGTGTCCTCCTGATGCCACATGCTGGGTAGGCAGTGAAAGAGTGTGAGTTCGCTGCAGCCTGTCTAACAGGTAACGCCAGCGCAGAGACCATCATGTACTGTTTGCTGTTCATTCACTCCTTCCAAAAGTCTTTCCTTGGCTTTCATAACTCTGGCTTCTGTAGTTTCTCTTCTTCTGCCTCTTTGTCCTCCTCAGAAGGTTTCAAGAGGCTTTGTCACATTTTTCTCTCTCTGTAGTCTTGTCTCTGGGGATTGCCATCAGCAACACAAAATCAAACAGCACTGCTGTGCTGTCTTAAAATTAATCTTCTTCTTCCAAGTCTGTTTCCAGAATAACAGTGTTGAGCTCTGGTATTTTCTCACAGTTGCCTCATGGTCTGTTTGATAAAGCATCAGGCTTCGGGTTTTCTTTCCCAGTGTTCCCTCTCTGCTACTTACTTTGCCACTTCCTGTGGGGCCTACGTCCCATTGATCAGACCCTTAATCTGTATTTTCTCTCTGTCCTGGTTTCAGCTGGGTTAGAGTTAATTGTCTTCATAGTAGCTGGTACAGTGCTATGTTTTGAGTTCAGTAGGAGAAGAATGTTGATAAAACACTGATGTTTTAAGTTGTTGCTGTGAAATGTGTTCATCTGATTCGTGTCAATATAAACAATGCTAGGGCCACATAATAAAATGTGACGCTCACTGTCTTTAAGCATTTTGTTGGTCCTCGTATAACCACAGGCCAGGAGGAGAAAACCAGTTTTGTTGTTAACTGCACAGTGTTAAACAAGAGTTCCTAGGGGAGAACCGAGGATATTTAGCCTCAGAGATTGCAGTACTTAGGGTCTTGGTGGGCCATTTGTTGTATGCATTTGTTGAGGGGGAGTTGTCTGTTGTGAACTTGTTTGGTTTCTGGTGATGGCAGCTGGTGCTGTGCAAGGTGTCCAAGGTGTCAGTGCTGTGCAAGGTGTCAGCTGTTACACAGGATGTCTGCTGTCTGGCCCGAGCAGTGGGGAGCCTGGTCAGAGAGAAGTTTCTAGGAGAACTACTGCACCCACACAACCAGGAGGTGGAGTTTTTTGGAAAGACACGCCTAGTATGAATATGTAACTAATGTTAGATTATAAAAGAAGCTGTTTTGTTTTTCACAGCGCGCATCTTGGTAGAGCAGAAGCTCCTGGCGCGCCCAGCACTGTTTGCTTGCCTTTATTCATTTAATAAATTGTAAATTTTGATTGGAATCCTGTTTGAGACTAAATTCATTTATCACATTGCTAAGTAATGTTTAGTCTAAAGTCAAGGATTTTTCAGCTTCTGATGCCCAGCCAGCGAGAAAGCTGGAGGGGTCCAAGAAGTTGGGAGTGTACACAGCCAGGACAGCTGACCCAGACTTGCCAACAGGGTATTCCATACCATGTGATGTCACATCTAGTATAGGAACTGGAGGGAGTGGGGGTGGAGGGATCACCGCTCGGGAACTGACTGGGCGTTGATCGGCGGGGTGGTGAGCAATTGCACTGTGCATCATTTGTATATTTCAATCCTTTTATTATTACTGCTGTCACTTTATTAGTGTTATCATTATCATTATTAGTTTCTTCTTTTTCTATTCTATTAAATGTTTCTTATCTCAACCCACAAGTTTTACTTCTTTTCCCAATTTTCTCCCCCATCCCACTGGGTGGGTAGGAGTTAGTGAGCAGCTGCGTGGTGCTTAGTTGCTGGCTGGGGTTAAACTGCAACACTCTTCAATATCGGACCTTTCTATAGATGCATATCTTATAAGGTATGCTTAAGTCTTTCAGATTCTTTATCCTTAACATCTCTAAAACAAGGCATTCTTTTTCTACTCGTACATTGAGTTTCTCATCTGGTACCTCAGCATTCTTTTCATGAGCTTGATGACTATGATCTCTAAGGACAGCAAAGGAAATTAATTGGCATTCCCATGCAAAACCAGGTAGAATTATGATGAAAAAGTGGTAGTAGAATTTTTAAACGCAATAATGTGTTTTCTGAATTTTTCAAAACCGCCTCGTTCTACTAACAAAATTTCCTGTGCTTATTTCCCACCCATATCAAAATTCGAATAGAATATAATGTCCTAAAGGGAAAACAGAACAAAACAAAAAGATATTGAGTCATGGTTCTGTCTAAGTTTTTCTCACATAAAATAATTTCTGTGCTTTATAAATTTCAAAAATTTTTGCCTGCTTTTTTGAAATACCTTCATTTATTTTTTATTTTTGTTTCAGTCTGATACATCTGAAAGGAATAATACAATTAAGATGAAGAAAATTTTATGTGGTGATTGTGGAATTATATATAAGAGAAACTATCAACTGCAACATATTATTAAAAATTGAAATACAAGAACAATAATATAAATTTATGGACAAAAAAATTCTTCCGGGAGAACAGGTCAGCCCAAATGAATCAAATTCTCAAGAGTGCACAGAAAGCTAGAATTGCTAAGATTATTTATCTTTAAGCCACTTTTAGATTCTTTGGGTTTTATCCAACAGTTTGCCTTCATAGAAAATAGAAGAATCATCACTAAAGTCAGGGAAATTATCATACTGCCACAATTATCAAAATTTCAATTATTAAAATGAGGGGGTTTTATCAGAAGAGTACATCACTTCTTTGTTAAGCATCACTTCTCTGTTAAGCCTTCTCAGATGATACAGCCTCTTTTGGCCTCCCTAAAATCTACAGGTTTTATCCTATGCTTTGGGATCTTCAACTTTCTTTATATTGCCTACATTTTCCTTTTTGCAGACTCAGGTCACCAAAATCATGTAACAGATCTAATCTGAAAAGAGAATTGGTTTGAGGGGAGTTCCACTGGACCATGGTTTCTGAAGTTAACACATTATGATAGTGGACACACTAAATGATGCAGTTAATTCTTCAAATGGACATAAAAGTAGTAGGAATTTGCATGCTACTTCTGAAATGATTTGTGCTTATGAACATACTACCCTAAGGCAAATCTTGTGCCTTTCTGCACATATGCAGAACTCTTAGCTTAATGTATTTTTCCATTAATATTGGAGACCCTCTAGATGCAACCTGGCAGAGAGGGGGAACATAGTGTTTCAGAACTCTTTGGTTGAAAGCACATACCATTCCTCTTCTAGGGCAGGTAATTTGATCCTAAGAAAATTTATATTAGCTGGGTTTTGGAATTCATAAGATGGAAAAAATACATCATAGAATTTTGTTCAGTTTGTTGAGCCACTTTTGTCACTCATCTAGTATTTTAAAAGTATGGTCCTGAAAATTCAGCTGTTTTTAATATCCACAGTTGAATTCACTTCACTGGACCTCTCCATTATGTTACAACATCTAAAGATCTGGGCTCACCTGACTTTTAGAAACTCTCAATACCCTGTGATGGGAGTCCAGCTTTTGACTAAATCAATTCGGCTTTTTTATACATCTCACCTGATCTGGAAGATCTCCCAATACGTTTATAAGACTGAAATCCAGACTTCCTGGAACCTCTACATTTTGGCATTTCTTGATACAGCAGCCTATCAGCTGAAAAATATTAGTTGTTAAACAAGATGTGTAGGTACTCCTTAGAGAGATTTGTAACAATAAACAGTTGAATACGAGTACATAGTGACTGAAAACTATTGCCATTGAAAGGCCATGAACAGGACTAGAAAATTACAAGCTTGACCTCATTTCAGAGAAGATATCTGGCTGAGACCGTATTATTAAGAACTAATAGCAGGCTGAGGAACATTAGGTAGATGGGTAGGACTGCTTAGTGTTGTACTGGGTCTGGCTGGGATGGAGTTCATTTTCTTTATAGCAGCCTATATGGTGCTGGTTTGGATTTGTGACTAAACCAGTGTCGATAACACACCAGTGTTTTGACTGTTGCTGACAAGTGATCTCGCACAGTGTCAAGGTTTTATCTTTTGGGTTTGGTTGTGTTGTTTGTTTCTTTTTCCCTACTCTGCCTCCACCCTGAGCAGGCTGGGGGAATTGGGAATGGACACAGCTGGGACAGCTGACCAAAGAGATATCCCATACCATATGACCTCATACACAATGAGCAATAAAAGCTGGGGGAAAGAAGAAAGGGGGAATGTTTGTGGTTATGGCATTTGTCTTCCCAAGTAACCATTGCACATGCTGAGGCCCTGCTTTCCAGGAAAGTGTCTAAACATCTTCCTGCCGATGGGAAGTAGTGAATAAATTCCTTGTTTTGCATTGCTTGTGCATGCAGCTTTGCTTCACCTATTAGACTGTTTTTATCTTTACCCATGAGTTTTCAGCTTTTGCTCTTCCAATTCTGTCCCCCATCCCACTGAAAGGTGGGAAGTGAGTGAGCTGCTGTGTGGAGCTTAGCTGCTGGCTGGGGTCAGCCCACCACATGTGGATATAATAATTCATTTTAAATGGATACAAACTGATCTTGGATACCTTTCACAAGAACATTCTAGAAAGAAAGAAAAGGAAGATTAATTTTACTTATAAGCTTCCTCTGTAGTGTTTTAAAAGCTCCATAATAGGCCACATAAGTGGCTGCTCTGAACACATTCAATTATGATATTTGAAATTTCATCTTCAAAATTATTCATGCTCTCCTCTCATCAAACCTGCCCACCTCCAGCACAGCTATAAGCTCTCCAGCTCAAGTCAGGTGAGCTTGAGTGAGAGTGGTGGTTCTTGGTAACTAACTGAAAAATACAAGGTTTGGATTATTTTCTAAGAGATTTTTTTCCCCTGCTTAACTCCTTTTGTATTCTCTATTTCCCTAATGTTTATTCCCGATCTCATTAGTAGGTTAGTGAAGGGCACTGTTGACTGGCAGTTTTCCCTTACTTGTTATGGAGAAGGAGAGACATACTTGAGCCAATATATACATTTAATCTCCTCTTCACAGTCCTAGCAGTTTCATTCAGTCCCTAATATACAACAATATTTGCTGAGGGGATCCAGAAGAAGTTGCAAAACTGTTGGCTGTTGGATTTCTCAAATACAGTAGTGTATATTTTTAAAAAGGGTAAGGGCCAGTAAAGTACAACACCAGTGAATTCTTGGTGTCATGCATGCCATTTTACCATTGACTGGGTATTCCAGATATCATAGGACTGCCTGATGCTGAGCACTTACAGCCATATGTGAGCATGGCCAGCTAGCTCTATGCTGGCAGTATGAAAATGAAAGTTTCAGTTTTCTGGCTTAAAGAAAAAAAGATCACCAAGTCTTGCTTTCTCTTCAAGACTTTTCTCATACTGGCTTTGGAATGCTTTTTTCTGATCCTTCACCTGTCTCAGCTTCATCTGTTCATCTTAAAGGTTAGGCACTGTAGCATTAAGTTCAGCCTAAGACGGCAGAGCAAACATTTGGGATGAGATATCCCAGACCATTGACTTGATACTTAGAATTTGTTAATAGGGGTGACAGGTCACATATACAAACAGTATATGTAATTAGGAGCCTCATGCCAAGTGAAATAAATCTGCCCTCAGTCAAATGGCTGTAATATCGACAGTTTCTGTCCTGTCTGTAAAACAGACATAATGTTCTCATAATGACAGATGTCTTTTCTCATGCTTGTATTTGTCAAGGTGGTTTTTTCAATAGCTTATTGAAATTTGGCATAGAGGTAAGGGAGAAAGTCTCTTCTGGACCACAGATCTTCAGAAGCTTATCCTGAGATCATTTTGTCCACCCAGCCTGGAAAAACTAGCTCACAATGTCACTGCAAATACACGGGTGGATTGCTGTGGTGATTCTGTCCCAATCATAAAGCTCCTCCATGGCTCCTCATGCAGGCTCTTACTCTGTACAAATGGGATACATGAGGCTTAGAACCAGAATCAGCTTCTCTAGCTGGAGAAGCCAGCAGCCCAGGGATGGGGTCCAGGGCATGGAGAAAAAGCAGAGGTGAGAATGTCTGTGTTTGACTGTGACCTGCTTCATTGAAGAATGACAGATCTGTACTTGCTCATGCAGGCTTGAGTAAATGCTATCTTAGCCTTCAATGTGACCATGCTGCTAAATTACACAACTAAATGTAATAATTCATCTTTTAATGACTAAAAAGTCATGAAGTCATGGAAGAAATAAATCACATGTAAGATACATGGAGTACCTGTGCAGCATTAAATTTTTGTCTTATTTGATCAACTTCTTTGAGTATCTGACAGAAAAAATTCATAGCTCTCACCCACATACACATGGACCTGCATGTTTTTTAAATCCTTTCTACTTTTTCAGGTACAAAATCTGGTTTATTGATGTATCTCTGCAGCTTTTGACAATATTTGAGGCTTTACATTTTCTTTATCCTATTCTAAAAGCTTTCTAAGAAAATCAGCATATCCAAGAATTTGGATAAGAGGCTTAAGAGATGAAATTAAAAACCCACTGATATAAAATTAGAAAACAATGTTTTAACTAAAACAGGCTTGCATATTTTGAGTGATTTCATGTATAGTGCTTTGAAGTGATTTACCACAACAAATACTTGATAAAGACAATGGGCCTTTTTTTTTTTTTTTTTTTTTTTTAATTATTTTACTGTAGATATAATATAAATTTGCTAAAATTGCCTCTCTGCTTTAGGACACCTGAAAGCTGAGGAGCAGCCCTCCTCCTGAGGAAAATGGAGGTTAGTATATGCAGCAAGAGAACAGATGTGCAAGCAGGGAAAGATTTCAGACATTACTGCTTCATAAAAGCATGAACTGAAGTACAGTCATCACCTCTCTAGTTTTAATTAATCAATGCAGACATTTCAAGGGCAAAATTCCAAAATTGCTAGCTCACTAGCAGAATGGGCCTTAATGGCTTTCTGATACTGAAATTTCAGGCAAGTCACAACAGGTTTGAACTCTCAAGACAGTCTGCTAACCAAAGAACTGGACTTTCCTTTTAATTCCAAAAATTTCATGAATGTCTAATCATGCTTGCCACAAACAGAAAATAAACAAGCCCTCTTCATACTAAAAATTATGCATTTAGCCTTTCTTATAAGTTCTTGAAGACATTTTAAAAACTTAATAGGTTTATGTGAAAACAAAAGTCCATCCAAATAACATTGGCCAAATAATGAGAAATTGCTAACACAGTAAACAGTGTAAACAAATAACTCAGTCAAATTAAATACCACAGTTGTTGTATTTCAAAACACTTGCAGTATGTAGTTTATGAACAGGTAAACTAAAAAAGTATACCGAATTTCAAGAAACGAAACCCCCTACTGCTACACGTGTTTAAAAAAGGGTCTTTTATTTTCTCTGGTTTCTGTTGTTCTCAGTTTTGTAAAATGTGTATTATTTACAATATCATCAACTAGAAGTTATGCCTGCACTTTGTTTTTTAATGACACTTCCCTGACAGAAGAGGTTTCCTTATCTCTCAGATGCTGGTTGTAATTTTTTCCTAAGACATTCTGTCAGTACAGTCCCAAATGACTGCTGATTTAGAGCAAGAAAGTGGAGCTGAGTGCACACAGATCAAAGTGTGAGACTATTTGAAAATGCTATGTGTGAAAATTAATCAATATATGACAAACCAAAATGTAGCAGACATCAATGCATGTCATAGACATTTAATTTTTTTTTAGATTACTCTATCTTCTTGTTCCTATTTAGTCCTAGAAATTAGAAAGGAAGGTAAGCCACAAAGTTGGCAGCTTGTTCTGAATGTCTGTGAAGTTCAGAAAGCCTGCATATCTGAGTGAGGCCAGTTAGATGTGCTGTCAATACTAAATTTCTTTTAAGTTCAAAGGTATTCTTCACAGGGTTTTTGGTCCAGGAACATCCATTCATAAATGAACAGAGCATGGTGAAAAAAATCCATCTTTCATTTTAAATGGCTAGTGGGTATTTTGCTTGAGGAAAAATAAATATAGGATGAGTAATTTTTGCTATGAAAGGTGTTGATAGACACAAGCAGCACACTAAATGTAAGGGTGATTGGCGAATAGGAAAGACAGGAAAGCAGTAAGAAATGTTGAACAGCTTGTTTGGCATTTAAAAGAATACAAATAGCTTACATCACCGTCATGACAGGTGGTTTCATAAAAACTCCAATTTCAGAAATGCATGCTTTCTCTAAGGAGTCAAAAGCCATATTTACAGATTCTAAAGCTGAGAGAACTTCATCCAGGTTTCTCAAAGAATCTTTAGCTATTGCTCGAGTCTCTTCTGCTTTCACTTTAGCAATAGCTTCATCTTCCTGAACAACACAACAAACCTGAAATTAAATGTGCAGTCAAGATTTCTCAAAATGCAGTATTTTTTAGAAGAGTTTATTCTTCACTGTTAATGTTCACTGCTTCACTTAGAGTGTACAGAGAGAGACGGGAAACAATTATTTATTTCCTTCCACATGCACAGCAGCAGCCACTAGAGAATTAGAAACAGAACCATAGAACTCCCCAGGTTGGAAGGGACGTCACCTAGACCACCCTTTCATGGGAAAGGGAGCCTGGATGAAGTTATCTAGCACCCCATCCAGTTGCATCTTGAAAGCCTCCAGTGATGGGGAGGGACTCTACCACATCCCTTGGGAGGTTGTTCCAGTGATTAATTGTTCTCACTGTAAAAAATTGCTGTCTTTTATCAAGATGAAACTTTTCCTGCTGCAGCTTGCACCCATTGCCCTTTGTCTTCTCCATATGGTGCCTTGTGAAGAAAGAACCTCCATCCTCCTTGCAGCCACCCACTAAGCACTGAAAAACTGAGATGAGGATTAGGATAGAATGTTGTTATTTCACAGCATTAGCAGCTGTCATTCTTGTTAGCTGGTGGGCAATACCAAAAGTAAATTTTGCTGTATACTTTAGGCAAGCATGTGTCCTTGCATATAAGACCATGGAAATAGAAGAGAGCAACATTACATAAAACAAAAAAGGTACAAGTTATGAATTTCAGGATCATATTAGCAAGATGACAATATTTAGTTGTTATATGCTGGACAATGTAAAAGAATTACCCTTAGCTGGTCTTATAACTTTCTCCTATGTATCCTTTTTTTCATACTCAGTCTGACTCGACACAGGTGAATTTCCACAAGCTTGGGGTTAGCCAGTCAAATCCCCACTACACAGACACACAAAAATAAGAGATGTAGGTAAGGGCTAGTTGAAAAAACAAACAAACAAACAAACAAAACCCAAACAAACAAACAAAAGAAAGCTATGGATTTTTTAAAAACAAATCTACATATTGTAAATAGCTTTTTCTTGTTGTAAATTATTTCTTGTTATTTCTGGTTATTCCCAAACTCAAAGAGCCTAGCAAGTAGCAACTTGGGCTGAATGCAAAAAGAGGCACACAGGAGAGAGCTGTACGATCCTTTACAGAAGAAAATTCCTCTACTTCGTTTTTCAATATGTAACAATTTCCTATGCTCAACTTGATAATTTTATCTTGCTGATGAATAATCTATATGATATCACTTCAAATGACCTTGTTCTTTTAAGTATCTGTAGCATCCTGTCACCACTGCACATTGCAGCTAAGATTTTAATGAGTTTGAATGTCCTGGTTAGGATAGACCCCACTGTCCCCAATATAACAGCTGTGAAGGATATGCAAGCCAAGCCAAGTCCTGTGTACCTCACTGCCAGTTCTGCTCTGACAGCATTTCTTTACCGGCAGCGCCAGCAAAGAACACATGTGAAATCTTTTTGAAAGCAGCATTCTAAAGTCTGTCATCCTTTCACAGGAACAGTCATGCTGATGAAAACAGCAGCACAGAAAAAGGTGATATGATATCTAGCTGTCTTTCCCTTCCAGACTCCCATGCCAATGCTTACTCTTGTATTGTTGGCTTTCTTTTCTACTGTGTCACATAAAGAAAAACTATTGCCCAGAATTACTGATCCTTAAATATAAAATTTCTGCTGTTAGCTATTGAGCAGTAACGTGTTATCTCATATATAATCCAAGACAGTACTTCATAGCTGATCAGCATTTTCTTGATCCACCTTTAGTTTTTTCCACCGAGGCCTCAAGATCTACTAATTTCTTTTTGAGGACTGTCTTTAAAGCTGAAAGACTTAATTTCATTTTATCTACAAGCTGTTTGTTTCAATAATTTGGATAAACAACAGTTCACAGCCCTGTTCCTGAAATATAAGAAACTTATGAGTGAGAATACTTCAAAAACCTCAGATTTTTTGCAGTTGCTGGTCCCAAATATTTTAAAATTTATTTTTGTAACCTTACCAGCTATAACAGTTGCATGGTATGTAATAATTTCTGATTTCTATAATAGCCTGCTATTATAAAGCTCAGATTTATTTAATAGAGTTTTAATTGGCAAACAGACATCACAATATATTTATTTTAGTATTCATTCTGTTAAATGTTTTATCATGACTGATACTAGACATATCTTCACGTGAGGTTCAAAAAGTCAAAATTGAATTCATCTGGAATTAGAACTCTCATTTGGAATTCAAACTTCTGCTCTAGCATTGTACTTTGTGTTTTATACCATAACACAAACATAACAGGAAACAAAATGGGTAATATTTTCTACTTTTATTTACTGATGATGAAAAACGATATGTCACATAACAACTTGTCAAAACTCGTTGTCATAATTGCTGATGTATTGTTTATAGGTACATCTTTTCAAACTGCAGCAAAGCAATCGAAGAACAGTACAAAAACTGGAGAGAAAGCAAACAGAATTATATTCAGAAAATTACACTTACAAAAAAAAATATGCTTCTTTTTCTCCCCCAGTATTCTCAAGTAGAGCTTCATTAATCCTAAATATGAAGTGGATATTGTATAATATTGTAATCAGAGTTCTGTTTAAAATGAAATTGCCATTTCAGTAACACTCATATGGATATCCACCTATTATGAATAGTTTCTCTTTTATATAATCACTTCCAAGATCAATATTCAACAAAAATGTCCTGGATACAGAAAGAAGTGCTTCTCTTGGAGATTGCTGGGAGGAAAACTTATCTCAAAAGCAACTCTTCTCATGTACATAAGCTCAAAGAATATTTGGGTTTCATGAAAGCTCCTAAAGAGGGCAAAATTCAGAATGCAAAATACTACTGTTGGAGAAATATTTTTTTTTTGAGAGAGATTCCTATTAATCAGCTTGCAAGAAATTAAAGTCAAAAATATGATGTGCTACATAATTCTGGCTGACATCTTGGGGCCAAATATTTATTTATTCTGCTATTAACACAAGCGTGTACATATAATTCTTGTTGTTTGCTATTTTGACACCACAAACATTGCTGGATCACAGTAACCCCAAATCTGCATGAACCAATCTATTGCACAGCAGACCTCAAAGGGTGGAAATATTTGATGTTATGCATGAAAAGTCTCTCCTGTAGGACAAATAACATACACAGAACAAATAAACTGGATTAAGAAAGGATTAAAATATCTGCTCAAAAGTAAACAGAAATGTCCACAGTCAAAATAGGGTGGTAATAATTAGAACTTCTACTCAAATGCAACCTTGTCCAGCCATATACTGCAAGGAGCAGTAAAATGTTGGCTCATTACCTAACAAGCTGTTTTTTCATTTTCAGCATTTACAAGTGCCACAAGTGAATGAATAGCTAAAAAAAAATAATTCTACTGTTCATCACTTAATTCACAAAAATTGTGCAGAGTAAACCCTTAGCTGACAATATTTGATCGCAATTTTTCATGTCCAGAAGATAATTGTCACCACTTGTTGACAAAGACAGGAATGACAGGTAAAGTAGTTCTATAGTTCTCTAATATTAAAAGATAATAGGTGAAATGAAAACATCAGCTGCACACTTCCCATCATGACTGAGATAGCCATGGCAAGTTTCTTCTAATATTGTTTGCTTGCTAGAATGTCAGAACCATGAAAATTATGGTTGACCACCTCTGAGAGAATGCTCAACTCCTTTCAAACTTCAGTGAGCACAGATTTTTTTAAGAAGTCAATTATCTCTTCTGTGAGTGATTATTTAGATGTGGCAAAACAATTTATATGATTTCTATGCAGGACAAACAAAATCTTTCATCTCCAACACAAATGTGGTCTGTCAAAAATTACCTTAGTTCTCAACCTGTATCAATAATTCATTCAATAAATATAAATTAAATGAAGAATCCTGTCTGTCCTTTCAAGTATTTTTAAAGAAAGGTGTGGAAAGTACTTCTGGAATGAACTATTCCTGTCATGCGTTGTGCCTTATAATAATAATGTGCATTCAGATGAAATAATCATATTTGGAGACATTATCATGGAGGACCAAACATCAGAAGTAGAAACTCATCTTTTTGCATGAACTCAAGAACTGGTCTAACAATTCTTTTAATAAGAAAGATATTCACACAGACATTCCTATATGCTTTAATGATCTAACAGAGTTTTAAATAACAGTGACCATAAATCTGATCATTTTATATATGTTTATTGGTATATTTGCAATATATATTAAGAGCAGTTTAAGCTCTAGCCCTACTTTTTAAAAAACAGTTTAACCCCTAGTTTAAAACCCCAGTTCTCTGGATCCTGAATTTAATGACCTTTGACTTCACAGTGTGCCACAGTCTGGCTTCTATCAGATATTTCTCACAGGACAGGATGAATCTTCCTCTGGAATGTATTTTTTCTCTTGACTGATTATGACATGGTAATATAGAGGGGAGGCAGATATTTCTTATCTGGACAGCTAAATTTAAATGAGGTTAATCTCACCAAAATGCCTGGCATGTAGCCTGGCTCATGTTGACAGTCTGCCCACACTCAGAAATTGTTACCAAAAGGAAATAATTAATAATTGTTTCTGGCATAGCAAAAAGATTACAGGTTATGTTTCCAAAACTATTAGAATCAAAAACCTCAGCTGAAGAAAAAAACATGTGTATGGTTCCATTTCCATTACTACTGGAACTGTACTCTATTAAATCAAGTAGCAATGTGGATTTTATCTTGATCAGCCCTGTGCCACTGGTTGCATGATTCAGAGTTGATATGCAGAGGTTGTCAGCCTTAGTGCACTGAACGTACTACTTTAAATGTTTTGAAATGTTTAAATGTTTGAATTCTCAGAGGGAATTTATACCAGCCTACTACATTTCAGTGCATTGCTGTGGTAGTTTTTATTTTGTAGAATAAGCTATAAAGTTCCTACTGTGAACGAAAGCTTCACAAAATAGGAAATGGAAAGTTTACTAAGGATTTCAACCAGCCTAGTCTCTTGAATATTAAATGAGAGAACACATTGTGGCATACTTACTTGGTGCTTCTGCTCTTAGTCTGAGGGTTTTACTAGGTTTTTTGTTTAAGCATTGCAAAAAAGTTTTTAAACATGAAGACCAACAAACTTTGTAATGAGGTCCTTGTTCTTCTTCCAAACATTTTTCCTGACATTTAAACCCCCAGAAGAAGAAACAAACAAATAAGTACATGGGTAGGATACATACTTAATATGGTTTATGAAAATAAAAGATATTTCTTTGCTAAATAATGATTTGGGAGCTTAATTCCACAAAAAAGGGTGACATGAATTGAGCTTGTGTAACCATTTTAGTCTCCTTCAATGTGACGTTTCCTAATAAATCTGCTTGTACAAGTTAGTTTCCTCTAAAGAAAAGTATTTTGATTCAGAACTTTTCCTTTTGGGTTTAAGGACAAATTATATTGAACTTTGTTTAATCCAAAGGTTGTTTTCTGTCTTCTCTGCTATTCAAAATACATTGTTGTGGAGTTTGCAGGAGAAAATTCTAGAGAAGGCTGAAGCAAAAGGAGAAACATGGAGAAGCAGATTGTAGCATATCAGCTTTTCTTTAGTATCCTTGAGATGTGGCCATATTTAGCTACTTCCCTATGTTTCTTAACAATCTTTCTATGGCAAAGCCTGCCTTGACAAAATTAGCAATGCTTCGTAGGTCAGATTTCTACATCATTTTTCCACACAGTTTCCCCCTCACCATCTCTGCATGCCTTTTCCTGGGGATGCTGCATGTCCTTGAATACACTGGTCAGGGGTCAAGATGTCTAGATCTCACTGACTCCATCCAGATTAACTGAGGTGTCTCTGCAACATGCACTTTTGTGTCCAGAGAATCAAGAAATGTGTTTTGGATTCATAGAGTGACCCTTCACTTAACATTTATTAGGCAGAGATGATTATCTTGCGTTCCTTGTTTCATGTTACCTCTCCAGCTGACAGCTCTTCTACATAAAAAACACTTACTAGTTTTTGGGTTTGTTCCCTCCAACTTTTTTAAATAGAATCTCTGGTCATTCAGTGCCATTCTATGCAATTTAAGTAGTTCGCTGCACAATGTGTGATTAAGTGTAGTTTGTGCCCAGAGGGCCATTGAGAAAAGCTGTAAAGTCCCTGAACTTTGCATTTGGTTAAGCTGTTACAGTAGCTAACATTTTTTGAGAATTTACAGCACTTTAGGGGTGAGACCTGTGCTGTACTCTTGGAAGATTAGGCTGTGAAGAAAGATTCTTAACACATTGCCTATAGTACCTTACAGACCAGATCATGACTTTAGTACAACATTACAAACCAGATCATGACTTTTCAGTTCCAAACTTCTTTCTTAAGTCCCCTGTTTTGAGTTACTCACTGCTTACATAAATTGTAGCTTGTTTTATCTGCACATTCTTACAAGACATTTACCTACATTTATATACACATACATGCAGAGATATATAAAGCTGTATCTGATTTTAAGGACAGTCCTTTGACTTTTTGTCTTTGTTCCCTTTTCAAAACTTTTTTTTTTATTTTTCACTTTTTTAATTCCTCTGTGAAGAGATGGATATTTGGACCTTCTAGCTGCTTTTTCTTCTTCACTTAAGAACACTACTTCTCACAAGGTAAACTGAGTTAACTCACTTTACTAACACTTCAGTAATAATGGCAGAGCCATTAAGTTTCAGAAGTTCAGGCTTTCCAAATTATTAGTAATCCTTCCTCTGATGAGGCCAGAAAATAATTCGATTTTGGCAGTAAACCTAAATGACCTCTCCGAAATACTTATTTATCTACTGAACTCCTGTCACTAAAATCAGGATATAAATATTCTGTCCAGACCTGACAGAGCACTTTTTCATCAAAAAACCTAGACTGTGTCTTTTCAGTTATAAAGCAAATGTAATACCCTCTTCTTCTCAAGTGAGATAAATAAAAGATGGATATAAGATACTTATTAGTATTTTGCATTTATTTGTTTCAAACTAATTATCTTGATTTCCATGGGAAATGTCATCTGCTGTAATACAGTCCTGGTATTTCTATTTCTCTTGCTTTAAGCCTGATAGCTGCCTGTCTAATTCAGCCTTTTCAAATACATTAGGGAATTCCAGAGAACAAAGAATATTTATATCTTTCAAGAACTCCCCTATAACAAAGTACAGGCAAGATTGTACATACATTTGATTACCACTTGCAACAATAGAAACAGAGAAAGCAGTCACAAAAATTGATATTACCAGCATATATACTACACATTATATAACATATGGAAGAAGATTAAAAAAAAAAAAAAAGCTGTTAAACATTAGAAAAGCATTTCAAACTATTAAAAGGGAGAAAAAAACAACCAACCACAACACAAAAAACCACAAACCCACATAAAAAACCCACTTTCTTCACAGTTTCCTTTTTATGTCCACAAGTCATAAAGTCAGAAAGACTCATAGCTTTCATATTAAGAGAGTATTGCTCATGGAGTGCCTTCAGCATGCAAAAGCACTGATAGGATTCAAAGACACAAAGCCACAGGAGCTTTAAAATGTGCATAAAAGCAAATTTAGACTGGAAATGAAAAGAGATTCTGGAAGACTTGAACAGAATAATGGTCACTAAAACCTTACTGATTGTACAAAATATTAGAGAAGCTGAAAGGACCTATTGACTTTGATATGAATAATCGCCACAGATAACTGCTACCCATAAAGATAATTTTATGGGTAGGTAGTATCCTAGGTTTATTTTTAAAACAAGTCAGAACTCCTGGGAAGGATGTGTACTCTGTATTGCAAGCCATGATTATACAGCTATACTGCTTCCATATTTAGACTGCTTATTGCACCCAAGTCAAGCTATCCAGGTGGCTGGCTGTGCAGTTTCTTGAGTTTTTAATCTTGGGTCTCAGTATGGGATGCTAGTGTTTTCAAGTAAATTACAACTGTCTCCTTCCATCTTTGTTTACCACAGATTATGTTTGAGGAGAGGACTAACATCATTTGTTTGTTTCCATGTCAGCCAGATCTTCATATAGTCTATCAGCTTTTTCTGTTCCAAACTCAGTGGAAATTACCTGAATGAAATAAAACTATGGAAAAAATATATAAAGCAGCACAATCCTAAAACATCCTACAATCTATTTGTTCACATTTTCAGAACTGGATATTTAGCAGCAGGGTTATAAATATCTTTTTTTTAATGTGCCAAAAATTCATGCTTAAAATACATGTTTAATTTTCCCAGTGTGTTTAGACCCTTATCTCCATTTTCAGTTTAGGTTTTCAGCTCATTAAAAGCTCCATGTGTCTACATCTTTCAATATGGGGCCAAAATAAGCACTCGACTTTAATTACTATTAAGCTGTGTTTCATGCCTCATTTTCCGCCAAATCACTCTCACAATGCAGCTGAAATATTTCAGCTGGTGTACTGCTCAACCTATACCTATACATCCTTTCTTACTCAATTTTAACTTGCACACCAAATTAATTCTTTCTACCTAATTACCTCTATAATGAGGTATCTTCTCAGACCAGGTAGAAAGGAATTCCTAAAAAGTCTTGAGTTTCCATTTACAGAAGTCTGTCAAAGCAAAATAAAACCTTTGCCTATGCAGAGAAGAGGAGAATGTAGAAACACTTTTGTGAAAGGTGATTGTCTCTGAAACCTTTTGTGATTGATACATAGTGAAGTGATCTGATCTAGTTAAGTGACAATGGTATAGCTTGAATTCCTTTTCAGCACAATTGTTTTGCTGAAATTCTTCATTTTAAAAAAAAAAATATTCTTTCAGGCTGGAGTTTCTTTCTAGTGTGAAAAAAGTGGTGTCAGTCACTGATTACTTTCCTGTTTTTTCCCTTGGAGTTGAATGATCAAAATGTTTTCTGTAATATACCCTCCTATGGGACCTGTGAAGGGACAGAAAGGATAATTAGCTCTCCCTGTTATTGGTATCATCCATGTATATCTGCTAAATAACTTACTCTTGAACTACCACAGGACCTTCTTGCCTGTCCAAGAAACTTTATTGAAGGGGAAATAAACTCATTTCAGCCATTTATTCTACAATTAAGATGTAAATTGTCCTTTTTCAGCATCTTGGTACTTCATAAGAAAAGGCAATGTCTTTTATTAAATCTGTTGACATTACTGAAAAATGAGTAAGCTTTGAGGGTCAGGAACCCAACTTTGTGCTCTTCCTACATGCCTGGAAGCATACCTGTGGGTTTTAACAAAAACACTAATAGGTGTAATAAAAGTTACTACCTTTTCCTATAAACTCTGCCTCATTTGTATTCTCAAGCTGTGGGTAGGCAGGCAGTATTGTCTAGTCAGCATGTTATTTCAGTTTGTGGTGTTCCCCGCACTTGCCCTGCTTCCTTTCTACTTTCAAGATTGTTTGTGCACCATGCTGCAAACCAAATCATGAAACAAGCAGACTTTAAAAAAACAAGTGGAAAACCTGTGGATTTTTATGTAGTTTTGTTACTGTTTTTGTGGGAAAAGGGGGTTGCTGATTGAGCTTACTGTGCAGCTCCACAAATAGGTGTCAAGGAAGAACTGGTGTGTGCTGGAATCAGTGAGAGCTGACAGGGAGCTGGGTCTGTCTTAATGTCTTAACAGTATTGCTGCTGGAGAAGATACACCATCAAACCCTTGCCATTGCTGTTACAAACACATTAATATTAACAGTCCAAAAGCATTAGCAGCTTCCTCTGAAAAATAGATCAGCTGCTTCTCTGACAAACAGACTTTCAAATAGAAGATAAACTTCTGCTTATCTCTTAATTTCCAGAATTTCAAAGAGGTCCTCGTAAGTCTTTAGATCTCTAGGGATACAGTGATTACAGTGTTTTATGTAGTTCAGCCTGTTTACAAGAGGAAACTAGCTTTTTGGCAGACTGAGACCACAGCTGGGCAAAACTCTAATTTAATTAATACAGAAATTTCATAACATATGCTAAAGAATAATTTCCATGCTATATGAAGGGCTTGTGTCCCATTGGCCTGTGAACACATGCAGCTTCACTTGCTTCTGTTTTCCATTGTTTCAGTTATATCAGGTATTTTAAAATAATTATTTTTATTATACGCTTGCCTTAAGAAAGTCACAAAATATAATTGGCTTACACGCAATATATTCTGGGATTCCAAACCATCTGGCTCCAAGCAATATGCAAAGGTAGACAGGTTTGTGTAGGATGTATTTGCATACCTACTGCAATAGAAATAAAGAGAGCTTATTTCCTTATTGGCTATTTCAGACAGCATAGGATGGAAATACTGCTAGTCTCTGTTGTTAATGACGTGGTCACGGAAAAATCTTTGGCTTTCATGACAATGTAGGCTAAAATCAGAAAGTTTCATTCTATGTTAACATAATTTTTAAAATCTTTAACAGTGGGAAAAGAATTTGTCAGGTCTGTTCAGAAAGCTTTATTGGCAGTGAAGAGTGTTCAGTAATCCAACAGCATCAGAACATGAATTTTAAAAAAGCAAAATAAAGTAAAAAGTGAGACACTATACAAAAGCATACAGTGCCTGCAAGCGTCTGTGGCAGAAAACACGGGAATAATAATGTTAAAGGAAGAAGAAAGGAAAGAGATTGTGAAAACCTAAAACATTAGGTCTATGAAAAACTCAAATTCAGAAGTGAAATGCCTAATCCTCCTTTACTATTTCTCCATCACTTGGAATGGAAATAAGAACTGAGATGGAATGGCATAGAAATCATAACTGGACAGAGTGGCCTGTTAAAATTGAAAACAAGAAAAAAGGAAAGGCAATGCTAATGTGTGTTTGTGTTATTAACATTATTAATTTCAATATTATAGCATGCATATGTTATTGACCCATGTTTTCAACTTACCTCATAAGAAAAGCTATTTAAAATGTTTGTCATGTTTATAAAAATACATTCTCTGCACAGACATAAGCAGGGAGGAAAAAACTGCAATCTTATATTTGGTTATGTTTTTCTTTTTTTAATGCTGGCCAGTGACAGATGATTCAGAGGTGCAGTAAGTTCTCTTAAGATATCTATCAAGTCCATTTATATGTTACTTTACAAAAAATGTCATGCTTAATTTCAGCAGCCCCTCTTTCAGTGCCATGAAGCACAACCAGACTATTCTGATTAGTTTAGCTTAGAGAACTATCCATGTTACTTCAAGTAATAAAACTGGTCTGTCATAATAGTGTCTGATGACTATGAATTCAACTGGTAGATTACAATCCAAATGAAACATTTTTAGTTACAAATTATTATCCATTTTGTTCTTTACATCTACTCTTCCTCTAGCTATGGGAAAAGCAAAAAATAAGAACTGATAATTTTTCAGTGTCACTTTCAGAATTATGGACATCTCAGCTGATTTACGTTGACTCTTTTCCTTTGTGAACTAATCAAACATTGTCCTTGCAAGCTAATATACTATATGTAATTCTAATCTTGCAGTATCCATTGCCTGGCTCTGGCTTTTACCAATCTGGACCATGTTTTTTTGGAAATAATATTTTAAATCTAGTGGGAACAAACTGCAGAGGCAGAATTAACTGAGAAGCAAACAGAAAGCAGAACCAGGAAAGGAAGATAGAAGCCTATGCTTTCTTTTTAAAGTATTCACTGTACATACTCACATATCTGTTTTGAAGTAAATGAGTGAAAGATAAATCAAAAGGGGTTGGCTGATTTGGTTTTCAAGCAACATACCTAAGCAGCTGAAGAAGCAAATGAGCTAGAGGGACAGAATATGAATATATATACCCTATTATCTCCAGAAAGCAAAAGTATTTACACTAATTTATTATACACAATCCTTTCAGGTTAAGTGTTTCAACTGCATTTGCCTTCTTTTTACACCTTTTCCTTTTGGGGAAAAAAAAAATATTACAGGAAACCATAAGCTGCTTCATCTATTCTGCAAGCAGAAAAAGACTGAAGTACGAGGGTGATTAACTGAAAATAATTTACCTTGTCTTAAAAAATCCAATTACATCGGGGCGGGGGGGGGGGGGGGGCAGTTCTGAGGATGCAATCATGATGTTGTGGTTTAACCCAACAGGCAGCTAAACACCACATAGCTGTTTGCTCACACACACCCCCAGTGGGATAGGGGAGAGAATTGGAAAAAAGGTAAAACTCATCGGTTGAGATAAATACAGTTTAATAGGACAGAAAAGGAAGGGGGGGGGGGGGGGGAAATAATAATGATGATAAAAGAATATAGAAAACGAGTGATGCACCGATGCCCAGCCAGTACCCGAGTAGTGGGCCACCACATCCCCCCCACACACACTGCCCCAGTCAATTCCTCCCAGTTTTATTGTTCGGCATGACATCATATGGTATGGAATATCCCATTGGTCAGTTTGGGTCAGCTGTCTTGGCTGTGTCCCCTTCCAAGTTGTTGTGCACCCACAGCCTCCTCACTGGCAGGGCAGCATGAGAAGCTGAAAAATCCTTGCCTTAGTGTAAGCATGGCACAGCAACAACTAAAACATCAGTGTGTTATCAACATTATTCTCTTACTAAATCCAAAACATAGCACTATACCAACTACTAATAAGAAAATGAACTCTAGCCCAGCTGAAACCAGGACACAAGAGAAAGTAGAGCACTGCAAAGGTCAATGCTGGATAGCATAGTGCCCTTTATTCTCCTGACCAACTTAATAATAAGATGCTAGAAGGCATCAGGTTAAAAACAGCTTTATCTTACCTTGGACACACTTTGAGAAATTATATAAATTGAAAACATAACGGGATTTGTTTGGTCCTGGAAGAAGACCATGCTCATGTTTTGATAAATTTCCACAGCAGCATCCACAAAGTTTGTCACAGTCTGCTTTACTGGTTGAGCAAATTCTGCTGAGATCTTCAGGATAGTCTGTGTGCAAAGCAGAAGCAGAAGAATAAAACACACTCAGAATGCAATATGCAGGAGATTTACTTTTACTTTGATCCTCAAATACCTGCAGTCCCATTCTGTTATCATTTAAAGGAATCTCAGTTGAAAGATTTAATGTAACAGAAGACACACACGTTAACCACAAAAGTGTAGTAAATTAATTTAAGTGTTAATTAAAGAGTTATGTTAGTTCAGTTCAGGAATTTAACTGGAAGGTGCCTGCACTTAGTCTTCTAATTCATAGGCAGATATTTACATATGAAAGAGACTGGGTTGCAGGCAACAAATTAATGTCTGTGTCAAGAAGGAAAGGGCCTTGGGAAAGAGCACTTGTGTACTTTGCATTTCATCTTCTCCGAGCTTAAAAGCTGTCTATTGTCCAGATAATCTAGGCAAAGCACATAGATGCAAAAGCAGCCCAAGGACTAGGCAAATATGTGATGAGGTCCGCACTGACCCAGTGGAGAGATAGAGGTCAATTTCTTAGCCTTCTTCCTTATGTCCAGAATTCTCTCATACTCTTGTTCCTTAGCACAGAATCTCCTTGGCTGAAAGATGCAAAAAGTTAGGACAGAAAAGAAGAAATGTGGAAAGAAGGGTTGAAACAAAAATAAATGTGAGGGATGAAGGGAAACAGAGACACTTCACTATCCCTCTGCAGCCTATCTTTAGCCGCAACAGCACTGGGGATCTCTGCTTTCCCAGAGACTCAGCAGCTCACGGAGCTCGTTCTCGGCAGAGCCTTTTTCTGAAAAGGCAAACTTACGGCTCCTTCTCCCACAATGGAAGCTGCCAGCCCTGAAAGATCTTGCTGGTCTTCACCGCCCCCCTGCAGCCTATCCACAGGCACAGCAGCACTGGGGATCTCTGCTTTCCCAGAGACTCAGCATGTCACGGTGCTCGTTCTCGGCAGAAACTTTTTCTGAAAAGGCAATCTTACGGCTCCTTCTCCCACAAGGAAGGTGCCAGCCCTGAAGGATCTTGCTGGTCTTCACCGTCCCCCTCCAGCCTATCCACAGGCACAACAGCACTGGGGATCTCTGCTTTCCCAGACACTCAGCATGTCACGGTGCTCGTTCTCGGCAGAAACATTTTTTTGAAAGGCAAAAGTCTGGCTCCTTCTCCCACAAGGAAGGTGCCAGCCCTGAAGGATCTTGCTGGTCTTCACCGTCCCCCTCCAGGCTATCCACAGGTACAACAGCACTGGGGATCTCTGCTTTCCCAGAGACTCAGCATGTCACGGTGCTCGTTCTCAGCAGAAACATTTTTTTGAAAGGCAAAAGTCTGGCTCCTTCTCCCACAAGGAAGGAGCCAGCCCTGAAAGATCTTGCTGGTCTTCACCGTCCCCCTCCAGCCTATCCACAGGCACAACAGCACTGGGGATCTCTGCTTTCCCAGAGACTCAGCATGTCACGGTGCTCGTTCTCGGCAGAAACTTTTTCTGAAAAGGCAAACGTCTGGCTCCTTCTCCCACAAGGAAGGTGCCAGCCCTGAAAAATCTTGCTGGTCTTCACCGTCCCCATGCAGCCAATCCACAGGCACAACAGCACTGGGGATCTCTGCTTTCCCAGAGACTCAGCATGTCACGGTGCTCGCTCTCGGCAGAGCCTTTTTCTGAAAAGGCAAACTTACGGCTCCTTCTCCCACAATGGAAGCTGCCAGCCCTGAAAGCTCTTGCAGGTCTGCACTATCCCCCTGCAGCCTATCTTTAGCCGCAACAGCACTGGGGATCTCTGCTTTCCCAGGACTCAGCATGTCACGGTGCTCGTTCTCGGCAGAAACTTTTTCTGAAAAGGCAATCTTACGGCTCCTTCTCCCACAAGGAAGGTGCCAGCCCTGAAGGATCTTGTTGGTCTTCACCGTCCCCCTCCAGCCTATCCACAGGCACAACAGTGCTGGGGATCTCTGCTTTCCCAGAGACTCAGCATGTCACGGTGCTCGTTCTCGGCATAAACATGTTTTTGAAAGGCAAAAGTCTGGCTCCTTCTCCCACAAGGAAGGTGCCAGCCCTGAAAGATCTTGCTGGTCTTCACCGTGCCCCTGCAGCCTATCTTTAGCCGCAACAGCACTGGAGATCTCTGCTTTCCCAGAGACTCAGCATGTCACGGTGCTCGTTCTCGGCAGAAACTTTTTCTGAAAAGGCAATCTTACGGCTCCTTCTCCCACAAGGAATGTGCCAGCCCTGAAAGATCTTGCTGGTCTTCACCGTCCCCCTCCAGCCTATCCACAGGCACAACAGCACTGGGGATCTCTGCTTTCCCAGAGACTCAGCATGTCACGGTGCTCGTTCTCGGCAGAAACTTTTTCTGAAAAGGCAAACGTCTGGCTCCTTCTCCCACACGGAAGGTGCCAGCCCTGAAAGCTCTTGCTGGTCTTCACCGTCTCCCTGCAGCCTATCTTTAGCCGCAACAGCACTGGGGATCTCTGCTTTCCCACAGACTCAGCATGTCACGGTGCTCGCTCTCGGCAGAGCCTTTTTCTGAAAAGGCAAACTTACGGCTCCTTCTCCAACACGGAAGGTGCCAGCCCTGAAATATCTTGCTGGTCTTCACCGCCCCCCTGCAGCCTATCTTTAGCCGCAACAGCGCTGGGGATCTCTGCTTTCCCAGAGACTCAGCATGTCACGGTGCTTGTTCTCGGCAGAAACTTTTTCTGAAAAGGCAAACGTCTGGCTCCTTCTCCAGTGGGATGGGGGACAGAACGGGGGAAAAAAAAAAGTAAAACTTGTGAGGTAAGAACAGAAAAGATGATACTAATAATGATGTTGATAACACTAATAAAATGGCGATAGTAATAATAAAGACTGGAACATACCAGTGATGCACAGTGCAATTGCTTAGTTGGTCCCCAAGCAGTGATTCCCCCACTCCACTCCCCCCAGTTTATAGACTTCTACTCAGATTTTCAGTGAACTGAAAAGCTTTCATCCTTTTTTTGAGATATATTTATCTGATTCTGTATATTTGTCATCATCTTTCAATGTGTCAGAAAAAATATCTCTTTAAGACTCTACAAAGATATCTCTGATCCTAGCTACAGTGCCATGCCCTCCCTAGCTCAGGGTAATTTCAGCTACAGTATTGACAGATTTCTACTGAACATTAAAAAGACCAAAGACATAATATTTTGTATTTCCAAATCTCCTGTTTTCTAGAATCTAGGTGAGATGATTGATGTTTTTTGATATATACATAGAAGTGGAAGTGCTTTTATATCACAATCAGTTCCTTTCAGTTGTTAAAGTACAAACCAGTACTAGTAGTACTAGAAAATATTTATGTCAAGCAGTAAAAAAGCATGTAGATATTGAATTTTCAACATCATACATAAGAAATTGCATACCTGAGTTGACTATGGTCATTGCTGCAGCTGCATATGTATACTGTATATCCTTTCTTTGCCTTATTACCTATGTGGATGAACAGCTAATTTTGCCCATCTACTTACACAAGTGCCCAATTTCCTATGTAAACAGAATAATGCATGTGCAAAACAAACACTTGTTATCACTTTTTTCACTTGCAGCCTCAAATTGTGGTCCTTAGCATGATTCAACGTTCTTGAACTATTTTTGTCTTAATTTCAGATAATGACTTAGTAGAAAAAGGGTTTCAAATTCCATACAGAAATACTAGTTTCTTAGTAAGAGATAAATAAAACTTAGCAGGCATACAAACCATCTAAAACTACTGTTACATCATCACTTTTTAATTACATATGTGGACACGAACAGACTCTATCAAAGACATCAAAAAGCATTTTCATTTAGCTTGCCAAATTAAAAGCAGAAACATTTTCAAGGGAATGAGAAAAATGAAGACAGGTATTATTATGTGCTCCGACTTTTATCTCAGAAGGCAAATATCTGTGACACAGTAAACAAGAAGTAACAGTTAATAAAGAAGTGAATATGAGAAGGCTATAATTCTACCTGCTAAATTTGATAGAATTAATTTGCTTTCAAGACCAGTGCTAGAAGCAGAATGAAAACCAAGCCAAGAAACCTTTACATGGTATAGTGAAGGAATATGCAGATGCTTTGCAGAGTTTGTCTTAAAGGGCTGATACATCTGCTTCTTACAATTTAATTCTGTGTTACCTTGTGGTTTTGCTTTTCCACACTTTTTTTTTTTTTTCTGGCATTAGTAGATTTTTCATTTTTTAGGGTCTGATAATTAACAAAAAAACCCAGATTAACAGAGTTGATATTCTCATGGATGTAGCATCTCTTTGAAATACTTGGATAATGCCTGGGAACAAAAGCTATCCTTTTTCTCTGGACTAGTTTAGGATTTGGAACTACAAAACTCCAAAGTAACACAGTTGGCTAGTCATATTTCAAAAGGGAAAGGGACAGAATAGAAGAAAAAAAAAAAAAAAAGCAAAATTTTAAGATTTTAACCAAGGAGACAATTCATTGTGCATAAAAAATATCATTGGAAGAATCAAATATTCATGCATATACCCTAATAGAGTAAAAATATTGTCAAAAGTATTGTAATGTTGATGTCAAAAAAAATTGGTCATCTGTAAACAAGCATTGACTATCTGATGATGAATGAACAAATCTTTTGCAACTCATATTGGGCTACAGTTTGCAAATCAAAAAGGATTTTATTTAGGAGAGATGCTCGAAAGCACTTGTTTTCATTTCAACAAATATATGAGTCTTAATCTTCAGCTTTGCAAAAGAGTTCAGAACTATATGCCCAGTTTTGGTTCGTAATTCTTAGTGTATAGGGAAAGTAACTAATATAAAATATGTAAGACAGGGCAGAAATAGAAGTTTAAGTGTCATACTCGGGTATCTATCTTTTAAAGTATTTGCTTAATGAAAAAAAGCAATTTCAGTGTAATGGAAATACAGACAAATTACAGGGCTTTTGATAAATACAAGATCATATAAAAAGGTATAAAATGCAACAAAGTAGATTTGGAGAAAGCACTTTCATATTTAAACAGAAATCTGGGAGACATATTTGAATAGAAGATCTGTCTCATCAGACAAATGTGCATTGCCCTAAATCTTTGCAGCTTTTTTTATATGTTACAGTAAATTCCTTTATATCACATCTCACTCTCCTCTTATTATCACAAGTTGCTGAATTTGTTTCCTGTGTTTGATACAATGCAAAGTAAAATCTATGAATCACAACTGGTCAGGATCGTAAAAAGATAATTTTTTTTCCCCCACAACTAAAAATTAATTAATTAAAATTATAGTTAATTAAAAATAGAAGTAATCTAGAATCTACAAAAATTGAAGGGAGTATGCACAACAATGATACTTCACTTTTGTGCCCTAATAACTATGAGATCAACATAGTGATTCATGGGAGATTCAGGACTCTATGAATTATAGAAAACTTTTCATAACTAGGTAGAATGCTGCTGCAGAGAGGATTTAGTACTATATTTGGTACTTCATAAGTTAACAAATATTTGTTAACTTAACAATTTGTAAAGATTTACTATTTCCTTCATTGTTAAAAAAGATCTTGAAAACCGTTATCTCAGTATACAAGTGTATAAAATTATGTCAAAGGAAAAACAGCAGTAGCTAAAAAATGTAGTCTGCTGTGAATTTCATACCTGACAAAGGAGAAAAAATCTTTTTATACACTCATCAAGGCAACTTAGTGAATACAAAAGAAAGTGCAAAACATTGTATTAGGAAAAATGCCACATTCTGCAAACTAATGATGAATTGACTAGTAACACCTGGAGGGATAATTTTGAAAGTATGCTAAATAATAAGAGGTGATAGAGAAATTAGGAACAAGAATATGCTGAAAAGAGGTATGCAGAAAGTAGAGTTTGCAGGAACGCTTATGAACACAAAAAGGCAGAACAACCTTTGGCCATGTAAGATGTTAGGAGATGCACAGAAGATTAGGGAAAGAAAGCTTGTCAGATATCTTATGAATTCTGCAACATTTTTCAGATGGGAAAAATGGGGAATGAATGGGGTGAAGGTTTTGCAATGTCTGTTTTTCAACATATAGCAAATATCAATGAGGGAAGCAGCCATCTCAGACTCTCCAGAAATTATAAAAAATGTTCTCAGTGGAATTGCTGAAATCTTAAATGGCTAAAGAATTTAATCCCGGGCAATCAGCACCTTATATGTACTATGCATTCCTATTGACAAGACTCACAGACAGGCTGCAGTGGGTTAATGCTTTGAGAGAATTTGTTAGAGACATACAGGTGTGAAATTAGAAAGCTAGAGAAATGTAATGGAAGAATAAGTCTGCCTTAGCTATATTTTAAAAAAAATAAAAGCACTGTTCCAATCAAAAGAGTAGAAAATATAGACTAAATGGTGATAACATATTCGAAGTCAACACTGAGTGCTTTTAGTGTTTTCATGATGGTAGTAAGAGAGAGAACAGTTACCTTGGATTACAAGATTCACTTACCATTAGTATCATAGGTGGAAGCTATAACTGAATTTAGCATCAGTGTTGGCAGGTACAAAGACTGTGATAATTGAGGGGATTAGTACACCACCAATTCTGCAGCAGAATGTAGGAGATGTGTCTGTAAGAATGAAAAACTGTAATGACCTTGTACAAGTGACTGCGGTACTATGAGTGCCTTCTTCAGTGACTTGTGGTACCAGAAATAAATTGTGCAAATCTGTTCATTGACTTCCTCAATACAAGGAACAGATGCCTGGGCAGCCATGGGGGAAAAAATTTCAGGCATACAAATAAGCAGACAGCATTTCATTGTAAATACAGTGAAGGTATGAACTCAAGCAATTGTTGGTTGCTTCTGTTGCAGAGGTTGTACTGCTGCTATCTGCTCTGAAAAGACATGAAGATTATGCTACATGGTGGCTCTTTCAGTGAAAGCAAGAAGAAGATAATCAGCTGGGTGATGGCTAACACACTCAGTGGACAAGATAATAGCGGAGTTCAAAGAGAACAGCAGTATGGACTGTAACTGAAAACTGTGAGCTAGGAAAGCTGCTTACTGTTAGAAAGAGAAGACTCTGCATTTTGTGTTAGAAGATAAAAAATGGGAAATTTGTTTTTCATCTTGGAAAAGTGATGGACAGGGTATAATCTGAAGAAATGCTATCTGTTAATGTGAGAAATTTAACTTTTTAAAATATTTTTGGATAGGAGACTTCAAGAAGAGTACCTATGAGTTCACAGGTAGCATGAAAGAGTCTTGAGCTGTGTATGAGGACTACATGTCTACATTGAATGGAGTCTTAAGGTTAGAAAGCTCTTCGCTTTAAAAAGGTTTAAAACCAAAAACTTTGAGTGATATTAAGAATATTTCAAAGATACACAATCTTTGCTCATTAATCTATGACTCTGAGATCAGTAGTGATTGCAGGCCCTAGACTTCACTTATTACACCTTTGTCTCACTAGGTGCTTCAGTTTCATAGAGTAAGTACAATCCAGTGCACCTAATTTTAGACTTCAGAAAGTAAGTTGCCTTCTGTTAACCTGCTATCTTGAATCCTCCCCAGTCAATGAAGTAAGAAGGGTACCTCGCTAAGGTCGTTATCTGATAATAAACCAGGAAGAATATCTAAAACAGATGGAATAAAAGTGTAAAAGAAATGGAATAACATTGTGCCTAGAGAATAGTTGTCTTTCCTCCTTCTGCTTTCTTCCTCTCCCTCCTCTTACCATGAATCCTAGAAGCACAGCTCAGAGACTACACCTCAAACTTGATGCCACAATTGAGTGAAGTAATCCTGCCTGTTAGTAACTAACACTCACATATATGTATATATGTATGTATGTATGTATGTTTTGGAAATGAGGGAATTTTTATCTGTCACCTAAACTAAGGCTCAATAAAGAATATGCACTTGGAGTAAAGCATAAGCATTTTTATAACTTTCATGAGTTTTATTAATTTCAAAGAGAATGAATGCTTTCATGAGGTATAGAACAAAGTAGTTTCATCTACATTTCAGGGTAAATTCAAAAGATCCATATAATCCCATCTTTTGAGAAACACTTTTAAATTTTTTTCTACAAATATTCTAGTTTGCAGCTGTGGAATTTTTAGTGCAATTGAATAATATACTATTTTAGGGCATTTTAAGTATGTGTAATCCAAAATACTATTTTCTTAAAAGTTGTATTAACCTAACCTGCTTAAAATACTTCAAAGAAACCTGATACATGTGATCTGTCTCTGGCAGACTTGCAATTACAAAGTACATGATAGATCCTTGAGTTGCAACAGCCCAGTACTGCTCATGAGCAGCACTTGTTTTCTGTTACACTGCTTCTGCCTCTTGCAGCCTTGCCCTAATAGCACCTGATGTAACCTAAAAGGTCAGGTATTGGAATAGGCTGCCCAGGAAAGTGGTGGTGTCACCATCCCTGGAGGTGTTCAAAAAACATGTAGACGAGGCACTTCAGGACACGGTTTAGTGGGCATAGTGGTGTTGGGTTGACAGTTGGACTCAATGATCTTAAAGGTCTTTTCCAACCAAAACGAGTATATGATTCTATGAAAAGAAGTACATTTTTCACAGCATTTTTGCAGCATTTCTGCAACTAGGAACTGAACACTAGGAACAATGGAGAAAACTTTCTTCTCTCAATGCTCCAATAGCTACAGGACAGCTCATCTGGTGTAACTCCCTAGTGGTCTGTAAAAGTTCTCTCATGCTGAAGTAGACCTCACTCCACTTCAGCTGCTGTCTAGCTCTTCTGTTTGCCACAGGTGGAAGCTTAAGACCAAGGGATATTCCTGTCTTGGATACTGTGCACTTTTATTACATAATAATAATAGAAACTTAAAAACAAGAGGTCTTTCTAGCATTTTGTGCCTTCAGAGCCACACAAGTTAATCCCAAGAAAAGGGACTAGTTAGCATTTATTCTACAGGCACTATCCCAGCAGATCATGAAAACTGAGTCTGACTCTGATCAAAAATTCCAACTGGAAGACAGGAAAGTATATAATATGTTCAGAATGTTTTAAAAATAATCAGTTGATGACTGCTAGTCAAGCAAAGCAACTTCTCAGCTCCGTTTTCTGAGCAGTGTGGAGATCTCAAAGTTCTTTTTAACTGCAGAGGGGCAGCACAAATTCTCAAAATGTCAATATGCCAGATTCTACCAGTTGAGAAATGCCTTCTATGGAGAAATCTACGCAAAATTATCTACAAATATGAATGATTTTCTGGGAAAGGGAAAGGTACTTAAGTCTTTAGGGCTCCCTTATTTATGTGGAGGCTACACACAAGCTGGCTACCTTTCTTGGTTGGAATGACTTTGTAGTGCAGACCGTTGGTCTATTAGGAGGTCAGCATAAGAGTTCTATAGCAAACAGCCATCTGTATATCATAAATACCACAAAAATGTCATGATTGCTCTTATTTTGTCAGAAGTCCCATGTGACCAATAAAATAAAGCTAGCAATGAACAAGCATGGCAAGAATAAAACTTACTGAGCCTAATAAAGCCACAAAATAAACATTACCATTAATACAAATAAACAAATAATATGAAACCGCAATTCAGATATACTCAAACTGCCTATACAGAAAGTTTGTGGTTTTGAACAGGCTTTACAAAATTAACAGCTTTTCTCTGTTCTGGGGAAGAGCCGTCTTACTGCATATCATAAGCTACTGTAGCCACAGACAAATAGTGGTTTTAATGACAACCATATCAGCATAATATTTAAAGCCTGAAATGTGACAATTTGAAAACATGAATAAAATACACTGTAAGAAAGCACTGTGTGCAATTCATGTCAATTTTCAAAGAGAGTTTTATTCTAACTAGTGGTATTAATGGGTCACATTTCCGAAAGCTGGATGATATTTCCTGTAGAAACAATTGTTTCCAGGAGAAACATGGAACCAAGAATCAGCACATCAATCATTTATTCTGATTTCTGACCAGGAACTGCAAGCATGTCTCCCGCATTTGATTCCTGCAGTGGGTTGATGAGTTCTTCGTTGTCCAGGACATTTCCACAAGAAACAAAAAACTGTCTGAGAATTTTGTCTTCAAGTTTTATATTCTTTTGGTCATCATTGGTGCGTAATGATTTGAGTTCTTGGATCTTCAACATCACTATGCATCAGATGCACAACATCACTAGGGAAAGATTTTAATTTCTGTTGGTTGCTTTGTCACTTGTGATCACTGCTTTCCTTTTCTTTAGTTCAGGGCTCCAGCAAGTCTCACTCTTTCCCACAAAAACTAAATCAGATTATTTTCTGTTTATGCACCTCTTAAGTGTCACAAAGAGATCACAACAGGGAGTCTCTCACCACCATCACTTGTTACTTCATCTTGGTGCTGTTGTAGAGCTCAAGCTCAGCCCAACTGGAAGCTTCATTTGACAGAGCGGTCAGCCCTTGACAGCTACAAAAGCATTGCACCTACTCCGTATTAGCAAATTTGCAGATGGAGTAGAAGCCATCCTTCTGATGCCAGAATTCTTAAACTTCCACCCCTTGCTGTAATAAGAGTGTCTATTTCCCAAACCAGTAAGTACAGACCCTACCTGCGCTGCACTCAGTACACTTAGGTTCAGGCTCTTGAAGCTGCAGACTCTTGGAGAAGACCTCTTTCTCATCATCTCTGATGCTGCATAGTCTGCTGACCTCCTCCGACAGCTTCTTTATTTGGCAACAAGGGCATACCTCCTGCAGCCTAGGAAGCCTTCACCCACTGCCCCAGCCTCAGCAAGAGGCCTCAGGCTGTCACGGAAGGCAGCATCCAACCTCCAGAGCTCCAATTGGCTCAACAGCTCAGATGCTGCAGGGACAGTTACTCCAACAGCTGTTGGGGACCATGCTCTGTGGTGCAGCAACACCATTGCTGAGGACACATGTGCTTTTCTAAGCCAAGTTGCTGACCCCCATTTTGCGCAGTCTGCTGTGCAAACTTCTGCATCTGTTGGCTGCCTCTCAACTGTTCCTGTTAGCTGGCCTCTCTTATGCAGTATTTGTAAAAAGCACATCAACTAAACAATAGCCTGGCAAGCAGCAACTCTGTGAACTACATCCTTCATACGCATAGGAAACCTATGTCAATCGTACTAAAAATGACACAGCATTAACAATAAAATGAAAAACAATTAAAATTCCATTAAAAAAATTAGAAATACACAGCATTAAGAATCATCCGTAGCAATGGCGTAGGAACAACCAATATGCAACATGTCTCAGACTTAGAAATTAAGAAGTGATTTATGGACAACAGGCATAAATGTGCTGCAAAATCTTTACATAGAATGGACTTCAAAGAGTAAACCTCATGATGGAAACTGCTTTACAGTAGACTTTCATTTTCTGTGTAAAATAAATTTAAGGTAATAAATAGGGAATGAGCTCTGGTACTCATGTATTAAAACTACCTAATCAAACATTAGTAGCCTGGTTGACATAGAACTTTTTGCATGTTTCCAAAAAGGCAGAAAATATTGTTTTTAAATTTCATTGTATTTCAGCAGATTTATTTTCATTTATTTGGCTGGACAGGCTTTCTCCCCAGGCACTTGATATAGATATCTATATAGATATAGATAACTTAAAGTAGTTGGCTAATCCCAGGCTGGGACATAATTCCATTCTAGTTTCTGAATTTGCAAACACAGCCTTTGTTACAAATTGCATGTCTTCATTAAAAAGTTAGCAATTACCAAAGAGAAATTTCTCTGAGTACACAAATTATTTCTTTCTGATTTAAAGGTGTCAGTTCATGAGGCTTTATCTATGTATTGCAACTACCAGAAAAGGACAAAAACTGTGCAGCCATTTGTTATGAATGAAAAGCAGGTGCGGATCCCTCAGTGGCAAGGCACAACACTCAGCAAGTAAAAGCTTTGGCTTTAATGAAAGCCTACTGTTATGACAGTAGGAGCCCCGGGATGCTAATTCAATCATATGGGGACCCAACCGGAGCGGAGCCCTGCTTAGGAGTGAAGCTCAAGGGAAAGCACCGCAGGGGTGGATAATAAAACTTGTGCCAATTAACATATCGTACATATGCAATGTCCTGTTTTGCTCATCAGCAAACTCAGGTGATGTAGTAGTGCAGCTTCTGTTGTCCAAATTTCAAGATCTGCAGCTGGCTGCCATTGTTGGCACCCATGCAAAAATAGGTGCAGATGGGGTGGAGGGGAATGATCCTGGGTTACCGTGACAATGGGATAAAATGTCCTTGGGACTCTACATACTCAGATATGGAACGTGAATTATCTTGGGTTACCGTAACAAAGTCCACTTGCGCCCTACACCATTTATGATGCTTTTGGAGTCTCTGGAGAATACTTCATATTTTTGATCCCAACAGTGTTTTGAGAGGAAGTGCTTTTCCAGTATACACCTACCACTACACCAGTTGCAAGGTGAGCATTAGGATGCCCATTTGTATAATGTTAATCTTACTCCAGAGAGGAATTTTTTTTTTTTCTTTTTTCTTTTTTTTTTGATAACTGCTGTGGTACAGGTCACACAGTAGACAGTCAAAAGTTCAGTCACAAAACTAGTTTCATCTCTCCCCAAGGAAGCAGGTGAAGACAAAGAGTTGAAGAAGCAGTTTCTTAGTGTGGTTTGGAAAAAGAAACTAGAAACTGGATGTGATTCGTGTCCTCCTGATGCCACATGCTGGGTAGGCAGTGAAAGAGTGTGAGTTCGCTGCAGCCTGTCTAACAGGTAACGCCAGCGCAGAGACCATCATGTACTGTTTGCTGTTCATTCACTCCTTCCAAAAGTCTTTCCTTGGCTTTCATAACTCTGGCTTCTGTAGTTTCTCTTCTTCTGCCTCTTTGTCCTCCTCAGAAGGTTTCAAGAGGCTTTGTCACATTTTTCTCTCTCTGTAGTCTTGTCTCTGGGGATTGCCATCAGCAACACAAAATCAAACAGCACTGCTGTGCTGTCTTAAAATTAATCTTCTTCTTCCAAGTCTGTTTCCAGAATAACAGTGTTGAGCTCTGGTATTTTCTCACAGTTGCCTCATGGTCTGTTTGATAAAGCATCAGGCTTCGGGTTTTCTTTCCCAGTGTTCCCTCTCTGCTACTTACTTTGCCACTTCCTGTGGGGCCTACGTCCCATTGATCAGACCCTTAATCTGTATTTTCTCTCTGTCCTGGTTTCAGCTGGGTTAGAGTTAATTGTCTTCATAGTAGCTGGTACAGTGCTATGTTTTGAGTTCAGTAGGAGAAGAATGTTGATAAAACACTGATGTTTTAAGTTGTTGCTGTGAAATGTGTTCATCTGATTCGTGTCAATATAAACAATGCTAGGGCCACATAATAAAATGTGACGCTCACTGTCTTTAAGCATTTTGTTGGTCCTCGTATAACCACAGGCCAGGAGGAGAAAACCAGTTTTGTTGTTAACTGCACAGTGTTAAACAAGAGTTCCTAGGGGAGAACCGAGGATATTTAGCCTCAGAGATTGCAGTACTTAGGGTCTTGGTGGGCCATTTGTTGTATGCATTTGTTGAGGGGGAGTTGTCTGTTGTGAACTTGTTTGGTTTCTGGTGATGGCAGCTGGTGCTGTGCAAGGTGTCCAAGGTGTCAGTGCTGTGCAAGGTGTCAGCTGTTACACAGGATGTCTGCTGTCTGGCCCGAGCAGTGGGGAGCCTGGTCAGAGAGAAGTTTCTAGGAGAACTACTGCACCCACACAACCAGGAGGTGGAGTTTTTTGGAAAGACACGCCTAGTATGAATATGTAACTAATGTTAGATTATAAAAGAAGCTGTTTTGTTTTTCACAGCGCGCATCTTGGTAGAGCAGAAGCTCCTGGCGCGCCCAGCACTGTTTGCTTGCCTTTATTCATTTAATAAATTGTAAATTTTGATTGGAATCCTGTTTGAGACTAAATTCATTTATCACATTGCTAAGTAATGTTTAGTCTAAAGTCAAGGATTTTTCAGCTTCTGATGCCCAGCCAGCGAGAAAGCTGGAGGGGTCCAAGAAGTTGGGAGTGTACACAGCCAGGACAGCTGACCCAGACTTGCCAACAGGGTATTCCATACCATGTGATGTCACATCTAGTATAGGAACTGGAGGGAGTGGGGGTGGAGGGATCACCGCTCGGGAACTGACTGGGCGTTGATCGGCGGGGTGGTGAGCAATTGCACTGTGCATCATTTGTATATTTCAATCCTTTTATTATTACTGCTGTCACTTTATTAGTGTTATCATTATCATTATTAGTTTCTTCTTTTTCTATTCTATTAAATGTTTCTTATCTCAACCCACAAGTTTTACTTCTTTTCCCAATTTTCTCCCCCATCCCACTGGGTGGGTAGGAGTTAGTGAGCAGCTGCGTGGTGCTTAGTTGCTGGCTGGGGTTAAACTGCAACACTCTTCAATATCGGACCTTTCTATAGATGCATATCTTATAAGGTATGCTTAAGTCTTTCAGATTCTTTATCCTTAACATCTCTAAAACAAGGCATTCTTTTTCTACTCGTACATTGAGTTTCTCATCTGGTACCTCGGCATTCTTTTCATGAGCTTGATGACTATGATCTCTAAGGACAGCAAAGGAAATTAATTGGCATTCCCATGCAAAACCAGGTAGAATTATGATGAAAAAGTGGTAGTAGAATTTTTAAACGCAATAATGTGTTTTCTGAATTTTTCAAAACCGCCTCGTTCTACTAACAAAATTTCCTGTGCTTATTTCCCACCCATATCAAAATTCGAATAGAATATAATGTCCTAAAGGGAAAACAGAACAAAACAAAAAGATATTGAGTCATGGTTCTGTCTAAGTTTTTCTCACATAAAATAATTTCTGTGCTTTATAAATTTCAAAAATTTTTGCCTGCTTTTTTGAAATACCTTCATTTATTTTTTATTTTTGTTTCAGTCTGATACATCTGAAAGGAATAATACAATTAAGATGAAGAAAATTTTATGTGGTGATTGTGGAATTATATATAAGAGAAACTATCAACTGCAACATATTATTAAAAATTGAAATACAAGAACAATAATATAAATTTATGGACAAAAAAATTCTTCCGGGAGAACAGGTCAGCCCAAATGAATCAAATTCTCAAGAGTGCACAGAAAGCTAGAATTGCTAAGATTATTTATCTTTAAGCCACTTTTAGATTCTTTGGGTTTTATCCAACAGTTTGCCTTCATAGAAAATAGAAGAATCATCACTAAAGTCAGGGAAATTATCATACTGCCACAATTATCAAAATTTCAATTATTAAAATGAGGGGGTTTTATCAGAAGAGTACATCACTTCTTTGTTAAGCATCACTTCTCTGTTAAGCCTTCTCAGATGATACAGCCTCTTTTGGCCTCCCTAAAATCTACAGGTTTTATCCTATGCTTTGGGATCTTCAACTTTCTTTATATTGCCTACATTTTCCTTTTTGCAGACTCAGGTCACCAAAATCATGTAACAGATCTAATCTGAAAAGAGAATTGGTTTGAGGGGAGTTCCACTGGACCATGGTTTCTGAAGTTAACACATTATGATAGTGGACACACTAAATGATGCAGTTAATTCTTCAAATGGACATAAAAGTAGTAGGAATTTGCATGCTACTTCTGAAATGATTTGTGCTTATGAACATACTACCCTAAGGCAAATCTTGTGCCTTTCTGCACATATGCAGAACTCTTAGCTTAATGTATTTTTCCATTAATATTGGAGACCCTCTAGATGCAACCTGGCAGAGAGGGGGAACATAGTGTTTCAGAACTCTTTGGTTGAAAGCACATACCATTCCTCTTCTAGGGCAGGTAATTTGATCCTAAGAAAATTTATATTAGCTGGGTTTTGGAATTCATAAGATGGAAAAAATACATCATAGAATTTTGTTCAGTTTGTTGAGCCACTTTTGTCACTCATCTAGTATTTTAAAAGTATGGTCCTGAAAATTCAGCTGTTTTTAATATCCACAGTTGAATTCACTTCACTGGACCTCTCCATTATGTTACAACATCTAAAGATCTGGGCTCACCTGACTTTTAGAAACTCTCAATACCCTGTGATGGGAGTCCAGCTTTTGACTAAATCAATTCGGCTTTTTTATACATCTCACCTGATCTGGAAGATCTCCCAATACGTTTATAAGACTGAAATCCAGACTTCCTGGAACCTCTACATTTTGGCATTTCTTGATACAGCAGCCTATCAGCTGAAAAATATTAGTTGTTAAACAAGATGTGTAGGTACTCCTTAGAGAGATTTGTAACAATAAACAGTTGAATACGAGTACATAGTGACTGAAAACTATTGCCATTGAAAGGCCATGAACAGGACTAGAAAATTACAAGCTTGACCTCATTTCAGAGAAGATATCTGGCTGAGACCGTATTATTAAGAACTAATAGCAGGCTGAGGAACATTAGGTAGATGGGTAGGACTGCTTAGTGTTGTACTGGGTCTGGCTGGGATGGAGTTCATTTTCTTTATAGCAGCCTATATGGTGCTGGTTTGGATTTGTGACTAAACCAGTGTCGATAACACACCAGTGTTTTGACTGTTGCTGACAAGTGATCTCGCACAGTGTCAAGGTTTTATCTTTTGGGTTTGGTTGTGTTGTTTGTTTCTTTTTCCCTACTCTGCCTCCACCCTGAGCAGGCTGGGGGAATTGGGAATGGACACAGCTGGGACAGCTGACCAAAGAGATATCCCATACCATATGACCTCATACACAATGAGCAATAAAAGCTGGGGGAAAGAAGAAAGGGGGAATGTTTGTGGTTATGGCATTTGTCTTCCCAAGTAACCATTGCACATGCTGAGGCCCTGCTTTCCAGGAAAGTGTCTAAACATCTTCCTGCCGATGGGAAGTAGTGAATAAATTCCTTGTTTTGCATTGCTTGTGCATGCAGCTTTGCTTCACCTATTAGACTGTTTTTATCTTTACCCATGAGTTTTCAGCTTTTGCTCTTCCAATTCTGTCCCCCATCCCACTGAAAGGTGGGAAGTGAGTGAGCTGCTGTGTGGAGCTTAGCTGCTGGCTGGGGTCAGCCCACCACATGTGGATATAATAATTCATTTTAAATGGATACAAACTGATCTTGGATACCTTTCACAAGAACATTCTAGAAAGAAAGAAAAGGAAGATTAATTTTACTTATAAGCTTCCTCTGTAGTGTTTTAAAAGCTCCATAATAGGCCACATAAGTGGCTGCTCTGAACACATTCAATTATGATATTTGAAATTTCATCTTCAAAATTATTCATGCTCTCCTCTCATCAAACCTGCCCACCTCCAGCACAGCTATAAGCTCTCCAGCTCAAGTCAGGTGAGCTTGAGTGAGAGTGGTGGTTCTTGGTAACTAACTGAAAAATACAAGGTTTGGATTATTTTCTAAGAGATTTTTTTCCCCTGCTTAACTCCTTTTGTATTCTCTATTTCCCTAATGTTTATTCCCGATCTCATTAGTAGGTTAGTGAAGGGCACTGTTGACTGGCAGTTTTCCCTTACTTGTTATGGAGAAGGAGAGACATACTTGAGCCAATATATACATTTAATCTCCTCTTCACAGTCCTAGCAGTTTCATTCAGTCCCTAATATACAACAATATTTGCTGAGGGGATCCAGAAGAAGTTGCAAAACTGTTGGCTGTTGGATTTCTCAAATACAGTAGTGTATATTTTTAAAAAGGGTAAGGGCCAGTAAAGTACAACACCAGTGAATTCTTGGTGTCATGCATGCCATTTTACCATTGACTGGGTATTCCAGATATCATAGGACTGCCTGATGCTGAGCACTTACAGCCATATGTGAGCATGGCCAGCTAGCTCTATGCTGGCAGTATGAAAATGAAAGTTTCAGTTTTCTGGCTTAAAGAAAAAAAGATCACCAAGTCTTGCTTTCTCTTCAAGACTTTTCTCATACTGGCCTTGGAATGCTTTTTTCTGATCCTTCACCTGTCTCAGCTTCATCTGTTCATCTTAAAGGTTAGGCACTGTAGCATTAAGTTCAGCCTAAGACGGCAGAGCAAACATTTGGGATGAGATATCCCAGACCATTGACTTGATACTTAGAATTTGTTAATAGGGGTGACAGGTCACATATACAAACAGTATATGTAATTAGGAGCCTCATGCCAAGTGAAATAAATCTGCCCTCAGTCAAATGGCTGTAATATCGACAGTTTCTGTCCTGTCTGTAAAACAGACATAATGTTCTCATAATGACAGATGTCTTTTCTCATGCTTGTATTTGTCAAGGTGGTTTTTTCAATAGCTTATTGAAATTTGGCATAGAGGTAAGGGAGAAAGTCTCTTCTGGACCACAGATCTTCAGAAGCTTATCCTGAGATCATTTTGTCCACCCAGCCTGGAAAAACTAGCTCACAATGTCACTGCAAATACACGGGTGGATTGCTGTGGTGATTCTGTCCCAATCATAAAGCTCCTCCATGGCTCCTCATGCAGGCTCTTACTCTGTACAAATGGGATACATGAGGCTTAGAACCAGAATCAGCTTCTCTAGCTGGAGAAGCCAGCAGCCCAGGGATGGGGTCCAGGGCATGGAGAAAAAGCAGAGGTGAGAATGTCTGTGTTTGACTGTGACCTGCTTCATTGAAGAATGACAGATCTGTACTTGCTCATGCAGGCTTGAGTAAATGCTATCTTAGCCTTCAATGTGACCATGCTGCTAAATTACACAACTAAATGTAATAATTCATCTTTTAATGACTAAAAAGTCATGAAGTCATGGAAGAAATAAATCATATGTAAGATAAATGGAGTACCTGTGCAGCATTAAATTTTTGTCTTATTTGATCAACTTCTTTGAGTATCTGACAGAAAAAATTCATAGCTCTCACCCACATACACATGGACCTGCATGTTTTTTAAATCCTTTCTACTTTTTCAGGTACAAAATCTGGTTTATTGATGTATCTCTGCAGCTTTTGACAATATTTGAGGCTTTACATTTTCTTTATCCTATTCTAAAAGCTTTCTAAGAAAATCAGCATATCCAAGAATTTGGATAAGAGGCTTAAGAGATGAAATTAAAAACCCACTGATATATAAAATTAGAAAACAATGTTTTAACTAAAACAGGCTTGCATATTTTGAGTGATTTCATGTATAGTGCTTTGAAGTGATTTACCACAACAAATACTTGATAAAGACAATGGGCCTTTTTTTTTTTTTTTTTTTTTTAATTATTTTACTGTAGATATAATATAAATTTGCTAAAATTGCCTCTCTGCTTTAGGACACCTGAAAGCTGAGGAGCAGCCCTCCTCCTGAGGAAAATGGAGGTTAGTATATGCAGCAAGAGAACAGATGTGCAAGCAGGGAAAGATTTCAGACATTACTGCTTCATAAAAGCATGAACTGAAGTACAGTCATCACCTCTCTAGTTTTAATTAATCAATGCAGACATTTCAAGGGCAAAATTCCAAAATTGCTAGCTCACTAGCAGAATGGGCCTTAATGGCTTTCTGATACTGAAATTTCAGGCAAGTCACAACAGGTTTGAACTCTCAAGACAGTCTGCTAACCAAAGAACTGGACTTTCCTTTTAATTCCAAAAATTTCATGAATGTCTAATCATGCTTGCCACAAACAGAAAATAAACAAGCCCTCTTCATACTAAAAATTATGCATTTAGCCTTTCTTATAAGTTCTTGAAGACATTTTAAAAACTTAATAGGTTTATGTGAAAACAAAAGTCCATCCAAATAACATTGGCCAAATAATGAGAAATTGCTAACACAGTAAACAGTGAAAACAAATAACTCAGTCAAATTAAATACCACAGTTGTTGTATTTCAAAACACTTGCAGTATGTAGTTTATGAACAGGTAAACTAAAAAAGTATACCGAATTTCAAGAAACGAAACCCCCTACTGCTACACGTGTTTAAAAAAGGGTCTTTTATTTTCTCTGGTTTCTGTTGTTCTCAGTTTTGTAAAATGTGTATTATTTACAATATCATCAACTAGAAGTTATGCCTGCACTTTGTTTTTTAATGACACTTCCCTGACAGAAGAGGTTTCCTTATCTCTCAGATGCTGGTTGTAATTTTTTCCTAAGACATTCTGTCAGTACAGTCCCAAATGACTGCTGATTTAGAGCAAGAAAGTGGAGCTGAGTGCACACAGATCAAAGTGTGAGACTATTTGAAAATGCTATGTGTGAAAATTAATCAATATATGACAAACCAAAATGTAGCAGACATCAATGCATGTCATAGACATTTAATTTTTTTTTAGATTACTCTATCTTCTTGTTCCTATTTAGTCCTAGAAATTAGAAAGGAAGGTAAGCCACAAAGTTGGCAGCTTGTTCTGAATGTCTGTGAAGTTCAGAAAGCCTGCATATCTGAGTGAGGCCAGTTAGATGTGCTGTCAATACTAAATTTCTTTTAAGTTCAAAGGTATTCTTCACAGGGTTTTTGGTCCAGGAACATCCATTCATAAATGAACAGAGCATGGTGAAAAAAATCCATCTTTCATTTTAAATGGCTAGTGGGTATTTTGCTTGAGGAAAAATAAATATAGGATGAGTAATTTTTGCTATGAAAGGTGTTGATAGACACAAGCAGCACACTAAATGTAAGGGTGATTGGCGAATAGGAAAGACAGGAAAGCAGTAAGAAATGTTGAACAGCTTGTTTGGCATTTAAAAGAATACAAATAGCTTACATCACCGTCATGACAGGTGGTTTCATAAAAACTCCAATTTCAGAAATGCATGCTTTCTCTAAGGAGTCAAAAGCCATATTTACAGATTCTAAAGCTGAGAGAACTTCATCCAGGTTTCTCAAAGAATCTTTAGCTATTGCTCGAGTCTCTTCTGCTTTCACTTTAGCAATAGCTTCATCTTCCTGAACAACACAACAAACCTGAAATTAAATGTGCAGTCAAGATTTCTCAAAATGCAGTATTTTTTAGAAGAGTTTATTCTTCACTGTTAATGTTCACTGCTTCACTTAGAGTGTACAGAGAGAGACGGGAAACAATTATTTATTTCCTTCCACATGCACAGCAGCAGCCACTAGAGAATTAGAAACAGAACCATAGAACTCCCCAGGTTGGAAGGGACGTCACCTAGACCACCCTTTCATGGGAAAGGGAGCCTGGATGAAGTTATCTAGCACCCCATCCAGTTGCATCTTGAAAGCCTCCAGTGACGGGGAGGGACTCTACCACATCCCTTGGGAGGTTGTTCCAGTGATTAATTGTTCTCACTGTAAAAAATTGCTGTCTTTTATCAAGATGAAACTTTTCCTGCTGCAGCTTGCACCCATTGCCCTTTGTCTTCTCCATATGGTGCCTTGTGAAGAAAGAACCTCCATCCTCCTTGCAGCCACCCACTAAGCACTGAAAAACTGAGATGAGGATTAGGATAGAATGTTGTTATTTCACAGCATTAGCAGCTGTCATTCTTGTTAGCTGGTGGGCAATACCAAAAGTAAATTTTGCTGTATACTTTAGGCAAGCATGTGTCCTTGCATATAAGACCATGGAAATAGAAGAGAGCAACATTACATAAAACAAAAAAGGTACAAGTTATGAATTTCAGGATCATATTAGCAAGATGACAATATTTAGTTGTTATATGCTGGACAATGTAAAAGAATTACCCTTAGCTGGTCTTATAACTTTCTCCTATGTATCCTTTTTTTCATACTCAGTCTGACTCGACACAGGTGAATTTCCACAAGCTTGGGGTTAGCCAGTCAAATCCCCACTACACAGACACACAAAAATAAGAGATGTAGGTAAGGGCTAGTTGAAAAAACAAACAAACAAACAAACAAAACCCAAACAAACAAACAAAAGAAAGCTATGGATTTTTTAAAAACAAATCTACATATTGTAAATAGCTTTTTCTTGTTGTAAATTATTTCTTGTTATTTCTGGTTATTCCCAAACTCAAAGAGCCTAGCAAGTAGCAACTTGGGCTGAATGCAAAAAGAGGCACACAGGAGAGAGCTGTACGATCCTTTACAGAAGAAAATTCCTCTACTTCGTTTTTCAATATGTAACAATTTCCTATGCTCAACTTGATAATTTTATCTTGCTGATGAATAATCTATATGATATCACTTCAAATGACCTTGTTCTTTTAAGTATCTGTAGCATCCTGTCACCACTGCACATTGCAGCTAAGATTTTAATGAGTTTGAATGTCCTGGTTAGGATAGACCCCACTGTCCCCAATATAACAGCTGTGAAGGATATGCAAGCCAAGCCAAGTCCTGTGTACCTCACTGCCAGTTCTGCTCTGACAGCATTTCTTTACCGGCAGCGCCAGCAAAGAACACATGTGAAATCTTTTTGAAAGCAGCATTCTAAAGTCTGTCATCCTTTCACAGGAACAGTCATGCTGATGAAAACAGCAGCACAGAAAAAGGTGATATGATATCTAGCTGTCTTTCCCTTCCAGACTCCCATGCCAATGCTTACTCTTGTATTGTTGGCTTTCTTTTCTACTGTGTCACATAAAGAAAAACTATTGCCCAGAATTACTGATCCTTAAATATAAAATTTCTGCTGTTAGCTATTGAGCAGTAACGTGTTATCTCATATATAATCCAAGACAGTACTTCATAGCTGATCAGCATTTTCTTGATCCACCTTTAGTTTTTTCCACCGAGGCCTCAAGATCTACTAATTTCTTTTTGAGGACTGTCTTTAAAGCTGAAAGACTTAATTTCATTTTATCTACAAGCTGTTTGTTTCAATAATTTGGATAAACAACAGTTCACAGCCCTGTTCCTGAAATATAAGAAACTTATGAGTGAGAATACTTCAAAAACCTCAGATTTTTTGCAGTTGCTGGTCCCAAATATTTTAAAATTTATTTTTGTAACCTTACCAGCTATAACAGTTGCATGGAATGTAATAATTTCTGATTTCTGTAATAGCCTGCTATTATAAAGCTCAGATTTATTTAATAGAGTTTTAATTGGCAAACAGACATCACAATATATTTATTTTAGTATTCATTCTGTTAAATGTTTTATCATGACTGATACTAGACATATCTTCACGTGAGGTTCAAAAAGTCAAAGTTGAATTCATCTGGAATTAGAACTCTCATTTGGAATTCAAACTTCTGCTCTAGCATTGTACTTTGTGTTTTATACCATAACACAAACATAACAGGAAACAAAATGGGTAATATTTTCTACTTTTATTTACTGATGATGAAAAACGATATGTCACATAACAACTTGTCAAAACTCGTTGTCATAATTGCTGATGTATTGTTTATAGGTACATCTTTTCAAACTGCAGCAAAGCAATCGAAGAACAGTACAAAAACTGGAGAGAAAGCAAACAGAATTATATTCAGAAAATTACACTTACAAAAAAAAATATGCTTCTTTTTCTCCCCCAGTATTCTCAAGTAGAGCTTCATTAATCCTAAATATGAAGTGGATATTGTATAATATTGTAATCAGAGTTCTGTTTAAAATGAAATTGCCATTTCAGTAACACTCATATGGATATCCACCTATTATGAATAGTTTCTCTTTTATATAATCACTTCCAAGATCAATATTCAACAAAAATGTCCTGGATACAGAAAGAAGTGCTTCTCTTGGAGATTGCAGGGAGGAAAACTTATCTCAAAAGCAACTCTTCTCATGTACATAAGCTCAAAGAATATTTGGGTTTCATGAAAGCTCCTAAAGAGGGCAAAATTCAGAATGCAAAATACTACTGTTGGAGAAATATTTTTTTTTTGAGAGAGATTCCTATTAATCAGCTTGCAAGAAATTAAAGTCAAAAATATGATGTGCTACATAATTCTGGCTGACATCTTGGGGCCAAATATTTATTTATTCTGCTATTAACACAAGCGTGTACATATAATTCTTGTTGTTTGCTATTTTGACACCACAAACATTGCTGGATCACAGTAACCCCAAATCTGCATGAACCAATCTATTGCACAGCAGACCTCAAAGGGTGGAAATATTTGATGTTATGCATGAAAAGTCTCTCCTGTAGGACAAATAACATACACAGAACAAATAAACTGGATTAAGAAAGGATTAAAATATCTGCTCAAAAGTAAACAGAAATGTCCACAGTCAAAATAGGGTGGTAATAATTAGAACTTCTACTCAAATGCAACCTTGTCCAGCCATATACTGCAAGGAGCAGTAAAATGTTGGCTCATTACCTAACAAGCTGTTTTTTCATTTTCAGCATTTACAAGTGCCACAAGTGAATGAATAGCTAAAAAAAAATAATTCTACTGTTCATCACTTAATTCACAAAAATTGTGCAGAGTAAACCCTTAGCTGACAATATTTGATCGCAATTTTTCATGTCCAGAAGATAATTGTCACCACTTGTTGACAAAGACAGGAATGACAGGTAAAGTAGTTCTATAGTTCTCTAATATTAAAAGATAATAGGTGAAATGAAAACATCAGCTGCACACTTCCCATCATGACTGAGATAGCCATGGCAAGTTTCTTCTAATATTGTTTGCTTGCTAGAATGTCAGAACCATGAAAATTATGGTTGACCACCTCTGAGAGAATGCTCAACTCCTTTCAAACTTCAGTGAGCACAGATTTTTTTAAGAAGTCAATTATCTCTTCTGTGAGTGATTATTTAGATGTGGCAAAAGAATTTATATGATTTCTATGCAGGACAAACAAAATCTTTCATCTCCAACACAAATGTGGTCTGTCAAAAATTACCTTAGTTCTCAACCTGTATCAATAATTCATTCAATAAATATAAATTAAATGAAGAATCCTGTCTGTCCTTTCAAGTATTTTTAAAGAAAGGTGTGGAAAGTACTTCTGGAATGAACTATTCCTGTCATGCGTTGTGCCTTATAATAATAATGTGCATTCAGATGAAATAATCATATTTGGAGACATTATCATGGAGGACCAAACATCAGAAGTAGAAACTCATCTTTTTGCATGAACTCAAGAACTGGTCTAACAATTCTTTTAATAAGAAAGATATTCACACAGACATTCCTATATGCTTTAATGATCTAACAGAGTTTTAAATAACAGTGACCATAAATCTGATCATTTTATATATGTTTATTGGTATATTTGCAATATATATTAAGAGCAGTTTAAGCTCTAGCCCTACTTTTTAAAAAACAGTGTAACCCCTAGTTTAAAACCCCAGTTCTCTGGATCCTGAATTTAATGACCTTTGACTTCACAGTGTGCCACAGTCTGGCTTCTATCAGATATTTCTCACAGGACAGGATGAATCTTCCTCTGGAATGTATTTTTTCTCTTGACTGATTATGACATGGTAATATAGAGGGGAGGCAGATATTTCTTATCTGGACAGCTAAATTTAAATGAGGTTAATCTCACCAAAATGCCTGGCATGTAGCCTGGCTCATGTTGACAGTCTGCCCACACTCAGAAATTGTTACCAAAAGGAAATAATTAATAATTGTTTCTGGCATAGCAAAAAGATTACAGGTTATGTTTCCAAAACTATTAGAATCAAAAACCTCAGCTGAAGAAAAAAACATGTGTGTGGTTCCATTTCCATTACTACTGGAACTGTACTCTATTAAATCAAGTAGCAATGTGGATTTTATCTTGATCAGCCCTGTGCCACTGGTTGCATGATTCAGAGTTGATATGCAGAGGTTGTCAGCCTTAGTGCACTGAACGTACTACTTTAAATGTTTTGAAATGTTTAAATGTTTGAATTCTCAGAGGGAATTTATACCAGCCTACTACATTTCAGTGCATTGCTGTGGTAGTTTTTATTTTGTAGAATAAGCTATAAAGTTCCTACTGTGAACGAAAGCTTCACAAAATAGGAAATGGAAAGTTTACTAAGGATTTCAACCAGCCTAGTCTCTTGAATATTAAATGAGAGAACACATTGTGGCATACTTACTTGGTGCTTCTGCTCTTAGTCTGAGGGTTTTACTAGGTTTTTTGTTTAAGCATTGCAAAAAAGTTTTTAAACATGAAGACCAACAAACTTTGTAATGAGGTCCTTGTTCTTCTTCCAAACATTTTTCCTGACATTTAAACCCCCAGAAGAAGAAACAAACAAATAAGTACATGGGTAGGATACATACTTAATATGGTTTATGAAAATAAAAGATATTTCTTTGCTAAATAATGATTTGGGAGCTTAATTCCACAAAAAAGGGTGACATGAATTGAGCTTGTGTAACCATTTTAGTCTCCTTCAATGTGACGTTTCCGAATAAATCTGCTTGTACAAGTTAGTTTCCTCTAAAGAAAAGTATTTTGATTCAGAACTTTTCCTTTTGGGTTTAAGGACAAATTATATTGAACTTTGTTTAATCCAAAGGTTGTTTTCTGTCTTCTCTGCTATTCAAAATACATTGTTGTGGAGTTTGCAGGAGAAAATTCTAGAGAAGGCTGAAGCAAAAGGAGAAACATGGAGAAGCAGATTGTAGCATATCAGCTTTTCTTTAGTATCCTTGAGATGTGGCCATATTTAGCTACTTCCCTATGTTTCTTAACAATCTTTCTATGGCAAAGCCTGCCTTGACAAAATTAGCAATGCTTCGTAGGTCAGATTTCTACATCATTTTTCCACACAGTTTCCCCCTCACCATCTCTGCATGCCTTTTCCTGGGGATGCTGCATGTCCTTGAATACACTGGTCAGGGGTCAAGATGTCTAGATCTCACTGACTCCATCCAGATTAACTGAGGTGTCTCTGCAACATGCACTTTTGTGTCCAGAGAATCAAGAAATGTGTTTTGGATTCATAGAGTGACCCTTCACTTAACATTTATTAGGCAGAGATGATTATCTTGCGTTCCTTGTTTCATGTTACCTCTCCAGCTGACAGCTCTTCTACATAAAAAACACTTACTAGTTTTTGGGTTTGTTCCCTCCAACTTTTTTAAATAGAATCTCTGGTCATTCAGTGCCATTCTATGCAATTTAAGTAGTTCGCTGCACAATGTGTGATTAAGTGTAGTTTGTGCCCAGAGGGCCATTGAGAAAAGCTGTAAAGTCCCTGAACTTTGCATTTGGTTAAGCTGTTACAGTAGCTAACATTTTTTGAGAATTTACAGCACTTTAGGGGTGAGACCTGTGCTGTACTCTTGGAAGATTAGGCTGTGAAGAAAGATTCTTAACACATTGCCTATAGTACCTTACAGACCAGATCATGACTTTAGTACAACATTACAAACCAGATCATGACTTTTCAGTTCCAAACTTCTTTCTTAAGTCCCCTGTTTTGAGTTACTCACTGCTTACATAAATTGTAGCTTGTTTTATCTGCACATTCTTACAAGACATTTACCTACATTTATATACACATACATGCAGAGATATATAAAGCTGTATCTGATTTTAAGGACAGTCCTTTGACTTTTTGTCTTTGTTCCCTTTTCAAAACTTTTTTTTTTATTTTTCACTTTTTTAATTCCTCTGTGAAGAGATGGATATTTGGACCTTCTAGCTGCTTTTTCTTCTTCACTTAAGAACACTACTTCTCACAAGGTAAACTGAGTTAACTCACTTTACTAACACTTCAGTAATAATGGCTCTGCCATTAAGTTTCAGAAGTTCAGGCTTTCCAAATTATTAGTAATCCTTCCTCTGATGAGGCCAGAAAATAATTCGATTTTGGCAGTAAACCTAAATGACCTCTCCGAAATACTTATTTATCTACTGAACTCCTGTCACTAAAATCAGGATATAAATATTCTGTCCAGACCTGACAGAGCACTTTTTCATCAAAAAACCTAGACTGTGTCTTTTCAGTTATAAAGCAAATGTAATACCCTCTTCTTTTCAAATGAGATAAATAAAAGATGGATATAAGATACTTATTAGTATTTTGCATTTATTTGTTTCAAACTAATTATCTTGATTTCCATGGGAAATGTCATCTGCTGTAATACAGTCCTGGTATTTCTATTTCTCTTGCTTTAAGCCTGATAGCTGCCTGTCTAATTCAGCCTTTTCAAATACATTAGGGAATTCCAGAGAACAAAGAATATTTATATCTTTCAAGAACTCCCCTATAACAAAGTACAGGCAAGATTGTACATACATTTGATTACCACTTGCAACAATAGAAACAGAGAAAGCAGTCACAAAAATTGATATTACCAGCATATATACTACACATTATATAACATATGGAAGAAGATTAAAAAAAAAAAAAAAAAGCTGTTAAACATTAGAAAAGCATTTCAAACTATTAAAAGGGAGAAAAAAACAACCAACCACAACACAAAAAACCACAAACCCACATAAAAAACCCACTTTCTTCACAGTTTCCTTTTTATGTCCACAAGTCATAAAGTCAGAAAGACTCATAGCTTTCATATTAAGAGAGTATTGCTCATGGAGTGCCTTCAGCATGCAAAAGCACTGATAGGATTCAAAGACACAAAGCCACAGGAGCTTTAAAATGTGCATAAAAGCAAATTTAGACTGGAAATGAAAAGAGATTCTGGAAGACTTGAACAGAATAATGGTCACTAAAACCTTACTGATTGTACAAAATATTAGAGAAGCTGAAAGGACCTATTGACTTTGATATGAATAATCGCCACAGATAACTGCTACCCATAAAGATAATTTTATGGGTAGGTAGTATCCTAGGTTTATTTTTAAAACAAGTCAGAACTCCTGGGAAGGATGTGTACTCTGTATTGCAAGCCATGATTATACAGCTATACTGCTTCCATATTTAGACTGCTTATTGCACCCAAGTCAAGCTATCCAGGTGGCTGGCTGTGCAGTTTCTTGAGTTTTTAATCTTGGGTCTCAGTATGGGATGCTAGTGTTTTCAAGTAAATTACAACTGTCTCCTTCCATCTTTGTTTACCACAGATTATGTTTGAGGAGAGGACTAACATCATTTGTTTGTTTCCATGTCAGCCAGATCTTCATATAGTCTATCAGCTTTTTCTGTTCCAAACTCAGTGGAAATTACCTGAATGAAATAAAACTATGGAAAAAATATATAAAGCAGCACAATCCTAAAACATCCTACAATCTATTTGTTCACATTTTCAGAACTGGATATTTAGCAGCAGGGTTATAAATATCTTTTTTTTAATGTGCCAAAAATTCATGCTTAAAATACATGTTTAATTTTCCCAGTGTGTTTAGACCCTTATCTCCATTTTCAGTTTAGGTTTTCAGCTCATTAAAAGCTCCATGTGTCTACATCTTTCAATATGGGGCCAAAATAAGCACTCGACTTTAATTACTATTAAGCTGTGTTTCATGCCTCATTTTCCGCCAAATCACTCTCACAATGCAGCTGAAATATTTCAGCTGGTGTACTGCTCAACCTATACCTATACATCCTTTCTTACTCAATTTTAACTTGCACACCAAATTAATTCTTTCTACCTAATTACCTCTATAATGAGGTATCTTCTCAGACCAGGTAGAAAGGAATTCCTAAAAAGTCTTGAGTTTCCATTTACAGAAGTCTGTCAAAGCAAAATAAAACCTTTGCCTATGCAGAGAAGAGGAGAATGTAGAAACACTTTTGTGAAAGGTGATTGTCTCTGAAACCTTTTGTGATTGATACATAGTGAAGTGATCTGATCTAGTTAAGTGACAATGGTATAGCTTGAATTCCTTTTCAGCACAATTGTTTTGCTGAAATTCTTCATTTTAAAAAAAAAAAATATTCTTTCAGGCTGGAGTTTCTTTCTAGTGTGAAAAAAGTGGTGTCAGTCACTGATTACTTTCCTGTTTTTTCCCTTGGAGTTGAATGATCAAAATGTTTTCTGTAATATACCCTCCTATGGGACCTGTGAAGGGACAGAAAGGATAATTAGCTCTCCCTGTTATTGGTATCATCCATGTATATCTGCTAAATAACTTACTCTTGAACTACCACAGGACCTTCTTGCCTGTCCAAGAAACTTTATTGAAGGGGAAATAAACTCATTTCAGCCATTTATTCTACAATTAAGATGTAAATTGTCCTTTTTCAGCATCTTGGTACTTCATAAGAAAAGTCAATGTCTTTTATTAAATCTGTTGACATTACTGAAAAATGAGTAAGCTTTGAGGGTCAGGAACCCAACTTTGTGCTCTTCCTACATGCCTGGAAGCATACCTGTGGGTTTTAACAAAAACACTAATAGGTGTAATAAAAGTTACTACCTTTTCCTATAAACTCTGCCTCATTTGTATTCTCAAGCTGTGGGTAGGCAGGCAGTATTGTCTAGTCAGCATGTTATTTCAGTTTGTGGTGTTCCCCACACTTGCCCTGCTTCCTTTCTACTTTCAAGATTGTTTGTGCACCATGCTGCAAACCAAATCATGAAACAAGCAGACTTTAAAAAAACAAGTGGAAAACCTGTGGATTTTTATGTAGTTTTGTTACTGTTTTTGTGGGAAAAGGGGGTTGCTGATTGAGCTTACTGTGCAGCTCCACAAATAGGTGTCAAGGAAGAACTGGTGTGTGCTGGAATCAGTGAGAGCTGACAGGGAGCTGGGTCTGTCTTAATGTCTTAACAGTATTGCTGCTGGAGAAGATACACCATCAAACCCTTGCCATTGCTGTTACAAACACATTAATATTAACAGTCCAAAAGCATTAGCAGCTTCCTCTGAAAAATAGATCAGCTGCTTCTCTGACAAACAGACTTTCAAATAGAAGATAAACTTCTGCTTATCTCTTAATTTCCAGAATTTCAAAGAGGTCCTCGTAAGTCTTTAGATCTCTAGGGATACAGTGATTACAGTGTTTTATGTAGTTCAGCCTGTTTACAAGAGGAAACTAGCTTTTTGGCAGACTGAGACCACAGCTGGGCAAAACTCTAATTTAATTAATACAGAAATTTCATAACATATGCTAAAGAATAATTTCCATGCTATATGAAGGGCTTGTGTCCCATTGGCCTGTGAACACATGCAGCTTCACTTGCTTCTGTTTTCCATTGTTTCAGTTATATCAGGTATTTTAAAATAATTATTTTTATTATACGCTTGCCTTAAGAAAGTCACAAAATATAATTGGCTTACACGCAATATATTCTGGGATTCCAAACCATCTGGCTCCAAGCAATATGCAAAGGTAGACAGGTTTGTGTAGGATGTATTTGCATACCTACTGCAATAGAAATAAAGAGAGCTTATTTCCTTATTGGCTATTTCAGACAGCATAGGATGGAAATACTGCTAGTCTCTGTTGTTAATGACGTGGTCACGGAAAAATCTTTGGCTTTCATGACAATGTAGGCTAAAATCAGAAAGTTTCATTCTATGTTAACATAATTTTTAAAATCTTTAACAGTGGGAAAAGAATTTGTCAGGTCTGTTCAGAAAGCTTTATTGGCAGTGAAGAGTGTTCAGTAATCCAACAGCATCAGAACATGAATTTTAAAAAAGCAAAATAAAGTAAAAAGTGAGACACTATACAAAAGCATACAGTGCCTGCAAGCGTCTGTGGCAGAAAACACGGGAATAATAATGTTAAAGGAAGAAGAAAGGAAAGAGATTGTGAAAACCTAAAACATTAGGTCTATGAAAAACTCAAATTCAGAAGTGAAATGCCTAATCCTCCTTTACTATTTCTCCATCACTTGGAATGGAAATAAGAACTGAGATGGAATGGCATAGAAATCATAACTGGACAGAGTGGCCTGTTAAAATTGAAAACAAGAAAAAAGGAAAGGCAATGCTAATGTGTGTTTGTGTTATTAACATTATTAATTTCAATATTATAGCATGCATATGTTATTGACCCATGTTTTCAACTTACCTCATAAGAAAAGCTATTTAAAATGTTTGTCATGTTTATAAAAATACATTCTCTGCACAGACATAAGCAGGGAGGAAAAAACTGCAATCTTATATTTGGTTATGTTTTTCTTTTTTTAATGCTGGCCAGTGACAGATGATTCAGAGGTGCAGTAAGTTCTCTTAAGATATCTATCAAGTCCATTTATATGTTACTTTACAAAAAATGTCATGCTTAATTTCAGCAGCCCCTCTTTCAGTGCCATGAAGCACAACCAGACTATTCTGATTAGTTTAGCTTAGAGAACTATCCATGTTACTTCAAGTAATAAAACTGGTCTGTCATAATAGTGTCTGATGACTATGAATTCAACTGGTAGATTACAATCCAAATGAAACATTTTTAGTTACAAATTATTATCCATTTTGTTCTTTACATCTACTCTTCCTCTAGCTATGGGAAAAGCAAAAAATAAGAACTGATAATTTTTCAGTGTCACTTTCAGAATTATGGACATCTCAGCTGATTTACGTTGACTCTTTTCCTTTGTGAACTAATCAAACATTGTCCTTGCAAGCTAATATACTATATGTAATTCTAATCTTGCAGTATCCATTGCCTGGCTCTGGCTTTTACCAATCTGGACCATGTTTTTTTGGAAATAATATTTTAAATCTAGTGGGAACAAACTGCAGAGGCAGAATTAACTGAGAAGCAAACAGAAAGCAGAACCAGGAAAGGAAGATAGAAGCCTATGCTTTCTTTTTAAAGTATTCACTGTACATACTCACATATCTGTTTTGAAGTAAATGAGTGAAAGATAAATCAAAAGGGGTTGGCTGATTTGGTTTTCAAGCAACATACATTAGATACCTAAGCAGCTGAAGAAGCAAATGAGCTAGAGGGACAGAATATGAATATATATACCCTATTATCTCCAGAAAGCAAAAGTATTTACACTAATTTATTATACACAATCCTTTCAGGTTAAGTGTTTCAACTGCATTTGCCTTCTTTTTACACCTTTTCCTTTTGGGGAAAAAAAAAATATTACAGGAAACCATAAGCTGCTTCATCTATTCTGCAAGCAGAAAAAGACTGAAGTACGAGGGTGATTAACTGAAAATAATTTACCTTGCCTTAAAAAATCCAATTACATCGGGGCGGGGGGGGGGGGGGGGGCAGTTCTGAGGATGCAATCATGATGTTGTGGTTTAACCCAACAGGCAGCTAAACACCACATAGCTGTTTGCTCACACACACACCCAGTGGGATAGGGGAGAGAATTGGAAAAAAGGTAAAACTCATCGGTTGAGATAAATACAGTTTAATAGGACAGAAAAGGAAGGGGGGGGGGGGGGAAATAATAATGATGATAAAAGAATATAGAAAACGAGTGATGCACCGATGCCCAGCCAGTACCCGAGTAGTGGGCCACCACATCCCCCCCACACACACTGCCCCAGTCAATTCCTCCCAGTTTTATTGTTCGGCATGACATCATATGGTATGGAATATCCCATTGGTCAGTTTGGGTCAGCTGTCTTGGCTGTGTCCCCTTCCAAGTTGTTGTGCACCCACAGCCTCCTCACTGGCAGGGCAGCATGAGAAGCTGAAAAATCCTTGCCTTAGTGTAAGCATGGCACAGCAACAACTAAAACATCAGTGTGTTATCAACATTATTCTCTTACTAAATCCAAAACATAGCACTATACCAACTACTAATAAGAAAATGAACTCTAGCCCAGCTGAAACCAGGACACAAGAGAAAGTAGAGCACTGCAAAGGTCAATGCTGGATAGCATAGTGCCCTTTATTCTCCTGACCAACTTAATAATAAGATGCTAGAAGGCATCAGGTTAAAAACAGCTTTATCTTACCTTGGACACACTTTGAGAAATTATATAAATTGAAAACATAACGGGATTTGTTTGGTCCTGGAAGAAGACCATGCTCATGTTTTGATAAATTTCCACAGCAGCATCCACAAAGTTTGTCACAGTCTGCTTTACTGGTTGAGCAAATTCTGCTGAGATCTTCAGGATAGTCTGTGTGCAAAGCAGAAGCAGAAGAATAAAACACACTCAGAATGCAATATGCAGGAGATTTACTTTTACTTTGATCCTCAAATACCTGCAGTCCCATTCTGTTATCATTTAAAGGAATCTCAGTTGAAAGATTTAATGTAACAGAAGACACACACGTTAACCACAAAAGTGTAGTAAATTAATTTAAGTGTTAATTAAAGAGTTATGTTAGTTCAGTTCAGGAATTTAACTGGAAGGTGCCTGCACTTAGTCTTCTAATTCATAGGCAGATATTTACATATGAAAGAGACTGGGTTGCAGGCAACAAATTAATGTCTGTGTCAAGAAGGAAAGGGCCTTGGGAAAGAGCACTTGTGTACTTTGCATTTCATCTTCTCCGAGCTTAAAAGCTGTCTATTGTCCAGATAATCTAGGCAAAGCACATAGATGCAAAAGCAGCCCAAGGACTAGGCAAATATGTGATGAGGTCCGCACTGACCCAGTGGAGAGATAGAGGTCAATTTCTTAGCCTTCTTCCTTATGTCCAGAATTCTCTCATACTCTTGTTCCTTAGCACAGAATCTCCTTGGCTGAAAGATGCAAAAAGTTAGGACAGAAAAGAAGAAATGTGGAAAGAAGGGTTGAAACAAAAATAAATGTGAAGGATGAAGGGAAACAGAGACACTTCACTATCCCTCTGCAGCCTATCTTTAGCCGCAACAGCACTGGGGATCTCTGCTTTCCCAGAGACTCAGCAGCACACGGAGCTCGTTCTCGGCAGAGCCTTTTTCTGAAAAGGCAAACTTACGGCTCCTTCTCCCACAATGGAAGCTGCCAGCCCTGAAAGATCTTGCTGGTCTTCACCGCCCCCCTGCAGCCTATCCACAGGCACAGCAGCACTGGGGATCTCTGCTTTCCCAGAGACTCAGCATGTCACGGTGCTCGTTCTCGGCAGAAACTTTTTCTGAAAAGGCAATCTTACGGCTCCTTCTCCCACAAGGAAGTTGCCAGCCCTGAAGGATCTTGCTGGTCTTCACCGTCCCCCTCCAGCCTATCCACAGGCACAACAGCACTGGGGATCTCTGCTTTCCCAGACACTCAGCATGTCACGGTGCTCGTTCTCGGCAGAAACATTTTTTTGAAAGGCAAAAGTCTGGCTCCTTCTCCCACAAGGAAGGTGCCAGCCCTGAAGGATCTTGCTGGTCTTCACCGTCCCCCTCCAGGCTATCCACAGGTACAACAGCACTGGGGATCTCTGCTTTCCCAGAGACTGAGCATGTCACGGTGCTCGTTCTCAGCAGAAACATTTTTTTGAAAGGCAAAAGTCTGGCTCCTTCTCCCACAAGGAAGGAGCCAGCCCTGAAAGATCTTGCTGGTCTTCACCGTCCCCCTCCAGCCTATCCACAGGCACAACAGCACTGGGGATCTCTGCTTTCCCAGAGACTCAGCATGTCACGGTGCTCGTTCTCGGCAGAAACTTTTTCTGAAAAGGCAAACGTCTGGCTCCTTCTCCCACAAGGAAGGTGCCAGCCCTGAAAAATCTTGCTGGTCTTCACCGTCCCCCTGCAGCCAATCCACAGGCACAACAGCACTGGGGATCTCTGCTTTCCCAGAGACTCAGCATGTCACGGTGCTCGCTCTCGGCAGAGCCTTTTTCTGAAAAGGCAAACTTACGGCTCCTTCTCCCACAATGGAAGCTGCCAGCCCTGAAAGCTCTTGCAGGTCTGCACTATCCCCCTGCAGCCTATCTTTAGCCGCAACAGCACTGGGGATCTCTGCTTTCCCAGAGACTCAGCATGTCACGGTGCTCGTTCTCGGCAGAAACTTTTTCTGAAAAGGCAATCTTACGGCTCCTTCTCCCACAAGGAAGGTGCCAGCCCTGAAAAATCTTGCTGGTCTTCACCGTCCCCCTCCAGCCTATCCACAGGCACAACAGTGCTGGGGATCTCTGCTTTCCCAGAGACTCAGCATGTCACGGTGCTCGTTCTCGGCATAAACATGTTTTTGAAAGGCAAAAGTCTGGCTCCTTCTCCCACAAGGAAGGTGCCAGCCCTGAAAGATCTTGCTGGTCTTCACCGTCCCCGTCCAGCCTATCCACAGGCACAACAGCACTGGGGATCTCTGCTTTCCCAGAGACTCAGCATGTCACGGTACTCGTTCTCGGCAGAAACTTTTTCTGAAAAGGCAAACGTCCGGCTCCTTCTCCCACACGGAAGGTGCCAGCCCTAAAAGATCTTGCTGGTCTTCACCGTGCCCCTGCAGCCTATCTTTAGCCGCAACAGCACTGGGGATCTCTGCTTTCCCACAGACTCAGCATGTCACGGTGCTCGCTCTCGGCAGAGCCTTTTTCTGTTGTGGCTGTGGATAGGCTGCAGGGCGGAGGTGAAGACCAGCAAGGTCTTTCAGTGCTGGCACATTCCTTGTGGGAGAAGGAGCCAGACTTTTGCATTTCCAAAAAATGTTTCTGCCGAGAACGAGCACCGTGACATGCTGAGTCTCGGGGAAAGCAGAGATCCCCAGTGCTGTTGTGGATAAAGATAGGATGCAGAGGGATAGTGCAGACCTGCAAGAGCTTTCAGGGCTGGCAGCTTCCGTGTGAGAGAAGGAACCAGACATTTGCCTTTTCAGAAAAAGTTTCTGCCGAGAACGAGCACCGTGACATGCTGAATCTCTGGGAAAGCAGAGATCCCCAGTGCTGTTGCGGCTAAATTTAGGCTGCAGAGGGCTAGTGCAGACCTGCAAGAGCTCTCAGGGCTGGTACCTTCCTTTTGGGAGAAGGAGCCAGACGTTTGCCTTTTCAGAAAATGTTTCTGTCGAGAACGAGTACCGTGACATGCTGAGTCTCTGGGAAAGCAGAGATCCCCAGTGCTGTTGTGCCTGCGGATAGGATGCAGGGGGGCGGTGAAGACCAGCAAGAGTTTTCCGGGCTGGCACCTTCCTTGTGCGAGAAGAAGCCAGACTTTTGCCTTTCAAAAAAATGTTTCTGCCGAGAACGAGCACCGTGACATGCTGAGTCTCTGGGAAAGCAGAAATCCCCAGTGCTGTTGTGGCTGTGGATAGGCTGCAGGGCGGCTGTGAAGACCAGCAAGATCTTTCAGGGCTGGCAGCTTCCGTGTGACAGAAGGAGCCAGACGTTTGCCTTTTCAGAAAAAGTTTCTGCCGAGAACGAGCACAGTGACATGCTGAGTCTCTGGGAAAGCAGAGATCCCCAGTGCTGTTTCGCCTGTTGATAGGCCTGAGGGGACTGTGAAGACCAGCAAGATCTTTCAGGGCTGGCACATTCCTTGTGGGAGAAGGAGCCAGACTTTTGCATTTCCAAAAAATGTTTCTGCCGAGAACGAGCACCGTGTCATGCTGAGTCTCTGGGAAAGCAGAGATCCCCAGTACTGTTGTGCCTGTGGATAGGCTGCAGGGGGGCGGTGAAGACCAGCAAGATCGTTCAGGGCTGGCAGCTTCCGTGTGACAGAAGGAGCCAGACGTTGGCCTTTTCAGAAAAAGTTTCTGCCGAGAACAAGCACCGTGACATGCTGAATCTCTGGGAAAGCAGAAATCCCCAGTGCTGTTGTGACTGTGGATAGGCTGCAGGGCGGCTGTGAAGACCAGCAAGGTCTTTCAGTGCTGGCACATTCCTTGTGGGAGAAGGAGCCAGACTTTTGCATTTCCAAAAAAAGTTTCTGCCGAGAACGAGCACCGTGACATGCTGAGTCTCTGGGAAAGCAGAGATCCCCAGTGCTGTTGTGGATAAAGATAGGATGCAGAGGCATAGTGCAGACCTGCAAGAGCTTTCAGGGCTGGCAGCTTCCGTGTGATAGAAGGAACCAGACATTTGCCTTTTCAGAAAAAGTTTCTGCCGAGAACGAGCACCGTGACATGCTGAATCTCTGGGAAAGCAGAGATCCCCAGTGCTGTTGTGGCTGTGGATAGGCTGCAGGGGATAGTGCAGACCAGCAAGAGCTTTCAGGGCTGGCAGCTTCCGTGCGACAGAAGGAGCCAGACGTTTGCCTTTTCAGAAAAAGTTTCTGCGAGAAGAAGCACCGTGACATGCTGAATCTCTGGGAAAACAGAGATCTCCAGTGCAGTTGCGGCTAAAGATAGGCTGTAGGGGGATAGTGCAGACCTGCAAGAGCTTTGAGGGCTGGCACCTTCCTTGTAGGAGAAGGAGCCTTAAGATTTCCTTTTCAAAAAAAGTTTCTGCTGACAACGAGCACCGTGACATGCTGACTCTCTGGGAAAGCAGATATCCCCAATGCTGTTGTGCTTGTGGATAGGCTGCAGGGGGGCGGTGAAGAACAGCAAGAGTTTTCAGGGCTGGCACCTTCCTTGTGGGAGAAGGAGCCAGACCTTTGCCTTTTCAGAAAAAGTTTCTGCCGAGAACGAGCACTGTGAAATGCTGAGTCTCTGGGAAAGCAGAGATCCCCAGTGCTGTTGTTTCTAAAGATAGGCTGCAGGGGATAGTGTAGACCTGCAAGAGCTTTCAGGGCTGGCAGCTTCCCTGTGGGAGAATGAGCCAGACGTTTGCCTTTTCAGAAAAAGTTTCTGCCGAGAACGAGCACCGTGACATGCTGAGTCTCGGGGAAAGCAGAGATCCCCACTGCTGTTGTGCCTGTGGATAGGCTGCAGGGCGGCGGTGAAGACCAGCAAGAGTTTTCCGGGCTGGCACCTTCCTTGTGGGAGAAGGAGCCTTAAGTTTGCCTTTTCAGAAAAAGTTTCTGCCGAGAACGAGCACCGTGACATGCTGAGTCTCGGGGAAAGCAGAGATCCCCAGTGCTGTTGCGGCTAATGATAGGCTGCAGGGGATAGTGCAGACCTGCAAGAGATTTCAGGCCTGGCAGCTTCCTTGTGGGAGAAGGAGCCAGACGTTTGCCTTTTCAGAAAAAGTTTCTGCCGAGAACGAGCACCGTGACATGCTGAGTCTCTGGGAAAGCAGAGATCCCCAGTACTGTTGTGCCTGTGGATAGGCTGCAGGGGGGCGGTGAAGACCAGCAAGAGTTTTCCGGGCTGGCACCTTCCTTGTGCGAGAAGAAGCCAGACTTTTGCCTTTCAAAAAAATGTTTCTGCCGAGAACGAGCACCGTGACATGCTGAGTCTCTGGGAAAGCAGAAATCCCCAGTGCTCTTGTGGCTGTGGATAGGCTGCAGGGCGGCTGTGAAGACCAGCAAGATCTTTCAGGGCTGGCAGCTTCCGTGTGACAGAAGGAGCCAGACGTTTGCCTTTTCAGAAAAAGTTTCTGCCGAGAACAAGCACCGTGACATGCTGAATCTCTGGGAAAACAGAGATCTCCAGTGCAGTTGCGGCTAAAGATAGGCTGTATGGCGATAGTGCAGACCTGCAAGAGCTTTGAGGGCTGGCACCTTCCTTGTAGGAGAAGGAGCCTTAAGATTTCCTTTTCAAAAAAAGTTTCTGCCGAGAACGAGCACCGTGACATGCTGAGTCTCTGGGAAAGCAGAGATCCCCAGTGCTGTTGTTTCTAAAGATAGGCTGCAGGGGATAGTGTAGACCTGCAAGAGCTTTCAGGGCTGGCAGCTTCCCTGTGGGAGAAGGAGCCAGACGTTTGCCTTTTCAGAAAAAGTTTCTGCCGAGAACGAGCACCGTGACATGCTGAGTCTCGGGGAAAGCAGAGATCCCCAGTGCTGTTGTGCCTGTGGATAGGCTGCAGGGCGGCGGTGAAGACCAGCAAGAGTTTTCCGGACTGGCACCTTCCTTGTGGGAGAAGGAGCCGTAAGATTGCCTTTTCAGAAAAAGTTTTTGCCGAGAACGAGCACCGTGACATGCTGAGTCTCTGGGAAAGCAGAGATCCCCAGTGCTGTTTCGCCTGTTGATAGGCCTGAGGGGACTGTGAAGACCAGCAAGATCTTTCAGGGCTGGCACATTCCTTGTGGGAGAAGGAGCCAGACTTTTGCATTTCCAAAAGATGTTTCTGCCGAGAACGAGCACCGTGTCATGCTGAGTCTCTGGGAAAGCAGAGATCCCCAGTGCTGTTGTGCCTGTGGATAGGCTGCAGGGCGGAGGTGAAGACCAGCAAGGTCTTTCAGTGCTGGCACATTCCTTGTGGGAGAAGGAGCCAGATTTTTGCATTTCCAAAAAATGTTTCTGCCGAGAACGAGCACCGTGACATACTGAGTCTATGGGATAGCAGAGATCCCCAGTGCTGTTGTGCCTGCGGATAGGCTGCAGGGGGGCGGTGAAGACCAGCAAGTGTTTTCCGGGCTGGCACCTTCCTTGTTGGAGAAGGAGGCAGACTTTTGCCTTTCAAAAAAATGTTTCTGCCGAGAACGAGCACCGTGACATGCTGAGTCTCTGGGAAAGCAGAAATCCCCAGTGCTGTTGTGGCTGTGGATAGGCTGCAGGGCGGCTGTGAAGAACAGCAAGATCGTTCAGGGCTGGCAGCTTCCGTGTGACAGAAGGAGCCAGACGTTTGCCTTTTCAGAAAAAGTTTCTGCCGAGAACAAGCACCGTGACATGCTGAATCTCTGGGAAAACAGAGATCTCCAGTGCAGTTGCGGCTAAAGATAGGCTGTAGGGGGATAGTGCAGACCTGCAAGAGCTTTGAGGGCTGGCACCTTCCTTGTAGGAGAAGGAGCCTTAAGATTTCCTTTTCAAAAAAAGTTTCTGCCGAGAACGAGCACGGTGACATGCTGAGTCTCTGGGAAAGCAGAGATCCCCAGTGCTGTTGTGCCTGGGGATAGGCTGCAGGGCGGCGGAGAAGAACAGCAAGAATTTTCAGGGCTGGCACCTTCAGTGTGGGAGAAGGAGCCAGACTTTTGCCTTTCAAAAAATGTTTCTGCCGAGAACGAGCACCGTGACATGCTGAGTCTCTGGGAAAGCAGAGATCTCCAGTGCTCTTGCGGCTAAAGATAGGCTGCAGGGGGATGGTGCAGACCTGCAAGAGCTTTCAGGGCTGGCAGCTTCCGTGTGAGAGAATGAACCAGACATCTGCCTTTTCAGAAAAAGTTTCTGCCGAGAACGAGCACCGTGACATGCTGAATCTCTGGGAAAGCAGAGATCCCCACTGCTCTTGCGGCTAAAGATAGGCTGCAGGGGGATATTGCAGACCTGCTAGAGCTTTGAGGGCTGGCAGCTTCCTTGTTGGAGAAGGGTCCAGACGTTTGCCTTTTCAGAAAAAGTTTCTGCCGAGAACGAGCACGGTGACATGCTGAGTCTCTGGGAAATCCAAGATCCCCAGTACTGTTGTGCCTGTGGATAGGCTGCAGGGGGATAGTGCAGACCTGCAAGAGCTTTGAGGGCTGGCACCTTCCTTGTAGGAGAAGGAGCCGTAAGATTGCCTTTTCAAAAAAAGTTTCTGCCGAGAACGAGCACAGTGACATGCTGAGTCTCTGGGAAAGCAGAGATCCCCAGTGCTGTTGTGACTGTGGATAGGCTGCAGGGCGGCTGTGAAGACCAGCAAGGTCTTTCAGTACTGGCACATTCCTTGTGGGAGAAGGAGCCAGACTTTTGCATTTCCAAAAAATGTTTCTGCCGAGAACGAGCACCGTGTCATGCTGAGTCTCTGGGAAAGCAGAGATCCCCAGTACTGTTGTGCCTGTGGATAGGCTGCAGCGCGGCGGTGAAGACCAGCAAGAGTTTTCCGGGCTGGCACCTTCCTTGTGGGAGAAGGAGCCTTAAGTTTGCCTTTTCAGAAAAAGTTTCTGCCGAGAACAAGCACCGTGACATGCTGAGTCTCGGGGAAAGCAGAAATCCCCAGTGCTGTTGTGACTGTGGATAGGCTGCAGGGCGGCTGTGAAGACCAGCAAGGTCTTTCAGTGCTGGCACATTCCTTGTGGGAGAAGGAGCCAGACTTTTGCATTTCCAAAAAAAGTTTCTGCCGAGAACGAGCACCGTGACATGCTGAGTCTCTGGGAAAGCAGAGATCCCCAGTGCTGTTGTGGCTAAAGATAGGATGCAGAGGGATAGTGCAGACCTGCAAGAGCTTTCAGGGCTGGCAGCTTCCGTGTGAGAGAAGGAACCAGACATTTGCCTTTTCAGAAAAAGTTTCTGCCGAGAACGAGCACCGTGACATGCTGAATCTCTGGGAAAGCAGAGATCCCCAGTGCTGTTGTGCCTGTGGATAGGCTGCAGGGGATAGTGCAGACCAGCAAGAGCTTTCAGGGCTGGCACCTTCCTTGTAGGAGAAGGAACCAGACATTTGCCTTTTCAGAAAAAGTTTCTGCCGAGAAGAAGCACCGTGACATGCTGAATCTCTGGGAAAACAGAGATCTCCAGTGCAGTTGCGGCTAAAGATAGGCTGTAGGGGGATAGTGCAGACCTGCAAGAGCTTTGAGGGCTGGCACCTTCCTTGTAGGAGAAGGAGCCTTAAGATTTCCTTTTCAAAAAAAGTTTCTGCTGACAACGAGCACCGTGACATGCTGACTCTCTGGGAAAGCAGATATCCCCAATGCTGTTGTGCTTGTGGATAGGCTGCAGGGGGGCGGTGAAGAACAGCAAGAGTTTTCAGGGCTGGCACCTTCCTTGTGGGAGAAGGAGCCAGACCTTTGCCTTTTCAGAAAAAGTTTCTGCCGAGAACGAGCACCGTGAAATGCTGAGTCTCTGGGAAAGCAGAGATCCCCAGTGCTGTTGTTTCTAAAGATAGGCTGCAGGGGATAGTGTAGACCTGCAAGAGCTTTCAGGGCTGGCAGCTTCCCTGTGGGAGAATGAGCCAGACGTTTGCCTTTTCAGAAAAAGTTTCTGCCGAGAACGAGCACCGTGACATGCTGAGTCTCGGGGAAAGCAGAGATCCCCAAAGCTGTTGTGCCTGTGGATAGGCTGCAGAGGGATAGTGAAAAACTGCATTAGTTTTCAGGGCTGGCACCTTCCCTGTGGGAGAAGGAGCCGAAAGTTTTCTTTTTCAGAAAAAAGCTTCTGCCGAGAGCGAGCACCGTGACATGCTGAGTCTCTGGGAAAGCAGAGATGCCCAAAGCTGTTGTGCCTGTGGATAGGCTGCAGAGGGATAGTGAAGACCAGCAAGATCTTTCAGGGCTGGCACCTTCCTTGTGGGAGAAGGAGCCGTAAGTTTGCCTTTTCAGAAAAAAGCTTCTGCCGAGAGCGAGCACCGTGACATGCTGAGTCTCTGGGAAAGCAGAGATCCCCAGTGCTGTTGTGCCTGTGGATAGGCTGCAGGGCGGAAGTGAAGACCAGCAAGATCTTTCAGGGCTGGCACATTCCTTGTGGGAGAAGGAGCCGTAAGATTGCCTTTTCAGAAAAAGTTTCTGCCGAGAACGAGCACCGTGACATGCTGAGTCTCTGGGAAAGCAGAGATCTCCAGTGCTGTTGCGGCTAAAGATAGGCTGCAGGGGCACGGTGAAGACCAGCAAGATCTTTTAGGGCTGGCACCTTCCGTGTGGGAGAAGGAGCCGGACGTTTGCCTTTTCAGAAAAAGTTTCTGCCGAGAACGAGTACCGTGACATGCTGAGTCTCTGGGAAAGCAGAGATCCCCAGTGCTGTTGTGCCTGCGGATAGGCTGGAGGGGGACGGTGAAGACCAGCAAGATCTTTCAGGGCTGGCACCTTCCTTGTGGGAGAAGGAGCCGTAAGATTGCCTTTTCAGAAAAAGTTTCTGCCGAGAACGAGCACCGTGACATGCTGAGTCCTGGGAAAGCAGAGATCCCCAGTGCTGTTGCGGCTAAAGATAGGCTGCAGGGGGATAGTGCAGACCTGCAAGAGCTTTCAGGGCTGGCAGCTTCCATTGTGGGAGAAGGAGCCGTAAGTTTGCCTTTTCAGAAAAAGGCTCTGCCGAGAGCGAGCACCGTGACATGCTGAGTCTCTGGGAAAGCAGAGATCCCCAGTGCTGTTGTGCCTGTGGATTGGCTGCAGGGGGACGGTGAAGACCAGCAAGATTTTTCAGGGCTGGCACCTTCCTTGTGGGAGAAGGAGCCAGACGTTTGCCTTTTCAGAAAAAGTTTCTGCCGAGAACGAGCACCGTGACATGCTGAGTCTCTGGGAAAGCAGAGATCCCCAGTGCTGTTGTGCCTGTGGATAGGCTGGAGGGGGACGGTGAAGACCAGCAAGATCTTTCAGGGCTGGCTCCTTCCTTGTGGGAGAAGGAGCCAGACTTTTGCCTTTTCAGAAAAATGTTTCTGCTGAGAACGAGCACCGTGACATGCTGAGTCTCTGGGAAAGCAGAGATCCCCAGTGCTGTTGTACCTGTGGATAGCCTGGAGGGGGACGGTGAAGACCAGCAAGATCCTTCAGGGCTGGCACCTTCCTTGTGGGAGAAGGAGCCAGACTTTTGCCTTTCAAAAAAATGTTTCTGCCGAGAACGAGCACCGTGACATGCTGAGTGTCTGGGAAAGCAGAGATCCCCAGTGCTGTTGTGCCTGTGGATAGGCTGGAGGGGGACGGTGAAGACCAGCAAGATCCTTCAGGGCTGGCACCTTCCTTGTGGGAGAAGGAGCCGTAAGATTGCCTTTTCAGAAAAAGTTTCTGCCGAGAACGAGCACCGTGACATGCTGAGTCTCTGGGAAAGCAGAGATCCCCAGTGCTGCTGTGCCTGTGGATAGGCTGCAGAGGGATAGTGAAGTGTCTCTGTTTCCCTTCATCCCTCACATTTATTTTTGTTTCAACCCTTCTTTCCACATTTCTTCTTTTCTGTCCTAACTTTTTGCATCTTTCAGCCAAGGAGATTCTGTGCTAAGGAACAAGAGTATGAGAGAATTCTGGACATAAGGAAGAAGGCTAAGAAATTGACCTCTATCTCTCCACTGGGTCAGTGCGGACCTCATCACATATTTGCCTAGTCCTTGGGCTGCTTTTGCATCTATGTGCTTTGCCTAGATTATCTGGACAATAGACAGCTTTTAAGCTCGGAGAAGATGAAATGCAAAGTACACAAGTGCTCTTTCCCAAGGCCCTTTCCTTCTTGACACAGACATTAATTTGTTGCCTGCAACCCAGTCTCTTTCATATGTAAATATCTGCCTATGAATTAGAAGACTAAGTGCAGGCACCTTCCAGTTAAATTCCTGAACTGAACTAACATAACTCTTTAATTAACACTTAAATTAATTTACTACACTTTTGTGGTTAACGTGTGTGTCTTCTGTTACATTAAATCTTTCAACTGAGATTCCTTTAAATGATAACAGAATGGGACTGCAGGTATTTGAGGATCAAAGTAAAAGTAAATCTCCTGCATATTGCATTCTGAGTGTGTTTTATTCTTCTGCTTCTGCTTTGCACACAGACTATCCTGAAGATCTCAGCAGAATTTGCTCAACCAGTAAAGCAGACTGTGACAAACTTTGTGGATGCTGCTGTGGAAATTTATCAAAACATGAGCATGGTCTTCTTCCAGGACCAAACAAATCCCGTTATGTTTTCAATTTATATAATTTCTCAAAGTGTGTCCAAGGTAAGATAAAGCTGTTTTTAACCTGATGCCTTCTAGCATCTTATTATTAAGTTGGTCAGGAGAATAAAGGGCACTATGCTATCCAGCATTGACCTTTGCAGTGCTCTACTTTCTCTTGTGTCCTGGTTTCAGCTGGGCTAGAGTTCATTTTCTTATTAGTAGTTGGTATAGTGCTATGTTTTGGATTTAGTAAGAGAATAATGTTGATAACACACTGATGTTTTAGTTGTTGCTGTGCCATGCTTACACTAAGGCAAGGATTTTTCAGCTTCTCATGCTGCCCTGCCAGTGAGGAGGCTGTGGGTGCACAACAACTTGGAAGGGGACACAGCCAAGACAGCTGACCCAAACTGACCAATGGGATATTCCATACCATATGATGTCATGCCGAACAATAAAACTGGGAGGAATTGACTGGGGCAGTGTGTGTGGGGGGGATGTGGTGGCCCACTACTCGGGTACTGGCTGGGCATCGGTGCATCACTCGTTTTCTATATTCTTTTATCATCATTATTATTTCCCCCCCCCCCCCCTTCCTTTTCTGTCCTATTAAACTGTATTTATCTCAACCGATGAGTTTTACCTTTTTTCCAATTCTCTCCCCTATCCCACTGGGGGTGTGTGTGAGCAAACAGCTATGTGGTGTTTAGCTGCCTGTTGGGTTAAACCACAACATCATGATTGCATCCTCAGAACTGCCCCCCCCCCCCCCCCCCGCCCCGATGTAATTGGATTTTTTAAGACAAGGTAAATTATTTTCAGTTAATCACCCTCGTACTTCAGTCTTTTTCTGCTTGCAGAATAGATGAAGCAGCTTATGGTTTCCTGTAATATTTTTTTTTTCCCCAAAAGGAAAAGGTGTAAAAAGAAGGCAAATGCAGTTGAAACACTTAACCTGAAAGGATTGTGTATAATAAATTAGTGTAAATACTTTTGCTTTCTGGAGATAATAGGGTATATATATTCATATTCTGTCCCTCTAGCTCATTTGCTTCTTCAGCTGCTTAGGTATGTTGCTTGAAAACCAAATCAGCCAACCCCTTTTGATTTATCTTTCACTCATTTACTTCAAAACAGATATGTGAGTATGTACAGTGAATACTTTAAAAAGAAAGCATAGGCTTCTATCTTCCTTTCCTGGTTCTGCTTTCTGTTTGCTTCTCAGTTAATTCTGCCTCTGCAGTTTGTTCCCACTAGATTTAAAATATTATTTCCAAAAAAACATGGTCCAGATTGGTAAAAGCCAGAGCCAGGCAATGGATACTGCAAGATTAGAATTACATATAGTATATTAGCTTGCAAGGACAATGTTTGATTAGTTCACAAAGGAAAAGAGTCAACGTAAATCAGCTGAGATGTCCATAATTCTGAAAGTGACACTGAAAAATTATCAGTTCTTATTTTTTGCTTTTCCCATAGCTAGAGGAAGAGTAGATGTAAAGAACAAAATGGATAATAATTTGTAACTAAAAATGTTTCATTTGGATTGTAATCTACCAGTTGAATTCATAGTCATCAGACACTATTATGACAGACCAGTTTTATTACTTGAAGTAACATGGATAGTTCTCTAAGCTAAACTAATCAGAATAGTCTGGTTGTGCTTCATGGCACTGAAAGAGGGGCTGCTGAAATTAAGCATGACATTTTTTGTAAAGTAACATATAAATGGACTTGATAGATATCTTAAGAGAACTTACTGCACCTCTGAATCATCTGTCACTGGCCAGCATTAAAAAAAGAAAAACATAACCAAATATAAGATTGCAGTTTTTTCCTCCCTGCTTATGTCTGTGCAGAGAATGTATTTTTATAAACATGACAAACATTTTAAATAGCTTTTCTTATGAGGTAAGTTGAAAACATGGGTCAATAACATATGCATGCTATAATATTGAAATTAATAATGTTAATAACACAAACACACATTAGCATTGCCTTTCCTTTTTTCTTGTTTTCAATTTTAACAGGCCACTCTGTCCAGTTATGATTTCTATGCCATTCCATCTCAGTTCTTATTTCCATTCCAAGTGATGGAGAAATAGTAAAGGAGGATTAGGCATTTCACTTCTGAATTTGAGTTTTTCATAGACCTAATGTTTTAGGTTTTCACAATCTCTTTCCTTTCTTCTTCCTTTAACATTATTATTCCCGTGTTTTCTGCCACAGACGCTTGCAGGCACTGTATGCTTTTGTATAGTGTCTCACTTTTTACTTTATTTTGCTTTTTTAAAATTCATGTTCTGATGCTGTTGGATTACTGAACACTCTTCACTGCCAATAAAGCTTTCTGAACAGACCTGACAAATTCTTTTCCCACTGTTAAAGATTTTAAAAATTATGTTAACATAGAATGAAACTTTCTGATTTTAGCCTACATTGTCATGAAAGCCAAAGATTTTTCCGTGACCACGTCATTAACAACAGAGACTAGCAGTATTTCCATCCTATGCTGTCTGAAATAGCCAATAAGGAAATAAGCTCTCTTTATTTCTATTGCAGTAGGTATGCAAATACATCCTACACAAACCTGTCTACCTTTGCATATTGCTTGGAGCCAGATGGTTTGGAATCCCAGAATATATTGCGTGTAAGCCAATTATATTTTGTGACTTTCTTAAGGCAAGCGTATAATAAAAATAATTATTTTAAAATACCTGATATAACTGAAACAATGGAAAACAGAAGCAAGTGAAGCTGCATGTGTTCACAGGCCAATGGGACACAAGCCCTTCATATAGCATGGAAATTATTCTTTAGCATATGTTATGAAATTTCTGTATTAATTAAATTAGAGTTTTGCCCAGCTGTGGTCTCAGTCTGCCAAAAAGCTAGTTTCCTCTTGTAAACAGGCTGAACTACATAAAACACTGTAATCACTGTATCCCTAGAGATCTAAAGACTTACGAGGACCTCTTTGAAATTCTGGAAATTAAGAGATAAGCAGAAGTTTATCTTCTATTTGAAAGTCTGTTTGTCAGAGAAGCAGCTGATCTATTTTTCAGAGGAAGCTGCTAATGCTTTTGGACTGTTAATATTAATGTGTTTGTAACAGCAATGGCAAGGGTTTGATGGTGTATCTTCTCCAGCAGCAATACTGTTAAGACATTAAGACAGACCCAGCTCCCTGTCAGCTCTCACTGATTCCAGCACACACCAGTTCTTCCTTGACACCTATTTGTGGAGCTGCACAGTAAGCTCAATCAGCAACCCCCTTTTCCCACAAAAACAGTAACAAAACTACATAAAAATCCACAGGTTTTCCACTTGTTTTTTTAAAGTCTGCTTGTTTCATGATTTGGTTTGCAGCATGGTGCACAAACAATCTTGAAAGTAGAAAGGAAGCAGGGCAAGTGCGGGGAACACCACAAACTGAAATAACATGCTGACTAGACAATACTGCCTGCCTACCCACAGCTTGAGAATACAAATGAGGCAGAGTTTATAGGAAAAGGTAGTAACTTTTATTACACCTATTAGTGTTTTTGTTAAAACCCACAGGTATGCTTCCAGGCATGTAGGAAGAGCACAAAGTTGGGTTCCTGACCCTCAAAGCTTACTCATTTTTCAGTAATGTCAACAGATTTAATAAAAGACATTGCCTTTTCTTATGAAGTACCAAGATGCTGAAAAAGGACAATTTACATCTTAATTGTAGAATAAATGGCTGAAATGAGTTTATTTCCCCTTCAATAAAGTTTCTTGGACAGGCAAGAAGGTCCTGTGGTAGTTCAAGAGTAAGTTATTTAGCAGATATACATGGATGATACCAATAACAGGGAGAGCTAATTATCCTTTCTGTCCCTTCACAGGTCCCATAGGAGGGTATATTACAGAAAACATTTTGATCATTCAACTCCAAGGGAAAAAACAGGAAAGTAATCAGTGACTGACACCACTTTTTTCACACTAGAAAGAAACTCCAGCCTGAAAGAATATTTTTTTTTTTAAAATGAAGAATTTCAGCAAAACAATTGTGCTGAAAAGGAATTCAAGCTATACCATTGTCACTTAACTAGATCAGATCACTTCACTATGTATCAATCACAAAAGGTTTCAGAGACAATCACCTTTCACAAAAGTGTTTCTACATTCTCCTCTTCTCTGCATAGGCAAAGGTTTTATTTTGCTTTGACAGACTTCTGTAAATGGAAACTCAAGACTTTTTAGGAATTCCTTTCTACCTGGTCTGAGAAGATACCTCATTATAGAGGTAATTAGGTAGAAAGAATTAATTTGGTGTGCAAGTTAAAATTGAGTAAGAAAGGATGTATAGGTATAGGTTGAGCAGTACACCAGCTGAAATATTTCAGCTGCATTGTGAGAGTGATTTGGCGGAAAATGAGGCATGAAACACAGCTTAATAGTAATTAAAGTCGAGTGCTTATTTTGGCCCCATATTGAAAGATGTAGACACATGGAGCTTTTAATGAGCTGAAAACCTAAACTGAAAATGGAGATAAGGGTCTAAACACACTGGGAAAATTAAACATGTATTTTAAGCATGAATTTTTGGCACATTAAAAAAAAGATATTTATAACCCTGCTGCTAAATATCCAGTTCTGAAAATGTGAACAAATAGATTGTAGGATGTTTTAGGATTGTGCTGCTTTATATATTTTTTCCATAGTTTTATTTCATTCAGGTAATTTCCACTGAGTTTGGAACAGAAAAAGCTGATAGACTATATGAAGATCTGGCTGACATGGAAACAAACAAATGATGTTAGTCCTCTCCTCAAACATAATCTGTGGTAAACAAAGATGGAAGGAGACAGTTGTAATTTACTTGAAAACACTAGCATCCCATACTGAGACCCAAGATTAAAAACTCAAGAAACTGCACAGCCAGCCACCTGGATAGCTTGACTTGGGTGCAATAAGCAGTCTAAATATGGAAGCAGTATAGCTGTATAATCATGGCTTGCAATACAGAGTACACATCCTTCCCAGGAGTTCTGACTTGTTTTAAAAATAAACCTAGGATACTACCTACCCATAAAATTATCTTTATGGGTAGCAGTTATCTGTGGCGATTATTCATATCAAAGTCAATAGGTCCTTTCAGCTTCTCTAATATTTTGTACAATCAGTAAGGTTTTAGTGACCATTATTCTGTTCAAGTCTTCCAGAATCTCTTTTCATTTCCAGTCTAAATTTGCTTTTATGCACATTTTAAAGCTCCTGTGGCTTTGTGTCTTTGAATCCTATCAGTGCTTTTGCATGCTGAAGGCACTCCATGAGCAATACTCTCTTAATATGAAAGCTATGAGTCTTTCTGACTTTATGACTTGTGGACATAAAAAGGAAACTGTGAAGAAAGTGGGTTTTTTATGTGGGTTTGTGGTTTTTTGTGTTGTGGTTGGTTGTTTTTTTCTCCCTTTTAATAGTTTGAAATGCTTTTCTAATGTTTAACAGCTTTTTTTTTTTTTTTAATCTTCTTCCATATGTTATATAATGTGTAGTATATATGCTGGTAATATCAATTTTTGTGACTGCTTTCTCTGTTTCTATTGTTGCAAGTGGTAATCAAATGTATGTACAATCTTGCCTGTACTTTGTTATAGGGGAGTTCTTGAAAGATATAAATATTCTTTGTTCTCTGGAATTCCCTAATGTATTTGAAAAGGCTGAATTAGACAGGCAGCTATCAGGCTTAAAGCAAGAGAAATAGAAATACCAGGATTGTATTACAGCAGATGACATTTCCCATGGAAATTAAGATAATTAGTTTGAAACAAATAAATGCAAAATACTAATAAGTATCTTATATCCATCTTTTATTTATCTCACTTGAGAAGAAGAGGGTATTACATTTGCTTTATAACTGAAAAGACACAGTCTAGGTTTTTTGATGAAAAAGTGCTCTGTCAGGTCTGGACAGAATATTTATATCCTGATTTTAGTGACAGGAGTTCAGTAGATAAATAAGTATTTCGGAGAGGTCATTTAGGTTTACTGCCAAAATCGAATTATTTTCTGGCCTCATCAGAGGAAGGATTACTAATAATTTGGAAAGCCTGAACTTCTGAAACTTAATGGCAGAGCCATTATTACTGAAGTGTTAGTAAAGTGAGTTAACTCAGTTTACCTTGTGAGAAGTAGTGTTCTTAAGTGAAGAAGAAAAAGCAGCTAGAAGGTCCAAATATCCATCTCTTCACAGAGGAATTAAAAAAGTGAAAAATAAAAAAAAAAAGTTTTGAAAAGGGAACAAAGACAAAAAGTCAAAGGACTGTCCTTAAAATCAGATACAGCTTTATATATCTCTGCATGTATGTGTATATAAATGTAGGTAAATGTCTTGTAAGAATGTGCAGATAAAACAAGCTACAATTTATGTAAGCAGTGAGTAACTCAAAACAGGGGACTTAAGAAAGAAGTTTGGAACTGAAAAGTCATGATCTGGTTTGTAATGTTGTACTAAAGTCATGATCTGGTCTGTAAGGTACTATAGGCAATGTGTTAAGAATCTTTCTTCACAGCCTAATCTTCCAAGAGTACAGCACAGGTCTCACCCCTAAAGTGCTGTAAATTCTCAAAAAATGTTAGCTACTGTAACAGCTTAACCAAATGCAAAGTTCAGGGACTTTACAGCTTTTCTCAATGGCCCTCTGGGCACAAACTACACTTAATCACACATTGTGCAGCGAACTACTTAAATTGCATAGAATGGCACTGAATGACCAGAGATTCTATTTAAAAAAGTTGGAGGGAACAAACCCAAAAACTAGTAAGTGTTTTTTATGTAGAAGAGCTGTCAGCTGGAGAGGTAACATGAAACAAGGAACGCAAGATAATCATCTCTGCCTAATAAATGTTAAGTGAAGGGTCACTCTATGAATCCAAAACACATTTCTTGATTCTCTGGACACAAAAGTGCATGTTGCAGAGACACCTCAGTTAATCTGGATGGAGTCAGTGAGATCTAGACATCTTGACCCCTGACCAGTGTATTCAAGGACATGCAGCATCCCCAGGAAAAGGCATGCAGAGATGGTGAGGGGGAAACTGTGTGGAAAAATGATGTAGAAATCTGACCTACGAAGCATTGCTAATTTTGTCAAGGCAGGCTTTGCCATAGAAAGATTGTTAAGAAACATAGGGAAGTAGCTAAATATGGCCACATCTCAAGGATACTAAAGAAAAGCTGATATGCTACAATCTGCTTCTCCATGTTTCTCCTTTTGCTTCAGCCTTCTCTAGAATTTTCTCCTGCAAACTCCACAACAATGTATTTTGAATAGCAGAGAAGACAGAAAACAACCTTTGGATTAAACAAAGTTCAATATAATTTGTCCTTAAACCCAAAAGGAAAAGTTCTGAATCAAAATACTTTTCTTTAGAGGAAACTAACTTGTACAAGCAGATTTATTAGGAAACGTCACATTGAAGGAGACTAAAATGGTTACACAAGCTCAATTCATGTCACCCTTTTTTGTGGAATTAAGCTCCCAAATCATTATTTAGCAAAGAAATATCTTTTATTTTCATAAACCATATTAAGTATGTATCCTACCCATGTACTTATTTGTTTGTTTCTTCTTCTGGGGGTTTAAATGTCAGGAAAAATGTTTGGAAGAAGAACAAGGACCTCATTACAAAGTTTGTTGGTCTTCATGTTTAAAAACTTTTTTGCAATGCTTAAACAAAAAACCTAGTAAAACCCTCAGACTAAGAGCAGAAGCACCAAGTAAGTATGCCACAATGTGTTCTCTCATTTAATATTCAAGAGACTAGGCTGGTTGAAATCCTTAGTAAACTTTCCATTTCCTATTTTGTGAAGCTTTCGTTCACAGTAGGAACTTTATAGCTTATTCTACAAAATAAAAACTACCACAGCAATGCACTGAAATGTAGTAGGCTGGTATAAATTCCCTCTGAGAATTCAAACATTTAAACATTTCAAAACATTTAAAGTAGTACGTTCAGTGCACTAAGGCTGACAACCTCTGCATATCAACTCTGAATCATGCAACCAGTGGCACAGGGCTGATCAAGATAAAATCCACATTGCTACTTGATTTAATAGAGTACAGTTCCAGTAGTAATGGAAATGGAACCACACACATGTTTTTTTCTTCAGCTGAGGTTTTTGATTCTAATAGTTTTGGAAACATAACCTGTAATCTTTTTGCTATGCCAGAAACAATTATTAATTATTTCCTTTTGGTAACAATTTCTGAGTGTGGGCAGACTGTCAACATGAGCCAGGCTACATGCCAGGCATTTTGGTGAGATTAACCTCATTTAAATTTAGCTGTCCAGATAAGAAATATCTGCCTCCCCTCTATATTACCATGTCATAATCAGTCAAGAGAAAAAATACATTCCAGAGGAAGATTCATCCTGTCCTGTGAGAAATATCTGATAGAAGCCAGACTGTGGCACACTGTGAAGTCAAAGGTCATTAAATTCAGGATCCAGAGAACTGGGGTTTTAAACTAGGGGTTACACTGTTTTTTAAAAAGTAGGGCTAGAGCTTAAACTGCTCTTAATATATATTGCAAATATACCAATAAACATATATAAAATGATCAGATTTATGGTCACTGTTATTTAAAACTCTGTTAGATCATTAAAGCATATAGGAATGTCTGTGTGAATATCTTTCTTATTAAAAGAATTGTTAGACCAGTTCTTGAGTTCATGCAAAAAGATGAGTTTCTACTTCTGATGTTTGGTCCTCCATGATAATGTCTCCAAATATGATTATTTCATCTGAATGCACATTATTATTATAAGGCACAACGCATGACAGGAATAGTTCATTCCAGAAGTACTTTCCACACCTTTCTTTAAAAATACTTGAAAGGACAGACAGGATTCTTCATTTAATTTATATTTATTGAATGAATTATTGATACAGGTTGAGAACTAAGGTAATTTTTGACAGACCACATTTGTGTTGGAGATGAAAGATTTTGTTTGTCCTGCATAGAAATCATATAAATTGTTTTGCCACATCTAAATAATCACTCACAGAAGAGATAATTGACTTCTTAAAAAAATCTGTGCTCACTGAAGTTTGAAAGGAGTTGAGCATTCTCTCAGAGGTGGTCAACCATAATTTTCATGGTTCTGACATTCTAGCAAGCAAACAATATTAGAAGAAACTTGCCATGGCTATCTCAGTCATGATGGGAAGTGTGCAGCTGATGTTTTCATTTCACCTATTATCTTTTAATATTAGAGAACTATAGAACTACTTTACCTGTCATTCCTGTCTTTGTCAACAAGTGGTGACAATTATCTTCTGGACATGAAAAATTGCGATCAAATATTGTCAGCTAAGGGTTTACTCTGCACAATTTTTGTGAATTAAGTGATGAACAGTAGAATTATTTTTTTTTAGCTATTCATTCACTTGTGGCACTTGTAAATGCTGAAAATGAAAAAACAGCTTGTTAGGTAATGAGCCAACATTTTACTGCTCCTTGCAGTATATGGCTGGACAAGGTTGCATTTGAGTAGAAGTTCTAATTATTACCACCCTATTTTGACTGTGGACATTTCTGTTTACTTTTGAGCAGATATTTTAATCCTTTCTTAATCCAGTTTATTTGTTCTGTGTATGTTATTTGTCCTACAGGAGAGACTTTTCATGCATAACATCAAATATTTCCACCCTTTGAGGTCTGCTGTGCAATAGATTGGTTCATGCAGATTTGGGGTTACTGTGATCCAGCAATGTTTGTGGTGTCAAAATAGCAAACAACAAGAATTATATGTACACGCTTGTGTTAATAGCAGAATAAATAAATATTTGGCCCCAAGATGTCAGCCAGAATTATGTAGCACATCATATTTTTGACTTTAATTTCTTGCAAGCTGATTAATAGGAATCTCTCTCAAAAAAAAAATATTTCTCCAACAGTAGTATTTTGCATTCTGAATTTTGCCCTCTTTAGGAGCTTTCATGAAACCCAAATATTCTTTGAGCTTATGTACATGAGAAGAGTTGCTTTTGAGATAAGTTTTCCTCCCTGCAATCTCCAAGAGAAGCACTTCTTTCTGTATCCAGGACATTTTTGTTGAATATTGATCTTGGAAGTGATTATATAAAAGAGAAACTATTCATAATAGGTGGATATCCATATGAGTGTTACTGAAATGGCAATTTCATTTTAAACAGAACTCTGATTACAATATTATACAATATCCACTTCATATTTAGGATTAATGAAGCTCTACTTGAGAATACTGGGGGAGAAAAAGAAGCATATTTTTTTTTGTAAGTGTAATTTTCTGAATATAATTCTGTTTGCTTTCTCTCCAGTTTTTGTACTGTTCTTCGATTGCTTTGCTGCAGTTTGAAAAGATGTACCTATAAACAATACATCAGCAATTATGACAACGAGTTTTGACAAGTTGTTATGTGACATATCGTTTTTCATCATCAGTAAATAAAAGTAGAAAATATTACCCATTTTGTTTCCTGTTATGTTTGTGTTATGGTATAAAACACAAAGTACAATGCTAGAGCAGAAGTTTGAATTCCAAATGAGAGTTCTAATTCCAGATGAATTCAACTTTGACTTTTTGAACCTCACGTGAAGATATGTCTAGTATCAGTCATGATAAAACATTTAACAGAATGAATACTAAAATAAATATATTGTGATGTCTGTTTGCCAATTAAAACTCTATTAAATAAATCTGAGCTTTATAATAGCAGGCTATTACAGAAATCAGAAATTATTACATTCCATGCAACTGTTATAGCTGGTAAGGTTACAAAAATAAATTTTAAAATATTTGGGACCAGCAACTGCAAAAAATCTGAGGTTTTTGAAGTATTCTCACTCATAAGTTTCTTATATTTCAGGAACAGGGCTGTGAACTGTTGTTTATCCAAATTATTGAAACAAACAGCTTGTAGATAAAATGAAATTAAGTCTTTCAGCTTTAAAGACAGTCCTCAAAAAGAAATTAGTAGATCTTGAGGCCTCGGTGGAAAAAACTAAAGGTGGATCAAGAAAATGCTGATCAGCTATGAAGTACTGTCTTGGATTATATATGAGATAACACGTTACTGCTCAATAGCTAACAGCAGAAATTTTATATTTAAGGATCAGTAATTCTGGGCAATAGTTTTTCTTTATGTGACACAGTAGAAAAGAAAGCCAACAATACAAGAGTAAGCATTGGCATGGGAGTCTGGAAGGGAAAGACAGCTAGATATCATATCACCTTTTTCTGTGCTGCTGTTTTCATCAGCATGACTGTTCCTGTGAAAGGATGACAGACTTTAGAATGCTGCTTTCAAAAAGATTTCACATGTGTTCTTTGCTGGCGCTGCCGGTAAAGAAATGCTGTCAGAGCAGAACTGGCAGTGAGGTACACAGGACTTGGCTTGGCTTGCATATCCTTCACAGCTGTTATATTGGGGACAGTGGGGTCTATCCTAACCAGGACATTCAAACTCATTAAAATCTTAGCTGCAATGTGCAGTGGTGACAGGATGCTACAGATACTTAAAAGAACAAGGTCATTTGAAGTGATATCATATAGATTATTCATCAGCAAGATAAAATTATCAAGTTGAGCATAGGAAATTGTTACATATTGAAAAACGAAGTAGAGGAATTTTCTTCTGTAAAGGATCGTACAGCTCTCTCCTGTGTGCCTCTTTTTGCATTCAGCCCAAGTTGCTACTTGCTAGGCTCTTTGAGTTTGGGAATAACCAGAAATAACAAGAAATAATTTACAACAAGAAAAAGCTATTTACAATATGTAGATTTGTTTTTAAAAAATCCATAGCTTTCTTTTGTTTGTTTGTTTGGGTTTTGTTTGTTTGTTTGTTTGTTTTTTCAACTAGCCCTTACCTACATCTCTTATTTTTGTGTGTCTGTGTAGTGGGGATTTGACTGGCTAACCCCAAGCTTGTGGAAATTCACCTGTGTCGAGTCAGACTGAGTATGAAAAAAAGGATACATAGGAGAAAGTTATAAGACCAGCTAAGGGTAATTCTTTTACATTGTCCAGCATATAACAACTAAATATTGTCATCTTGCTAATATGATCCTGAAATTCATAACTTGTACCTTTTTTGTTTTATGTAATGTTGCTCTCTTCTATTTCCATGGTCTTATATGCAAGGACACATGCTTGCCTAAAGTATACAGCAAAATTTACTTTTGGTATTGCCCACCAGCTAACAAGAATGACAGCTGCTAATGCTGTGAAATAACAACATTCTATCCTAATCCTCATCTCAGTTTTTCAGTGCTTAGTGGGTGGCTGCAAGGAGGATGGAGGTTCTTTCTTCACAAGGCACCATATGGAGAAGACAAAGGGCAATGGGTGCAAGCTGCAGCAGGAAAAGTTTCATCTTGATAAAAGACAGCAATTTTTTACAGTGAGAACAATTAATCACTGGAACAACCTCCCAAGGGATGTGGTAGAGTCCCTCCCCATCACTGGAGGCTTTCAAGATGCAACTGGATGGGGTGCTAGATAACTTCATCCAGGCTCCCTTTCCCATGAAAGGGTGGTCTAGGTGACGTCCCTTCCAACCTGGGGAGTTCTATGGTTCTGTTTCTAATTCTCTAGTGGCTGCTGCTGTGCATGTGGAAGGAAATAAATAATTGTTTCCCGTCTCTCTCTGTACATTCTAAGTGAAGCAGTGAACATTAACAGTGAAGAATAAACTCTTCTAAAAAATACTGCATTTTGAGAAATCTTGACTGCACATTTAATTTCAGGTTTGTTGTGTTGTTCAGGAAGATGAAGCTATTGCTAAAGTGAAAGCAGAAGAGACTCGAGCAATAGCTAAAGATTCTTTGAGAAACCTGGATGAAGTTCTCTCAGCTTTAGAATCTGTAAATATGGCTTTTGACTCCTTAGAGAAAGCATGCATTTCTGAAATTGGAGTTTTTATGAAACCACCTGTCATGACGGTGATGTAAGCTATTTGTATTCTTTTAAATGCCAAACAAGCTGTTCAACATTTCTTACTGCTTTCCTGTCTTTCCTATTCGCCAATCACCCTTACATTTAGTGTGCTGCTTGTGTCTATCAACACCTTTCATAGCAAAAATTACTCATCCTATATTTATTTTTCCTCAAGCAAAATACCCACTAGCCATTTAAAATGAAAGATGGATTTTTTTCACCATGCTCTGTTCATTTATGAATGGATGTTCCTGGACCAAAAACCCTGTGAAGAATACCTTTGAACTTAAAAGAAATTTAGTATTGACAGCACATCTAACTGGCCTCACTCAGATATGCAGGCTTTCTGAACTTCACAGACATTCAGAACAAGCTGCCAACTTTGTGGCTTACCTTCCTTTCTAATTTCTAGGACTAAATAGGAACAAGAAGATAGAGTAATCTAAAAAAAAATTAAATGTCTATGACATGCATTGATGTCTGCTACATTTTGGTTTGTCATATATTGATTAATTTTCACACATAGCATTTTCAAATAGTCTCACACTTTGATCTGTGTGCACTCAGCTCCACTTTCTTGCTCTAAATCAGCAGTCATTTGGGACTGTACTGACAGAATGTCTTAGGAAAAAATTACAACCAGCATCTGAGAGATAAGGAAACCTCTTCTGTCAGGGAAGTGTCATTAAAAAACAAAGTGCAGGCATAACTTCTAGTTGATGATATTGTAAATAATACACATTTTACAAAACTGAGAACAACAGAAACCAGAGAAAATAAAAGACCCTTTTTTAAACACGTGTAGCAGTAGGGGGTTTCGTTTCTTGAAATTCGGTATACTTTTTTAGTTTACCTGTTCATAAACTACATACTGCAAGTGTTTTGAAATACAACAACTGTGGTATTTAATTTGAGTGAGTTATTTGTTTTCACTGTTTACTGTGTTAGCAATTTCTCATTATTTGGCCAATGTTATTTGGATGGACTTTTGTTTTCACATAAACCTATTAAGTTTTTAAAATGTCTTCAAGAACTTATAAGAAAGGCTAAATGCATAATTTTTAGTATGAAGAGGGCTTGTTTATTTTCTGTTTGTGGCAAGCATGATTAGACATTCATGAAATTTTTGGAATTAAAAGGAAAGTCCAGTTCTTTGGTTAGCAGACTGTCTTGAGAGTTCAAACCTGTTGTGACTTGCCTGAAATTTCAGTATCAGAAAGCCATTAAGGCCCATTCTGCTAGTGAGCTAGCAATTTTGGAATTTTGCCCTTGAAATGTCTGCATTGATTAATTAAAACTAGAGAGGTGATGACTGTACTTCAGTTCATGCTTTTATGAAGCAGTAATGTCTGAAATCTTTCCCTGCTTGCACATCTGTTCTCTTGCTGCATATACTAACCTCCATTTTCCTCAGGAGGAGGGCTGCTCCTCAGCTTTCAGGTGTCCTAAAGCAGAGAGGCAATTTTAGCAAATTTATATTATATCTACAGTAAAATAATTAAAAAAAAAAAAAAAAAAAAAAGGCCCATTGTCTTTATCAAGTATTTGTTGTGGTAAATCACTTCAAAGCACTATACATGAAATCACTCAAAATATGCAAGCCTGTTTTAGTTAAAACATTGTTTTCTAATTTTATATATCAGTGGGTTTTTAATTTCATCTCTTAAGCCTCTTATCCAAATTCTTGGATATGATGATTTTCTTAGAAAGCTTTTAGAATAGGATAAAGAAAATGTAAAGCCTCAAATATTGTCAAAAGCTGCAGAGATACATCAATAAACCAGATTTTGTACCTGAAAAAGTAGAAAGGATTTAAAAAACATGCAGGTCCATGTGTATGTGGGTGAGAGCTATGAATTTTTTCTGTCAGATACTCAAAGAAGTTGATCAAATAAGACAAAAATTTAATGCTGCACAGGTACTCCATGTATCTTACATGTGATTTATTTCTTCCATGACTTCATGACTTTTTAGTCATTAAAAGATGAATTATTACATTTAGTTGTGTAATTTAGCAGCATGGTCACATTGAAGGCTAAGATAGCATTTACTCAAGCCTGCATGAGCAAGTACAGATCTGTCATTCTTCAATGAAGCAGGTCACAGTCAAACACAGACATTCTCACCTCTGCTTTTTCTCCATGCCCTGGACCCCATCCCTGGGCTGCTGGCTTCTCCAGCTAGAGAAGCTGATTCTGGTTCTAAGCCTCATGTATCCCATTTGTACAGAGTAAGAGCCTGCATGAGGAGCCATGGAGGAGCTTTATGATTGGGACAGAATCACCACAGCAATCCACCCGTGTATTTGCAGTGACATTGTGAGCTAGTTTTTCCAGGCTGGGTGGACAAAATGATCTCAGGATAAGCTTCTGAAGATCTGTGGTCCAGAAGAGACTTTCTCCCTTACCTCTATGCCAAATTTCAATAAGCTATTGAAAAAACCACCTTGACAAATACAAGCATGAGAAAAGACATCTGTCATTATGAGAACATTATGTCTGTTTTACAGACAGGACAGAAACTGTCGATATTACAGCCATTTGACTGAGGGCAGATTTATTTCACTTGGCATGAGGCTCCTAATTACATATACTGTTTGTATATGTGACCTGTCACCCCTATTAACAAATTCTAAGTATCAAGTCAATGGTCTGGGATATCTCATCCCAAATGTTTGCTCTGCCGTCTTAGGCTGAACTTAATGCTACAGTGCCTAACCTTTAAGATGAACAGATGAAGCTGAGACAGGTGAAGGATCAGAAAAAAGCATTCCAAGGCCAGTATGAGAAAAGTCTTGAAGAGAAAGCAAGACTTGGTGATCTTTTTTTCTTTAAGCCAGAAAACTGAAACTTTCATTTTCATACTGCCAGCATAGAGCTAGCTGGCCATGCTCACATATGGCTGTAAGTGCTCAGCATCAGGCAGTCCTATGATATCTGGAATACCCAGTCAATGGTAAAATGGCATGCATGACACCAAGAATTCACTGGTGTTGTACTTTACTGGCCCTTACCCTTTTTAAAAATATACACTACTGTATTTGAGAAATCCAACAGCCAACAGTTTTGCAACTTCTTCTGGATCCCCTCAGCAAATATTGTTGTATATTAGGGACTGAATGAAACTGCTAGGACTGTGAAGAGGAGATTAAATGTATATATTGGCTCAAGTATGTCTCTCCTTCTCCATAACAAGTAAGGGAAAACTGCCAGTCAACAGTGCCCTTCACTAACCTACTAATGAGATCGGGAATAAACATTAGGGAAATAGAGAATACAAAAGGAGTTAAGCAGGGGAAAAAAATCTCTTAGAAAATAATCCAAACCTTGTATTTTTCAGTTAGTTACCAAGAACCACCACTCTCACTCAAGCTCACCTGACTTGAGCTGGAGAGCTTATAGCTGTGCTGGAGGTGGGCAGGTTTGATGAGAGGAGAGCATGAATAATTTTGAAGATGAAATTTCAAATATCATAATTGAATGTGTTCAGAGCAGCCACTTATGTGGCCTATTATGGAGCTTTTAAAACACTACAGAGGAAGCTTATAAGTAAAATTAATCTTCCTTTTCTTTCTTTCTAGAATGTTCTTGTGAAAGGTATCCAAGATCAGTTTGTATCCATTTAAAATGAATTATTATATCCACATGTGGTGGGCTGACCCCAGCCAGCAGCTAAGCTCCACACAGCAGCTCACTCACTTCCCACCTTTCAGTGGGATGGGGGACAGAATTGGAAGAGCAAAAGCTGAAAACTCATGGGTAAAGATAAAAACAGTCTAATAGGTGAAGCAAAGCTGCATGCACAAGCAATGCAAAACAAGGAATTTATTCACTACTTCCCATCGGCAGGAAGATGTTTAGACACTTTCCTGGAAAGCAGGGCCTCAGCATGTGCAATGGTTACTTGGGAAGACAAATGCCATAACCACAAACATTCCCCCTTTCTTCTTTCCCCCAGCTTTTATTGCTCATTGTGTATGAGGTCATATGGTATGGGATATCTCTTTGGTCAGCTGTCCCAGCTGTGTCCATTCCCAATTCCCCCAGCCTGCTCAGGGTGGAGGCAGAGTAGGGAAAAAGAAACAAACAACACAACCAAACCCAAAAGATAAAACCTTGACACTGTGCGAGATCACTTGTCAGCAACAGTCAAAACACTGGTGTGTTATCGACACTGGTTTAGTCACAAATCCAAACCAGCACCATATAGGCTGCTATAAAGAAAATGAACTCCATCCCAGCCAGACCCAGTACAACACTAAGCAGTCCTACCCATCTACCTAATGTTCCTCAGCCTGCTATTAGTTCTTAATAATACGGTCTCAGCCAGATATCTTCTCTGAAATGAGGTCAAGCTTGTAATTTTCTAGTCCTGTTCATGGCCTTTCAATGGCAATAGTTTTCAGTCACTATGTACTCGTATTCAACTGTTTATTGTTACAAATCTCTCTAAGGAGTACCTACACATCTTGTTTAACAACTAATATTTTTCAGCTGATAGGCTGCTGTATCAAGAAATGCCAAAATGTAGAGGTTCCAGGAAGTCTGGATTTCAGTCTTATAAACATATTGGGAGATCTTCCAGATCAGGTGAGATGTATAAAAAAGCCGAATTGATTTAGTCAAAAGCTGGACTCCCATCACAGGGTATTGAGAGTTTCTAAAAGTCAGGTGAGCCCAGATCTTTAGATGTTGTAACATAATGGAGAGGTCCAGTGAAGTGAATTCAACTGTGGATATTAAAAACAGCTGAATTTTCAGGACCATACTTTTAAAATACTAGATGAGTGACAAAAGTGGCTCAACAAACTGAACAAAATTCTATGATGTATTTTTTCCATCTTATGAATTCCAAAACCCAGCTAATATAAATTTTCTTAGGATCAAATTACCTGCCCTAGAAGAGGAATGGTATGTGCTTTCAACCAAAGAGTTCTGAAACACTATGTTCCCCCTCTCTGCCAGGTTGCATCTAGAGGGTCTCCAATATTAATGGAAAAATACATTAAGCTAAGAGTTCTGCATATGTGCAGAAAGGCACAAGATTTGCCTTAGGGTAGTATGTTCATAAGCACAAATCATTTCAAAAGTAGCATGCAAATTCCTACTACTTTTATGTCCATTTGAAGAATTAACTGCATCATTTAGTGTGTCCACTATCATAATGTGTTAACTTCAGAAACCATGGTCCAGTGGAACTCCCCTCAAACCAATTCTCTTTTCAGATTAGATCTGTTACATGATTTTGGTGACCTGAGTCTGCAAAAAGGAAAATGTAGGCAATATAAAGAAAGTTGAAGATCCCAAAGCATAGGATAAAACCTGTAGATTTTAGGGAGGCCAAAAGAGGCTGTATCATCTGAGAAGGCTTAACAGAGAAGTGATGCTTAACAGAGAAGTGATGTACTCTTCTGATAAAACCCCCTCATTTTAATAATTGAAATTTTGATAATTGTGGCAGTATGATAATTTCCCTGACTTTAGTGATGATTCTTCTATTTTCTATGAAGGCAAACTGTTGGATAAAACCCAAAGAATCTAAAAGTGGCTTAAAGATAAATAATCTTAGCAATTCTAGCTTTCTGTGCACTCTTGAGAATTTGATTCATTTGGGCTGACCTGTTCTCCCGGAAGAATTTTTTTGTCCATAAATTTATATTATTGTTCTTGTATTTCAATTTTTAATAATATGTTGCAGTTGATAGTTTCTCTTATATATAATTCCACAATCACCACATAAAATTTTCTTCATCTTAATTGTATTATTCCTTTCAGATGTATCAGACTGAAACAAAAATAAAAAATAAATGAAGGTATTTCAAAAAAGCAGGCAAAAATTTTTGAAATTTATAAAGCACAGAAATTATTTTATGTGAGAAAAACTTAGACAGAACCATGACTCAATATCTTTTTGTTTTGTTCTGTTTTCCCTTTAGGACATTATATTCTATTCGAATTTTGATATGGGTGGGAAATAAGCACAGGAAATTTTGTTAGTAGAACGAGGCGGTTTTGAAAAATTCAGAAAACACATTATTGCGTTTAAAAATTCTACTACCACTTTTTCATCATAATTCTACCTGGTTTTGCATGGGAATGCCAATTAATTTCCTTTGCTGTCCTTAGAGATCATAGTCATCAAGCTCATGAAAAGAATGCCGAGGTACCAGATGAGAAACTCAATGTACGAGTAGAAAAAGAATGCCTTGTTTTAGAGATGTTAAGGATAAAGAATCTGAAAGACTTAAGCATACCTTATAAGATATGCATCTATAGAAAGGTCCGATATTGAAGAGTGTTGCAGTTTAACCCCAGCCAGCAACTAAGCACCACGCAGCTGCTCACTAACTCCTACCCACCCAGTGGGATGGGGGAGAAAATTGGGAAAAGAAGTAAAACTTGTGGGTTGAGATAAGAAACATTTAATAGAATAGAAAAAGAAGAAACTAATAATGATAATGATAACACTAATAAAGTGACAGCAGTAATAATAAAAGGATTGAAATATACAAATGATGCACAGTGCAATTGCTCACCACCCCGCCGATCAACGCCCAGTCAGTTCCCGAGCGGTGATCCCTCCACCCCCACTCCCTCCAGTTCCTATACTAGATGTGACATCACATGGTATGGAATACCCTGTTGGCAAGTCTGGGTCAGCTGTCCTGGCTGTGTACACTCCCAACTTCTTGGACCCCTCCAGCTTTCTCGCTGGCTGGGCATCAGAAGCTGAAAAATCCTTGACTTTAGACTAAACATTACTTAGCAATGTGATAAATGAATTTAGTCTCAAACAGGATTCCAATCAAAATTTACAATTTATTAAATGAATAAAGGCAAGCAAACAGTGCTGGGCGCGCCAGGAGCTTCTGCTCTACCAAGATGCGCGCTGTGAAAAACAAAACAGCTTCTTTTATAATCTAACATTAGTTACATATTCATACTAGGCGTGTCTTTCCAAAAAACTCCACCTCCTGGTTGTGTGGGTGCAGTAGTTCTCCTAGAAACTTCTCTCTGACCAGGCTCCCCACTGCTCGGGCCAGACAGCAGACATCCTGTGTAACAGCTGACACCTTGCACAGCACTGACACCTTGGACACCTTGCACAGCACCAGCTGCCATCACCAGAAACCAAACAAGTTCACAACAGACAACTCCCCCTCAACAAATGCATACAACAAATGGCCCACCAAGACCCTAAGTACTGCAATCTCTGAGGCTAAATATCCTCGGTTCTCCCCTAGGAACTCTTGTTTAACACTGTGCAGTTAACAACAAAACTGGTTTTCTCCTCCTGGCCTGTGGTTATACGAGGACCAACAAAATGCTTAAAGACAGTGAGCGTCACATTTTATTATGTGGCCCTAGCATTGTTTATATTGACACGAATCAGATGAACACATTTCACAGCAACAACTTAAAACATCAGTGTTTTATCAACATTCTTCTCCTACTGAACTCAAAACATAGCACTGTACCAGCTACTATGAAGACAATTAACTCTAACCCAGCTGAAACCAGGACAGAGAGAAAATACAGATTAAGGGTCTGATCAATGGGACGTAGGCCCCACAGGAAGTGGCAAAGTAAGTAGCAGAGAGGGAACACTGGGAAAGAAAACCCGAAGCCTGATGCTTTATCAAACAGACCATGAGGCAACTGTGAGAAAATACCAGAGCTCAACACTGTTATTCTGGAAACAGACTTGGAAGAAGAAGATTAATTTTAAGACAGCACAGCAGTGCTGTTTGATTTTGTGTTGCTGATGGCAATCCCCAGAGACAAGACTACAGAGAGAGAAAAATGTGACAAAGCCTCTTGAAACCTTCTGAGGAGGACAAAGAGGCAGAAGAAGAGAAACTACAGAAGCCAGAGTTATGAAAGCCAAGGAAAGACTTTTGGAAGGAGTGAATGAACAGCAAACAGTACATGATGGTCTCTGCGCTGGCGTTACCTGTTAGACAGGCTGCAGCGAACTCACACTCTTTCACTGCCTACCCAGCATGTGGCATCAGGAGGACACGAATCACATCCAGTTTCTAGTTTCTTTTTCCAAACCACACTAAGAAACTGCTTCTTCAACTCTTTGTCTTCACCTGCTTCCTTGGGGAGAGATGAAACTAGTTTTGTGACTGAACTTTTGACTGTCTACTGTGTGACCTGTACCACAGCAGTTATCAAAAAAAAAGAAAAAAGAAAAAAAAAAAATTCCTCTCTGGAGTAAGATTAACATTATACAAATGGGCATCCTAATGCTCACCTTGCAACTGGTGTAGTGGTAGGTGTATACTGGAAAAGCACTTCCTCTCAAAACACTGTTGGGATCAAAAATATGAAGTATTCTCCAGAGACTCCAAAAGCATCATAAATGGTGTAGGGCGCAAGTGGACTTTGTTACGGTAACCCAAGATAATTCACGTTCCATATCTGAGTATGTAGAGTCCCAAGGACATTTTATCCCATTGTCACGGTAACCCAGGATCATTCCTCTCCACCCCATCTGCACCTATTTTTGCATGGGTGCCAACAATGGCAGCCAGCTGCAGATCTTGAAATTTGGACAACAGAAGCTGCACTACTACATCACCTGAGTTTGCTGATGAGCAAAACAGGACATTGCATATGTACGATATGTTAATTGGCACAAGTTTTATTATCCACCCCTGCGGTGCTTTCCCTTGAGCTTCACTCCTAAGCAGGGCTCCGCTCCGGTTGGGTCCCCATATGATTGAATTAGCATCCCGGGGCTCCTACTGTCATAACAGTAGGCTTTCATTAAAGCCAAAGCTTTTACTTGCTGAGTCTTGTGCCTTGCCACTGAGGGATCCGCACCTGCTTTTCATTCATAACAAATGGCTGCACAGTTTTTGTCCTTTTCTGGTAGTTGCAATACATAGATAAAGCCTCATGAACTGACACCTTTAAATCAGAAAGAAATAATTTGTGTACTCAGAGAAATTTCTCTTTGGTAATTGCTAACTTTTTAATGAAGACATGCAATTTGTAACAAAGGCTGTGTTTGCAAATTCAGAAACTAGAATGGAATTATGTCCCAGCCTGGGATTAGCCAACTACTTTAAGTTATCTATATCTATATAGATATCTATATCAAGTGCCTGGGGAGAAAGCCTGTCCAGCCAAATAAATGAAAATAAATCTGCTGAAATACAATGAAATTTAAAAACAATATTTTCTGCCTTTTTGGAAACATGCAAAAAGTTCTATGTCAACCAGGCTACTAATGTTTGATTAGGTAGTTTTAATACATGAGTACCAGAGCTCATTCCCTATTTATTACCTTAAATTTATTTTACACAGAAAATTGCTGCTGGAGAAGATACACCATCAAACCCTTGCCATTGCTGTTACAAACACATTAATATTAACAGTCCAAAAGCATTAGCAGCTTCCTCTGAAAAATAGATCAGCTGCTTCTCTGACAAACAGACTTTCAAATAGAAGATAAACTTCTGCTTATCTCTTAATTTCCAGAATTTCAAAGAGGTCCTCGTAAGTCTTTAGATCTCTAGGGATACAGTGATTACAGTGTTTTATGTAGTTCAGCCTGTTTACAAGAGGAAACTAGCTTTTTGGCAGACTGAGACCACAGCTGGGCAAAACTCTAATTTAATTAATACAGAAATTTCATAACATATGCTAAAGAATAATTTCCATGCTATATGAAGGGCTTGTGTCCCATTGGCCTGTGAACACATGCAGCTTCACTTGCTTCTGTTTTCCATTGTTTCAGTTATATCAGGTATTTTAAAATAATTATTTTTATTATACGCTTGCCTTAAGAAAGTCACAAAATATAATTGGCTTACACGCAATATATTCTGGGATTCCAAACCATCTGGCTCCAAGCAATATGCAAAGGTAGACAGGTTTGTGTAGGATGTATTTGCATACCTACTGCAATAGAAATAAAGAGAGCTTATTTCCTTATTGGCTATTTCAGACAGCATAGGATGGAAATACTGCTAGTCTCTGTTGTTAATGACGTGGTCACGGAAAAATCTTTGGCTTTCATGACAATGTAGGCTAAAATCAGAAAGTTTCATTCTATGTTAACATAATTTTTAAAATCTTTAACAGTGGGAAAAGAATTTGTCAGGTCTGTTCAGAAAGCTTTATTGGCAGTGAAGAGTGTTCAGTAATCCAACAGCATCAGAACATGAATTTTAAAAAAGCAAAATAAAGTAAAAAGTGAGACACTATACAAAAGCATACAGTGCCTGCAAGCGTCTGTGGCAGAAAACACGGGAATAATAATGTTAAAGGAAGAAGAAAGGAAAGAGATTGTGAAAACCTAAAACATTAGGTCTATGAAAAACTCAAATTCAGAAGTGAAATGCCTAATCCTCCTTTACTATTTCTCCATCACTTGGAATGGAAATAAGAACTGAGATGGAATGGCATAGAAATCATAACTGGACAGAGTGGCCTGTTAAAATTGAAAACAAGAAAAAAGGAAAGGCAATGCTAATGTGTGTTTGTGTTATTAACATTATTAATTTCAATATTATAGCATGCATATGTTATTGACCCATGTTTTCAACTTACCTCATAAGAAAAGCTATTTAAAATGTTTGTCATGTTTATAAAAATACATTCTCTGCACAGACATAAGCAGGGAGGAAAAAACTGCAATCTTATATTTGGTTATGTTTTTCTTTTTTTAATGCTGGCCAGTGACAGATGATTCAGAGGTGCAGTAAGTTCTCTTAAGATATCTATCAAGTCCATTTATATGTTACTTTACAAAAAATGTCATGCTTAATTTCAGCAGCCCCTCTTTCAGTGCCATGAAGCACAACCAGACTATTCTGATTAGTTTAGCTTAGAGAACTATCCATGTTACTTCAAGTAATAAAACTGGTCTGTCATAATAGTGTCTGATGACTATGAATTCAACTGGTAGATTACAATCCAAATGAAACATTTTTAGTTACAAATTATTATCCATTTTGTTCTTTACATCTACTCTTCCTCTAGCTATGGGAAAAGCAAAAAATAAGAACTGATAATTTTTCAGTGTCACTTTCAGAATTATGGACATCTCAGCTGATTTACGTTGACTCTTTTCCTTTATGAACTAATCAAACATTGTCCTTGCAAGCTAATATACTATATGTAATTCTAATCTTGCAGTATCCATTGCCTGGCTCTGGCTTTTACCAATCTGGACCATGTTTTTTTGGAAATAATATTTTAAATCTAGTGGGAACAAACTGCAGAGGCAGAATTAACTGAGAAGCAAACAGAAAGCAGAACCAGGAAAGGAAGATAGAAGCCTATGCTTTCTTTTTAAAGTATTCACTGTACATACTCACATATCTGTTTTGAAGTAAATGAGTGAAAGATAAATCAAAAGGGGTTGGCTGATTTGGTTTTCAAGCAACATACCTAAGCAGCTGAAGAAGCAAATGAGCTAGAGGGACAGAATATGAATATATATACCCTATTATCTCCAGAAAGCAAAAGTATTTACACTAATTTATTATACACAATCCTTTCAGGTTAAGTGTTTCAACTGCATTTGCCTTCTTTTTACACCTTTTCCTTTTGGGGAAAAAAAAAATATTACAGGAAACCATAAGCTGCTTCATCTATTCTGCAAGCAGAAAAAGACTGAAGTACGAGGGTGATTAACTGAAAATAATTTACCTTGCCTTAAAAAATCCAATTACATCGGGGCGGGGGGGGGGGGGGGGGCAGTTCTGAGGATGCAATCATGATGTTGTGGTTTAACCCAACAGGCAGCTAAACACCACATAGCTGTTTGCTCACACACACCCCCAGTGGGATAGGGGAGAGAATTGGAAAAAAGGTAAAACTCATCGGTTGAGATAAATACAGTTTAATAGGACAGAAAAGGAAGGGGGGGGGGGAAATAATAATGATGATAAAAGAATATAGAAAACGAGTGATGCACCGATGCCCAGCCAGTACCCGAGTAGTGGGCCACCACATCCCCCACACACACACTGCCCCAGTCAATTCCTCCCAGTTTTATTGTTCGGCATGACATCATATGGTATGGAATATCCCATTGGTCAGTTTGGGTCAGCTGTCTTGGCTGTGTCCCCTTCCAAGTTGTTGTGCACCCACAGCCTCCTCACTGGCAGGGCAGCATGAGAAGCTGAAAAATCCTTGCCTTAGTGTAAGCATGGCACAGCAACAACTAAAACATCAGTGTGTTATCAACATTATTCTCTTACTAAATCCAAAACATAGCACTATACCAACTACTAATAAGAAAATGAACTCTAGCCCAGCTGAAACCAGGACACAAGAGAAAGTAGAGCACTGCAAAGGTCAATGCTGGATAGCATAGTGCCCTTTATTCTCCTGACCAACTTAATAATAAGATGCTAGAAGGCATCAGGTTAAAAACAGCTTTATCTTACCTTGGACACACTTTGAGAAATTATATAAATTGAAAACATAACGGGATTTGTTTGGTCCTGGAAGAAGACCATGCTCATGTTTTGATAAATTTCCACAGCAGCATCCACAAAGTTTGTCACAGTCTGCTTTACTGGTTGAGCAAATTCTGCTGAGATCTTCAGGATAGTCTGTGTGCAAAGCAGAAGCAGAAGAATAAAACACACTCAGAATGCAATATGCAGGAGATTTACTTTTACTTTGATCCTCAAATACCTGCAGTCCCATTCTGTTATCATTTAAAGGAATCTCAGTTGAAAGATTTAATGTAACAGAAGACACACACGTTAACCACAAAAGTGTAGTAAATTAATTTAAGTGTTAATTAAAGAGTTATGTTAGTTCAGTTCAGGAATTTAACTGGAAGGTGCCTGCACTTAGTCTTCTAATTCATAGGCAGATATTTACATATGAAAGAGACTGGGTTGCAGGCAACAAATTAATGACTGTGTCAAGAAGGAAAGGGCCTTGGGAAAGAGCACTTGTGTACTTTGCATTTCATCTTCTCCGAGCTTAAAAGCTGTCTATTGTCCAGATAATCTAGGCAAAGCACATAGATGCAAAAGCAGCCCAAGGACTAGGCAAATATGTGATGAGGTCCGCACTGACCCAGTGGAGAGATAGAGGTCAATTTCTTAGCCTTCTTCCTTATGTCCAGAATTCTCTCATACTCTTGTTCCTTAGCACAGAATCTCCTTGGCTGAAAGATGCAAAAAGTTAGGACAGAAAAGAAGAAATGTGGAAAGAAGGGTTGAAACAAAAATAAATGTGAGGGATGAAGGGAAACAGAGACACTTCACTATCCCTCTGCAGCCTATCCACAGGCACAGAAGCACTGGGGATCTCTGCTTTCCCAGAGACTCAGCATGTCACGGTGCTCGTTCTCGGCAGAAACTTTTTCTGAAAAGGCAATCATACGACTCCTTCTCCCACAAGGAAGGTGCCAGCCCTGAAGGATCTTGCTGGTCTTCACCGTCCCCCTCCAGCCTATCCACAGGCACAACAGCACTGGGGATGTCTGCTTTTCCAGACACTCAGCATGTCACGGTGCTCGTTCTCGGCAGAAACTTTTTTTGAAAAGACAAACGTCTGGCTCCTTCTCCCACAAGGAAGCTGCCAGCCCTGAAAGATCTTGCTGGTCTTCACCGTCCCCCTGCAGCCTATCTTTAGCCGCAACAGCACTGGGGATCTCTGCTTTCCCAGAGACTCAGCATGTCACGGTGCTCGTTCTCGGCAGAAACTTTTTTTGAAAAGACAAACGTCTGGCTCCTTCTCCCACAAGGAAGCTGCCAGCCCTGAAAGATCTTGCTGGTCTTCACCGTCCCCCTGCAGCCTATCTTTAGCCGCAACAGCACTGGGGATCTCTGCTTTCCCAGAGACTCAGCATGTCACGGTGCTCGTTCTCGGCAGAAACTTTTTCTGAAAAGGCAAACGTCTGGCTCCTTCTCCCACAAGGAAGGTGCCAGCCCTGAAAGATCTTGCTGGTCTTCACCGTCCCCCTGCAGCCTATCTTTAGCCACAACAGCACTGGGGATCTCTGCTTTCCCAGAGACTCAGCAACTCACGGAGCTCGTTCTCGGCAGAAACTTTTCCTGAAAAGGCAAATGTCTGGCTCCTTCTCCCACACGGAAGGTACCAGCCTTGAGAGCTCTTGCAGGTCTGCACTATCCCTCTGCAGCCTAATTTTAGCCGCAACAGCACTGGGGATCTCTGCTTTCCCAGAGACTCAGCATGTCACGGTGCTCGTTCTCGGCAGAAACTTTTTCTGAAAAGGCAAACGTCTGGCTCCTTCTCCCACAATGGAAGCTGCCAGCCCTAAAAGATCTTGCTGGTCTTCACCGTCCCCCTCCAGCCTATCCACAGGCACAACAGCACTGGGGATCTCTGCTTTCCCAGGACTCAGCATGTCACGGTGCTCGTTCTCGGCAGAAACTTTTTCTGAAAAGGCAATCTTACGGCTCCTTCTCCCACAAGGAAGGGGCCAGCCCTGAAAAATCTTGCTGGTCTTCACCGTCCCCGTCCAGCCTATCCACAGGCACAACAGCACTGGGGATCTCTGCTTTCCCAGAGACTCAGCATGTCACGGTGCTCGCTCTCGGCAGAGCCTTTTTCTGAAAAGGCAAACTTACGGCTCCTTCTCCCACAATGGAAGCTGCCAGCCCTGAAAAATCTTGCTGGTCTTCACCGCCCCCCTGCAGCCTATCCACAGGCACAACAGCACTGGGGAACTCTGCTTTCCCAGAGACTCAGCATGTCACGGTGCTCGTTCTCGGCAGAAACTTTTTTTGAAAAGGCAATCTTACGGCTCCTTCTCCCACAAGGAAGGTGCCAGCCCTGAAAAATCTTGCTGGTCTTCACCGCCCCCCTGCAGCCTATCCGCAGGCACAACAGCACTGGGGATCTCTGCTTTCCCAGAGAGTCAGCATGTCACGGTGCTCGTTCTCGGCAGAAACATTTTTTTGAAAGGCAAAAGTCTGGCTCCTTCTCCCACAAGGAAGGTGCCAGCCCTGAAAAATCTTGCTGGTCTTCACCGCCCCCCTGCAGCCTATCCAGAGGCACAACAGCACTGGGGATCTCTGCTTTCCCAGAGACTCAGCATGTCACGGTGCTCGTTCTCGGCAGAAACTTTTTCTGAAAAGGCCAACGTCTGGCTCTTTCACCCACAAAGGAAGCTGCCAGCCCTGAAAGATCTTCCTGGTCTTCACCACCCCCCTGCAGCCTATCCACAGGCACAACACCACTGGGGATCTCTGCTTTCCCAGGACTCAGCATGTCACGGTGCTCGTTCTCGGCAGAAACTTTTTCTGAAAAGGCAATCATACGACTCCTTCTCCCACAAGGAAGTTGCCAGCCCTGAAAAATCTTGCTGGTCTTCACCGTCCCCCTCCAGCCTATCCACAGGCACAACAGCACTGGGGAACTCTGCTTTCCCAGAGACTCAGCATGTCACAGTGCTCGCTCTCGGCAGAGCCTTTTTCTGAAAAGGCAAACGTCTGGACCCTTCTCCAACAAGGAAGCTGCCAGCCCTCAAAGCTCTAGCAGGTCTGCAATATCCCCCTGCAGCCTATCTTTAGCCGCAAGAGCACTGGGGATCTCTGCTTTCCCAGAGATTCAGCATGTCACGGTGCTCGTTCTCGGCAGAAACTTTTTCTGAAAAGGCAAACTTAAGGCTCCTTCTCCCACAAGGAAGCTGCCAGCCCTGAAAGCTCTAGCAGGTTTGCACTATCCCCCTGCAGCCTATCTTTAGCCGCAACAGCACTGGGGATCTCTGCTTTCCCAGAGAGTCAGCATGTCACGGTGCTCGTTCTCGGCAGAAACATTTTTTTGAAAGGCAAAAGTCTGGCTCCTTCTCCCACAAGGAAGGTGCCAGCCCTGAAAACTCTTGCTGGTCTTCACCGCCCCCCTGCAGCCTATCCACAGGCACAACAGCACTGGGGAACTCTGCTTTCCCAGAGACTCAGCATGTCACAGTGCTCGCTCTCGGCAGAGCCTTTTTCTGAAAAGGCAAACGTCTGGACCCTTCTCCAACAAGGAAGCTGCCAGCCCTCAAAGCTCTAGCAGGTCTGCAATATCCCCCTGCAGCCTATCTTTAGCCGCAAGAGCACTGGGGATCTCTGCTTTCCCAGAGATTCAGCATGTCACGGTGCTCGTTCTCGGCAGAAACTTTTTCTGAAAAGGCAAATGTCTGGTTCCTTCTCACACACGGAAGCTGCCAGCCCTGAAAGTTCTTGCAGGTCTGCACTATCCCCCTGCAGCCTATCTTTAGCCGCAACAGCACTGGGGATCTCTGCTTTCCCAGAGAGTCAGCATGTCACGGTGCTCGTTCTCGGCAGAAACATTTTTTTGAAAGGCAGAAGTCTGGCTCCTTCTCCCACAAGGAATGTGCAAGCCCTGAAAGATCTTGCTGGTCTTCACCGCCGCCCTGCAGCCTATACACAGGCACAACAGCACTGGGGATCTCTGCTTTCCCAGAGACTCAGCATGTCAAGGAGCTCGCTCTCGGCAGAGCCTTTTTCTGAAAAGGCAATCGTCTGGCTCCTTTTATCACAAGGAAGCTGCCAGCCCTGAAAGCTCTTGCAGGTCTGCACTATCCCTCTGCAGCCTATCATTAGACGCAACAGCACTGGGGATCTCTGCTTTCCCAGAGACTCAGCATGTTCACGGTGCTCGCTCTCGGCAGAGCCTTTTTCTGAAAAGGCAAACTAAAGGCTCCTTCTCCCACAAGGAAGATGCCAGCCTTCAAAGCTCTAGCAGGTCTGCACTATCCCCCTGCAGCCTATCTTTAGCCGCAACAGCACTGGGGATCTCTGCTTTCCCAGAGACTCAGCATGTCACGGTGCTCGTTCTCGGCAGAAACATTTTTTTGAAAGGCAAATGTCTGGCTCCTTCTCCCACAAGGAAGGTGCCAGCCCTGAAAGATCTTGCTGGTCTTCTCCGCCGCCCTGCAGCCTATCCGCAGGCAAAACAGCACTGGGGATCTCTGCTTTCCCAGAGACTAAGCATGACACGGTAATCGCTCTCGGCAGAAACTTTTTCTGAAAAGGCAAACGTCTGGCTCCTTCTCCCAGAAGGAAGCTGCCAGCACTGAAAGCTCTTGCAGGTCTGCACTGTCCCTCTGCAGCCTAAATTTAGCCGCAACAGCACTGGGGATGTCTGCTTTCACAGACACTCAGCATGTCACGGTGTTCGTTCTTGGCAGAGCCTTTTTATGAAGAGGCCAACGTCTGGCTCATTCTCCCACAGGGAAGCTGCCAGCCCTGAAAGATCTTGCTGGTCTTCACCGACCCCCTCCAGCCTATGCACGGGCACAAAAGCACTGGGGATCTCTGCTTTCCCAGAGAGTCAGCATGTCACGGTGCTTGTTCTCGGCAGAAACTTTTTCTGAAAAGGCAAACGTCTGGACCCTTCTCCAACAAGGAAGCTGCCAGCCCTCAAAGCTCTAGCAGGTCTGCAATATCCCCCTGCAGCCTATCTTTAGCCGCAAGAGCACTGGGGATCTCTGCTTTCCCAGAGATTCAGCATGTCACGGTGCTCGTTCTCGGCAGAAACTTTTTCTGAAAAGGCAAACTTACGGGTCCTTCTCTCAAAGGGAAGCTGCCAGCCCTGAAAGCTCTAGTAGGTCTGCACTAACCCCTGCAGCCTTTCTTTAGCCACAACAGCACTGGGGATCTCTGCTTTCCCAGAGACTCAGCATGTCACGGTGCTCGTTCTCGGCAGAAACTTTTTCTGAAAAGGCAAAAGTCTGGCTCCTTCTCCCACAAGGAAGGTGCCAGCCCTGAAAAATCTTGCTGGTCTTCACAGTCCCCTCAGGCCTATCCACAGGCGAAACAGCACTGGGGATCTCTGCTTTCCCAGAGACTCAGCATGTCACGGTGCTCGTTCTCGGCAGAAACTTTTTTTGAAAAGGCAATCTTACGGCTCCTTCTCCCACAAGGAAGGTGCCAGCCCTGAAAAATCTTGCTGGTCTTCACCGTCCCCCTGCAGCCTATCTACAGGCACAACAGCACTGGGGATCTCTGCTTTCCCAGAGACTCAGCATGTCACGGTGCTCGTTCTCGGCAGAAACTTTTTTTGAAAAGGCAATCTTACGGCTCCTTCACCCACAATGGAAGGTGCCAGCCCTGAAAAATCTTGCTGGTCTTCACCGCCCCCCTGCAGCCTATCCGCAGGCACAACAGCACTGGGGATCTCTGCTTTCCCAGAGAGTCAGCATGTCACGGTGCTTGTTCTCGGCAGAAACTTTTTCTGAAAAGGCAAACTTAAGGCTCCTTCTCCCACAAGGAAGCTGCCAGCCCTCAAAGCTCTAGCAGGTTTGCACTATTCCCCTGCAGCCTATCTTTAGCCGCAACAACACTGGGGATCTCTGCTTTCCCAGAGAGTCAGCATGTCACGATGCTCGTTCTCGGCAGAAACATTTTTTTGAAAGGCAAAAGTCTGGCTCCTTCTCCCACAAGGAAGGTGCCAGCCCTGAAAAATCTTGCTGGTCTTCACCGCCCCCCTGCAGCCTATCTGCAGGCACAACAGCACTGGGGATCTCTGCTTTCCCAGAGACTCAGCATGTCACGGTGCTCGTTCTCGGCAGAAACTTTTTTTGAAAAGGCAATCTTACGGCTCCTTCTCCCACAAGGAAGGTGCCAGCCCTGAAAAATCTTGCTGGTCTTCACCGCCCCCCTGCAGCCTATTCGCAGGCACAACAGCACTGGGGATCTCTGCTTTCCCAGAGAGTCAGCATGTCACGGTGCTAGTTCTCGGCAGAAACTTTTTCTGAAAAGGCAAACTTAAGGCTCCTTCTCCCACAAGGAAGCTGCCAGCCCTGAAAGCTCTAGCAGGTTTGCACTATTCCCCTGCAGCCTATCTTTAGCCGCAACAGCACTGGGGATCTCTGCTTTCCCAGAGAGTCAGCATGTCACGGTGCTCGTTCTCGGCAGAAACATTTTTTTTGAAAAGACAAACGTCTGGCTCCTTCTCCCACAAGGAAGCTGCCAGCCCTGAAAGATCTTGCTGGTCTTCACCGTCCCCCTGCAGCCTATCTTTAGCCGCAACAGCACTGGGGATCTCTGCTTTCCCAGAGACTCAGCATGTCACGGTGCTCGTTCTCGGCAGAAACTTTTTCTGAAAAGGCAAACGTCTGGCTCCTTCTCCCACAAGGAAGGTGCCAGCCCTGAAAGATCTTGCTGGTCTTCACCGTCCCCCTGCAGCCTATCTTTAGCCACAACAGCACTGGGGATCTCTGCTTTCCCAGAGACTCAGCAACTCACGGAGCTCGTTCTCGGCAGAAACTTTTCCTGAAAAGGCAAATGTCTGGCTCCTTCTCCCACACGGAAGGTACCAGCCTTGAGAGCTCTTGCAGGTCTGCACTATCCCTCTGCAGCCTAATTTTAGCCGCAACAGCACTGGGGATCTCTGCTTTCCCAGAGACTCAGCATGTCACGGTGCTCGTTCTCGGCAGAAACTTTTTCTGAAAAGGCAAACGTCTGGCTCCTTCTCCCACAATGGAAGCTGCCAGCCCTAAAAGATCTTGCTGGTCTTCACCGTCCCCCTCCAGCCTATCCACAGGCACAACAGCACTGGGGATCTCTGCTTTCCCAGGACTCAGCATGTCACGGTGCTCGTTCTCGGCAGAAACTTTTTCTGAAAAGGCAATCTTACGGCTCCTTCTCCCACAAGGAAGGGGCCAGCCCTGAAAAATCTTGCTGGTCTTCACCGTCCCCGTCCAGCCTATCCACAGGCACAACAGCACTGGGGATCTCTGCTTTCCCAGAGACTCAGCATGTCACGGTGCTCGCTCTCGGCAGAGCCTTTTTCTGAAAAGGCAAACTTACGGCTCCTTCTCCCACAATGGAAGCTGCCAGCCCTGAAAAATCTTGCTGGTCTTCACCGCCCCCCTGCAGCCTATCCACAGGCACAACAGCACTGGGGAACTCTGCTTTCCCAGAGACTCAGCATGTCACGGTGCTCGTTCTCGGCAGAAACTTTTTTTGAAAAGGCAATCTTACGGCTCCTTCTCCCACAAGGAAGGTGCCAGCCCTGAAAAATCTTGCTGGTCTTCACCGCCCCCCTGCAGCCTATCCGCAGGCACAACAGCACTGGGGATCTCTGCTTTCCCAGAGAGTCAGCATGTCACGGTGCTCTTTCTCGGCAGAAACATTTTTTTGAAAGGCAAAAGTCTGGCTCCTTCTCCCACAAGGAAGGTGCCAGCCCTGAAAAATCTTGCTGGTCTTCACCGCCCCCCTGCAGCCTATCCAGAGGCACAACAGCACTGGGGATCTCTGCTTTCCCAGAGACTCAGCATGTCACGGTGCTCGTTCTCGGCAGAAACTTTTTCTGAAAAGGCCAACGTCTGGCTCTTTCACCCACAAAGGAAGCTGCCAGCCCTGAAAGATCTTCCTGGTCTTCACCACCCCCCTGCAGCCTATCCACAGGCACAACACCACTGGGGATCTCTGCTTTCCCAGGACTCAGCATGTCACGGTGCTCGTTCTCGGCAGAAACTTTTTCTGAAAAGGCAATCATACGACTCCTTCTCCCACAAGGAAGTTGCCAGCCCTGAAAAATCTTGCTGGTCTTCACCGTCCCCCTCCAGCCTATCCACAGGCACAACAGCACTGGGGAACTCTGCTTTCCCAGAGACTCAGCATGTCACAGTGCTCGCTCTCGGCAGAGCCTTTTTCTGAAAAGGCAAACGTCTGGACCCTTCTCCAACAAGGAAGCTGCCAGCCCTCAAAGCTCTAGCAGGTCTGCAATATCCCCCTGCAGCCTATCTTTAGCCGCAAGAGCACTGGGGATCTCTGCTTTCCCAGAGATTCAGCATGTCACGGTGCTCGTTCTCGGCAGAAACTTTTTCTGAAAAGGCAAACTTAAGGCTCCTTCTCCCACAAGGAAGCTGCCAGCCCTGAAAGCTCTAGCAGGTTTGCACTATCCCCCTGCAGCCTATCTTTAGCCGCAACAGCACTGGGGATCTCTGCTTTCCCAGAGAGTCAGCATGTCACGGTGCTCGTTCTCGGCAGAAACATTTTTTTGAAAGGCAAAAGTCTGGCTCCTTCTCCCACAAGGAAGGTGCCAGCCCTGAAAAATCTTGCTGGTCTTCACCGCCCCCCTGCAGCCTATCCACAGGCACAACAGCACTGGGGAACTCTGCTTTCCCAGAGACTCAGCATGTCACAGTGCTCGCTCTCGGCAGAGCCTTTTTCTGAAAAGGCAAACGTCTGGACCCTTCTCCAACAAGGAAGCTGCCAGCCCTCAAAGCTCTAGCAGGTCTGCAATATCCCCCTGCAGCCTATCTTTAGCCGCAAGAGCACTGGGGATCTCTGCTTTCCCAGAGATTCAGCATGTCACGGTGCTCGTTCTCGGCAGAAACTTTTTCTGAAAAGGCAAATGTCTGGTTCCTTCTCACACACGGAAGCTGCCAGCCCTGAAAGTTCTTGCAGGTCTGCACTATCCCCCTGCAGCCTATCTTTAGCCGCAACAGCACTGGGGATCTCTGCTTTCCCAGAGAGTCAGCATGTCACGGTGCTCGTTCTCGGCAGAAACATTTTTTTGAAAGGCAGAAGTCTGGCTCCTTCTCCCACAAGGAAGGTGCCAGCCCTGAAAAATCTTGCTGGTCTTCACCGCCGCCCTGCAGCCTATACACAGGCACAACAGCACTGGGGATCTCTGCTTTCCCAGAGACTCAGCATGTCAAGGAGCTCGCTCTCGGCAGAGCCTTTTTCTGAAAAGGCAATCGTCTGGCTCCTTTTATCACAAGGAAGCTGCCAGCCCTGAAAGCTCTTGCAGGTCTGCACTATCCCTCTGCAGCCTATCATTAGACGCAACAGCACTGGGGATCTCTGCTTTCCCAGAGACTCAGCATGTTCACGGTGCTCGCTCTCGGCAGAGCCTTTTTCTGAAAAGGCAAACTAAAGGCTCCTTCTCCCACAAGGAAGATGCCAGCCTTCAAAGCTCTAGCAGGTCTGCACTATCCCCCTGCAGCCTATCTTTAGCCGCAACAGCACTGGGGATCTCTGCTTTCCCAGAGACTCAGCATGTCACGGTGCTCGTTCTCGGCAGAAACATTTTTTTGAAAGGCAAATGTCTGGCTCCTTCTCCCACAAGGAAGGTGCCAGCCCTGAAAGATCTTGCTGGTCTTCTCCGCCGCCCTGCAGCCTATCCGCAGGCAAAACAGCACTGGGGATCTCTGCTTTCCCAGAGACTAAGCATGACACGGTAATCGCTCTCGGCAGAAACTTTTTCTGAAAAGGCAAACGTCTGGCTCCTTCTCCCAGAAGGAAGCTGCCAGCACTGAAAGCTCTTGCAGGTCTGCACTGTCCCTCTGCAGCCTAAATTTAGCCGCAACAGCACTGGGGATGTCTGCTTTCACAGACACTCAGCATGTCACGGTGTTCGTTCTTGGCAGAGCCTTTTTATGAAGAGGCCAACGTCTGGCTCATTCTCCCACAGGGAAGCTGCCAGCCCTGAAAGATCTTGCTGGTCTTCACCGCCCCCCTCCAGCCTATGCACGGGCACAAAAGCACTGGGGATCTCTGCTTTCCCAGAGAGTCAGCATGTCACGGTGCTTGTTCTCGGCAGAAACTTTTTCTGAAAAGGCAAACGTCTGGACCCTTCTCCAACAAGGAAGCTGCCAGCCCTCAAAGCTCTAGCAGGTCTGCAATATCCCCCTGCAGCCTATCTTTAGCCGCAAGAGCACTGGGGATCTCTGCTTTCCCAGAGATTCAGCATGTCACGGTGCTCGTTCTCGGCAGAAACTTTTTCTGAAAAGGCAAACTTACGGCTCCTTCTCTCAAAGGGAAGCTGCCAGCCCTGAAAGCTCTAGTAGGTCTGCACTAACCCCTGCAGCCTTTCTTTAGCCACAACAGCACTGGGGATCTCTGCTTTCCCAGAGACTCAGCATGTCACGGTGCTCGTTCTCGGCAGAAACTTTTTCTGAAAAGGCAAAAGTCTGGCTCCTTCTCCCACAAGGAAGGTGCCAGCCCTGAAAAATCTTGCTGGTCTTCACAGTCCCCTCAGGCCTATCCACAGGCGAAACAGCACTGGGGATCTCTGCTTTCCCAGAGACTCAGCATGTCACGGTGCTCGTTCTCGGCAGAAACTTTTTTTGAAAAGGCAATCTTACGGCTCCTTCTCCCACAAGGAAGGTGCCAGCCCTGAAAAATCTTGCTGGTCTTCACCGTCCCCCTGCAGCCTATCTACAGGCACAACAGCACTGGGGATCTCTGCTTTCCCAGAGACTCAGCATGTCACGGTGCTCGTTCTAGGCAGAAACTTTTTTTGAAAAGGCAATCTTACGGCTCCTTCTCCCACAAGGAAGGTGCCAGCCCTGAAAAATCTTGCTGGTCTTCACCGCCCCCCTGCAGCCTATCCGCAGGCACAACAGCACTGGGGATCTCTGCTTTCCCAGAGACTCAGCATGTCACGGTGCTCGTTCTCGGCAGAAACTTTTTCTGACAAGGCAAACATCTGGCTCATTCTCCCAAAGGGAAGCTGCCAGCCCTGAAAGATCTTGCTGGTCTTCACCGCCCCCCTGCAGCCTATCTTTAGCCGCATCAGCACTGGGGATCTCTGCTTTCCCAGAGACTCAGCATGTCACGGTGCTTGTTCTCGGCAGAAACTTTTTCTGAAAAGGCAAATGTCTGGCTCCTTCTCCACAAGGAAGCTGCCAGCCATGAAAGCTCTTGCAGGTCTGCACTATCCCCTGCAGCCTATCTTTAGCCACAACAGCACTTGGGATGTCTGCTTTCCCAGAGACTCAGCATGTCACGGTGCTCCTTCTCGGCAGAAACATTTTTTTGAAATGCAAAAGTCTGGCTCCTTCTCCCACAAGGAATGTGCCAGCCCTGAAAGATCTTGCTGGTCTTCACAGTCCCCTCAGGCCTATCCACAGGCGAAACAGCACTGGGGATCTCTGCTTTCCCAGAGATTCAGCATGTCACGGTGCTCGTTCTCGGCAGAAACTTTTTTTGAAAAGGCAATCTTACGGCTCCTTCTCCCACAAGGAAGGTGCCAGCCCTGAAAAATCTTGCTGGTCTTCACCGCCCCCCTGCAGCCTATCCACAGGCACAACAGCACTGGGGATCTCTGCTTTCCCAGAGACTCAGCATGTCACGGTGCTCATTCTCGGCAGAAACATTTTTTTGAAAGGCAAAAGTCTGGCTCCTTCTCCCACAAGGAAGGTGCCAGCCCTGAAAAATGTTGCTGGTCTTCACCGCCCCCCTGCAGCCTATCCACAGGCACAACAGCACTGGGGATCTCTGCTTTCCCAGAGATTCAGCATGTCACGGTGCTCGTTCTCGGCAGAAACTTTTTCTGAAAAGGCAAACTTAAGGCTCCTTCTCCCACAAGGAAGCTGCCAGCCCTCAAAGCTCTAGCAGGTTTGCACTATCCCCCTGCAGCCTATCTTTAGCCGCAACAGCACTGGGGATCTCTGCTTTCCCAGAGACTCAGCATGTCACGGTGCTCGTTCTCGGCAGAAACATTTTTTTGAAAGGCAAATGTCTGGCTCCTTCTCCCACAAGGAAGGTGCCAGCCCTGAAAACTCTTGCTCGTCTTCACCGCCCCCCTGCAGCCTATCTTTAGCCGCAACAGCACTGCGGATCTCTGCTTTCCCTGAGACTCAGCATGTCACGGTGCTCGTTCTCGGCAGAAACATTTTTTGAAAAGGCAATCTTACGCCTCCTTCTCCCACAAGGAAGATGCCAGCCCTGAAAAATCTTGCTGGTCTTCACCGCCCCCCTGCAGCCTATCCGCAGGCACAACAGCACTGGGGATCTCTGCTTTCCCAGAGAGTCAGCATGTCACGGTGCTCGTTCTGGGCAGAAACATTTTTTTGAAAGGCAAAAGTCTGGCTCCTTCTCCCACAAGGAAGGTGCCAGCCCTGAAAAATCTTGCTGGTCTTCACCGCCCCCCTGCAGCCTATCCGCAGGCACAACAGCACTGGGGATCTCTGCTTTCCCAGAGAGTCAGCATGTCACGGTGCTCGTTCTCGGCAGAAACATTTTTTTGAACGGCAAAAGTCTGGATCCTTCTCCCACAAGGAAGGTGCCAGCCCTGAAAAATCTTGCTGGTCTCACCGCCCCCCTGCAGCCTATCCGCAGGCACAACAGCACTGGGGATCTCTGCTTTCCCAGAGAGTCAGCATGTCACGGTGCTGGTTCTCGGCAGAAACTTTTTCTGAAAAGGCAAACTTAAGGCTCCTTCTCCCACAAGGAAGCTGCCAGCCCTCAAAGCTCTAGCAGGTTTGCACTATCCCCCTGCAGCCTATCTTTAGCCGCAACAGCACTGGGGATGTCTGCTTTCCCAGAGACTCAGCATGTCACGGTGCTCGTTCTCGGCAGAAACATTTTTTTGAAAGGCAAAAGTCTGGCTCCTTCTCCCACAAGGAATGTGCCAGCCCTGAAAAATCTTGCTGGTCTTCACCGCCCCCCTGCAGCCTATCCACAGGCACAACAGCACTGGGGAACTCTGCTTTCCCAGAGACTCAGCATGTCACGGTGCTCGTTCTCGGCAGAAACTTTTTTTGAAAAGGCAATCTTACGGCTCCTTCTCCCACAAGGAAGGTGCCAGCCCTGAAAAATCTTGCTGGTCTTCACCGCCCCCCTGCAGCCTATCCGCAGGCACAACAGCACTGGGGATCTCTGCTTTCCCAGAGAGTCAGCATGTCACGGTGCTAGTTCTCGGCAGAAACTTTTTCTGAAAAGGCAAACTTAAGGCTCCTTCTCCCACAAGGAAGCTGCCAGCCCTGAAAGCTCTAGCAGGTTTGCACTATTCCCCTGCAGCCTATCTTTAGCCGCAACAGCACTGGGGATCTCTGCTTTCCCAGAGAGTCAGCATGTCACGGTGCTCGTTCTCGGCAGAAACATTTTTTTGAAAGGCAAAAGTCTGGCTCCTTCTCCCACAAGGAAGGTGCCAGCCCTGAAAAATCTTGCTGGTCTTCACCGCCCCCCTGCAGCCTATCCACAGGCACAACAGCACTGGGGAACTCTGCTTTCCCAGAGACTCAGCATGTCACAGTGCTCGCTCTCGGCAGAGCCTTTTTCTGAAAAGGCAAACGTCTGGACCCTTCTCCAACAAGGAAGCTGCCAGCCCTCAAAGCTCTAGCAGGTCTGCAATATCCCCCTGCAGCCTATCTTTAGCCGCAAGAGCACTGGGGATCTCTGCTTTCCCAGAGATTCAGCATGTCACGGTGCTCGTTCTCGGCAGAAACTTTTTCTGAAAAGGCAAACTTACGGCTCCTTCTCTCAAAGGGAAGCTGCCAGCCCTGAAAGCTCTAGTAGGTCTGCACTAACCCCGGCAGCCTTTCTTTAGCCACAACAGCACTGGGGATCTCTGCTTTCCCAGAGACTCAGCATGTCACGGTGCTCGTTCTCGGCAGAAACTTTTTCTGAAAAGGCAAAAGTCTGGCTCCTTCTCCCACAAGGAAGGTGCCAGCCCTGAAAAATCTTGCTGGTCTTCACAGTCCCCTCAGGCCTATCCACAGGCGAAACAGCACTGGGGATCTCTGCTTTCCCAGAGACTCAGCATGTCACGGTGCTCGTTCTCGGCAGAAACTTTTTTTGAAAAGGCAATCTTACGGCTCCTTCTCCCACAAGGAAGGTGCCAGCCCTGAAAAATCTTGCTGGTCTTCACCGTCCCCCTGCAGCCTATCTACAGGCACAACAGCACTGGGGATCTCTGCTTTCCCAGAGACTCAGCATGTCACGGTGCTCGTTCTCGGCAGAAACTTTTTTTGAAAAGGCAATCTTACGGCTCCTTCTCCCACAAGGAAGGTGCCAGCCCTGAAAAATCTTGCTGGTCTTCACCGCCCCCCTGCAGCCTATCCGCAGGCACAACAGCACTGGGGATCTCTGCTTTCCCAGAGACTCAGCATGTCACGGTGCTCGTTCTCGGCAGAAACTTTTTCTGAAAAGGCAAACATCTGGCTCATTCTCCCAAAGGGAAGCTGCCAGCCCTGAAAGATCTTGCTGGTCTTCACCGCCCCCCTGCAGCCTATCTTTAGCCGCATCAGCACTGGGGATCTCTGCTTTCCCAGAGACTCAGCATGTCACGGTGCTTGTTCTCGGCAGAAACTTTTTCTGAAAAGGCAAATGTCTGGCTCCTTCTCCACAAGGAAGCTGCCAGCCATGAAAGCTCTTGCAGGTCTGCACTATCCCCTGCAGCCTATCTTTAGCCACAACAGCACTTGGGATGTCTGCTTTCCCAGAGACTCAGCATGTCACGGTGCTCCTTCTCGGCAGAAACATTTTTTTGAAATGCAAAAGTCTGGCTCCTTCTCCCACAAGGAATGTGCCAGCCCTGAAAGATCTTGCTGGTCTTCACAGTCCCCTCAGGCCTATCCACAGGCGAAACAGCACTGGGGATCTCTGCTTTCCCAGAGATTCAGCATGTCACGGTGCTCGTTCTCGGCAGAAACTTTTTTTGAAAAGGCAATCTTACGGCTCCTTCTCCCACAAGGAAGGTGCCAGCCCTGAAAAATCTTGCTGGTCTTCACCGCCCCCCTGCAGCCTATCCACAGGCACAACAGCACTGGGGATCTCTGCTTTCCCAGAGACTCAGCATGTCACGGTGCTCATTCTCGGCAGAAACATTTTTTTGAAAGGCAAAAGTCTGGCTCCTTCTCCCACAAGGAAGGTGCCAGCCCTGAAAAATGTTGCTGGTCTTCACCGCCCCCCTGCAGCCTATCCACAGGCACAACAGCACTGGGGATCTCTGCTTTCCCAGAGACTCAGCATGTCACGGTGCTCGTTCTCGGCAGAAACTTTTTCTGAAAAGGCAAACTTAAGGCTCCTTCTCCCACAAGGAAGCTGCCAGCCCTCAAAGCTCTAGCAGGTTTGCACTATCCCCCTGCAGCCTATCTTTAGCCGCAACAGCACTGGGGATCTCTGCTTTCCCAGAGACTCAGCATGTCACGGTGCTCGTTCTCGGCAGAAACATTTTTTTGAAAGGCAAATGTCTGGCTCCTTCTCCCACAAGGAAGGTGCCAGCCCTGAAAACTCTTGCTCGTCTTCACCGCCCCCCTGCAGCCTATCTTTAGCCGCAACAGCACTGCGGATCTCTGCTTTCCCTGAGACTCAGCATGTCACGGTGCTCGTTCTCGGCAGAAACATTTTTTGAAAAGGCAATCTTACGCCTCCTTCTCCCACAAGGAAGATGCCAGCCCTGAAAAATCTTGCTGGTCTTCACCGCCCCCCTGCAGCCTATCCGCAGGCACAACAGCACTGGGGATCTCTGCTTTCCCAGAGAGTCAGCATGTCACGGTGCTCGTTCTGGGCAGAAACATTTTTTTGAAAGGCAAAAGTCTGGCTCCTTCTCCCACAAGGAAGGTGCCAGCCCTGAAAAATCTTGCTGGTCTCACCGCCCCCCTGCAGCCTATCCGCAGGCACAACAGCACTGGGGATCTCTGCTTTCCCAGAGAGTCAGCATGTCACGGTGCTGGTTCTCGGCAGAAACTTTTTCTGAAAAGGCAAACTTAAGGCTCCTTCTCCCACAAGGAAGCTGCCAGCCCTCAAAGCTCTAGCAGGTTTGCACTATCCCCCTGCAGCCTATCTTTAGCCGCAACAGCACTGGGGATGTCTGCTTTCCCAGAGACTCAGCATGTCACGGTGCTCGTTCTCGGCAGAAACATTTTTTTGAAAGGCAAAAGTCTGGCTCCTTCTCCCACAAGGAAGGTGCCAGCCCTGAAAACTCTTCTGGTCTTCACCGTCCCCGTCCAGCCTATCCACAGGCACAATAGCACTGGGGAACTCTGCTTTCCCAGATACTCAGCATGTCAAGGTGCTCGCTCTCGGCAGTGCATTTTCTGAGAAGGCAAACTTATGGCTCCTTGTCCTAGAATGGAAGCTGCCAGCCCTGAAAGATCTTGCTGGTCTTCACCGTCCCCCTGCAGCCTATCCACAGGCACAACAGCACTGGGGATCTCTGCTTTTCCAGAGACTCAGCATGTCACGGTGCTCGTTCTCGGCAGAAACTTTTTCTGAAAAGGCAAACGTCTGGCTCCTTTTATCACAAGGTAGCTGCCAGCCCTGAAAGCTCTTGCAGGTCTGCACTATCCCCCTGCAGCCTATCATTAGACGCAACAGCACTGGGGATCTCTGCTTTCCCAGAGACTCAGCATGTCACGGTGCTTCTTCTCGGCAGAAACATTTTCTGAAAAGGCAAACGTCTGGCTCCTTCTCCCACAAGGAAGGTGCCAGCCCTGAAAAATCTTGCTGGTCTTCACCGCCCCCCTGCAGCCTATCCACAGGCAAAACAGCACTGGGGATCTCTGCTTTCCCAGAGACTCAGCATGTCACGGTGCTTGTTCTCGGCAGAAACTTTTTTTGAAAAGGCAATCGTACGGCTCCTTCTCCCACAAGGAAGGTGCCAGCCCTGAAAAATCTTGCTGGTCTTCACCGCCCCCCTGCAGCCTATCCACAGGCACAACAGCACTGGGGATCTCTGCTTTCCCAGAGATTCAGCATGTCACGGTGCTCGTTCTCGGCAGAAACTTTTTTTGAAAAGGCAATCTTACGGCTCCTTCTCCCACAAGGAAGGTGCCAGCCCTGAAAAATCTTGCTGGTCTTCACCGCCCCCCTGCAGCCTATCCACAGGCACAACAGCACTGGGGATCTCTGCTTTCCCAGAGACTCAGCATGTCACGGTGCTCATTCTCGGCAGAAACATTTTTTTGAAAGGCAAAAGTCTGGCTCCTTCTCCCACAAGGAAGGTGCCAGCCCTGAAAAATGTTGCTGGTCTTCACCGCCCCCCTGCAGCCTATCCACAGGCACAACAGCACTGGGGATCTCTGCTTTCCCAGAGACTCAGCATGTCACGGTGCTCGTTCTCGGCAGAAACTTTTTCTGAAAAGGCAAACTTAAGGCTCCTTCTCCCACAAGGAAGCTGCCAGCCCTCAAAGCTCTAGCAGGTTTGCACTATCCCCCTGCAGCCTATCTTTAGCCGCAACAGCACTGGGGATCTCTGCTTTCCCAGAGACTCAGCATGTCACGGTGCTCGTTCTCGGCAGAAACATTTTTTTGAAAGGCAAATGTCTGGCTCCTTCTCCCACAAGGAAGGTGCCAGCCCTGAAAACTCTTGCTCGTCTTCACCGCCCCCCTGCAGCCTATCTTTAGCCGCAACAGCACTGCGGATCTCTGCTTTCCCTGAGACTCAGCATGTCACGGTGCTCGTTCTCGGCAGAAACATTTTTTGAAAAGGCAATCTTACGCCTCCTTCTCCCACAAGGAAGATGCCAGCCCTGAAAAATCTTGCTGGTCTTCACCGCCCCCCTGCAGCCTATCCGCAGGCACAACAGCACTGGGGATCTCTGCTTTCCCAGAGAGTCAGCATGTCACGGTGCTCGTTCTGGGCAGAAACATTTTTTTGAAAGGCAAAAGTCTGGCTCCTTCTCCCACAAGGAAGGTGCCAGCCCTGAAAAATCTTGCTGGTCTCACCGCCCCCCTGCAGCCTATCCGCAGGCACAACAGCACTGGGGATCTCTGCTTTCCCAGAGAGTCAGCATGTCACGGTGCTGGTTCTCGGCAGAAACTTTTTCTGAAAAGGCAAACTTAAGGCTCCTTCTCCCACAAGGAAGCTGCCAGCCCTCAAAGCTCTAGCAGGTTTGCACTATCCCCCTGCAGCCTATCTTTAGCCGCAACAGCACTGGGGATGTCTGCTTTCCCAGAGACTCAGCATGTCACGGTGCTCGTTCTCGGCAGAAACATTTTTTTGAAAGGCAAAAGTCTGGCTCCTTCTCCCACAAGGAAGGTGCCAGCCCTGAAAACTCTTCTGGTCTTCACCGTCCCCGTCCAGCCTATCCACAGGCACAATAGCACTGGGGAACTCTGCTTTCCCAGATACTCAGCATGTCAAGGTGCTCGCTCTCGGCAGTGCATTTTCTGAGAAGGCAAACTTATGGCTCCTTGTCCTAGAATGGAAGCTGCCAGCCCTGAAAGATCTTGCTGGTCTTCACCGTCCCCCTGCAGCCTATCCACAGGCACAACAGCACTGGGGATCTCTGCTTTTCCAGAGACTCAGCATGTCACGGTGCTCGTTCTCGGCAGAAACTTTTTCTGAAAAGGCAAACGTCTGGCTCCTTTTATCACAAGGTAGCTGCCAGCCCTGAAAGCTCTTGCAGGTCTGCACTATCCCCCTGCAGCCTATCATTAGACGCAACAGCACTGGGGATCTCTGCTTTCCCAGAGACTCAGCATGTCACGGTGCTTCTTCTCGGCAGAAACATTTTCTGAAAAGGCAAACGTCTGGCTCCTTCTCCCACAAGGAAGGTGCCAGCCCTGAAAAATCTTGCTGGTCTTCACCGCCCCCCTGCAGCCTATCCACAGGCAAAACAGCACTGGGGATCTCTGCTTTCCCAGAGACTCAGCATGTCACGGTGCTTGTTCTCGGCAGAAACTTTTTTTGAAAAGGCAATCGTACGGCTCCTTCTCCCACAAGGAAGGTGCCAGCCCTGAAAAATCTTGCTGGTCTTCACCGCCCCCCTGCAGCCTATCCGCAGGCACAACAGCACTGGGGATCTCTGCTTTCCCAGAGAGTCAGCATGTCACGGTGCTCGTTCTCGGCAGAAACTTTTTTTGAAAAGGCAATCTTACGGCTCCTTCTCCTACAAGGAAGGTGCCAGCCCTGAAAAATCTTGCTGGTCTTCACCGCCCCCCTGCAGCGTATCCACAGGAACAGAAGCACTGGGGATCTCTGCTTTCCCAGAGAGTCAGCATGTCACGGTGCTCGCTCTCGGCAGAGCCTTTTTCTGAAAAGGCAAACGTCTGGCTCCTTCTCCCACAAGGAAGCTGCCAGCCCTCAAAGCTCTAGCAGGTCTGCAATATCCCCCTGCAGCCTATCTTTAGCCGCAAGAGCACTGGGGATCTCTGCTTTCCCAGAGACTCAGCATGTCACGGTGCTCGTTCTCGACAGAAATTTTTTCTGAAAAGGCCAACGTCTGGCTCATTCTCCCACAGGGAAGCTGCCAGCCCTGAACAATCTTGCTGGTCTTCACCGTCCCCCTGCAGCCTATCTTTAACCGCAACAGCACTGGGGATCTCTGCTTTCCCAGAGACTCAGCATGTCACGGTGCTCGTTCTCGGCAGAAACATTTTTTTGAAAAGGCAATCTTACGGATCCTTCTCCTACAAGAAGGTGCCAGCCCTGAAAAATCTTGCTGGTCTTCACCGCCCCCCTGCAGCCTATCCACAGGCACAATAGCACTGGGGAACTCTGCTTTCCCAGAGATTCAGCATGTCACGGTGCTCGTTCTCGGCAGAAACTTTTTCTGAAAAGGCAAATGTCTGGTTCCTTCTCCCACAATGGAAGCTGCCAGCCCTGAAAGCTCTTGCAGGTCTGCACAATCCCCCTGCAGCCTATCATTAGACGCAACAGCACTGGGGATCTCTGCTTTCCCAGAGACTCAGCATGTCACGGTGCTTCTTCTCGGCAGAAACTTTTTCTGAAAAGGCAAACGTCTGGCTCCTTCTCCCACAAGGAAGGTGCCAGCCCTGAAAGCTCTTGCAGGTCTGCACTATCCCCTGTAGACTATCTTTAGCCGCAACAGCACTTGGGATATCTGCTTTCACAGAGACTCAGCGTGTCACGGTGCTCGTTCTCGGCAGAAACATTTTTTTGAAAGGCAAAAGTCTGGCTCCTTCTCCCACAAGGAAGGTGCCAGCCCTGAAAGATCTCGCTGGTCTTCACCGCCGCCCTGCAGCCTATCCACAGGCACAACAGCACTGGCGATCTCTGCTTTCCCAGAGACTCAGCATGTCACGGTGCTCGTTCTCGGCAGAGCCTTTTTCTGAAAAGGCCAACGTCTGGCTCCTTCTCCCACAGGGAAGCTGCCAGCCCTGAAAGATCTTGCTGGTCTTCACCGCCCCCCTGCAGCCTATCCACAGGCACAACAGCACTGGGGATCTCTGCTTTCCCAGAGACTCAGCATGTCACGGTGCTCGTTCTCGGCAGACCTTTTTCAGAAAAGGCAAACGTCTGGCACCTTCTCCCACAAGGAAGCTACCAGCCCTGAACGATCTTGCTGGTCTTCACCGCCCCCCTGCAGCCTATCCACAGGCACAACAGCACTGGGGATCTCTGCTTTCCCACAGACTCAGCATGTCACGGTGCTCGTTCTCGGCAGAAACATTTTCTGAAAAGGCAAACATCTGGCTCATTCTCCCAAAGGGAAGCTGCCAGCCCTGAAAGATCTTGCTGGTCTTCACCGTCCCCCTGCAGCCTATCTTTAGCCGCATCAGCACTGGGGATCTCTGCTTTCGCAGAGACTCAGCATGTCACGGTGCTTGTTCTCGGCAGAAACTTTTTCTGAAAAGGCAAATGTCTGGCTCCTTCTCCACAAGGAAGCTGCCAGCCCTGAAAGCTCTTGCAGGTCTGCAATATCCCCTGCAGCCTATCTTTAGCCACAACAGCACTTGGGATGTCTGCTTTCCCAGAGACTCAGCATGTCACGGTGCTCGTTCTCGGCAGAAACATTTTTTTGAAATGCAAAAGTCTGGCTCCTTCTCCCACAAGGAATGTGCCAGCCCTGAAAGATCTTGCTGGTCTTCACAGTCCCCTCAGGCCTATCCACAGGCGAAACAGCACTGGGGATCTCTGCTTTCCCAGAGACTCAGCATGTCACGGTGCTCGTTCTCGGTAGAAACTTTTTTTGAAAAGGCAATCTTACGGCTCCTTCTCCCACAAGGAAGGTGCCAGCCCTGAAAAATCTTGCTGGTCTTCACCGCCCCCCTGCAGCCTATCCACAGGCACAACAGCACTGGGGATCTCTGCTTTCCCAGAGACTCAGAATGTCACGGTGCTCGTTCTCGGCAGAAACAATTTTTGAAAGGCAAAAGTCTGGCTCCTTCTCCCACAAGGAAGGTGCCAGCCCTGAAAAATCTTGCTGGTCTTCACCGCCCCCCTGCAGCCTATCCGCAGGCACAACAGCACTGGGGATCTCTGCTTTCCCAGAGACTCAGCATGTCACGGTGCTGGTTCTCGGAAAAACATTTTCTGAAAAGGCAAACTTAAGGCTCCTTTTCCCTCAAGGAAGCTGCCAGCCCGCAAAGCTCTAGCAGGTTTGCACTATCCCCCTGCAGCCTATCTTTAGCCGCAACAGCACTGGGGATCTCTGCTTTCCTAGAGACTCACTATGTCACGGTGCTCGTTCTCGGCAGAAACTTTTTCTGAAAAGGCAAACGTCTGGCTCAGTCTCCCAAAGGGAAGCTGCCAGCCCTGAAAGATCTTGCTGGTCTTCACAGTCCCCTCAGGCCTATCCACAGGCGAAACAGCACTGGGGATCTCTGCTTTCCTAGAGACTCACTATGTCACGGTGCTCGTTCTCGGCAGAAACATTTTTTTGAAAGGCAAAAGTCTGGCTCCTTCTCCCACAAGGAAGGTGCCAGCCCTGAAAAATCTTGCTGGTCTTCACCGCCCCCCTGCAGCCTATCCACAGGCACAACAGCACTGGGGATCTCTGCTTTCCCAGAGAGTCAGCATGTCACGGTGCTCGTTCTCGGCAGAAACTTTTTTTGAAAAGGCAATCTTACGGCTCCTTCTCCCACAATGGAAGCTGCCAGCCCTGAAAGCTCTTGCAGGTCTGCACTATCCCTCTGCAGCCTATCCGCAGGCACAACAGCACTGGGGATCTCTGCTTTCCCAGAGAGTCAGCATGTCACGGTGCTCGCTCTCGGCAGAGCCTTTTTCTGAAAAGGCCAACGTCTGGCTCATTCTCCCACAGGGAAGATGCCATCCTTCAAAGCTCTAGCAGGTCTGCACTATCCCCCTGCAGCCTATCTTTAGCCGCAAGAGCACTGGGGATCTCTGCTTTCCCAGAGACTCAGCATGTCACGGTGCTCGTTCTCGGCAGAAACATTTTTTTGAAAGGCAAATGTCTGGCTCCTTCTCCCACAAGGAAGGTGCCAGCCCTGAAAGATCTTGCTGGTCTTCGCCGCCGCCCTGCAGCCTATCCACAGGCAAAACAGCACTGGGGATCTCTGCTTTCCCAGAGACTCAGCATGTCACGGTGCTCGCTCTCGGCAGAAACTTTTTCTGAAAAGGCAAACGTCTGGCTCCTTCTCCCAGAAGGAAGCTGCCAGCCCTGAAAGCTCTTGCAGGTCTGCACTATCCCTCTGCAGCCTGAATTTAGCCGCAACAGCACTGGGGATCTCTGCTTTCCCAGGGACTCAGCATGTCACGGTGCTCATTCTCGGCAGAAACATTTTTTTGAAAGGCAAAAGTCTGGCTCCTTCTCCCACAAGGAAGGTGCCAGCCCTGAAAAATGTTGCTGGTCTTCACCGCCCCCCTGCAGCCTATCCAAAGGCACAACAGCACTGGGGATCTCTGCTTTCCCAGAGACTCAGCATGTCACGGTGCTCGTTCTCGGCAGAAACTTTTTTTGAAAAGGCAATCTTACGGCTCCTTCTCCCACAAGGAAGGTGCCAGCCCTGAAAAATCTTGCTGGTCTTCACCGCCCCCCTGCAGCTTATCCGCAGGCACAACAGCACTGGGGATCTCTGCTTTCCCAGAGACTCAGCATGTCACGGTGCTCGTTCTTGGCAGAAACATTTTTTTGAAAGGCAATAGTCTGGCTCCTTCTCCCACAAGGAAGGTGCCAGCCCTGAAAAATCTTGCTGGTCTTCACCGCCCCCCTGCAGCCTATCCGCAGGCACAACAGCACTGGGGATCTCTGCTTTCCCAGAGAGTCAGCATGTCACGGTGCTGGTTCTCGGAAAAACATTTTCTGAAAAGGCAAACTTAAGGCTCCTTTTCCCTCAAGGAAGCTGCCAGCCCGCAAAGCTCTAGCAGGTTTGCACTATCCCCCTGCAGCCTATCTTTAGCCGCAACAGCACTGGGGATCTCTGCTTTCCTAGAGACTCACTATGTCACGGTGCTCGTTCTCGGCAGAAACTTTTTCTGAAAAGGCAAACGTCTGGCTCAGTCTCCCAAAGGGAAGCTGCCAGCCCTGAAAGATCTTGCTGGTCTTCACAGTCCCCTCAGGCCTATCCACAGGCGAAACAGCACTGGGGATCTCTGCTTTCCCAGAGACTCAGCATGTCACGGTGCTCGTTCTCGGGAGAAACTTTTTTTGAAAAGGCAATCTTACGGCTCCTTCTCCCACAAGGAATGTGCCAGCCCTGAAAAATCTTGCTGGTCTTCACCGCCCCCCTGCAGCCTATCCGCAGGCAAAACAGCACTGGGGATCTCTGCTTTCCCAGAGAGTCAGCATGTCACGGTGCTCATTCACGGCAGAAACATTTTTTTGAAAGGCAAAAGTCTGGATCCTTCTCCCACAAGGAAGGTGCCAGCCCTGAAAAATATTGCTGGTCTTCACCGCCCCCCTGCAGCCTATCCACAGGCACAACAGCACTGGGGATCTCTGCTTTCCCAGAGACTCAGCATGTCACGGTGCTCGTTCTCGGCAGAAACTTTTTCTGAAAAGGCCAACGTCTGGCTCATTCTCCCACAGGGAAGCTGCCAGCCCTGAAAGATCTTGCTGGTCTTCACCGCCCCCCTGCAGCCTATCCACAGGCACAACAGCACTGCGGATCTCTGCTTTCCCAGAGACTCAGCATGTCACGGTGCTCGTTCTCGGCAGAAACATTTTTTTGAAAGGCAAAAGTCTGGCTCCTTCTCCCACAAGGAAGGTGCCAGCCCTGAAAAATCTTGCTGGTCTTCACTGCCCCCCTGCAGCCTATCTGCAGGCACAACAGCACTGGGGATCTCTGCTTTCCCAGAGAGTCAGCATGTCACGGTGATCGTTCTCGGCAGAAACATTTTTTTGAAAGGCAAAAGTCTGGATCCTTCTCCCACAAGGATGGTGCCAGCCCTGAAAAAACTTGCTGGTCTTCACCGCCCCCCTGCAGCCTATCCGCAGGCACAACAGCACTGGGGATCTCTGCTTTCCCAGAGAGTCAGCATGTCACGGTGCTGGTTCTCGGCAGAAACTTTTTCTGAAAAGGTAAACTTAAGGCTCCTTCTCCCACAAGGAAGCTGCCAGCCCTCAAAGCTCTAGCAGGTTTGCACTATCCCCCTGCAGCCTATCTTTAGCCGCAACAGCACTGGGGATCTCTGCTTTCCCAGAGACTCAGCATGTCACGGTGCTCGTTCTCGGCAGAAACATTTATTTGAAAGGCAAAAGTCTGGCTCCTTCTCCCACAAGGAAGGTGCCAGCCCTGAAAAATCTTGCTGGTCTTCACCGCCCCCCCTGCAGCCTATCCACAGGCACAACAGCACTGGGGATCTCTGCTTTCCCAGAGACTCAGCATGTCACGGTGCTCGTTCTCGGCAGAAACTTTTTCTGAAAAGGCAAACGTCTGGCTCATTCTCCCAAAGGGAAGCTGCCAGGCCTGAAAGATCTTGCTGGTCTTCAACGCCCCCCTGCAGCCTATCCACAGGCACAACAGCACTGGGGATCTCTGCTTTCCCACAGACTCAGCATGTCACGGTGCTCATTCTCGGCAGAAACATTTTTTTGAAAGGCAAAAGTCTGGCTCCTTCTCCCACAAGGAAGGTGCCAGCCCTGAAAAATGTTGCTGGTCTTCACCGCCCCCCTGCAGCCTATCCACAGGCACAACAGCACTGGGGATCCCTGCTTTCCCAGAGACTCAGCATGTCACGGTGCTCGTTCTCGGCAGAAACTTTTTTTAAAAAGGCAATCTTACGGCTCCTTCTCCCACAAGGAAGGTGCCAGCCCTGAAAAATCTTGCTGGTCTTCACCGCCCCCCTGCAGCCTATCCACAGGCACAACAGCACTGGGGATCTCTGCTTTCCCAGAGACTCAGCATGTCACGGTGCTCATTCTCGGCAGAAACATTTTTTTGAAAGGCAAAAGTCTGGCTCCTTCTCCCACAAGGAAGGTGCCAGCCCTGAAAAATGTTGCTGGTCTTCACCGCCCCCCTGCAGCCTATCCACAGGCACAACAGCACTGGGGATCTCTGCTTTCCCAGAGACTCAGCATGTCACGGTGCTCGTTCTCGGCAGAAACTTTTTCTGAAAAGGCAAACTTAAGGCTCCTTCTCCCACAAGGAAGCTGCCAGCCCTGAAAGCTCTTGCAGGTCTGCACTATCCCCCTGCAGCCTGAATTTAGCCGCAACAGCACTGGGGATCTCTGCTTTCCCAGGGACTCAGCATGTCACGGTGCTCGTTCTCGGCAGAAACATTTTTTTGAAAGTCAAAAGTCTGGCTCCTTCTCCCACAAGGAAGGTGCCAGCCCTGAAAGATCTTGCTGGTCTTCGCCGCCGCCCTGCAGCCTATCCACAGGCACAACAGCACTGGGGATGTCTGCTTTCCCAGAGACTCAGCATGTCACGGTGCTCGTTCTCGGCAGAGCCTTTTTCTGAAAAGGCCAACGTCTGGCTCATTCTCCCACAGGGAAGCTGCCAGCCCTGAAAGATCTTGCTTGTCTTCACCGCCCCCCTCCAGCCTATGCACGGGCACAACAGCACTGGGGATCTCTGCTTTCCCAGAGACTCAGCATGTCACGGTGCTCGTTCTCGGCAGAAACTTTTTCTGAAAAGGCAAACGTCTGGCTCATTCTCCCAAAGGGAAGCTGCCAGCCCTGAAAGATCTTGCTGGTCTTCACCGTCCCCCTGCAGCCTATCTTTAGCCGCATCAGCACTGGGGATCTCTGCTTTCCCAGAGACTCAGCATGTCACGGTGCTTGTTCTCGGCAGAAAATTTTTCTGAAAAGGCAAACGTCTGGCTCCTTCTCCACAAGGAAGCTGCCAGCCCTGAAAGCTCTTGCAGGTCTTCACAGTCCCCTCAGGCCTATCCACAGGCACAACAGCACTGGGGATCTCTGCTTTCCCAGAGACTCAGCATGTCATGGTGCTCGTTCTCGGCAGAAACATTTTTTTGAAAGGCAAAAGTCTGGATCCTTCTCCCACAAGGAAGGTGCCAGCCCTGAAAAATCTTGCTGGTCTCACCGCCCCCCTGCAGCCTATCCGCAGGCACAACAGCACTGGGGATCTCTGCTTTCCCAGAGAGTCAGCATGTCACGGTGCTGGTTCTCGGCAGAAACTTTTTCTGAAAAGGCAAACTTAAGGCTCCTTCTCCCACAAGGAAGCTGCCAGCCCTCAAAGCTCTTGCAGGTCTGCACTATCCCCCTGCAGCCTGAATTTAGCCGCAACAGCACTGGGGATCTCTGCTTTCCCAGGGACTCAGCATGTCACGGTGCTCGTTCTCGGCAGAAACATTTTTTTGAAAGTCAAAAGTCTGGCTCCTTCTCCCACAAGGAAGGTGCCAGCCCTGAAAGATCTTGCTGGTCTTCGCCGCCGCCCTGCAGCCTATCCACAGGCACAACAGCACTGGGGATCTCTGCTTTCCCAGAGACTCAGCATGTCACGGTGCTCGTTCTCGGCAGAAACTTTTTCTGAAAAGGCCAACGTCTGGCTCATTCTCCCACAGGGAAGCTGCCAGCCCTGAAAGATCTTGCTGGTCTTCACCGCCCCCCTGCAGCCTATCCACAAGCACAACAGCACTGCGGATCTCTGCTTTCCCAGAGACTCAGCATGTCACGGTGCTCGTTCTCGGCAGAAACATTTTTTTGAAAGGCAAAAGTCTGGCTCCTTCTCCCACAAGGAAGGTGCCAGCCCTGAAAAATCTTGCTGGTCTTCACCGCCCCCCTGCAGCCTATCTGCAGGCACAACAGCACTGGGGATCTCTGCTTTCCCAGAGAGTCAGCATGTCACGGTGATCGTTCTCGGCAGAAACATTTTTTTGAAAGGCAAAAGTCTGGATCCTTCTCCCACAAGGAAGGTGCCAGCCCTGAAAAAACTTGCTGGTCTTCACCGCCCCCCTGCAGCCTATCCGCAGGCACAACAGCACTGGGGATCTCTGCTTTCCCAGAGAGTCAGCATGTCACGGTGCTGGTTCTCGGCAGAAACTTTTTCTGAAAAGGCAAACTTAAGGCTCCTTCTCCCACAAGGAAGCTGCCAGCCCTCAAAGCTCTAGCAGGTTTGCACTATCCCCCTGCAGCCTATCTTTAGCCGAAACAGCACTGGGGATCTCTGCTTTCCCAGAGACTCAGCATGTCACGGTGCTCGTTCTCGGCAGAAACATTTTTTTGAAAGGCAAAAGTCTGGCTCCTTCTCCCACAAGGAAGGTGCCAGCCCTGAAAACTCTTGCTGGTCTTCACCGCCCCCCCTGCAGCCTATCCACAGGCACAACAGCACTGGGGATCTCTGCTTTCCCAGAGACTCAGCATGTCACGGTGCTCGTTCTCGGCAGAAACTTTTTCTGAAAAGGCAAACGTCTGGCTCATTCTCCCAAAGGGAAGCTGCCAGGCCTGAAAGATCTTGCTGGTCTTCAACGCCCCCCTGCAGCCTATCCACAGGCACAACAGCACTGGGGATCTCTGCTTTCCCACAGACTCAGCATGTCACGGTGCTCATTCTCGGCAGAAACATTTTTTTGAAAGGCAAAAGTCTGGCTCCTTCTCCCACAAGGAAGGTGCCAGCCCTGAAAAATGTTGCTGGTCTTCACCGCCCCCCTGCAGCCTATCCACAGGCACAACAGCACTGGGGATCCCTGCTTTCCCAGAGACTCAGCATGTCACGGTGCTCGTTCTCGGCAGAAACTTTTTTTGAAAAGGCAATCTTACGGCTCCTTCTCCCACAAGGAAGGTGCCAGCCCTGAAAAATCTTGCTGGTCTTCACCGCCCCCCTGCAGCCTATCCACAGGCACAACAGCACTGGGGATCTCTGCTTTCCCAGAGACTCAGCATGTCACGGTGCTCATTCTCGGCAGAAACATTTTTTTGAAAGGCAAAAGTCTGGCTCCTTCTCCCACAAGGAAGGTGCCAGCCCTGAAAAATGTTGCTGGTCTTCACCGCCCCCCTGCAGCCTATCCACAGGCACAACAGCACTGGGGATCTCTGCTTTCCCAGAGACTCAGCATGTCACGGTGCTGGTTCTCGGCAGAAACTTTTTCTGAAAAGGCAAACTTAAGGCTCCTTCTCCCACAAGGAAGCTGCCAGCCCTGAAAGCTCTTGCAGGTCTGCACTATCCCCCTGCAGCCTGAATTTAGCCGCAACAGCACTGGGGATCTCTGCTTTCCCAGGGACTCAGCATGTCACGGTGCTCGTTCTCGGCAGAAACATTTTTTTGAAAGTCAAAAGTCTGGCTCCTTCTCCCACAAGGAAGGTGCCAGCCCTGAAAGATCTTGCTGGTCTTCGCCGCCGCCCTGCAGCCTATCCACAGGCACAACAGCACTGGGGATGTCTGCTTTCCCAGAGACTCAGCATGTCACGGTGCTCGTTCTCGGCAGAGCCTTTTTCTGAAAAGGCCAACGTCTGGCTCATTCTCCCACAGGGAAGCTGCCAGCCCTGAAAGATCTTGCTTGTCTTCACCGCCCCCCTCCAGCCTATGCACGGGCACAACAGCACTGGGGATCTCTGCTTTCCCAGAGACTCAGCATGTCACGGTGCTCGTTCTCGGCAGAAACTTTTTCTGAAAAGGCAAACGTCTGGCTCATTCTCCCAAAGGGAAGCTGCCAGCCCTGAAAGATCTTGCTGGTCTTCACCGTCCCCCTGCAGCCTATCTTTAGCCGCATCAGCACTGGGGATCTCTGCTTTCCCAGAGACTCAGCATGTCACGGTGCTTGTTCTCGGCAGAAAATTTTTCTGAAAAGGCAAACGTCTGGCTCCTTCTCCACAAGGAAGCTGCCAGCCCTGAAAGCTCTTGCAGGTCTGCACTATCCCCTGCAGCCTATCTTTAGCCACAACAGCACTTGGGATGTCTGCTTTCCCAGAGACTCAGCATGTCACGGTGCTCGCTCTCGGCAGAAACTTTTTCTGAAAAGGCATACGTCTGGCTCCTTCTCCCACAAGGAATATGCCAGCCCTGAAAGATCTTGCTGGTCTTCACAGTCCCCTCAGGCCTATCCACAGGCGAAACAGCACTGGGGATCTCTGCTTTCCCAGAGACTCAGCATGTCACGGTGATCGTTCTCGGCAGAAACATTTTTTTGAAAGGCAAAAGTCTGGATCCTTCTCCCACAAGGAAGGTGCCAGCCCTGAAAAATCTTGCTGGTCTTCACCGCCCCCCTGCAGCCTATCCGCAGGCACAACAGCACTGGGGATCTCGGCTTTTCCAGAGAGTCAGCATGTCACGGTGCTGGTTCTCGGCAGAAACTTTTTCTGAAAAGGCAAACTTAAGGCTCCTTCTCCCACAAGGAAGCTGCCAGCCCTCAAAGCTCTAGCAGGTTTGCACTATCCCCCTGCAGCCTATCTTTAGCCGCAACAGCACTGGGGATCTCTGCTTTCCCAGAGACTCAGCATGTCACGGTGCTCGTTCTCGGCAGAAACATTTTTTTGAAAGGCAAAAGTCTGGCTCCTTCTCCCACAAGGAAGGTGCCAGCCCTGAAATATCTTGCTGGTCTTCACCGCCCCCCTGCAGCCTATCCACAGGCACAACAGCACTGGGGATCTCTGCTTTCCCAGAGACTCAGCATGTCACGGTGATCGTTCTCGGCAGAAACTTTTTCTGAAAAGGCAAACGTCTGGCTCATTCTCCCAAAGGGAAGCTGCCAGCCCTGAAAGATCTTGCTGGTCTTCACCACCCCCCTGCAGCCTATCCACAGGCACAACAGCACTGGGGATCTCTGCTTTCCCAGAGACTCAGCATGTCACGGTGCTCATTCTCGGCAGAAACATTTTTTTGAAAGGCAAAAGTCTGGCTCCTTCTCCCACAAGGAAGGTGCCAGCCCTGAAAAATGTTGCTGGTCTTCACCGCCCCCCTGCAGCCTATCCACAGGCACAACAGCACTGGGGATCTCTGCTTTCCCAGAGACTCAGCATGTCACGGTGCTCGTTCTCGGCAGAAACTTTTTTTGAAAAGGCAATCTTACGGCTCCTTCTCCCACAAGGAAGGTGCCAGCCCTGAAAGATCTTGCTGGTCTTCACCGCCCCCCTGCAGCCTATCCGCAGGCACAACAGCACTGGGGATCTCTGCATTCCCAGAGAGTCAGCGTGTCACGGTGCTCGTTCTCGGCAGAAACTTTTTCTGAAAAGGCAAACTTACGTTCTCCTTCTCCCACAATGGAAGCTGCCAGCCCTGAAAGCTCTTGCAGGTCTGCACTATCCCTCTGCAGCCTATCATTATACGCAACAGCACTGGGGATCTCTGCTTTCCCAGAGAGTCAGCATGTCACGGTGCTCACTCTCGGCAGAGCCTTTTTCTGAAAAGGCCAACGTCTGGCTCATTCTCCCACAGGGAAGCTGCCAGCCCTGAAAGATCTTGCTGGTCTTCACCGTCCCCCTGCAGCCTATCTTTAGCCGCATCAGCACTGGGGATCTCTGCTTTCCCAGAGACTCAGCATGTCACGGTGCTTGTTCTCGGCAGAAAATTTTTCTGAAAAGGCAAACGTCTGGCTCCTTCTCCACAAGGAAGCTGCCAGCCCTGAAAGCTCTTGCAGGTCTTCACAGTCCCCTCAGGCCTATCCACAGGCGAAACAGCACTGGGGATCTCTGCTTTCCCAGAGACTCAGCATGTCACGGTGCTCGTTCTCGGGAGAAACTTTTTTTGAAAAGGCAATCTTACGGCTCCTTCTCCCACAAGGAAGGTGCCAGCCCTGAAAAATCTTGCTGGTCTTCACCGCTCCCCTGCAGCCTATCCGCAGGCACAATACCACTGGGGATCTCTGCTTTCCCAGAGAGTCAGCATGTCACGGTGCTCGTTATCGGCAGAAACATTTTTTTGAAAGGCAAAAGTCTGGCTCCTTCTCCCACAAAGAAGGTGCCAGCCCTGAAAAATATTGCTGGTCTTCACCGCCCCCCTGCAGCCTATCCACAGGCACAACAGCACTGGGGATCTCTGCTTTCCCAGAGACTCAGCATGTCAAGGTGCTCGTTCTCGGCAGAAACATTTTTTTGAAAGGCAAAAGTCTGGCTCCTTCTCCCACAAGGAAGGTGCCAGACCTGAAAAATCTTGCTGGTCTTCACCGCCCCCCTGCAGCCTATCCGCAGGCACAACAGCACTGGGGATCTCTGCTTTCCCAGAGAGTCAGCATGTCACGGTGCTCGTTCTCGGCAGAAACATTTTTTTGAAAGGCAAAAGTCTGGATCCTTCTCCCACAAGGAAGGTGCCAGACCTGAAAAATCTTGCTGGTCTTCACCGCCCCCCTGCAGCCTATCCGCAGGCACAACAGCACTGGGGATCTCTGCTTTCCCAGAGAGTCAGCATGTCACGGTGCTCGTTCTCGGCAGAAACTTTTTCTGAAAAGGCAAACTTAAGGCTCCTTCTCCCACAAGGAAGCTGCCAGCCCTCAAAGCTCTAGCAGGTTTGCACTATCCCCCTGCAGCCTATCTTTAGCCGCAACAGCACTGGGGATCTCTGCTTTCCCAGAGACTCAGCATGTCACGGTGCTCGCTCTCGGCAGAAACATTTTTTTGAAAGGCAAAAGTCTGGCTCCTTCTCCCACAAGGAAGGTGCCAGCCCTGAAAACTCTTGCTGGTCTTCACCGCCCCCCTGCAGCCTATCCACAGGCACAACAGCACTGGGGATCTCTGCTTTCCCAGAGACTCAGCATGTCACGGTGCTCGTTCTCGGCAGAAACTTTTTCTGAAAAGGCCAACGTCTGGCTCATTCTCCCAAAGGGAAGCTGCCAGCCCTGAAAGATCTTGCTGATCTTCACCGCCCCCCTGCAGCCTATCCACAGGCACAACAGCACTGGGGATCTCTGCTTTCCCAGAGACTCAGCATGTCACGGTGCTCGTTCTCGGCAGAAACATTTTTTTGAAAGGCAAAAGTCTGGCTCCTTCTCCCACAAGGAAGGTGCCAGCCCTGAAAAATCTTGCTGGTCTTCACCGCCCCCCTGCAGCCTATCCGCAGGCACAACAGCACTGGGGATCTCTGCTTTCCCAGAGAGTCAGCATGTCACGGTGCTAGTTCTCGGCAGAAACTTTTTCTGAAAAGGCAAACTTACGTTCTCCTTCTCCCACAATGGAAGCTGCCAGCCCTGAAAGCTCTTGCAGGTCTGCACTATCCCCTGCAGCCTATCTTTAGCCACAACAGCACTTGGGATGTCTGCTTTCCCAGAGACTCAGCATGTCACGGTGCTCGTTCTCGGCAGAAACATTTTTTTGAAGTGCAAAAGTGTGGCTCCTTCTCCCACAAGGAATGTGCAAGCCCTGAAAGATCTTGCTGGTCTTCACAGTCCCCTCAGGCCTATCCACAGGCGAAACAGCATTGGGGATCTCTGCTTTCCCAGAGACTCAGCATGTCACGGTGCTCGTTCTCGGCAGAAACATTTTTTTGAAAGGCAAAAGTCTGGATCCTTCTCCCACAAGGAAGCTGCCAGCCCTGAACAATCTTGCTGGTCTTCACCGCCCCCCTGCAGCCTATCCGCAGGCACAACAGCACTGGGGATCTCTGCTTTCCCAGAGAGTCAGCATGTCACGGTGCTCGTTCTCGGCAGAAACTTTTTCTGAAAAGGCAAACTTAAGGCTCCTTCTCCTACAAGAAGGTGCCAGCCCTGAAAACTCTTGCTGGTCTTCACCGCCCCCCTGCAGCCTATCCACAGGCACAACAGCACTGGGGAACTCTGCTTTCCCAGAGACTCAGCATGTCACGGTGCTCGTTCTCGGCAGAAACTTTTTCTGAAAAGGCAAACTTACGGCTCCTTCTCCCACAAGGAAGCTGCCAGCCCTCAAAGCTCTAGCAGGTTTGCACTATCCCCCTGCAGCCTATCTTTAGCCGCAACAGCAATGGGGATCTCTGCTTTCCTAGAGACTCGGCATGTCACGGTGCTCGTTCTCGGCAGAAACTTTTTTTTGAAAGTCAAAAGTCTGGCTCCTTCTGCCACAAGGAAGGTGCCAACCCTGAAAGATCTTGCTAGTCTTCACCACCGCCCTGCAGCCTATACAAAGGCACAACAGCACTGGGGATCTCTGCTTTCCCAGGGACTCAGCATGTCACGGTACTCGTTCTCGGCAGAGCCTTTTTCTGAAAAGGCCAACGTCTGGCTCATTCTCCCACAGGGAAGCTGCCAGCCCTGAAAGATCTTGCTGGTCTTCACCGTCACCCTGCAGCCTATCTTTAGCCGCAACAGCACTGGGGATCTCTGCTTTCCCAGAGACTCAGCATGTCACGGTGCTTCTTCTCGGCAGAAACTTTTTCTGAAAAGGCAAACGTCTGGCTCCTTCTCCACAAGGATGCTGCCAGCCCTGAACGATCTTGCAGGTCTGCACTATCCCCTGCAGCCTATCTTTAGCCAGAACAGCACTTGGGATGTCTGCTTTCCCATAGACTCAGCATGTCACGGTGCTCGTTCTCGGCAGAAACATTTTTTTGAAAGGCAAAAGTCTGGCTCCTTCTCCCACAAGGAAGGTGCCAGCCCTGAAAAATCTTGCTGGACATCACCACCCCCCTGCAGCCTATCCGCAGGCACAACAGCACTGGGGATCTCTGCTTTCCCAGAGATTCAGCATGTCACGGTGCTCGTTCTCGGCAGAAACTTTTTCTGAAAAGGCAAATGTCTGGTTCCTTCTCCCACAATGGAAGCTGCCAGCCCTGAAAGCTCTTGCAGGTCTGCACTATCCCCCTGCAGCCTATCTTTAGCCGCAACAGCACTGGGGATCTCTGCTTTCCCAGAGAGTCAGCATGTCACGGTGCTCGTTCTCGGCAGACCTTTTTCAGAAAAGGCAAACGTCTGGCTCCTTCTCCCACAAGGAAGCTACCAGCCCTGAACGACCTTGCTGGTCTTCACCGCCGCGCTGCAGCCTATCCACAGGCACAACAGCACTGGGGATCTCTGCTTTCCCAGAGACTCAGCATGTCACGGTGCTAGTTCTCGGCAGAAACTTTTTTTTGAAAGGCCAACGTCTGGCTCCTTCTCCCACAAGGAAGGTGCCAGCCCTGAAAAATGTTGCTGGTCTTCACCGCCCCCTTGCAGCCTATCCACAGGCACAACAGCACTGGGGATCTCTGCTTTCCCAGAGACTCAGCATGTCACGGTGATCGTTCTCGGCAGAAACATTTTTTTGAAAGGCAAAAGTCTGGATCCTTCTCCCACAAGGAAGGTGCCAGCCCTGAAAAATCTTGCTGGTCTTCACCGCCCCCCTGCAGCCTATCCGCAGGCACAACAGCACTGGGGATCTCGGCTTTCCCAGAGAGTCAGCATGTCACGGTGCTGGTTCTCGGCAGAAACTTTTTCTGAAAAGGCAAACTTAAGGCTCCTTCTCCCACAAGGAAGCTGCCAGCCCTCAAAGCTCTAGCAGGTTTGCACTATCCCCCTGCAGCCTATCTTTAGTCGCAACAGCACTGGGGATCTCTGCTTTCCCAGAGACTCAGCATGTCACGGTGCTCGTTCTCGGCAGAAACATTTTTTTGAAAGGCAAAAGTCTGGCTCCTTCTCCCACAAGGAAGGTGCCAGCCCTGAAATATCTTGCTGGTCTTCACCGCCCCCCTGCAGCCTATCCACAGGCACAACAGCACTGGGGATCTCTGCTTTCCCAGAGACTCAGCATGTCACGGTGCTCGTTCTCGGCAGAAACTTTTTCTGAAAAGGCAAACGTCTGGCTCATTCTCCCAAAGGGAAGCTGCCAGCCCTGAAAGATCTTGCTGGTCTTCACCGCCCCCCTGCAGCCTATCCACAGGCACAACAGCACTGGGGATCTCTGCTTTCCCAGAGACTCAGCATGTCACGGTGCTCATTCTCGGCAGAAACATTTTTTTGAAAGGCAAAAGTCTGGCTCCTTCTCCCACAAGGAAGGTGCCAGCCCTGAAAAATGTTGCTGGTCTTCACCGCCCCCCTGCAGCCTATCCACAGGCACAACAGCACTGGGGATCTCTGCTTTCCCAGAGACTCAGCATGTCACGGTGCTCGTTCTCGGCAGAAACTTTTTTTTGAAAGGCAAAAGTCTGGCTCCTTCTCCCACAAGGAAGGTGCCAGCCCTGAAAAATCTTGCTGGTCTTCACCGCCCCCCTGCAGCCTATCCGCAGGCACAACAGCACTGGGGATCTCTGCTTTCCCAGAGACTCAGCATGTCACGGTGCTCGTTCTCGGCAGAAACTTTTTCTGAAAAGGCAAACTTAAGGCTCCTTCTCCCACAAGGAAGCTGCCAGCCCGCAAAGCTCTAGCAGGTTTGCACTATCCCCCTGCAGCCTATCTTTAGCCGCAACAGCACTGGGGATCTCTGCTTTCCTAGAGACTCACTATGTCACGGTGCTCGTTCTCGGCAGAAACATTTTTTTGAAAGGCAAAAGTCTGGATCCTTCTCCCACAAGGAAGGTGCCAGCCCTGAAAAATCTTGCTAGTCTTCACCGCCCCCCTGCAGCCTATCCACAGGCACAACAGCACTGGGGATCTCTGCTTTCCCAGAGAGTCAGCATGTCACGGTGCTCGTTCTCGGCAGAAACTTTTTCTGAAAAGGCAAACGTCTGGCTCATTCTCCCAAAGGGAAGCTGCCAGCCCTGAAAAATCTTGCTGGTCTTCACCGCCCCCCTGCAGCCTATCCGCAGGCACAACAGCACTGGGGATCTCTGCATTCCCAGAGAGTCAGCGTGTCACGGTGCTCGTTCTCGGCAGAAACTTTTTCTGAAAAGGCAAACTTACGTTCTCCTTCTCCCACAATGGAAGCTGCCAGCCCTGAAAGCTCTTGCAGGTCTGCACTATCCCTCTGCAGCCTATCATTATACGCAACAGCACTGGGGATCTCTGCTTTCCCAGAGAGTCAGCATGTCACGGTGCTCGCTCTCGGCAGAGCCTTTTTCTGAAAAGGCCAACGTCTGGCTCATTCTCCCACAGGGAAGATGCCAGCCTTCAAAGCTCTAGCAGGTCTGCACCATCCCCCTGCAGCCTATCTTTAGCCGCAAGAGCACTGGGGATCTCTGCTTTCCCAGAGACTCAGCATGTCACGGTGCTCGTTCTCGGCAGAAACATTTTTTTGAAAGGCAAATGTCTGGCTCCTTCTCCCACAAGGAAGGTGCCAGCCCTGAAAGATCTTGCTGGTCTTCGCCGCCGCCCTGCAGCCTATCCACAGGCAAAACAGCACTGGGGATCTCTGCTTTCCCAGAGACTCAGCATGTCACGGTGCTCGCTCTCGGCAGAAACTTTTTCTGAAAAGGCAAACGTCTGGCTCCTTCTCCCAGAAGGAAGCTGCCAGCCCTGAAAGCTCTTGCAGGTGTGCACTATCCCTCTGCAGCCTGAATTTAGCCGCAACAGCACTGGGGATCTCTGCTTTCCCAGGGACTCAGCATGTCACGGTGCTCGTTCTCGTCAGAAACATTTTTTTGAAAGTCAAAAGTCTGGCTCCTTCTCCCACAAGGAAGGTGCCAGCCCTGAAAAATGTTGCTGGTCTTCACCGCCCCCCTGCAGCCTATCCAAAGGCACAACAGCACTGGCGATCTCTGCTTTCCCAGAGACTCAGCATGTCACGGTGCTCGTTCTCGGCAGAAACTTTTTTTGAAAAGGCAATCTTACGGCTCCTTCTCCCACAAGGAAGGTGCCAGCCCTGAAAAATCTTGCTGGTCTTCACCGCCCCCCTGCAGCCTATCCGCAGGCACAACAGCACTGGGGATCTCTGCTTTCCCTGAGACTCAGCATGTCACGGTGCTCGTTCTTGGCAGAAACATTTTTTTGAAAGGCAAAAGTCTGGCTCCTTCTCCCACAAGGAAGGTGCCAGCCCTGAAAAATCTTGCTGGTCTTCACCGCCCCCCTGCAGCCTATCCAAAGGCACAACAGCACTGGCGATCTCTGCTTTCCCAGAGACTCAGCATGTCACGGTGCTCGTTCTCGGCAGAAACTTTTTTTGAAAAGGCAATCTTACGGCTCCTTCTCCCACAAGGAAGGTGCCAGCCCTGAAAAATCTTGCTGGTCTTCACCGCCCCCCTGCAGCCTATCCGCAGGCACAACAGCACTGGGGATCTCTGCTTTCCCAGAGACTCAGCATGTCACGGTGCTCGTTCTTGGCAGAAACATTTTTTTGAAAGGCAAAAGTCTGGCTCCTTCTCCCACAAGGAAGGTGCCAGCCCTGAAAAATCTTGCTGGTCTTCACCGCCCCCCTGCAGCCTATCCGCAGGCACAACAGCACTGGGGATCTCTGCTTTCCCAGACAGTCAGCATGTCACGGTGCTGGTTCTCGGAAAAACTTTTTCTGAAAAGGCAAACTTAAGGCTCCTTTTCCCTCAAGGAAGCTGCCAGCCCGCAAAACTCTAGCAGGTTTGCACTATCCCCCTGCAGCCTATCTTTAGCCGCAACAGCACTGGGGATCTCTGCTTTCCTAGAGACTCACTATGTCACGGTGCTCGTTCTCGGCAGAAACTTTTTCTGAAAAGGCAAACGTCTGGCTCATTCTCCCAAAGGGAAGCTGCCAGCCCTGAAAGATCTTGCTGGTCTTCACAGTCCCCTCAGGCCTATCCACAGGCGAAACAGAACTGGGGATCTCTGCTTTCCCAGAGACTCAGCATGTCACGGTGCTCGCTCTCGGCAGAGCCTTTTTCTGAAAAGGCCAACGTCTGGCTCATTCTCCCACAGGGAAGATGCCAGCCCTGAAAGATCTTGCTGGTCTTCACCGTCCCCCTGCAGCCTATCCACAGGCACAACAGCACTGCGGATCTCTGCTTTCCCAGAGACTCAGCATGTCACGGTGCTCGTTCTCGGCAGAAACATTTTTTTGAAAGGCAAAAGTCTGGCTCCTTCTCCCACAAGGAAGGTGCCAGCCCTGAAAAATCTTGCTGGTCTTCACCGCCCCCCTGCAGCCTATCCGCAGGCACAACAGCACTGGGGATCTCTGCTTTCCGAGAGAGTCAGCATGTCACGGTGATCGTTCTCGGCAGAAACATTTTTTTGAAAGGCAAAAGTCTGGATCCTTCTCCCACAAGGAAGGTGCCAGCCCTGAAAAATCTTGCTGGTCTTCACCGCCCCCCTGCAGCCTATCCGCAGGCACAACAGCACTGGGGATCTCTGCTTTCCCAGAGAGTCAGCATGTCACGGTGCTGGTTCTCGGCAGAAACTTTTTCTGAAAAGGCAAACTTAAGGCTCCTTCTCCAACAAGGAAGCTGCCAGCCCTCAAAGCTCTAGCAGGTTTGCACTATCCCCCTGCAGCCTATCTTTACCCGCAACAGCACTGGGGATCTCTGCTTTCCCAGAGACTCAGCATGTCACGGTGCTCGTTCTCGGCAGAAACATTTTTTTGAAAGGCAAAAGTCTGGCTCCTTCTCCCACAAGGAAGGTGCCAGCCCTGAAAACTCTTGCTGGTCTTCACCGCCCCCCTGCAGCCTATCCACAGGCACAACAGCACTGGGGATCTCTGCTTTCCCAGAGACTCAGCATGTCACGGTGCTCGTTCTCGGCAGAAACTTTTTCTGAAAAGGCAAACGTCTGGCTCATTCTCCCAAAGGGAAGCTGCCAGCCCTGAAAGATCTTGCTGGTCTTTACCGCCCCCCTGCAGCCTATCCACAGGCACAACAGCACTGGGGATCTCTGCTTTCCCAGAGACTCAGCATGTCAAGGTGCTCATTCTCGGCAGAAACATTTTTTTGAAAGGCAAAAGTCTGGCTCCTTCTCCCACAAGGAAGGTGCCAGCCCTGAAAAATCTTGCTGGTCTTCACCGCCCCCCTGCAGCCTATCCGCAGGCACAACAGCACTGGGGATCTCTGCTTTCCCAGAGAGTCAGCATGTCACGGTGATCGTTCTCGGCAGAAACATTTTTTTGAAAGGCAAAAGTCTGGATCCTTCTCCCACAAGGAAGGTGCCAGCCCTGAAAAATCTTGCTGGTCTTCACCGCCCCCCTGCAGCCTATCCGCAGGCACAACAGCACTGGGGATCTCTGCTTTCCCAGAGAGTCAGCATGTCACGGTGCTGGTTCTCGGCAGAAACTTTTTCTGAAAAGGCAAACTTAAGGCTCCTTCTCCCACAAGGAAGCTGCCAGCCCTCAAAGCTCTAGCAGGTTTGCACTATCCCCCTGCAGCCTATCTTTAGCCGCAACAGCACTGGGGATCTCTGCTTTCCCAGAGACTCAGCATGTCACGGTGCTCGTTCTCGGCAGAAACATTTTTTTGAAAGGCAAAAGTCTGGCTCCTTCTCCCACAAGGAAGGTGCCAGCCCTGAAAACTCTTGCTGGTCTTCACCGCCCCCCTGCAGCCTATCCACAGGCACAACAGCACTGGGGATCTCTGCTTTCCCAGAGACTCAGCATGTCACGGTGCTCGTTCTCGGCAGAAACTTTTTCTGAAAAGGCCAACGTCTGGCTCATTCTCCCACAGGGAAGCTGCCAGCCCTGAAAGATCTTGCTGGTCTTCACCGTCCCCCTGCAGCCTATCTTTAGCCGCATCAGCACTGGGGATCTCTGCTTTCCCAGAGACTCAGCATGTCACGGTGCTTGTTCTCGGCAGAAAATTTTTCTGAAAAGGCAAACGTCTGGCTCCTTCTCCACAAGGAAGCTGCCAGCCCTGAAAGCTCTTGCAGGTCTTCACAGTCCCCTCAGGCCTATCCACAGGCGAAACAGCACTGGGGATCTCTGCTTTCCCAGAGACTCAGCATGTCGCGGTGCTCGTTCTCGGGAGAAACTTTTTTTGAAAAGCCAATCTTACGGCTCCTTCTCCCACAAGGAAGGTGCCAGCCCTGAAAAATCTTGCTGGTCTTCACCGCCCCCCTGCAGCCTATCCGCAGGCACAACAGCACTGGGGATCTCTGCTTTCCCAGAGAGTCAGCATGTCACGGTGCTCGTTCTCGGCAGAAACATTTTTTTGAAAGGCAAAAGTCTGGCTCCTTCTCCCACAAAGAAGGTGCCAGCCCTGAAAAATATTGCTGGTCTTCACCGCCCCCCTGCAGCCTATCCACAGGCACAACAGCACTGGGGATCTCTGCTTTCCCAGAGACTCAGCATGTCAAGGTGCTCGTTCTCGGCAGAAACATTTTTTTGAAAGGCAAAAGTCTGGCTCCTTCTCCCACAAGGAAGGTGCCAGACCTGAAAAATCTTGCTGGTCTTCACCGCCCCCCTGCAGCCTATCCGCAGGCACAACAGCACTGGGGATCTCTGCTTTCCCAGAGAGTCAGCATGTCACGGTGCTCGTTCTCGGCAGAAACTTTTTCTGAAAAGGCAAACTTAAGGCTCCTTCTCCCACAAGGAAGCTGCCAGCCCTCAAAGCTCTAGCAGGTTTGCACTATCCCCCTGCAGCCTATCTTTAGCCGCAACAGCACTGGGGATCTCTGCTTTCCCAGAGACTCAGCATGTCACGGTGCTCGCTCTCGGCAGAAACATTTTTTTGAAAGGCAAAAGTCTGGCTCCTTCTCCCACAAGGAAGGTGCCAGCCCTGAAAAATCTTGCTGGTCTTCACCGCCCCCCTGCAGCCTATCCGCAGGCACAACAGCACTGGGGATCTCTGCTTTCCCATAGACTCAGCATGTCACGGTGCTCGTTCTCGGCAGAAACTTTTTTTGAAAAGGCAATCTTACGGCTCCTTCTCCTACAAGGAATGTGCCAGCCCTGAAAAATCTTGCTGGTCTTCACCGTCCCCCTGCAGGCTATCCACAGGCACAGAAGCAGTGGGGATCTCTGCTTTCCCAGAGAGTCAGCATGTCACGGTGCTAGTTCTCGGCAGAAACTTTTTCTGAAAAGGCAAACTTACGTTCTCCTTCTCCCACAATGGAAGCTGCCAGCCCTGAAAGCTCTTGCAGGTCTGCACTATCCCCTGCAGCCTATCTTTAGCCACAACAGCACTTGGGATGTCTGCTTTCCCAGAGACTCAGCATGTCACGGTGCTCGTTCTCGGCAGAAACATTTTTTTGAAGTGCAAAAGTGTGGCTCCTTCTCCCACAAGGAATGTGCAAGCCCTGAAAGATCTTGCTGGTCTTCACAGTCCCCTCAGGCCTATCCACAGGCGAAACAGCATTGGGGATCTCTGCTTTCCCAGAGACTCAGCATGTCACGGTGCTCGTTCTCGGCAGAAACATTTTTTTGAAAGGCAAAAGTCTGGATCCTTCTCCCACAAGGAAGCTGCCAGCCCTGAACAATCTTGCTGGTCTTCACCGCCCCCCTGCAGCCTATCCGCAGGCACAACAGCACTGGGGATCTCTGCTTTCCCAGAGAGTCAGCATGTCACGGTGCTCGTTCTCGGCAGAAACTTTTTCTGAAAAGGCAAACTTAAGGCTCCTTCTCCTACAAGAAGGTGCCAGCCCTGAAAACTCTTGCTGGTCTTCACCGCCCCCCTGCAGCCTATCCACAGGCACAACAGCACTGGGGATCTCTGCTTTCCCAGAGACTCAGCATGTCACGGTGCTCGTTCTCGGCAGAAACTTTTTCTGAAAAGGCAAACTTACGGCTCCTTCTCCCACAAGGAAGCTGCCAGCCCTCAAAGCTCTAGCAGGTTTGCACTATCCCCCTGCAGCCTATCTTTAGCCGCAACAGCAATGGGGATCTCTGCTTTCCTAGAGACTCGGCATTTCACTGTGCTCGTTCTCGGCAGAAACTTTTTTTTGAAAGTCAAAAGTCTGGCTCCTTCTGCCACAAGGAAGGTGCCAACCCTGAAAGATCTTGCTAGTCTTCACCACCGCCCTGCAGCCTATACAAAGGCACAACAGCACTGGGGATCTCTGCTTTCCCAGGGACTCAGCATGTCACGGTACTCGTTCTCGGCAGAGCCTTTTTCTGAAAAGGCCAACGTCTGGCTCATTCTCCCACAGGGAAGCTGCCAGCCCTGAAAGATCTTGCTGGTCTTCACCGTCACCCTGCAGCCTATCTTTAGCCGCAACAGCACTGGGGATCTCTGCTTTCCCAGAGACTCAGCATGTCACGGTGCTTCTTCTCGGCAGAAACTTTTTCTGAAAAGGCAAACGTCTGGCTCCTTCTCCACAAGGATGCTGCCAGCCCTGAACGATCTTGCAGGTCTGCACTATCCCCTGCAGCCTATCTTTAGCCAGAACAGCACTTGGGATGTCTGCTTTCCCATAGACTCAGCATGTCACGGTGCTCGTTCTCGGCAGAAACATTTTTTTGAAAGGCAAAAGTCTGGCTCCTTCTCCCACAAGGAAGGTGCCAGCCCTGAAAAATCTTGCTGGACATCACCACCCCCCTGCAGCCTATCCGCAGGCACAACAGCACTGGGGATCTCTGCTTTCCCAGAGATTCAGCATGTCACGGTGCTCGTTCTCGGCAGAAACTTTTTCTGAAAAGGCAAATGTCTGGTTCCTTCTCCCACAATGGAAGCTGCCAGCCCTGAAAGCTCTTGCAGGTCTGCACTATCCCCCTGCAGCCTATCTTTAGCCGCAACAGCACTGGGGATCTCTGCTTTCCCAGAGAGTCAGCATGTCACGGTGCTCGTTCTCGGCAGACCTTTTTCAGAAAAGGCAAACGTCTGGCTCCTTCTCCCACAAGGAAGCTACCAGCCCTGAACGACCTTGCTGGTCTTCACCGCCGCGCTGCAGCCTATCCACAGGCACAACAGCACTGGGGATCTCTGCTTTCCCAGAGACTCAGCATGTCACGGTGCTAGTTCTCGGCAGAAACTTTTTTTTGAAAGGCAAACGTCTGGCTCCTTCTCCCACAAGGAAGGTGCCAGCCCTGAAAGATCTTGCTGGTCTTCACCGCCGCCCTGCAGCCTATCCACAGGCAAAACAGCACTGGGGATTTCTGCTTTCCCATAGACTCAGCATGTCACGGTGCTCGTTCTCGGCAGAAACTTTTTTTGAAAAGGCAATCTTACGGCTCCTTCTCCTACAAGGAATGTGCCAGCCCTGAAAAATCTTGCTGGTCTTCACCGCCCCCCTGCAGCCTATCCGCAGGCACAACAGCACTGGGGATCTCTGCTTTCCCAGAGAGTCAGCATGTCACGGTGCTGGTTCTCGGCAGAAACTTTTTCTGAAAAGGCAAACGTCTGGCTCCTTCTCCCACAAGGAAGCTCCCAGCCCTCAAAGCTCTAGCAGGTCTGCAATATCCCCCTGCAGCCTATCTTTAGCCGCAAGAGCACTGGGGATCTCTGCTTTCCTAGAGACTCAGCATGTCACGGTGCTCGTTCTCGGCAGAAACATTTTTTTGAAAGGCAAAAGTCTGGCTCCTTCTCCCACAAGGAAGGTGCCAGCCCTGAAAAATCTTGCTGGTCTTCACCGCCCCCCTGCAGCCTATCCACAGGCACAACAGCACTGGGGATCTCTGCTTTCCCAGAGACTCAGCATGTCACGGTGCTCGTTCTCGGCAGAAACTTTTTCTGAAAAGGCAAACGTCTGGCTCCTTCTCTCACACGGAAGCTGCCAGCCCTGAAGTTCTTGCAGGTCTGCACTATCCCCCTGCAGCCTATCCGCAGGCACAACAGCACTGGGGATCTCTGCTTTCCCAGAGACTCAGCATGTCACGGTGCTCGTTCTCGGCAGAAACATTTTTTTGAAAGGCAAAAGTCTGGCTCCTTCTCCCACAAGGAAGGTGCCAGCCCTGAAAGATCTTGCTGGTCTTCACAGCCCCCCTGCAGCCTATCCACAGGCACAACAGCACTGGGGATCTCTGCTTTCCCATAGAGTCAGCATGTCACGGTGCTCGTTCTCGGCAGAAACATTTTTTTGAAAGGCAAACGTCTGGCTCCTTCTCCCACAAGGAAGGTGCCAGCCCTGAAAGATCTTGCTGGTCTTCACCGCCGCCCTGCAGCCTATCCACAGGCAAAACAGCACTGGGGATTTCTGCTTTCCCATAGACTCAGCATGTCACGGTGCTCGTTCTCGGCAGAAACTTTTTTTGAAAAGGCAATCTTACGGCTCCTTCTCCTACAAGGAAGGTGCCAGCCCTGAACAATCTTGCTGGTCTTCACCGTCCCCCTGCAGGCTATCCACAGGCACAGAAGCAGTGGGGATCTCTGCTTTCCCAGAGAGTCAGCATGTCACGGTGCTTGCTCTCGGGAGAGCCTTTTTCTGAAAAGGCAACTTCTGGCTCCTTCTCCCAGAAGGAAGCTGCCAGCACTGAAAGCTCTTGCAGGTCTGCACTATCCCTCTGCAGCCTAAATTTAGCCGCTACAGCACTGGGGATCTCTGCTTTCCCAGGGACTCAGCATGTCACGGTGCTTCTTCTCGGCAGAAACTTTTTCTGAAAAGGCAAACGTCTGGCTCCTTCTCCCACAAGGAAGCTGCCAGCCCTGAAAGATCTTGCTGGTCTTCACCGTCCCCCTGCAGCCTATGCACAGGCACAACAGCACTGGGGATCTCTGCTTTCCCAGAGATTCAGCATGTCACGGTGCTTGCTCTCGGTAGAGCCTTATTCTGAGAAGGCAATCTTACGGCTCCTTCTCCCACAATGGAAGCTGCCAGCCCTGAAAGATCTTGCTGGTCTTCACTGTCTCCCTCCAGCCTATCCACAGGCACAACAGCACTGGGGAACTCTGCTTTCCCAGAGACTCAGCATGTCACGGTGCTCGTTCTCGGCAGAAACTTTTTCTGAAAAGGCAATCTTACGGCTCCTTCTCCCACAAGGAAGGTGCCAGCCCTGAACAATCTTGCTGGTCTTCACCGCCCCCCTGCAGCCTATCCGCAGGCACAACAGCACTGGGGATCTCTGCTTTCCCAGAGAGTCAGCATGTCACGGTGCTCGTTCTCGGCAGAAACTTTTTTTTGAAAGGCAAAAGTCTGGCTCCTTCTCCCACAAGGAAGGTGCCAGCCCTGAAAAATCTTGCTGGTCTTCACCGCCCCCCTGCAGCCTATCCGCAGGCACAACAGCACTGGGGATCTCTGCTTTCCCAGAGAGTCAGCATGTCACGGTGCTCGCTCTCGGCAGAAACTTTTTCTGAAAAGGCAAACGTCTGGCTCCTTCTCCCAGAAGGAAGCTGCCAGCCCTGAAAGCTCTTGCAGGTTTGCACTATCCCCCTGCAGCCTATCTTTAGCCGCAACAGCACTGGGGATCTCTGCTTTCCCAGGGACTCAGCATGTCACGGTGCTCGCTCTCGGCAGAAACTTTTTCTGAAAAGGCAAACGTCTGGCTCCTTCTCCCACAAGGAAGGTGCCAGCCCTGAAAGCTCTTGCAGGTCTGCACTATCCCCTGTAGACTATCTTTAGCCGCAACAGCACTTGGGATGTCTGCATTCACAGAGACTCAGCATGTCACGGTGCTCGTTCTCAGCAGAAACATTTTTTTGAAAGGCAAAAGTCTGGCTCCTTCTCCCACAAGGAAGGTGCCAGCCCTGAAAGACTTGCTGGTCTTCACCGCCCCCTGCAGCCTATCCGCAGGAACAGAAGCAGTGGGGATCTCTGCTTTCCCAGAGAGTCAGCATGTCACGGTGCTCGCTCTCGGCAGAGCCTTTTTCAGAAAAGGCAAATGTCTGGTTCCTTCTCCCACAATGGAAGCTGCCAGCCCTGAAAGACCTTGCTGGTCTGCACTATCCCCCTGCATCCTATCATTAGCCACAACAGCTCTGGGGATCTCTTCTTTCCCAGAGACTCAGCATGTCACGGTGCTCGTTCTCGGCAGAAACTTTTTTTGAAAAGGCAATCTTACGGCTCCTTCTCCCACAAGGAAGGTGTCAGCCCTGAAAAATCTTGCTGGTCTTCACCGCCCCCATGCAGCCTATCCGCAGGCACAACAGCACTGGGGATCTCTGCTTTCCCAGAGAGTCAGCATGTCACGGTGCTCGTTCTCGGCAGAAACTTTTTCTGAAAAGTCAAATGTCTGGTTCCTTCTCTCACACGGAAGCTGCCAGCCCTGAAATTTCTTGCAGGTCTGCACTATCCCCCTGCAGCCTATCTTTAGCCGCAACAACACTGGGGATCTCTGCTTTCCCAGAGACTCAGCATGTCACGGTGCTCGTTCTCGGCAGAAACATTTTTTTGAAAGGCTTTCTTTCCCTAATCTTCTGTGCATCTCCTAACATCTTACATGGCCAAAGGTTGTTCTGCCTTTTTGTGTTCATAAGCGTTCCTGCAAACTCTACTTTCTGCATACCTCTTTTCAGCATATTCTTGTTCCTAATTTCTCTATCACCTCTTATTATTTAGCATACTTTCAAAATTATCCCTCCAGGTGTTACTAGTCAATTCATCATTAGTTTGCAGAATGTGGCATTTTTCCTAATACAATGTTTTGCACTTTCTTTTGTATTCACTAAGTTGCCTTGATGAGTGTATAAAAAGATTTTTTCTCCTTTGTCAGGTATGAAATTCACAGCAGACTACATTTTTTAGCTACTGCTGTTTTTCCTTTGACATAATTTTATACACTTGTATACTGAGATAACGGTTTTCAAGATCTTCTTTAACAATGAAGGAAATAGTAAATCTTTACAAATTGTTAAGTTAACAAATATTTGTTAACTTATGAAGTACCAAATATAGTACTAAATCCTCTCTGCAGCAGCATTCTACCTAGTTATGAAAAGTTTTCTATAATTCATAGAGTCCTGAATCTCCCATGAATCACTATGTTGATCTCATAGTTATTAGGGCACAAAAGTGAAGTATCATTGTTGTGCATACTCCCTTCAATTTTTGTAGATTCTAGATTACTTCTATTTTTAATTAACTATAATTTTAATTAATTAATTTTTAGTTGTGGGGGAAAAAAATTATCTTTTTACAATCCTGACCAGTTGTGATTCATAGATTTTACTTTGCATTGTATCAAACACAGGAAACAAATTCAGCAACTTGTGATAATAAGAGGAGAGTGAGATGTGATATAAAGGAATTTACTGTAACATATAAAAATAGCTGCAAAGATTTAGGGCAATGCACATTTGTCTGATGAGACAGATCTTCTATTCAAATATGTCTCCCAGATTTCTGTTTAAATATGAAAGTGCTTTCTCCAAATCTACTTTGTTGCATTTTATACCTTTTTATATGATCTTGTATTTATCAAAAGCCCTGTAATTTGTCTGTATTTCCATTACACTGAAATTGCTTTTTTTCATTAAGCAAATACTTTAAAAGATAGATACCCGAGTATGACACTTAAACTTCTATTTCTGCCCTGTCTTACATATTTTATATTAGTTACTTTCCCTATACACTAAGAATTACGAACCAAAACTGGGCATATTGTTCTGAACTCTTTTGCAAAGCTGAAGATTAAGACTCATATATTTGTTGAAATGAAAACAAGTGCTTTCGAGCATCTCTCCTAAATAAAATCCTTTTTGATTTGCAAACTGTAGCCCAATATGAGTTGCAAAAGATTTGTTCATTCACCATCAGATAGTCAATGCTTGTTTACAGATGACCAATTTTTTTTTACATCAACATTACAATACTTTTGACAATATTTTTACTCTATTAGGGTATATGCATGAATATTTGATTCTTCCAATGATATTTTTTATGCACAATGAATTGTCTCCTTGGTTAAAATCTTAAAATTTTGCTTTTTTTTTTTTTTTTTCTTCTATTCTGTCCCTTTCCCTTTTGAAATATGACTAGCCAACTGTGTTACTTTGGAGTTTTGTAGTTCCAAATCCTAAACTAGTCCAGAGAAAAAGGATAGCTTTTGTTCCCAGGCATTATCCAAGTATTTCAAAGAGATGCTACATCCATGAGAATATCAACTCTGTTAATCTGGGTTTTTTTGTTAATTATCAGACCCTAAAAAATGAAAAATCTACTAATGCCAGAAAAAAAAAAAAAAGTGTGGAAAAGCAAAACCACAAGGTAACACAGAATTAAATTGTAAGAAGCAGATGTATCAGCCCTTTAAGACAAACTCTGCAAAGCATCTGCATATTCCTTCACTATACCATGTAAAGGTTTCTTGGCTTGGTTTTCATTCTGCTTCTAGCACTGGTCTTGAAAGCAAATTAATTCTATCAAATTTAGCAGGTAGAATTATAGCCTTCTCATATTCACTTCTTTATTAACTGTTACTTCTTGTTTACTGTGTCACAGATATTTGCCTTCTGAGATAAAAGTCGGAGCACATAATAATACCTGTCTTCATTTTTCTCATTCCCTTGAAAATGTTTCTGCTTTGAATTTGGCAAGCTAAATGAAAATGCTTTTTGATGTCTTTGATAGAGTCTGTTCGTGTCCACATATGTAATTAAAAAGTGATGATGTAACAGTAGTTTTAGATGGTTTGTATGCCTGCTAAGTTTTATTTATCTCTTACTAAGAAACTAGTATTTCTGTATGGAATTTGAAACCCTTTTTCTACTAAGTCATTATCTGAAATTAAGACAAAAATAGTTCAAGAACATTGAATCATGCTAAGGACCACAATTTGAGGCTGCAAGTGAAAAAAGTGATAACAAGTGTTTGTTTTGCACATGCATTAATTCTGTTTACATAGGAAATTGGGCACTTGTGTAAGTAGATGGGCAAAATTAGCTGTTCATCCACATAGGTAATAAGGCAAAGAAAGGATATACAGTATACATATGCAGCTGCAGCAATGACCATAGTCAACTCAGGTATGCAATTTCTTATGTATGATGTTGAAAATTCAATATCTACATGCTTTTTTACTGCTTGACATAAATATTTTCTAGTACTACTAGTACTGGTTTGTACTTTAACAACTGAAAGGAACTGATTGTGATATAAAAGCACTTCCACTTCTATGTATATATCAAAAAACATCAATCATCTCACCTAGATTCTAGAAAACAGGAGATTTGGAAATACAAAATATTATGTCTTTGGTCTTTTTAATGTTCAGTAGAAATCTGTCAATACTGTAGCTGAAATTACCCTGAGCTAGGGAGGGCATGGCACTGTAGCTAGGATCAGAGATATCTTTGTAGAGTCTTAAAGAGATATTTTTTCTGACACATTGAAAGATGATGACAAATATACAGAATCAGATAAATATATCTCAAAAAAAGGATGAAAGCTTTTCAGTTCACTGAAAATCTGAGTAGAAGTCTATAAACTGGGGGGAGTGCAGTGGGGGAATCACTGCTTGGGGACCAACTAAGCAATTGCACTGTGCATCACTGGTATGTTCCAGTCTTTATTATTACTATCGCCATTTTATTAGTGTTATCAACATCATTATTAGTATCATCTTTTCTGTTCTTACCTCACAAGTTTTACTTTTTTTTTTCCCCCGTTCTGTCCCCCATCCCACTGGAGAAGGAGCCAGACGTTTGCCTTTTCAGAAAAAGTTTCTGCCGAGAACAAGCACAGTGACATGCTGAATCTCTGGGAAAGCAGAGATCCCCAGCGCTGTTGCGGCTAAAGATAGGCTGCAGGGGGATAGTGCAAACCTGGTAGAGCTTTGAGGGCTGGCAGCTTCCTTGTGGGAGAATGAGCCTTAAGTTTGCCTTTTCAGAAAAAGTTTCTGCCGAGAACGAGCACCGTGACATGATGAGTCTCTGGGAAAGCAGAGATCCCCAGTGCTGTTGTGCCTGTGGATAGGCTGCAGGGGGACGGTGAAGACCAGCAAGATTTTTCAGGGCTGGCATCTTCCTTGTTGAAGAGTGAGCCAGACTTTTGCCTTTCAAAAAAAATGTTTCTGCCGAGAACGAGCACCCTGACATGCTGACTCTCTGAAAAAGCAGAGATCCCAGTGCTGTGTGCCTGCCGATAGGCTGCAGGCGGGCGGTGAAGACCAGCAAGATCGTTAAGGGCTGGTAGCTTCCTTGTGGGAGAAGGAGCCAGACGTTTGCCTTTTCTGAAAAAGGTCTGCCGAGAACGAGCACCGTGACATGCTGAGTCTCTGGGAAAGCAGAGATCCCCAGTGCTGTTGCGTCTAAAGATAGGCTGCAGAGGGATAGTGCAGATCTGCAAGAGCTTTCAGGGCTGGTTCCTTCCTTGTGGGAGAAGGAGCCAGACTTTTGCCTTTCAAAAAAATGTTTCTGCCGAGAACGAGGACCGTGACATGCTGAGTCTCTAGGAAAGCAGAGATCCCCAGTGCTGTTGTGCCTGTGGATAGGCTGGAAGGGGACGGTGAAGACCAGCAAGAGTTTTCATGGCTGGCACCTTCCTTGTGGGAGAAGGAGTCGGACTCTTGCCTTTTCAAAAAAATGTTTCTGCCGAGAACGAGCACCGTGACATTCTGGGTCTCTTGGAAAGCAGAGATCCCCAGTGCTTTTGTGCCTGCGGATAGGCTGCAGGGGGGCGGTGAAGACCAGCAAGATTTTTCAGTGCTGGCACCTTCCTTGTGGCAGAAGGAGCCTTAAGATTGCCTTTTGAAAAAAACTTTCTGCCGAGAACGAGCACCGTGACATGCTGAGTCTCTGGGAAAGCAGAGATCCCCAGTGCTGTTTTGCCTCTGGATAGGCTGCAGGGCGGCGGTGAAGACCAGCAAGAGTTTTCATGGCTGGCACCTTCCTTGTGGGAGAAGGAGCCAGACATTTGCATTTCAAAAAAATGTTTCTGCCGTGAACGAGCACCGTGACATGCTGAGTCTCTGGGAAAGCAGAGATCCCCAGTGCTGTTGTGCCTGTGGATAGGCTGCAGGGCGGAGGTGAAGACCAGCAAGGTCTTTCAGTGCTGGCACATTCCTTGTGGGAGAAGGAGCCAGACTTTTGCATTTCCAAAAAATGTTTCTGCCGAGAACGAGCACCGTGACATGCTGAGTCTCGGGGAAAGCAGAGATCCCCAGTGCTGTTGTGGATAAAGATAGGATGCAGAGGGATAGTGCAGACCTGCAAGAGCTTTCAGGGCTGGCAGCTTCCGTGTGAGAGAAGGAACCAGACATTTGCCTTTTCAGAAAAAGTTTCTGCCGAGAACGAACACCGTGACATGCTGAATCTCTGGGAAAGCAGAGATCCCCAGTGCTGTTGCGGCTAAATTTAGGCTGCAGAGGGCTAGTGCAGACCTGCAAGAGCTCTCAGGGCTGGTACCTTCCTTTTGGGAGAAGGAGCCAGACGTTTGCCTTTTCAGAAAATGTTTCTGTCGAGAACGAGTACCGTGACATGCTGAGTCTCTGGGAAAGCAGAGATCCCCAGTGCTGTTGTGCCTGCGGATAGGATGCAGGGGGGCGGTGAAGACCAGCAAGAGTTTTCCGGGCTGGCACCTTCCTTGTGCGAGAAGAAGCCAGACTTTTGCCTTTCAAAAAAATGTTTCTGCCGAGAACGAGCACCGTGACATGCTGAGTCTCTGGGAAAGCAGAAATCCCCAGTGCTGTTGTGGCTGTGGATAGGCTGCAGGGCGGCTGTGAAGACCAGCAAGGTCTTTCAGTGCTGGCACATTCCTTGTGGGAGAAGGAGCCAGACTTTTGCATTTCCAAAAAAAGTTTCTGCCGAGAACGAGCACCGTGACATGCTGAGTCTCTGGGAAAGCAGAGATCCCCAGTGCTGTTGTGGATAAAGATAGGATGCAGAGGGATAGTGCAGACCTGCAAGATTTTTCAGGGCTGGCAGCTTCCGTGTGAGAGAAGGAACCAGACATTTGCCTTTTCAGAAAAAGTTTCTGCCGAGAACGAGCACCGTGACATGCTGAATCTCTGGGAAAGCAGAGATCCCCAGTGCTGTTGCGGCTAAATTTAGGCTGCAGAGGGCTAGTGCAGACCTGCAAGAGCTCTCAGGGCTGGTACCTTCCTTTTGGGAGAAGGAGCCAGACGTTTGCCTTTTCAGAAAATGTTTCTGTCGAGAACGAGTACCGTGACATGCTGAGTCTCTGGGAAAGCAGAGATCCCCAGTGCTGTTGTGCCTGCGGATAGGATGCAGGGGGGCGGTGAAGACCAGCAAGAGTTTTCCGGGCTGGCACCTTCCTTGTGCGAGAAGAAGCCAGACTTTTGCCTTTCAAAAAAATGTTTCTGCCGAGAACGAGCACCGTGACATGCTGAGTCTCTGGGAAAGCAGAAATCCCCAGTGCTGTTGTGGCTGTGGATAGGCTGCAGGGCGGCTGTGAAGACCAGCAAGATCTTTCAGGGCTGGCAGCTTCCGTGTGACAGAAGGAGCCAGACGTTTGCCTTTTCAGAAAAAGTTTCTGCCGAGAACAAGCACCGTGACATGCTGAATCTCTGGGAAAACAGAGATCTCCAGTGCAGTTGCGGCTAAAGATAGGCTGTATGGCGATAGTGCAGACCTGCAAGAGCTTTGAGGGCTGGCACCTTCCTTGTAGGAGAAGGAGCCTTAAGATTTCCTTTTCAAAAAAAGTTTCTGCCGAGAACGAGCACCGTGACATGCTGAGTCTCTGGGAAAGCAGAGATCCCCAGTGCTGTTGTTTCTAAAGATAGGCTGCAGGGGATAGTGTAGACCTGCAAGAGCTTTCAGGGCTGGCAGCTTCCCTGTGGGAGAAGGAGCCAGACGTTTGCCTTTTCAGAAAAAGTTTCTGCCGAGAACGAGCACCGTGACATGCTGAGTCTCGGGGAAAGCAGAGATCCCCAGTGCTGTTGTGCCTGCGGATAGGATGCAGGGGGGCGGTGAAGACCAGCAAGAGTTTTCCGGGCTGGCACCTTCCTTGTGCGAGAAGAAGCCAGACTTTTCCCTTTCAAAAAAATGTTTCTGCCGAGAACGAGCACCGTGACATGCTGAGTCTCTGGGAAAGCAGAAATCCCCAGTGCTGTTGTGCCTGTGGATAGGCTGCAGGGCGGCTGTGAAGACCAGCAAGATCTTTCAGGGCTGGCACCTTCCCTGTGGGAGAAGGAGCCGTAAGTTTGCCTTTTCAGAAAAAGTTTCTGCCGAGAACGAGCACCGTGACATGCTGAGTCTCTGGGAAAGCAGAGATCCCCAGTGCTGTTGTTTCTAAAGATAGGCTGCAGGGGATAGTGTAGACCTGCAAGAGCTTTCAGGGCTGGCAGCTTCCCTGTGGGAGAAGGAGCAAGACGTTTGCCTTTTCAGAAAAAGTTTCTGCCGAGAACGAGCACCGTGACATGCTGAGTCTCTGGGAAAGCAGAGATCCCCAGTGCTGTTGTGCCTGTGGATAGGCTGCAGGGCGGCGGTGAACACCAGCAAGAGTTTTCCGGGCTGGCACCTTCCCTGTGGGAGAAGGAGCCGTAAGTTTGCCTTTTCAGAAAAAAGCTTCTGCCGAGAGCGAGCACCGTGACATGCTGAGTCTCTGGGAAAGCAGAGATCCCCAAAGCTGTTGTGCCTGTGGATAGGCTGCAGAGGGATAGTGCATACCAGCAAGATCTTTCAGGGCTAGCACCTTCCTTGTGGGAGAAGGAGCCAGACGTTTGCCTTTTCAGAAAAAAGCTTCTGCCGAGAGCGAGCACCGTGACATGCTGAGTCTCTGGGAAAGCAGAGATCCCCAAAGCTGTTGTGCCTGTGGATAGGCTGCAGAGGGATAGTGAAAAACTGCATTAGTTTTCAGGGCTGGCACCTTCCCTGTGGGAGAAGGAGCCGAAAGTTTTCTTTTTCAGAAAAAGGCTCTGGCGAGAGTGAGCACCGTGACATGCTGAGTCTCTGGGAAAGCAGAGATCCCCAAAGCTCTTGTGCCTGTGGATAGGCTGCAGAGGGATAGTGAAAAACTGCATTAGTTTTCAGGGCTGGCACCTTCCCTGTGGGAGAAGGAGCCGTAAGTTTGCCTCTTCAGAAAAAAGCTCTGGCGAGAGTGAGCACCGTGACATGCTGAGTCTCTGGGAAAGCAGAGATCCCCAGTGCTGTTTTGCCTGTGGATAGGCTGCAGGAGGATAGTGAAGAGCTGCATTAGCTTTCAGGCCTGGCACCTTCCTTGTGGGAGAAGGAGCCGAAAGTTTTCTTTTTCAGAAAAAAGCTTCTGCCGAGAGCGAGCACCGTGACATGCTGAGTCTCTGGGAAAGCAGAGATCCCCAAAGCTGTTGTGCCTGTGGATAGGCTGCAGAGGGATAGTGAAAAACTGCATTAGTTTTCAGGGCTGGCACCTTCCCTGTGGGAGAAGGAGCCGTAAGTTTGCCTTTTCAGAAAAAGGCTCTGGCGAGAGTGAGCACCGTGACATGCTGAGTCTCTGGGAAAGCAGAGATCCCCAAAGCTCTTGTGCCTGTGGATAGGCTGCAGAGGGATAGTGAAAAACTGCATTAGTTTTCAGGGCTGGCACCTTCCCTGTGGGAGAAGGAGCCGTAAGTTTGCCTTTTCAGAAAAAAGCTCTGGCGAGAGTGAGCACCGTGACATTCTGAGTCTCTGGGAAAGCAGAGATCCCCAGTGCTGTTTTGCCTGTGGATAGGCTGCAGGAGGATAGTGAAGAGCTGCATTAGCTTTCAGGCCTGGCACCTTCCTTGTGGGAGAAGGAGCCGAAAGTTTTCTTTTTCAGAAAAAAGCTTCTGCCGAGAGCGAGCACCGTGACATGCTGAGTCTCTGGGAAAGCAGAGATCCCCAAAGCTGTTGTGCCTGTGGATAGGCTGCAGAGGGATAGTGAAGACCAGCAAGATCTTTCAGGGCTGGCACCTTCCTTGTGGGAGAAGGAGCCGTAAGTTTGCCTTTTCAGAAAAAAGCTTCTGCCGAGAGCGAGCACCGTGACATGCTGAGTCTCTGGGAAAGCAGAGATCCCCAAAGCTGTTGTGCCTGTGGATAGGCTGCAGAGGGATAGTGAAAAACTGCATTAGTTTTCAGGGCTGGCACCTTCCCTGTGGGAGAAGGAGCCGAAAGTTTTCTTTTTCAGAAAAAAGCTTCTGCCGAGAGCGAGCACCGTGACATGCTGAGTCTCTGGGAAAGCAGAGATCCCCAAAGCTGTTGTGCCTGTGGATAGGCTGCAGAGGGATAGTGAAAAACTGCATTAGTTTTCAGGGCTGGCACCTTCCCTGTGGGAGAAGGAGCCGTAAGTTTGCCTTTTCAGAAAAAAGCTTCTGCCGAGAGCGAGCACCGTGACATGCTGAGTCTCTGGGAAAGCAGAGATCCCCAAAGCTGTTGTGCCTGTGGATAGGCTGCAGAGGGATAGTGCATACCAGCAAGATCTTTCAGGGCTAGCACCTTCCTTGTGGGAGAAGGAGCCAGACGTTTGCCTTCTCAGAAAAAGCTTCTGCCGAGAACGAGCACCGTGACATGCTGAGTCTCTGGGAAAGCAGAGATCCCCAAAGCTGTTGTGCCTGTGGATAGGCTGCAGAGGGATAGTGAAAAACTGCATTAGTTTTCAGGGCTGGCACCTTCCCTGTGGGAGAAGGAGCCGAAAGTTTTCTTTTTCAGAAAAAAGCTTCTGCCGAGAGCGAGCACCGTGACATGCTGAGTCTCTGGGAAAGCAGAGATCCCCAGTGCTGTTGTTTCTAAAGATAGGCTGCAGGGGATAGTGTAGACCTGCAAGAGCTTTCAGGGCTGGCAGCTTCCCTGTGGGAGAAGGAGCAAGACGTTTGCCTTTTCAGAAAAAGTTTCTGCCGAGAACGAGCACCGTGACATGCTGAGTCTCTGGGAAAGCAGAGATCCCCAGTGCTGTTGTGCCTGTGGATAGGCTGCAGGGCGGCGGTGAACACCAGCAAGAGTTTTCCGGGCTGGCACCTTCCCTGTGGGAGAAGGAGCCGTAAGTTTGCCTTTTCAGAAAAAAGCTTCTGCCGAGAGCGAGCACCGTGACATGCTGAGTCTCTGGGAAAGCAGAGATCCCCAAAGCTGTTGTGCCTGTGGATAGGCTGCAGAGGGATAGTGCATACCAGCAAGATCTTTCAGGGCTAGCACCTTCCTTGTGGGAGAAGGAGCCAGACGTTTGCCTTTTCAGAAAAAAGCTTCTGCCGAGAGCGAGCACCGTGACATGCTGAGTCTCTGGGAAAGCAGAGATCCCCAAAGCTGTTGTGCCTGTGGATAGGCTGCAGAGGGATAGTGAAAAACTGCATTAGTTTTCAGGGCTGGCACCTTCCCTGTGGGAGAAGGAGCCGAAAGTTTTCTTTTTCAGAAAAAGGCTCTGGCGAGAGTGAGCACCGTGACATGCTGAGTCTCTGGGAAAGCAGAGATCCCCAAAGCTCTTGTGCCTGTGGATAGGCTGCAGAGGGATAGTGAAAAACTGCATTAGTTTTCAGGGCTGGCACCTTCCCTGTGGGAGAAGGAGCCGTAAGTTTGCCTTTTCAGAAAAAAGCTCTGGCGAGAGTGAGCACCGTGACATGCTGAGTCTCTGGGAAAGCAGAGATCCCCAAAGCTGTTTTGCCTGTGGATAGGCTGCAGGAGGATAGTGAAGAGCTGCATTAGCTTTCAGGCCTGGCACCTTCCTTGTGGGAGAAGGAGCCGAAAGTTTTCTTTTTCAGAAAAAAGCTTCTGCCGAGAGCGAGCACCGTGACATGCTGAGTCTCTGGGAAAGCAGAGATCCCCAAAGCTGTTGTGCCTGTGGATAGGCTGCAGAGGGATAGTGAAAAACTGCATTAGTTTTCAGGGCTGGCACCTTCCCTGTGGGAGAAGGAGCCGTAAGTTTGCCTTTTCAGAAAAAGGCTCTGGCGAGAGTGAGCACCGTGACATGCTGAGTCTCTGGGAAAGCAGAGATCCCCAAAGCTCTTGTGCCTGTGGATAGGCTGCAGAGGGATAGTGAAAAACTGCATTAGTTTTCAGGGCTGGCACCTTCCCTGTGGGAGAAGGAGCCGTAAGTTTGCCTTTTCAGAAAAAAGCTCTGGCGAGAGTGAGCACCGTGACATGCTGAGTCTCTGGGAAAGCAGAGATCCCCAAAGCTGTTTTGCCTGTGGATAGGCTGCAGGAGGATAGTGAAGAGCTGCATTAGCTTTCAGGCCTGGCACCTTCCTTGTGGGAGAAGGAGCCGAAAGTTTTCTTTTTCAGAAAAAAGCTTCTGCCGAGAGCGAGCACCGTGACATGCTGAGTCTCTGGGAAAGCAGAGATCCCCAAAGCTGTTGTGCCTGTGGATAGGCTGCAGAGGGATAGTGAAGACCAGCAAGATCTTTCAGGGCTGGCACCTTCCTTGTGGGAGAAGGAGCCGTAAGTTTGCCTTTTCAGAAAAAAGCTTCTGCCGAGAGCGAGCACCGTGACATGCTGAGTCTCTGGGAAAGCAGAGATCCCCAAAGCTGTTGTGCCTGTGGATAGGCTGCAGAGGGATAGTGAAAAACTGCATTAGTTTTCAGGGCTGGCACCTTCCCTGTGGGAGAAGGAGCCGAAAGTTTTCTTTTTCAGAAAAAAGCTTCTGCTGAGAGCGAGCACCGTGACATGCTGAGTCTCTGGGAAAGCAGAGATCCCCAAAGCTGTTGTGCCTGTGGATAGGCTGCAGAGGGATAGTGAAAAACTGCATTAGTTTTCAGGGCTGGCACCTTCCCTGTGGGAGAAGGAGCCGTAAGTTTGCCTTTTCAGAAAAAAGCTTCTGCCGAGAGCGAGCACCGTGACATGCTGAGTCTCTGGGAAAGCAGAGATCCCCAAAGCTGTTGTGCCTGTGGATAGGCTGCAGAGGGATAGTGCATACCAGCAAGATCTTTCAGGGCTAGCACCTTCCTTGTGGGAGAAGGAGCCAGACGTTTGCCTTCTCAGAAAAAGCTTCTGCCGAGAACGAGCACCGTGACATGCTGAGTCTCTGGGAAAGCAGAGATCCCCAAAGCTGTTTTGCCTGTGGATAGGCTGCAGGAGGATAGTGAAGAGCTGCATTAGCTTTCAGGCCTGGCACCTTCCTTGTGGGAGAAGGAGCCGAAAGTTTTCTTTTTCAGAAAAAAGCTTCTGCCGAGAGCGAGCACCGTGACATGCTGAGTCTCTGGGAAAGCAGAGATCCCCAAAGCTGTTGTGCCTGTGGATAGGCTGCAGAGGGATAGTGAAGACCAGCAAGATCTTTCAGGGCTGGCACCTTCCTTGTGGGAGAAGGAGCCGTAAGTTTTCCTTTTCAGAAAAAAGCTTCTGCCGAGAGCGAGCACCGTGACATGCTGAGTCTCTGGGAAAGCAGAGATCCCCAAAGCTGTTGTGCCTGTGGATAGGCTGCAGAGGGATAGTGAAAAACTGCATTAGTTTTCAGGGCTGGCACCTTCCCTGTGGGAGAAGGAGCCGAAAGTTTTCTTTTTCAGAAAAAAGCTTCTGCTGAGAGCGAGCACCGTGACATGCTGAGTCTCTGGGAAAGCAGAGATCCCCAAAGCTGTTGTGCCTGTGGATAGGCTGCAGAGGGATAGTGAAAAACTGCATTAGTTTTCAGGGCTGGCACCTTCCCTGTGGGAGAAGGAGCCGTAAGTTTGCCTTTTCAGAAAAAAGCTTCTGCCGAGAGCGAGCACCGTGACATGCTGAGTCTCTGGGAAAGCAGAGATCCCCAAAGCTGTTGTGCCTGTGGATAGGCTGCAGAGGGATAGTGCATACCAGCAAGATCTTTCAGGGCTAGCACCTTCCTTGTGGGAGAAGGAGCCAGACGTTTGCCTTCTCAGAAAAAGCTTCTGCCGAGAACGAGCACCGTGACATGCTGAGTCTCTGGGAAAGCAGAGATCCCCAAAGCTGTTGTGCCTGTGGATAGGCTGCAGAGGGATAGTGAAAAACTGCATTAGTTTTCAGGGCTGGCACCTTCCCTGTGGGAGAAGGAGCCGAAAGTTTTCTTTTTCAGAAAAAAGCTTCTGCCGAGAGCGAGCACCGTGACATGCTGAGTCTCTGGGAAAGCAGAGATCCCAAAAGCTGTTGTGCCTGTGGATAGGCTGCAGAGGGATAGTGAAAAACTGCATTAGTTTTCAGGGCTGGCACCTTCCCTGTGGGAGAAGGAGCCGTAAGTTTGCCTTTTCAGAAAAAAGCTTCTGCCGAGAGCGAGCACCGTGACATGCTGAGTCTCTGGGAAAGCAGAGATCCCCAAAGCTGTTGTGCCTGTGGATAGGCTGCAGAGGGATAGTGCATACCAGCAAGATCTTTCAGGGCTAGCACCTTCCTTGTGGGAGAAGGAGCCAGACGTTTGCCTTCTCAGAAAAAGCTTCTGCCGAGAACGAGCACCGTGACATGCTGAGTCTCTGGGAAAGCAGAGATCCCCAGTGCTGTTGCGGCTAAAGATAGGCTGCAGAGGGATAGTGAATACCAGCAAGATCTTTCAGGGCTGGCACCTTCCTTGTGGGAGAAGGAGCCGTAAGTTTGCCTTTTCAGAAAAAGGTTCTGGCGAGAGTGAGCACCGTGACATGCTGAGTCTCTGGGAAAGCAGAGATCCCCAGTGCTGTTGTGCCTGTGGATAGGCTGCAGGAGGATAGTGAAGAGCTGCATTAGCTTTCAGGCCTGGCACCTTCCTTGTGGGAGAAGGAGCCGAAAGTTTTCTTTTTCAGAAAAAAGCTTCTGCCGAGAGCGAGCACCGTGACATGCTGAGTCTCTGGGAAAGCAGAGATCCCCAAAGCTGTTGTGCCTGTGGATAGGCTGCATAGGGATAGTGAAAAACTGCATTAGTTTTCAGGGCTGGCACCTTCCCTGTGGGAGAAGGAGCCGAAAGTTTTCTTTTTCAGAAAAAAGCTTCTGCCGAGAGCGAGCACCGTGACATGCTGAGTCTCTGGGAAAGCAGAGATCCCCAAAGCTGTTGTGCCTGTGGATAGGCTGCAGAGGGATAGTGAAAAACTGCATTAGTTTTCAGGGCTGGCACCTTCCCTGTGGGAGAAGGAGCCGTAAGTTTGCCTTTTCAGAAAAAGGCTCTGGCGAGAGTGAGCACCGTGACATGCTGAGTCTCTGGGAAAGCAGAGATCCCCAAAGCTGTTGTGCCTGTGGATAGGCTGCAGAGGGATAGTGAAAAACTGCATTAGTTTTCAGGGCTGGCACCTTCCCTGTGGGAGAAGGAGCCGTAAGTTTGCCTTTTCAGAAAAAGGCTCTGGCGAGAGTGAGCACCGTGACATGCTGAGTCTCTGGGAAAGCAGAGATCCCCAAAGCTGTTGTGCCTGTGGATAGGCTGCAGAGGGATAGTGAAGACCAGCAAGATCTTTCAGGGCTGGCACCTTCCTTGTGGGAGAAGGAGCCGTAAGTTTGCCTTTTCAGAAAAAAGCTCTGGCGAGAGTGAGCACCGTGACATGCTGAGTCTCTGGGAAAGCAGAGATCCCCAGTGCTGTTTTGCCTGTGGATAGGCTGCAGGAGGATAGTGAAGAGCTGCATTAGCTTTCAGGCCTGGCACCTTCCTTGTGGGAGAAGGAGCCGAAAGTTTTCTTTTTCAGAAAAAAGCTTCTGCCGAGAGCGAGCACCGTGACATGCTGAGTCTCTGGGAAAGCAGAGATCCCCAAAGCTGTTGTGCCTGTGGATAGGCTGCAGAGGGATAGTGAAGACCAGCAAGATCTTTCAGGGCTGGCACCTTCCTTGTGGGAGAAGGAGCCGTAAGTTTGCCTTTTCAGAAAAAAGCTTCTGCCGAGAGCGAGCACCGTGACATGCTGAGTCTCTGGGAAAGCAGAGATCCCCAAAGCTCTTGTGCCTGTGGATAGGCTGCAGAGGGATAGTGAATACCAGCAAGATCTTTCAGGGCTAGCACCTTCCTTGTGGGAGAAGGAGCCAGACGTTTGCCTTATCAGAAAAAGCTTCTGCCGAGAACGAGCACCGTGACATGCTGAGTCTCTGGGAAAGCAGAGATCCCCAAAGCTGTTGTGCCTGTGGATAGGCTGCAGAGGGATAGTGAAAAACTGCATTAGTTTTCAGGGCTGGCACCTTCCCTGTGGGAGAAGGAGCCGAAAGTTTTCTTTTTCAGAAAAAAGCTTCTGCCGAGAGCGAGCACCGTGACATGCTGAGTCTCTGGGAAAGCAGAGATCCCCAAAGCTGTTGTGCCTGTGGATAGGCTGCAGAGGGATAGTGAAAAACTGCATTAGTTTTCAGGGCTGGCACCTTCCCTCTGGGAGAAGGAGCCGTAAGTTTGCCTTTTCAGAAAAAAGCTTCTGCCGAGAGCGAGCACCGTGACATGCTGAGTCTCTGGGAAAGCAGAGATCCCCAAAGCTGTTGTGCCTGTGGATAGGCTGCAGAGGGATAGTGCATACCAGCAAGATCTTTCAGCGCTAGCACCTTCCTTGTGGGAGAAGGAGCCAGACGTTTGCCTTATCAGAAAAAGCTTCTGCCGAGAACGAGCACCGTGACATGCTGAGTCTCTGGGAAAGCAGAGATCCCCAAAGCTGTTGTGCCTGTGGATAGGCTGCAGAGGGATAGTGAAAAACTGCATTAGTTTTCAGGGCTGGCACCTTCCCTGTGGGAGAAGGAGCCGAAAGTTTTCTTTTTCAGAAAAAATCTTCTGCCGAGAGCGAGCACCGTGACATGCTGAGTCTCTGGGAAAGCAGAGATCCCCAAAGCTGTTGTGCCTGTGGATAGGCTGCAGAGGGATAGTGAAAAACTGCATTAGTTTTCAGGGCTGGCACCTTCCCTGTGGGAGAAGGAGCCGTAAGTTTGCCTTTTCAGAAAAAAGCTTCTGCCGAGAGCGAGCACCGTGACATGCTGAGTCTCTGGGAAAGCAGAGATCCCCAAAGCTGTTGTGCCTGTGGATAGGCTGCAGAGGGATAGTGCATACCAGCAAGATCTTTCAGGGCTAGCACCTTCCTTGTGGGAGAAGGAGCCAGACGTTTGCCTTCTCAGAAAAAGCTTCTGCCGAGAACGAGCACCGTGACATGCTGAGTCTCTGGGAAAGCAGAGATCCCCAAAGCTGTTGTGCCTGTGGATAGGCTGCAGAGGGATAGTGAAAAACTGCATTAGTTTTCAGGGCTGGCACCTTCCCTGTGGGAGAAGGAGCCGAAAGTTTTCTTTTTCAGAAAAAAGCTTCTGCCGAGAGCGAGCACCGTGACATGCTGAGTCTCTGGGAAAGCAGAGATCCCCAAAGCTGTTGTGCCTGTGGATAGGCTGCAGAGGGATAGTGAAAAACTGCATTAGTTTTCAGGGCTGGCACCTTCCCTGTGGGAGAAGGAGCCGTAAGTTTGCCTTTTCAGAAAAAGGCTCTGGCGAGAGTGAGCACCGTGACATGCTGAGTCTCTGGGAAAGCAGAGATCCCCAAAGCTGTTGTGCCTGTGGATAGGCTGCAGAGGGATAGTGAAAAACTGCATTAGTTTTCAGGGCTGGCACCTTCCCTGTGGGAGAAGGAGCCGTAAGTTTGCCTTTTCAGAAAAAAGCTCTGGCGAGAGTGAGCACCGTGACATGCTGAGTCTCTGGGAAAGCAGAGATCCCCAGTGCTGTTTTGCCTGTGGATAGGCTGCAGGAGGATAGTGAAGAGCTGCATTAGGTTTCAGGCCTGGCACCTTCCTTGTGGGAGAAGGAGCCGAAAGTTTTCTTTTTCAGAAAAAAGCTTCTGCCGAGAGCGAGCACCGTGACATGCTGAGTCTCTGGGAAAGCAGAGATCCTCAAAGCTGTTGTGCCTGTGGATAGGCTGCAGAGGGATAGTGAAGACCAGCAAGATCTTTCAGGGCTGGCACCTTCCTTGTGGGAGAAGGAGCCAGACGTTTGCCTTCTCAGAAAAAGCTTCTGCCGAGAACGAGCACCGTGACATGCTGAGTCTCTGGGAAAGCAGAGATACCCAGTGCTGTTGCGGCTAAAGATAGGCTGCAGAGGGATAGTGAATACCAGCAAGATCTTTCAGGGCTGGCACCTTCCTTGTGGGAGAAGGAGCCGTAAGTTTGCCTTTTCAGAAAAAGGTTCTGGCGAGAGTGAGCACCGTGACATGCTGAGTCTCTGGGAAAGCAGAGATCCCCAGAGCTGTTGTGCCTGTGGATAGGCTGCAGGAGGATAGTGAAGAGCTGCATTAGCTTTCAGGCCTGGCACCTTCCTTGTGGGAGAAGGAGCCGAAAGTTTTCTTTTTCAGAAAAAAGCTTCTGCCGAGAGCGAGCACCGTGACATGCTGAGTCTCTGGGAAAGCAGAGATCCCCAAAGCTGTTGTGCCTGTGGATAGGCTGCAGAGGGATAGTGCATACCAGCAAGATCTTTCAGGGCTAGCACCTTCCTTGTGGGAGAAGGAGCCAGACGTTTGCCTTCTCAGAAAAAGCTTCTGCCGAGAACGAGCACCGTGACATGCTGAGTCTCTGGGAAAGCAGAGATCCCCAAAGCTGTTGTGCCTGTGGATAGGCTGCAGAGGGATAGTAAAAAACTGCATTAGTTTTCAGGGCTGGCACCTTCCCTGCGGGAGAAGGAGCCGAAAGTTTTCTTTTTCAGAAAAAAGCTTCTGCCGAGAGCGAGCACCGTGACATGCTGAGTCTCTGGGAAAGCAGAGATCCCCAAAGCTGTTGTGCCTGTGGATAGGCTGCAGAGGGATAGTGAAAAACTGCATTAGTTTTCAGGGCTGGCACCTTCCCTGTGGGAGAAGGAGCCGTAAGTTTGCCTTTTCAGAAAAAGGCTCTGGCGAGAGTGAGCACCGTGACATGCTGAGTCTCTGGGAAAGCAGAGATCCCCAAAGCTGTTGTGCCTGTGGATAGGCTGCAGAGGGATAGTGAAAAACTGCATTAGTTTTCAGGGCTGGCACCTTCCCTGTGGGAGAAGGAGCCGTAAGTTTGCCTTTTCAGAAAAAAGCTCTGGCGAGAGTGAGCACCGTGACATGCTGAGTCTCTGGGAAAGCAGAGATCCCAGGTGCTGTTTTGCCTGTGGATAGGCTGCAGGAGGATAGTGAAGAGCTGCATTAGCTTTCAGGCCTGGCACCTTCCTTGTGGGAGAAGGAGCCGAAAGTTTTCTTTTTCAGAAAAAAGCTTCTGCCGAGAGCGAGCACCGTGACATGCTGAGTCTCTGGGAAAGCAGAGATCCCCAAAGCTGTTGTGCCTGTGGATAGGCTGCAGAGGGATAGTGAAGACCAGCAAGATCTTTCAGGGCTAGCACCTTCCTTGTGGGAGAAGGAGCCGTAAGTTTGCCTTTTCAGAAAAAAGCTTCTGCCGAGAGCGAGCACCGTGACATGCTGAGTCTCTGGGAAAGCAGAGATCCCCAAAGCTGTTGTGCCTGTGGATAGGCTGCAGAGGGATAGTGAATACCAGCAAGATCTTTCAGGGCTAGCACCTTCCTTGTGGGAGAAGGAGCCAGACGTTTGCCTTCTCAGAAAAAGCTTCTGCCGAGAACGAGCACCGTGACATGCTGAGTCTCTGGGAAAGCAGAGATCCCCAAAGCTGTTGTGCCTGTGGATAGGCTGCAGAGGGATAGTGAAAAACTGCATTAGTTTTCAGGGCTGGCACCTTCCCTGTGGGAGAAGGAGCCGAAAGTTTTCTTTTTCAGAAAAAATCTTCTGCCGAGAGCGAGCACCGTGACATGCTGAGTCTCTGGGAAAGCAGAGATCCCCAAAGCTGTTGTGCCTGTGGATAGGCTGCAGAGGGATAGTGAAAAACTGCATTAGTTTTCAGGGCTGGCACCTTCCCTGTGGGAGAAGGAGCCGTAAGTTTGCCTTTTCAGAAAAAAGCTTCTGCCGAGAGCGAGCACCGTGACATGCTGAGTCTCTGGGAAAGCAGAGATCCCCAAAGCTGTTGTGCCTGTGGATAGGCTGCAGAGGGATAGTGCATACCAGCAAGATCTTTCAGGGCTAGCACCTTCCTTGTGGGAGAAGGAGCCAGACCTTTGCCTTATCAGAAGAAGCTTCTGCCGAGAACGAGCACCGTGACATGCTGAGTCTCTGGGAAAGCAGAGATCCCCAAAGCTGTTGTGCCTGTGGATAGGCTGCAGAGGGATAGTGAAAAACTGCATTAGTTTTCAGGGCTGGCACCTTCCCTGTGGGAGAAGGAGCCGAAAGTTTTCTTTTTCAGAAAAAATCTTCTGCCGAGAGCGAGCACCGTGACATGCTGAGTCTCTGGGAAAGCAGAGATCCCCAAAGCTGTTGTGCCTGTGGATAGGCTGCAGAGGGATAGTGAAAAACTGCATTAGTTTTCAGGGCTGGCACCTTCCCTGTGGGAGAAGGAGCCGTAAGTTTGCCTTTTCAGAAAAAAGCTTCTGCCGAGAGCGAGCACCGTGACATGCTGAGTCTCTGGGAAAGCAGAGATCCCCAAAGCTGTTGTGCCTGTGGATAGGCTGCAGAGGGATAGTGCATACCAGCAAGATCTTTCAGGGCTAGCACCTTCCTTGTGGGAGAAGGAGCCAGACGTTTGCCTTCTCAGAAAAAGCTTCTGCCGAGAACGAGCACCGTGACATGCTGAGTCTCTGGGAAAGCAGAGATCCCCAAAGCTGTTGTGCCTGTGGATAGGCTGCAGAGGGATAGTGAAAAACTGCATTAGTTTTCAGGGCTGGCACCTTCCCTGTGGGAGAAGGAGCCGAAAGTTTTCTTTTTCAGAAAAAAGCTTCTGCCGAGAGCGAGCACCGTGACATGCTGAGTCTCTGGGAAAGCAGAGATCCCAAAAGCTGTTGTGCCTGTGGATAGGCTGCAGAGGGATAGTGAAAAACTGCATTAGTTTTCAGGGCTGGCACCTTCCCTGTGGGAGAAGGAGCCGTAAGTTTGCCTTTTCAGAAAAAATCTTCTGCCGAGAGCGAGCACCGTGACATGCTGAGTCTCTGGGAAAGCAGAGATCCCCAAAGCTGTTGTGCCTGTGGATAGGCTGCAGAGGGATAGTGAAAAACTGCATTAGTTTTCAGGGCTGGCACCTTCCCTGTGGGAGAAGGAGCCGTAAGTTTGCCTTTTCAGAAAAAGGCTCTGGCGAGAGTGAGCACCGTGACATGCTGAGTCTCTGGGAAAGCAGAGATCCCCAAAGCTGTTGTGCCTGTGGATAGGCTGCAGAGGGATAGTGAAAAACTGCATTAGTTTTCAGGGCTGGCACCTTCCCTGTGGGAGAAGGAGCCGTAAGTTTGCCTTTTCAGAAAAAAGCTCTGGCGAGAGTGAGCACCGTGACATGCAGAGTCTCTGGGAAAGCAGAGATCCCCAGTGCTGTTTTGCCTGTGGATAGGCTGCAGGAGGATAGTGAAGAGCTGCATTAGCTTTCAGGCCTGGCACCTTCCTTGTGGGAGAAGGAGCCGAAAGTTTTCTTTTTCAGAAAAAAGCTTCTGCCGAGAGCGAGCACCGTGACATGCTGAGTCTCTGGGAAAGCAGAGATCCCCAAAGCTGTTGTGCCTGTGGATAGGCTGCAGAGGGATAGTGCATACCAGCAAGATCTTTCAGGGCTAGCACCTTCCTTGTGGGAGAAGGAGCCAGACGTTTGCCTTCTCAGAAAAAGCTTCTGCCGAGAACGAGCACCGTGACATGCTGAGTCTCTGGGAAAGCAGAGATCCCCAAAGCTGTTGTGCCTGTGGATAGGCTGCAGAGGGATAGTGAAAAACTGCATTAGTTTTCAGGGCTGGCACCTTCCCTGTGGGAGAAGGAGCCGTAAGTTTGCCTTTTCAGAAAAAAGCTTCTGCCGAGAGCGAGCACCGTGACATGCTGAGTCTCTGGGAAAGCAGAGATCCCCAAAGCTGTTGTGCCTGTGGATAGGCTGCAGAGGGATAGTGCATACTAGCAAGATCTTTCAGGGCTAGCACCTTCCTTGTGGGAGAAGGAGCCAGACGTTTGCCTTCTCAGAAAAAGCTTCTGCCGAGAACGAGCACCGTGACATGCTGAGTCTCTGGGAAAGCAGAGATCCCCAGTGCTGTTGCGGCTAAAGATAGGCTGCAGAGGGATAGTGAATACCAGCAAGATCTTTCAGGGCTGGCACCTTCCTTGTGGGAGAAGGAGCCGTAAGTTTGCCTTTTCAGAAAAAGGTTCTGGCGAGAGTGAGCACCGTGACATGCTGAGTCTCTGGGAAAGCAGAGATCCCCAGTGCTATTGTGCCTGTGGATAGGCTGCAGGAGGATAGTGAAGAGCTGCATTAGCTTTCAGGCCTGGCACCTTCCTTGTGGGAGAAGGAGCCGAAAGTTTTCTTTTTCAGAAAAAAGCTTCTGCCGAGAGCGAGCACCGTGACATGCTGAGTCTCTGGGAAAGCAGAGATCCCCAAAGCTGTTGTGCCTGTGGATAGGCTGCAGGAGGATAGTGAAAAACTGCATTAGTTTTCAGGGCTGGCACCTTCCCTGTGGGAGAAGGAGCCGTAAGTTTGCCTTTTCAGAAAAAAGCTTCTGCCGAGAGCGAGCACCGTTACATGCTGAGTCTCTGGGAAAGCAGAGATCCCCAAAGCTGTTGTGCCTGTGCATAGGCTGCAGAGGGATAGTGAAAAACTGCATTAGTTTTCAGGGCTGGCACCTTCCCTCTGGGAGAAGGAGCCGAAAGTTTTCTTTTTCAGAAAAAAGCTTCTGACGAGAGCGAGCAGCGTGACATGCTGAGTCTCTGGGAAAGCAGAGATCCCAAAAGCTGTTGTGCCTGTGGATAGGCTGCAGAGGGATAGTGAAAAACTGCATTAGTTTTCAGGGCTGGCACCTTCCCTGTGGGAGAAGGAGCCGAAAGTTTTCTTTTTCAGAAAAAAGCTTCTGCCGAGAGCGAGCACCGTGACATGCTGAGTCTCTGGGAAAGCAGAGATCCCCAAAGCTGTTGTGCCTGTGGATAGGCTGCAGAGGGATAGTGCATACCAGCAAGATCTTTCAGGACTAGCACCTTCCTTGTGGGAGAAGGAGCCAGACGTTTGCCTTCTCAGAAAAAGCTTCTGCCGAGAACGAGCACCGTGACATGCTGAGTCTCTGGGAAAGCAGAGATCCCCAAAGCTGTTGTGCCTGTGGATAGGCTGCAGAGGGATAGTGAAAAACTGCATTAGTTTTCAGGGCTGGCACCTTCCCTGTGGGAGAAGGAGCCGAAAGTTTTCTTTTTCAGAAAAAAGCTTCTGCCGAGAGCGAGCACCGTGACATGCTGAGTCTCTGGGAAAGCAGAGATCCCAAAAGCTGTTGTGCCTGTGGATAGGCTGCAGAGGGATAGTGAAAAACTGCATTAGTTTTCAGGGCTGGCACCTTCCCTGTGGGAGAAGGAGCCGTAAGTTTGCCTTTTCAGAAAAAAGCTTCTGCCGAGAGCGAGCACCGTGACCTGCTGAGTCTCTGGGAAAGCAGAGATCCCCAAAGCTGTTGTGCCTGTGGATAGGCTGCAGAGGGATAGTGAAAAACTGCATTAGTTTTCAGGGCTGGCACCTTCCCTGTGGGAGAAGGAGCCGAAAGTTTTCTTTTTCAGAAAAAAGCTTCTGCCGAGAGCGAGCACCGTGACATGCTGAGTCTCTGGGAAAGCAGAGATCCCCAAAGCTGTTGTGCCTGTGGATAGGCTCAGAGGGATAGTGAAAAACTGCATTAGTTTTCAGGGCTGGCACCTTCCCTGTGGGAGAAGGAGCCGTAAGTTTGCCTTTTCAGAAAAAGGCTCTGGCGAGAGTGAGCACCGTGACATGCTGAGTCTCTGGGAAAGCAGAGATCCCCAAAGCTGTTGTGCCTGTGGATAGGCTGCAGAGGGATAGTGAAAAACTGCATTAGTTTTCAGGGCTGGCACCTTCCCTGTGGGAGAAGGAGCCGTAAGTTTGCCTTTTCAGAAAAAAGCTCTGGCGAGAGTGAGCACCGTGACATGCAGAGTCTCTGGGAAAGCAGAGATCCCCAGTGCTGTTTTGCCTGTGGATAGGCTGCAGGAGGATAGTGAAGAGCTGCATTAGCTTTCAGGCCTGGCACCTTCCTTGTGGGAGAAGGAGCCGAAAGTTTTCTTTTTCAGAAAAAAGCTTCTGCCGAGAGCGAGCACCGTGACATGCTGAGTCTCTGGGAAAGCAGAGATCCCCAAAGCTGTTGTGCCTGTGGATAGGCTGCAGGAGGATAGTGAAAAACTGCATTAGTTTTCAGGGCTGGCACCTTCCCTGTGGGAGAAGGAGCCGTAAGTTTGCCTTTTCAGAAAAAAGCTTCTGCCGAGAGCGAGCACCGTGACATGCTGAGTCTCTGGGAAAGCAGAGATCCCCAAAGCTGTTGTGCCTGTGGATAGGCTGCAGAGGGATAGTGCATACCAGCAAGATCTTTCAGGGCTAGCACCTTCCTTGTGGGAGAAGGAGCCAGACGTTTGCCTTCTCAGAAAAAGCTTCTGCCGAGAGCGAGCACCGTGACATGCTGAGTCTCTGGGAAAGCAGAGATCCCCAAAGCTGTTGTGCCTGTGCATAGGCTGCAGAGGGATAGTGAAAAATTGCATTAGTTTTCAGGGCTGGCACCTTCCCTGTGGGAGAAGGAGCCGAAAGTTTTCTTTTTCAGAAAAAAGCTTCTGACGAGAGCGAGCACCGTGACATGCTGAGTCTCTGGGAAAGCAGAGATCCCAAAAGCTGTTGTGCCTGTGGATAGGCTGCAGAGGGATAGTGAAAAACTGCATTAGTTTTCAGGGCTGGCACCTTCCTTGTGGGAGAAGGAGCCGAAAGTTTTCTTTTTCAGAAAAAAGCTTCTGCCGAGAGCGAGCACCGTGACATGCTGAGTCTCTGGGAAAGCAGAGATCCCCAAAGCTGTTGTGCCTGTGGATAGGCTGCAGAGGGATAGTGCATACCAGCAAGATCTTTCAGGGCTGGTACCTTCCTTGTGGGAGAAGGAGCCGTAAGTTTGCCTTTTCAGAAAAAAGCTTCTGCCGAGAGCGAGCACCGTGACATGCTGAGTCTCTGGGAAAGCAGAGATCCCCAAAGCTGTTGTGCCTGTGGATAGGCTGCAGAGGGATAGTGAAAATCTGCATTAGTTTTCAGGGCTGGCACCTTCCCTGTGGGAGAAGGAGCCGTAAGTTTGCCTTTTCAGAAAAAAGCTTCTGCCGAGAGCGAGCACCGTGACATGCTGAGTCTCTGGGAAAGCAGAGATCCCCAAAGCTGTTGTGCCTGTGGATAGGCTGCAGAGGGATAGTGCATACCAGCAAGATCTTTCAGGGCTAGCACCTTCCTTGTGGGAGAAGGAGCCAGACGTTTGCCTTCTCAGAAAAAGCTTCTGCCGAGAACGAGCACCGTGACATGCTGAGTCTCTGGGAAAGCAGAGATCCCCAAAGCTGTTGTGCCTGTGCATAGGCTGCAGAGGGATAGTGAAAAACTGCATTAGTTTTCAGGGCTGGCACCTTCCCTGTGGGAGAAGGAGCCGAAAGTTTTCTTTTTCAGAAAAAAGCTTCTGCCGAGAGCGAGCACCGTGACATGCTGAGTCTCTGGGAAAGCAGAGATCCCAAAAGCTGTTGTGCCTGTGGATAGGCTGCAGAGGGATAGTGAAAAACTGCATTAGTTTTCAGGGCTGGCACCTTCCCTGTGGGAGAAGGAGCCGTAAGTTTGCCTTTTCAGAAAAAAGCTTCTGCCGAGAGCGAGCACCGTGACCTGCTGAGTCTCTGGGAAAGCAGAGATCCCCAAAGCTGTTGTGCCTGTGGATAGGCTGCAGAGGGATAGTGAAAAACTGCATTAGTTTTCAGGGCTGGCACCTTCCCTGTGGGAGAAGGAGCCGAAAGTTTTCTTTTTCAGAAAAAAGCTTCTGCCGAGAGTGAGCACCGTGACATGCTGAGTCTCTGGGAAAGCAGAGATCCCCAAAGCTGTTGTGCCTGTGGATAGGCTGCAGAGGGATAGTGAAAAACTGCATTAGTTTTCAGGGCTGGCACCTTCCCTGTGGGAGAAGGAGCCGTAAGTTTGCCTTTTCAGAAAAAAGCTCTGGCGAGAGTGAGCACCGTGACATGCTGAGTCTCTGGGAAAGCAGAGATCCCCAGTGCTGTTTTGCCTGTGGATAGGCTGCAGGAGGATAGTGAAGAGCTGCATTAGCTTTCAGGCCTGGCACCTTCCTTGTGGGAGAAGGAGCCGTAAGTTTGCCTTTTCAGAAAAAAGCTTCTGCCGAGAGCGAGCACCGTGACATGCTGAGTCTCTGGGAAAGCAGAGATCCCCAAAGCTGTTGTGCCTGTGGATAGGCTGCAGAGGGATAGTGCATACTAGCAAGATCTTTCAGGGCTAGCACCTTCCTTGTGGGAGAAGGAGCCAGACGTTTGCCTTCTCAGAAAAAGCTTCTGCCGAGAGCGAGCACCGTGACATGCTGAGTCTCTGGGAAAGCAGAGATCCCCAAAGCTGTTGTGCCTGTGCATAGGCTGCAGAGGGATAGTGAAAAACTGCATTAGTTTTCAGGGCTGGCACCTTCCCTGTGGGAGAAGGAGCCGAAAGTTTTCTTTTTCAGAAAAAAGCTTCTGCCGAGAGCGAGCACCGTGACATGCTGAGTCTCTGGGAAAGCAGAGATCCCAAAAGCTGTTGTGCCTGTGGATAGGCTGCAGAGGGATAGTGAAAAACTGCATTAGTTTTCAGGGCTGGCACCTTCCCTGTGGGAGAAGGAGACGTAAGTTTGCCTTTTCAGAAAAAAGCTTCTGCCGAGAGCGAGCACCGTGACATGCTGAGTCTCTGGGAAAGCAGAGATCCCCAAAGCTGTTGTGCCTGTGGATAGGCTGCAGAGGGATAGTGCATACCAGGAAGATCTTTCAGGGCTAGCACCTTCCTTGTGGGAGAAGGAGCCAGACGTTTGCCTTCTCAGAAAAAGCTTCTGCCGAGAACGAGCACCGTGACATGCTGAGTCTCTGGGAAAGCAGAGATCCCCAAAGCTGTTGTGCCTGTGGATAGGCTGCAGAGGGATAGTGAAAAACTGCATTAGTTTTCAGGGCTGGCACCTTCCCTGTGGGAGAAGGAGCCGAAAGTTTTCTTTTTCAGAAAAAAGCTTCTGCCGAGAGCGAGCACCGTGACATGCTGAGTCTCTGGGAAAGCAGAGATCCCCAAAGCTGTTGTGCCTGTGGATAGGCTGCAGAGGGATAGTGAATACCAGCAAGATCTTTCAGGGCTGGCACCTTCCTTGTGGGAGAAGGAGCCAGACGTTTGCCTTCTCAGAAAAAGCTTCTGCCGAGAGCGAGCACCGTGACATGCTGAGTCTCTGGGAAAGCAGAGATCCCCAAAGCTGTTGTGCCTGTGCATAGGCTGCAGAGGGATAGTGAAAAACTGCATTAGTTTTCAGGGCTGGCACCTTCCCTGTGGGAGAAGGAGCCGAAAGTTTTCTTTTTCAGAAAAAAGCTTCTGCCGAGAGCGAGCACCGTGACATGCTGAGTCTCTGGGAAAGCAGAGATCCCAAAAGCTGTTGTGCCTGTAGATAGGCTGCAGAGGGATAGTGAAAAACTGCATTAGTTTTCAGGGCTGGCACCTTCCCTGTGGGAGAAGGAGACGTAAGTTTGCCTTTTCAGAAAAAAGCTTCTGCCGAGAGCGAGCACCGTGACATGCTGAGTCTCTGGGAAAGCAGAGATCCCCAAAGCTGTTGTGCCTGTGGATAGGCTGCAGAGGGATAGTGAAAAACTGCATTAGTTTTCAGGGCTGGCACCTTCCCTGTGGGAGAAGGAGCCGAAAGTTTTCTTTTTCAGAAAAAGGCTCTGGCAAGAGTGAGCACCGTGACATGCTGAGTCTCTGGGAAAGCCGAGATCCCCAAAGCTGTTGTGCCTGTGGATAGGCTGCAGAGGGATAGTGAAAAACTGCATTAGTTTTCAGGGTTGGCACCTTCCCTGTGGGAGAAGGAGCCGAAAGTTTTCTTTTTCAGAAAAAAGCTTCTGCCGAGAACGAGCACCGTGACATGCTGAGTCTCTGGGAAAGCAGAGATCCCCAAAGCTGTTGTGCCTGTGGATAGGCTGCAGAGGGATAGTGAATACCAGCAAGATCTTTCAGGGCTGGCACCTTCCTTGTGGGAGAAGGAGCCAGACGTTTGCCTTCTCAGAAAAAGCTTCTGCCGAGAGCGAGCACCGTGACATGCTGAGTCTCTGGGAAAGCAGAGATCCCCAAAGCTGTTGTGCCTGTGCATAGGCTGCAGAGGGATAGTGAAAAACTGCATTAGTTTTCAGGGCTGGCACCTTCCCTGTGGGAGAAGGAGCCGAAAGTTTTCTTTTTCAGAAAAAAGCTTCTGCCGAGAGCGAGCACCGTGACATGCTGAGTCTCTGGGAAAGCAGAGATCCCAAAAGCTGTTGTGCCTGTGGATAGGCTGCAGAGGGATAGTGAAAAACTGCATTAGTTTTCAGGGCTGGCACCTTCCCTGTGGGAGAAGGAGACGTAAGTTTGCCTTTTCAGAAAAAAGCTTCTGCCGAGAGCGAGCACCGTGACATGCTGAGTCTCTGGGAAAGCAGAGATCCCCAAAGCTGTTGTGCCTGTGGATAGGCTGCAGAGGGATAGTGAAAAACTGCATTAGTTTTCAGGGCTGGCACCTTCCCTGTGGGAGAAGGAGCCGAAAGTTTTCTTTTTCAGAAAAAGGCTCTGGCAAGAGTGAGCACCGTGACATGCTGAATCTCTGGGAAAGCCGAGATCCCCAAAGCTGTTGTGCCTGTGGATAGGCTGCAGAGGGATAGTGAAAAACTGCATTAGTTTTCAGGGTTGGCACCTTCCCTGTGGGAGAAGGAGCCGAAAGTTTTCTTTTTCAGAAAAAAGCTTCTGCCGAGAACGAGCACCGTGACATGCTGAGTCTCTGGGAAAGCAGAGATCCCCAAAGCTGTTGTGCCTGTGGATAGGCTGCAGAGGGATAGTGAAAAACTGCATTAGTTTTCAGGGCTGGCACCTTCCCTGTGGGAGAAGGAGACGTAAGTTTGCCTTTTCAGAAAAAAGCTTCTGCCGAGAGCGAGCACCGTGACATGCTGAGTCTCTGGGAAAGCAGAGATCCCCAAAGCTGTTGTGCCTGTGGATAGGCTGCAGAGGGATAGTGCATACCAGCAAGATCTTTCAGGGCTGGCACCTTCCCTGTGGGAGAAGGAGCCGTAAGTTTGCCTTCTCAGAAAAAGCTTCTGCCGAGAACGAGCACCGTGACATGCTGAGTCTCTGGGAAAGCAGAGATCCCCAGTGCTGTTGCGGCTAAAGATAGGCTGCAGAGGGATAGTGAATACCAGCAAGATCTTTCAGGGCTGGCACCTTCCTTGTGGGAGAAGGAGCCGTAAGTTTGCCTTTTCAGAAAAAGGTTCTGGCGAGAATGAGCACCGTGACATGCTGAGTCTCTGGGAAAGCAGAGATCCCCAGTGCTGTTGTGCCTGTGGATAGGCTGCAGGAGGATAGTGAAGAGCTGCATTAGCTTTCAGGCCTGGCACCTTCCTTGTGGGAGAAGGAGCCGAAAGTTTTCTTTTTCAGAAAAAAGCTTCTGCCGAGAGCGAGCACCGTGACATGCTGAGTCTCTGGGAAAGCAGAATCCCCAAAGCTGTTGTGCCTGTGGATAGGCTGCAGAGGGATAGTGAAAAACTGCATTAGTTTTCAGGGCTGGCACCTTCCCTGTGGGAGAAGGAGCCGTAAGTTTGCCTTTTCAGAAAAAAGCTTCTGCCGAGAGCGAGCACCGTGACATGCTGAGTCTCTGGGAAAGCAGAGATCCCCAAAGCTGTTGTGCCTGTGGATAGGCTGCAGAGGGATAGTGCATACCAGCAAGATCTTTCAGGGCTAGCACCTTCCTTGTGGGAGAAGGAGCCAGACGTTTGCCTTCTCAGAAAAAGCTTCTGCCGAGAGCGAGCACCGTGACATGCTGAGTCTCTGGGAAAGCAGAGATCCCCAAAGCTGTTGTGCCTGTGCATAGGCTGCAGAGGGATAGTGAAAAACTGCATTAGTTTTCAGGGCTGGCACCTTCCCTGTGGGAGAAGGAGCCGAAAGTTTTCTTTTTCAGAAAAAAGCTTCTGCCGAGAGCGAGCACCGTGACCTGCTGAGTCTCTGGGAAAGCAGAGATCCCCAAAGCTGTTGTGCCTGTGGATAGGCTGCAGAGGGATAGTGAAAAACTGCATTAGTTTTCAGGGCTGGCACCTTCCCTGTGGGAGAAGGAGCCGTAAGTTTGCCTTTTCAGAAAAAAGCTTCTGCCGAGAGCGAGCACCGTGACATGCTGAGTCTCTGGGAAAGCAGAGATCCCCAAAGCTGTTGTGCCTGTGGATAGGCTGCAGGAGGATAGTGAAGAGCTGCATTAGCTTTCAGGCCTGGCACCTTCCTTGTGGGAGAAGGAGCCGAAAGTTTTCTTTTTCAGAAAAAAGCTTCTGCCGAGAGCGAGCACCGTGACATGCTGAGTCTCTGGGAAAGCAGAGATCCCCAGTGCTATTGTGCCTGTGGATAGGCTGCAGGAGGATAGTGAAGAGCTGCATTAGCTTTCAGGCCTGGCACCTTCCTTGTGGGAGAAGGAGCCGAAAGTTTTCTTTTTCAGAAAAAAGCTTCTGCCGAGAGCGAGCACCGTGACATGCTGAGTCTCTGGGAAAGCAGAGATCCCCAAAGCTGTTGTGCCTGTGGATAGACTGTAGAGGGATAGTGAAAAACTGCATTAGTTTTCAGGGCTGGCACCTTCCCTGTGGGAGAAGGAGCCGTAAGTTTGCCTTTTCAGAAAAAAGCTTCTGCCGAGAGCGAGCACCGTGACATGCTGAGTCTCTGGGAAAGCAGAGATCCGCAAAGCTGTTGTGCCTGTGGATAGGCTGCAGAGGGATAGTGCATACCAGCAAGATCTTTCAGGGCTAGCACCTTCCTTGTGGGAGAAGGAGCCAGACGTTTGCCTTCTCAGAAAAAGCTTCTGCCGAGAGCGAGCACCGTGACATGCTGAGTCTCTGGGAAAGCAGAGATCCCCAAAGCTGTTGTGCCTGTGCATAGGCTGCAGAGGGATAGTGAAAAACTGCATTAGTTTTCAGGGCTGGCACCTTCCCTGTGGGAGAAGGAGCCGTAAGTTTGCCTTTTCAGAAAAAAGCTCTGGCGAGAGTCAGCACCGTGACATGCAGAGTCTCTGGGAAAGCAGAGATCCCCAGTGCTGTTTTGCCTGTGGATAGGCTGCAGGAGGATAGTGAAGAGCTGCATTAGCTTTCAGGCCTGGCACCTTCCTTGTGGGAGAAGGAGCCGAAAGTTTTCTTTTTCAGAAAAAAGCTTCTGCCGAGAGCGAGCACCGTGACATGCTGAGTCTCTGGGAAAGCAGAGATCCCCAAAGCTGTTGTGCCTGTGGATAGGCTGCAGAGGGATAGTGAAAAACTGCATTAGTTTTCAGGGCTGGCACCTTCCTTGTGGGAGAAGGAGCCGTAAGTTTGCCTTTTCAGAAAAAAGCTTCTGCCGAGAGCGAGCACCGTGACATGCTGAGACTCTGGGAAAGCAGAGATCCCCAAAGCTGTTGTGCCTGTGGATAAGCTGCAGAGGGATAGTGCATACCAGCAAGATCTTTCAGGGCTAGCACCTTCCTTGTGGGAGAAGGAGCCAGACGTTTGCCTTCTCAGAAAAAGCTTCTGCCGAGAACGAGCACCGTGACATGCTGAGTCTCTGGGAAAGCAGAGATCCCCAAAGCTGTTGTGCCTGTGGATAGGCTGCAGAGGGATAGTGAAAAACTGCATTAGTTTTCAGGGCTGGCACCTTCCCTGTGGGAGAAGGAGCCGTAAGTTTGCCTTTTCAGAAAAAAGCTTCTGCCGAGAGCGAGCACCGTGACATGCTGAGTCTCTGGGAAAGCAGAGATCCCCAAAGCTGTTGTGCCTGTGGATAGGCTGCAGAGGGATAGTGCATACTAGCAAGATCTTTCAGGGCTAGCACCTTCCTTGTGGGAGAAGGAGCCAGACGTTTGCCTTCTCAGAAAAAGCTTCTGCCGAGAACGAGCACCGTGACATGCTGAGTCTCTGGGAAAGCAGAGATCCCCAAAGCTGTTGTGCCTGTGGATAGGCTGCAGAGGGATAGTGAAAAACTGCATTAGTTTTCAGGGCTGGCACCTTCCCTGTGGGAGAAGGAGCCGAAAGTTTTCTTTTTCAGAAAAAAGCTTCTGCCGAGAGCGAGCACCGTGACATGCTGAGTCTCTGGGAAAGCAGAGATCCCCAAAGCTGTTGTGCCTGTGGATAGGCTGCAGGAGGATAGTGAAGAGCTGCATTAGCTTTCAGGCCTGGCACCTTCCTTGTGGGAGAAGGAGCCGAAAGTTTTCTTTTTCAGAAAAAAGCTTCTGCCGAGAACGAGCACCGTGACATGCTGAGTCTCTGGGAAAGCAGAGATCCCCAGTGCTATTGTGCCTGTGGATAGGCTGCAGGAGGATAGTGAAGAGCTGCATTAGCTTTCAGGCCTGGCACCTTCCTTGTGGGAGAAGGAGCCGAAAGTTTCTTTTTCAGAAAAAAGCTTCTGCCGAGAACGAGCACCGTGACATGCTGAGTCTCTGGGAAAGCAGAGATCCCCAAAGCTGTTGCGGCTAAAGATAGGCTGCAGAGGGATAGTGAAAAACTGCATTAGTTTTCAGGGCTGGCACCTTCCCTGTGGGAGAAGGAGCCGAAAGTTTTCTTTTTCAGAAAAAAGCTTCTGCCGAGAGCGAGCACCGTGACATGCTGAGTCTCTGGGAAAGCAGAGATCCCCAAAGCTGTTGTGCCTGTGGATAGGCTGCAGAGGGATAGTGCATACTAGCAAGATCTTTCAGGGCTAGCACCTTCCTTGTGGGAGAAGGAGCCAGACGTTTGCCTTCTCAGAAAAAGCTTCTGCCGAGAACGAGCACCGTGACATGCTGAGTCTCTGGGAAAGCAGAGATCCCCAAAGCTGTTGTGCCTGTGGATAGGCTGCAGAGGGATAGTGAAAAACTGCATTAGTTTTCAGGGTTGGCACCTTCCCTGTGGGAGAAGGAGCCGAAAGTTTTCTTTTTCAGAAAAAAGCTTCTGCCGAGAGCGAGCACCGTGACATGCTGAGTCTCTGGGAAAGCAGAGATCCCAAAAGCTGTTGTGCCTGTGGATAGGCTGCAGAGGGATAGTGAAAAACTGCATTAGTTTTCAGGGCTGGCACCTTCCCTGTGGGAGAAGGAGCCGAAAGTTTTCTTTTTCAGAAAAAAGCTTCTGCCGAGAGCGAGCACCGTGACATGCTGAGTCTCTGGGAAAGCAGAGATCCCCAAAGCTGTTGTGCCTGTGGATAGGCTGCAGAGGGATAGTGCATACCAGCAAGATCTTTCAGGGCTAGCACCTTCCTTGTGGGAGAAGGAGCCAGACGTTTGCCTTCTCAGAAAAAGCTTCTGCCGAGAACGAGCACCGTGACATGCTGAGTCTCTGGGAAAGCAGAGATCCCCAAAGCTGTTGTGCCTGTGGATAGGCTGCAGAGGGATAGTGAAAAACTGCATTAGTTTTCAGGGCTGGCACCTTCCCTGTGGGAGAAGGAGCCGTAAGTTTGCCTTTTCAGAAAAAAGCTTCTGCCGAGAGCGAGCACCGTGACATGCTGAGTCTCTGGGAAAGCAGAGATCCCCAAAGCTGTTGTGCCTGTGGATAGGCTGCAGAGGGATAGTGCATACTAGCAAGATCTTTCAGGGCTAGCACCTTCCTTGTGGGAGAAGGAGCCGAAAGTTTTCTTTTTCAGAAAAAGGCTCTGGCAAGAGTGAGCACCGTGACATGCTGAGTCTCTGGGAAAGCAGAGATCCCCAAAGCTGTTGTGCCTGTGGATAGGCTGCAGAGGGATAGTGCATACTAGCAAGTACTTTCAGGGCTAGCACCTTCCTTGTGGGAGAAGGAGCCGAAAGTTTTCTTTTTCAGAAAAAGGCTCTGGCAAGAGTGAGCACCGTGACATGCTGAGTCTCTGGGAAAGCAGAGATCCCCAAAGCTGTTGTGCCTGTGGATAGGCTGCAGAGGGATAGTGCATACTAGCAAGATCTTTCAGGGCTAGCACCTTCCTTGTGGGAGAAGGAGCCGAAAGTTTTCTTTTTCAGAAAAAGGCTCTGGCAAGAGTGAGCACCGTGACATGCTGAGTCTCTGGGAAAGCAGAGATCCCCAAAGCTGTTGTGCCTGTGGATAGGCTGCAGAGGGATAGTGCATACTAGCAAGATCTTTCAGGTCTAGCACCTTCCTTGTGGGAGAAGGAGCCGAAAGTTTTCTTTTTCAGAAAAAGGCTCTGGCAAGAGTGAGCACCGTGACATGCTGAGTCTCTGGGAAAGCAGAGATCCCCAAAGCTGTTGTGCCTGTGGATAGGCTGCAGAGGGATAGTGAAAAACTGCATTAGTTTTCAGGGCTGGCACCTTCCCTGTGGGAGAAGGAGCCGTAAGTTTGCCTTTTCAGAAAAAAGCTTCTGCCGAGAGCGAGCACCGTGACATGCTGAGTCTCTGGGAAAGCAGAGATCCCCAAAGCTGTTGTGCCTGTGGATAGGCTGCAGAGGGATAGTGCATACTAGCAAGATCTTTCAGGGCTAGCACCTTCCTTGTGGGAGAAGGAGCCGAAAGTTTTCTTTTTCAGAAAAAGGCTCTGGCAAGAGTGAGCACCGTGACATGCTGAGTCTCTGGGAAAGCAGAGATCCCCAAAGCTGTTGTGCCTGTGGATAGGCTGCAGAGGGATAGTGAATACCAGCAAGATCTTTCAGGGCTAGCACCTTCCTTGTGGGAGAAGGAGCCAGACGTTTGCCTTCTCAGAAAAAGCTTCTGCCGAGAACGAGCACCGTGACATGCTGAGTCTCTGGGAAAGCAGAGATCCCCAAAGCTGTTGCGGCTAAAGATAGGCTGCAGAGGGATAGTGAAAAACTGCATTAGTTTTCAGGGCTGGCACCTTCCCTGTGGGAGAAGGAGCCGAAAGTTTTCTTTTTCAGAAAAAAGCTTCTGCCGAGAGCGAGCACCGTGACATGCTGAGTCTCTGGGAAAGCAGAGATCCCCAAAGCTGTTGTGCCTGTGGATAGGCTGCAGAGGGATAGTGCATACTAGCAAGATCTTTCAGGGCTAGCACCTTCCTTGTGGGAGAAGGAGCCAGACGTTTGCCTTCTCAGAAAAAGCTTCTGCCGAGAACGAGCACCGTGACATGCTGAGTCTCTGGGAAAGCAGAGATCCCCAAAGCTGTTGTGCCTGTGGATAGGCTGCAGAGGGATAGTGAAAAACTGCATTAGTTTTCAGGGCTGGCACCTTCCCTGTGGGAGAAGGAGCCGAAAGTTTTCTTTTTCAGAAAAAAGCTTCTGCCGAGAGCGAGCACCGTGACATGCTGAGTCTCTGGGAAAGCAGAGATCCCAAAAGCTGTTGTGCCTGTGGATAGGCTGCAGAGGGATAGTGAAAAACTGCATTAGTTTTCAGGGCTGGCACCTTCCCTGTGGGAGAAGGAGCCGAAAGTTTTCTTTTTCAGAAAAAAGCTTCTGCCGAGAGCGAGCACCGTGACATGCTGAGTCTCTGGGAAAGCAGAGATCCCCAAAGCTGTTGTGCCTGTGGATAGGCTGCAGAGGGATAGTGCATACCAGCAAGATCTTTCAGGGCTAGCACCTTCCTTGTGGGAGAAGGAGCCAGACGTTTGCCTTCTCAGAAAAAGCTTCTGCCGAGAACGAGCACCGTGACATGCTGAGTCTCTGGGAAAGCAGAGATCCCCAAAGCTGTTGTGCCTGTGGATAGGCTGCAGAGGGATAGTGAAAAACTGCATTAGTTTTCAGGGCTGGCACCTTCCCTGTGGGAGAAGGAGCCGTAAGTTTGCCTTTTCAGAAAAAAGCTTCTGCCGAGAGCGAGCACCGTGACATGCTGAGTCTCTGGGAAAGCAGAGATCCCCAAAGCTGTTGTGCCTGTGGATAGGCTGCAGAGGGATAGTGCATACTAGCAAGATCTTTCAGGGCTAGCACCTTCCTTGTGGGAGAAGGAGCCGAAAGTTTTCTTTTTCAGAAAAAGGCTCTGGCAAGAGTGAGCACCGTGACATGCTGAGTCTCTGGGAAAGCAGAGATCCCCAAAGCTGTTGTGCCTGTGGATAGGCTGCAGAGGGATAGTGCATACTAGCAAGATCTTTCAGGGCTAGCACCTTCCTTGTGGGAGAAGGAGCCGAAAGTTTTCTTTTTCAGAAAAAGGCTCTGGCAAGAGTGAGCACCGTGACATGATGAGTCTCTGGGAAAGCAGAGATCCCCAAAGCTGTTGTGCCTGTGGATAGGCTGCAGAGGGATAGTGCATACTAGCAAGATCTTTCAGGGCTAGCACCTTCCTTGTGGGAGAAGGAGCCGAAAGTTTTCTTTTTCAGAAAAAGGCTCTGGCAAGAGTGAGCACCGTGACATGCTGAGTCTCTGGGAAAGCAGAGATCCCCAAAGCTGTTGTGCCTGTGGATAGGCTGCAGAGGGATAGTGCATACTAGCAAGATCTTTCAGGGCTAGCACCTTCCTTGTGGGAGAAGGAGCCAGACGTTTGCCTTCTCAGAAAAAGCTTCTGCCGAGAACGAGCACCGTGACATGCTGAGTCTCTGGGAAAGCAGAGATCCCAAAAGCTGTTGTGCCTGTGGATAGGCTGCAGAGGGATAGTGAAAAACTGCATTAGTTTTCAGGGCTGGCACCTTCCCTGTGGGAGAAGGAGACGTAAGTTTGCCTTTTCAGAAAAAAGCTTCTGCCGAGAGCGAGCACCGTGACCTGCTGAGTCTCTGGGAAAGCAGAGATCCCCAAAGCTGTTGTGCCTGTGGATAGGCTGCAGAGGGATAGTGAAAAACTGCATTAGTTTTCAGGGCTGGCACCTTCCCTGTGGGAGAAGGAGCCGTAAGTTTGCCTTTTCAGAAAAAAGCTCTGGCGAGAGTGAGCACCGTGACATGCAGAGTCTCTGGGAAAGCAGAGATCCCCAGTGCTGTTTTGCCTGAGGATAGGGTGCAGGAGGATAGTGAAGAGCTGCATTAGCTTTCAGGCCTGGCACCTTCCTTGTGGGAGAAGGAGCCGAAAGTTTTCTTTTTCAGAAAAAAGCTTCTGCCGAGAGCGAGCACCGTGACATGCTGAGTCTCTGGGAAAGCAGAGATCCCCAAAGCTGTTGTGCCTGTGGATAGGCTGCAGAGCGATAGTGAAAAACTGCATTAGTTTTCAGGGTTGGCACCTTCCCTGTGAGAGAAGGAGCCGAAAGTTTTCTTTTTCAGAAAAAAGCTTCTGCCGAGAGCGAGCACCGTGACATGCTGAGTCTCTGGGAAAGCAGAGATCCCAAAAGCTGTTGTGCCTGTGGATAGGCTGCAGAGGGATAGTGAAAAACTGCATTAGTTTTCAGGGCTGGCACCTTCCCTGTGGGAGAATGAGCCGTAAGTTTGCCTTTTCAGAAAAAAGCTTCTGCCGAGAGCGAGCACCGTGACATGCTGAGTCTCTGGGAAAGCAGAGATCCCCAAAGCTGTTGTGCCTGTGGATAGGCTGCAGAGGGATAGTGAAAAACTGCATTAGTTTTCAGGGCTGGCACCTTCCCTGTGGGAGAAGGAGCCGAAAGTTTTCTTTTTCAGAAAAAAGCTTCTGCCGAGAGCGAGCACCGTGACATGCTGAGTCTCTGGGAAAGCAGAGATCCCCAAAGCTGTTGTGCCTGTGGATAGGCTGCAGAGGGATAGTGAATACCAGCAAGATCTTTCAGGGCTAGCACCTTCCTTGTGGGAGAAGGAGCCAGACGTTTGCCTTCTCAGAAAAAGCTTCTGCCGAGAACGAGCACCGTGACATGCTGAGTCTCTGGGAAAGCAGAGATCCCCAAAGCTGTTGTGCCTGTGGATAGGCTGCAGAGGGATAGTGAAAAACTGCATTAGTTTTCAGGGCTGGCACCTTCCCTGTGGGAGAAGGAGCCGAAAGTTTTCTTTTTCAGAAAAAAGCTTCTGCCGAGAGCGAGCACCGTGACATGCTGAGTCTCTGGGAAAGCAGAGATCCCCAAAGCTGTTGTGCCTGTGGATAGGCTGCAGAGGGATAGTGCATACCAGCAAGATCTTTCAGGGCTAGCACCTTCCTTGTGGGAGAAGGAGCCAGACGTTTGCCTTCTCAGAAAAAGCTTCTGCCGAGAACGAGCACCGTGACATGCTGAGTCTCTGGGAAAGCAGAGATCCCCAAAGCTGTTGTGCCTGTGGATAGGCTGCAGAGGGATAGTGAAAAACTGCATTAGTTTTCAGGGCTGGCACCTTCCCTGTGGGAGAAGGAGCCGTAAGTTTGCCTTTTCAGAAAAAAGCTTCTGCCGAGAGCGAGCACCGTGACATGCTGAGTCTCTGGGAAAGCAGAGATCCCCAAAGCTGTTGTGCCTGTGGATAGGCTGCAGAGGGATAGTGCATACTAGCAAGATCTTTCAGGGCTAGCACCTTCCTTGTGGGAGAAGGAGCCGAAAGTTTTCTTTTTCAGAAAAAGGCTCTGGCAAGAGTGAGCACCGTGACATGCTGAGTCTCTGGGAAAGCAGAGATCCCCAAAGCTGTTGTGCCTGTGGATAGGCTGCAGAGGGATAGTGCATACTAGCAAGATCTTTCAGGTCTAGCACCTTCCTTGTGGGAGAAGGAGCCGAAAGTTTTCTTTTTCAGAAAAAGGCTCTGGCAAGAGTGAGCACCGTGACATGCTGAGTCTCTGGGAAAGCAGAGATCCCCAAAGCTGTTGTGCCTGTGGATAGGCTGCAGAGGGATAGTGCATACTAGCAAGATCTTTCAGGGCTAGCACCTTCCTTGTGGGAGAAGGAGCCGAAAGTTTTCTTTTTCAGAAAAAGGCTCTGGCAAGAGTGAGCACCGTGACATGCTGAGTCTCTGGGAAAGCAGAGATCCCCAAAGCTGTTGTGCCTGTGGATAGGCTGCAGAGGGATAGTGAATACCAGCAAGATCTTTCAGGGCTAGCACCTTCCTTGTGGGAGAAGGAGCCAGACGTTTGCCTTCTCAGAAAAAGCTTCTGCCGAGAACGAGCACCGTGACATGCTGAGTCTCTGGGAAAGCAGAGATCCCCAAAGCTGTTGCGGCTAAAGATAGGCTGCAGAGGGATAGTGAAAAACTGCATTAGTTTTCAGGGCTGGCACCTTCCCTGTGGGAGAAGGAGCCGAAAGTTTTCTTTTTCAGAAAAAAGCTTCTGCCGAGAGCGAGCACCGTGACATGCTGAGTCTCTGGGAAAGCAGAGATCCCCAAAGCTGTTGTGCCTGTGGATAGGCTGCAGAGGGATAGTGCATACTAGCAAGATCTTTCAGGGCTAGCACCTTCCTTGTGGGAGAAGGAGCCAGACGTTTGCCTTCTCAGAAAAAGCTTCTGCCGAGAACGAGCACCGTGACATGCTGAGTCTCTGGGAAAGCAGATATCCCCAAAGCTGTTGTGCCTGTGGATAGGCTGCAGAGGGATAGTGAAAAACTGCATTAGTTTTCAGGGTTGGCACCTTCCCTGTGGGAGAAGGAGCCGAAAGTTTTCTTTTTCAGAAAAAAGCTTCTGCCGAGAACGAGCACCGTGACATGCTGAGTCTCTGGGAAAGCAGAGATCCCAAAAGCTGTTGTGCCTGTGGATAGGCTGCAGAGGGATAGTGAAAAACTGCATTAGTTTTCAGGGCTGGCACCTTCCCTGTGGGAGAAGGAGCCGAAAGTTTTCTTTTTCAGAAAAAAGCTTCTGCCGAGAGCGAGCACCGTGACATGCTGAGTCTCTGGGAAAGCAGAGATCCCCAAAGCTGTTGTGCCTGTGGATAGGCTGCAGAGGGATAGTGCATACCAGCAAGATCTTTCAGGGCTAGCACCTTCCTTGTGGGAGAAGGAGCCAGACGTTTGCCTTCTCAGAAAAAGCTTCTGCCGAGAACGAGCACCGTGACATGCTGAGTCTCTGGGAAAGCAGAGATCCCCAAAGCTGTTGCGGCTAAAGATAGGCTGCAGAGGGATAGTGAAAAACTGCATTAGTTTTCAGGGCTGGCACCTTCCCTGTGGGAGAAGGAGCCGAAAGTTTTCTTTTTCAGAAAAAAGCTTCTGCCGAGAGCGAGCACCGTGACATGCTGAGTCTCTGGGAAAGCAGAGATCCCCAAAGCTGTTGTGCCTGTGGATAGGCTGCAGAGGGATAGTGCATACTAGCAAGATCTTTCAGGGCTAGCACCTTCCTTGTGGGAGAAGGAGCCAGACGTTTGCCTTCTCAGAAAAAGCTTCTGCCGAGAACGAGCACCGTGACATGCTGAGTCTCTGGGAAAGCAGAGATCCCCAAAGCTGTTGTGCCTGTGGATAGGCTGCAGAGGGATAGTGAAAAACTGCATTAGTTTTCAGGGTTGGCACCTTCCCTGTGGGAGAAGGAGCCGAAAGTTTTCTTTTTCAGAAAAAAGCTTCTGCCGAGAGCGAGCACCGTGACATGCTGAGTCTCTGGGAAAGCAGAGATCCCAAAAGCTGTTGTGCCTGTGGATAGGCTGCAGAGGGATAGTGAAAAACTGCATTAGTTTTCAGGGCTGGCACCTTCCCTGTGGGAGAAGGAGCCGAAAGTTTTCTTTTTCAGAAAAAAGCTTCTGCCGAGAGCGAGCACCGTGACATGCTGAGTCTCTGGGAAAGCAGAGATCCCCAAAGCTGTTGTGCCTGTGGATAGGCTGCAGAGGGATAGTGCATACCAGCAAGATCTTTCAGGGCTAGCACCTTCCTTGTGGGAGAAGGAGCCAGACGTTTGCCTTCTCAGAAAAAGCTTCTGCCGAGAACGAGCACCGTGACATGCTGAGTCTCTGGGAAAGCAGAGATCCCCAAAGCTGTTGTGCCTGTGGATAGGCTGCAGAGGGATAGTGAAAAACTGCATTAGTTTTCAGGGCTGGCACCTTCCCTGTGGGAGAAGGAGCCGTAAGTTTGCCTTTTCAGAAAAAAGCTTCTGCCGAGAGCGAGCACCGTGACATGCTGAGTCTCTGGGAAAGCAGAGATCCCCAAAGCTGTTGTGCCTGTGGATAGGCTGCAGAGGGATAGTGCATACTAGCAAGATCTTTCAGGGCTAGCACCTTCCTTGTGGGAGAAGGAGCCGAAAGTTTTCTTTTTCAGAAAAAGGCTCTGGCAAGAGTGAGCACCGTGACATGCTGAGTCTCTGGGAAAGCAGAGATCCCCAAAGCTGTTGTGCCTGTGGATAGGCTGCAGAGGGATAGTGCATACTAGCAAGTACTTTCAGGGCTAGCACCTTCCTTGTGGGAGAAGGAGCCGAAAGTTTTCTTTTTCAGAAAAAGGCTCTGGCAAGAGTGAGCACCGTGACATGCTGAGTCTCTGGGAAAGCAGAGATCCCCAAAGCTGTTGTGCCTGTGGATAGGCTGCAGAGGGATAGTGCATACTAGCAAGATCTTTCAGGGCTAGCACCTTCCTTGTGGGAGAAGGAGCCGAAAGTTTTCTTTTTCAGAAAAAGGCTCTGGCAAGAGTGAGCACCGTGACATGCTGAGTCTCTGGGAAAGCAGAGATCCCCAAAGCTGTTGTGCCTGTGGATAGGCTGCAGAGGGATAGTGCATACTAGCAAGATCTTTCAGGTCTAGCACCTTCCTTGTGGGAGAAGGAGCCGAAAGTTTTCTTTTTCAGAAAAAGGCTCTGGCAAGAGTGAGCACCGTGACATGCTGAGTCTCTGGGAAAGCAGAGATCCCCAAAGCTGTTGTGCCTGTGGATAGGCTGCAGAGGGATAGTGCATACTAGCAAGATCTTTCAGGGCTAGCACCTTCCTTGTGGGAGAAGGAGCCGAAAGTTTTCTTTTTCAGAAAAAGGCTCTGGCAAGAGTGAGCACCGTGACATGCTGAGTCTCTGGGAAAGCAGAGATCCCCAAAGCTGTTGTGCCTGTGGATAGGCTGCAGAGGGATAGTGCATACTAGCAAGATCTTTCAGGGCTAGCACCTTCCTTGTGGGAGAAGGAGCCGAAAGTTTTCTTTTTCAGAAAAAGGCTCTGGCAAGAGTGAGCACCGTGACATGCTGAGTCTCTGGGAAAGCAGAGATCCCCAAAGCTGTTGTGCCTGTGGATAGGCTGCAGAGGGATAGTGCATACTAGCAAGATCTTTCAGGGCTAGCACCTTCCTTGTGGGAGAAGGAGCCAGACGTTTGCCTTCTCAGAAAAAGCTTCTGCCGAGAACGAGCACCGTGACATGCTGAGTCTCTGGGAAAGCAGAGATCCCAAAAGCTGTTGTGCCTGTGGATAGGCTGCAGAGGGATAGTGAAAAACTGCATTAGTTTTCAGGGCTGGCACCTTCCCTGTGGGAGAAGGAGCCGTAAGTTTGCCTTTTCAGAAAAAAGCTTCTGCCGAGAGCGAGCACCGTGACATGCTGAGTCTCTGGGAAAGCAGAGATCCCCAAAGCTGTTGTGCCTGTGGATAGGCTGCAGAGGGATAGTGCATACTAGCAAGATCTTTCAGGGCTAGCACCTTCCTTGTGGGAGAAGGAGCCGAAAGTTTTCTTTTTCAGAAAAAGGCTCTGGCAAGAGTGAGCACCGTGACATGCTGAGTCTCTGGGAAAGCAGAGATCCCCAAAGCTGTTGTGCCTGTGGATAGGCTGCAGAGGGATAGTGAATACCAGCAAGATCTTTCAGGGCTAGCACCTTCCTTGTGGGAGAAGGAGCCAGACGTTTGCCTTCTCAGAAAAAGCTTCTGCCGAGAACGAGCACCGTGACATGCTGAGTCTCTGGGAAAGCAGAGATCCCCAAAGCTGTTGCGGCTAAAGATAGGCTGCAGAGGGATAGTGAAAAACTGCATTAGTTTTCAGGGCTGGCACCTTCCCTGTGGGAGAAGGAGCCGAAAGTTTTCTTTTTCAGAAAAAAGCTTCTGCCGAGAGCGAGCACCGTGACATGCTGAGTCTCTGGGAAAGCAGAGATCCCCAAAGCTGTTGTGCCTGTGGATAGGCTGCAGAGGGATAGTGCATACTAGCAAGATCTTTCAGGGCTAGCACCTTCCTTGTGGGAGAAGGAGCCAGACGTTTGCCTTCTCAGAAAAAGCTTCTGCCGAGAACGAGCACCGTGACATGCTGAGTCTCTGGGAAAGCAGAGATCCCCAAAGCTGTTGTGCCTGTGGATAGGCTGCAGAGGGATAGTGAAAAACTGCATTAGTTTTCAGGGCTGGCACCTTCCCTGTGGGAGAAGGAGCCGAAAGTTTTCTTTTTCAGAAAAAAGCTTCTGCCGAGAGCGAGCACCGTGACATGCTGAGTCTCTGGGAAAGCAGAGATCCCAAAAGCTGTTGTGCCTGTGGATAGGCTGCAGAGGGATAGTGAAAAACTGCATTAGTTTTCAGGGCTGGCACCTTCCCTGTGGGAGAAGGAGCCGAAAGTTTTCTTTTTCAGAAAAAAGCTTCTGCCGAGAGCGAGCACCGTGACATGCTGAGTCTCTGGGAAAGCAGAGATCCCCAAAGCTGTTGTGCCTGTGGATAGGCTGCAGAGGGATAGTGCATACCAGCAAGATCTTTCAGGGCTAGCACCTTCCTTGTGGGAGAAGGAGCCAGACGTTTGCCTTCTCAGAAAAAGCTTCTGCCGAGAACGAGCACCGTGACATGCTGAGTCTCTGGGAAAGCAGAGATCCCCAAAGCTGTTGTGCCTGTGGATAGGCTGCAGAGGGATAGTGAAAAACTGCATTAGTTTTCAGGGCTGGCACCTTCCCTGTGGGAGAAGGAGCCGTAAGTTTGCCTTTTCAGAAAAAAGCTTCTGCCGAGAGCGAGCACCGTGACATGCTGAGTCTCTGGGAAAGCAGAGATCCCCAAAGCTGTTGTGCCTGTGGATAGGCTGCAGAGGGATAGTGCATACTAGCAAGATCTTTCAGGGCTAGCACCTTCCTTGTGGGAGAAGGAGCCGAAAGTTTTCTTTTTCAGAAAAAGGCTCTGGCAAGAGTGAGCACCGTGACATGCTGAGTCTCTGGGAAAGCAGAGATCCCCAAAGCTGTTGTGCCTGTGGATAGGCTGCAGAGGGATAGTGCATACTAGCAAGATCTTTCAGGGCTAGCACCTTCCTTGTGGGAGAAGGAGCCGAAAGTTTTCTTTTTCAGAAAAAGGCTCTGGCAAGAGTGAGCACCGTGACATGATGAGTCTCTGGGAAAGCAGAGATCCCCAAAGCTGTTGTGCCTGTGGATAGGCTGCAGAGGGATAGTGCATACTAGCAAGATCTTTCAGGGCTAGCACCTTCCTTGTGGGAGAAGGAGCCGAAAGTTTTCTTTTTCAGAAAAAGGCTCTGGCAAGAGTGAGCACCGTGACATGCTGAGTCTCTGGGAAAGCAGAGATCCCCAAAGCTGTTGTGCCTGTGGATAGGCTGCAGAGGGATAGTGCATACTAGCAAGATCTTTCAGGGCTAGCACCTTCCTTGTGGGAGAAGGAGCCAGACGTTTGCCTTCTCAGAAAAAGCTTCTGCCGAGAACGAGCACCGTGACATGCTGAGTCTCTGGGAAAGCAGAGATCCCAAAAGCTGTTGTGCCTGTGGATAGGCTGCAGAGGGATAGTGAAAAACTGCATTAGTTTTCAGGGCTGGCACCTTCCCTGTGGGAGAAGGAGACGTAAGTTTGCCTTTTCAGAAAAAAGCTTCTGCCGAGAGCGAGCACCGTGACCTGCTGAGTCTCTGGGAAAGCAGAGATCCCCAAAGCTGTTGTGCCTGTGGATAGGCTGCAGAGGGATAGTGAAAAACTGCATTAGTTTTCAGGGCTGGCACCTTCCCTGTGGGAGAAGGAGCCGTAAGTTTGCCTTTTCAGAAAAAAGCTCTGGCGAGAGTGAGCACCGTGACATGCAGAGTCTCTGGGAAAGCAGAGATCCCCAGTGCTGTTTTGCCTGAGGATAGGGTGCAGGAGGATAGTGAAGAGCTGCATTAGCTTTCAGGCCTGGCACCTTCCTTGTGGGAGAAGGAGCCGAAAGTTTTCTTTTTCAGAAAAAAGCTTCTGCCGAGAGCGAGCACCGTGACATGCTGAGTCTCTGGGAAAGCAGAGATCCCCAAAGCTGTTGTGCCTGTGGATAGGCTGCAGAGCGATAGTGAAAAACTGCATTAGTTTTCAGGGTTGGCACCTTCCCTGTGAGAGAAGGAGCCGAAAGTTTTCTTTTTCAGAAAAAAGCTTCTGCCGAGAGCGAGCACCGTGACATGCTGAGTCTCTGGGAAAGCAGAGATCCCAAAAGCTGTTGTGCCTGTGGATAGGCTGCAGAGGGATAGTGAAAAACTGCATTAGTTTTCAGGGCTGGCACCTTCCCTGTGGGAGAAGGAGCCGTAAGTTTGCCTTTTCAGAAAAAAGCTTCTGCCGAGAGCGAGCACCGTGACATGCTGAGTCTCTGGGAAAGCAGAGATCCCCAAAGCTGTTGTGCCTGTGGATAGGCTGCAGAGGGATAGTGAAAAACTGCATTAGTTTTCAGGGCTGGCACCTTCCCTGTGGGAGAAGGAGCCGAAAGTTTTCTTTTTCAGAAAAAAGCTTCTGCCGAGAGCGAGCACCGTGACATGCTGAGTCTCTGGGAAAGCAGAGATCCCCAAAGCTGTTGTGCCTGTGGATAGGCTGCAGAGGGATAGTGCATACCAGCAAGATCTTTCAGGGCTAGCACCTTCCTTGTGGGAGAAGGAGCCAGACGTTTGCCTTCTCAGAAAAAGCTTCTGCCGAGAACGAGCACCGTGACATGCTGAGTCTCTGGGAAAGCAGAGATCCCCAAAGCTGTTGTGCCTGTGGATAGGCTGCAGAGGGATAGTGAAAAACTGCATTAGTTTTCAGGGCTGGCACCTTCCCTGTGGGAGAAGGAGCCGTAAGTTTGCCTTTTCAGAAAAAAGCTTCTGCCGAGAGCGAGCACCGTGACATGCTGAGTCTCTGGGAAAGCAGAGATCCCCAAAGCTGTTGTGCCTGTGGATAGGCTGCAGAGGGATAGTGCATACTAGCAAGATCTTTCAGGGCTAGCACCTTCCTTGTGGGAGAAGGAGCCGAAAGTTTTCTTTTTCAGAAAAAGGCTCTGGCAAGAGTGAGCACCGTGACATGCTGAGTCTCTGGGAAAGCAGAGATCCCCAAAGCTGTTGTGCCTGTGGATAGGCTGCAGAGGGATAGTGCATACTAGCAAGATCTTTCAGGTCTAGCACCTTCCTTGTGGGAGAAGGAGCCGAAAGTTTTCTTTTTCAGAAAAAGGCTCTGGCAAGAGTGAGCACCGTGACATGCTGAGTCTCTGGGAAAGCAGAGATCCCCAAAGCTGTTGTGCCTGTGGATAGGCTGCAGAGGGATAGTGCATACTAGCAAGATCTTTCAGGGCTAGCACCTTCCTTGTGGGAGAAGGAGCCGAAAGTTTTCTTTTTCAGAAAAAGGCTCTGGCAAGAGTGAGCACCGTGACATGCTGAGTCTCTGGGAAAGCAGAGATCCCCAAAGCTGTTGTGCCTGTGGATAGGCTGCAGAGGGATAGTGAATACCAGCAAGATCTTTCAGGGCTAGCACCTTCCTTGTGGGAGAAGGAGCCAGACGTTTGCCTTCTCAGAAAAAGCTTCTGCCGAGAACGAGCACCGTGACATGCTGAGTCTCTGGGAAAGCAGAGATCCCCAAAGCTGTTGCGGCTAAAGATAGGCTGCAGAGGGATAGTGAAAAACTGCATTAGTTTTCAGGGCTGGCACCTTCCCTGTGGGAGAAGGAGCCGAAAGTTTTCTTTTTCAGAAAAAAGCTTCTGCCGAGAGCGAGCACCGTGACATGCTGAGTCTCTGGGAAAGCAGAGATCCCCAAAGCTGTTGTGCCTGTGGATAGGCTGCAGAGGGATAGTGCATACTAGCAAGATCTTTCAGGGCTAGCACCTTCCTTGTGGGAGAAGGAGCCAGACGTTTGCCTTCTCAGAAAAAGCTTCTGCCGAGAACGAGCACCGTGACATGCTGAGTCTCTGGGAAAGCAGATATCCCCAAAGCTGTTGTGCCTGTGGATAGGCTGCAGAGGGATAGTGAAAAACTGCATTAGTTTTCAGGGTTGGCACCTTCCCTGTGGGAGAAGGAGCCGAAAGTTTTCTTTTTCAGAAAAAAGCTTCTGCCGAGAACGAGCACCGTGACATGCTGAGTCTCTGGGAAAGCAGAGATCCCAAAAGCTGTTGTGCCTGTGGATAGGCTGCAGAGGGATAGTGAAAAACTGCATTAGTTTTCAGGGCTGGCACCTTCCCTGTGGGAGAAGGAGCCGAAAGTTTTCTTTTTCAGAAAAAAGCTTCTGCCGAGAGCGAGCACCGTGACATGCTGAGTCTCTGGGAAAGCAGAGATCCCCAAAGCTGTTGTGCCTGTGGATAGGCTGCAGAGGGATAGTGCATACCAGCAAGATCTTTCAGGGCTAGCACCTTCCTTGTGGGAGAAGGAGCCAGACGTTTGCCTTCTCAGAAAAAGCTTCTGCCGAGAACGAGCACCGTGACATGCTGAGTCTCTGGGAAAGCAGAGATCCCCAAAGCTGTTGTGCCTGTGGATAGGCTGCAGAGGGATAGTGAAAAACTGCATTAGTTTTCAGGGCTGGCACCTTCCCTGTGGGAGAAGGAGCCGTAAGTTTGCCTTTTCAGAAAAAAGCTTCTGCCGAGAGCGAGCACCGTGACATGCTGAGTCTCTGGGAAAGCAGAGATCCCCAAAGCTGTTGTGCCTGTGGATAGGCTGCAGAGGGATAGTGCATACTAGCAAGATCTTTCAGGGCTAGCACCTTCCTTGTGGGAGAAGGAGCCAGACGTTTGCCTTCTCAGAAAAAGCTTCTGCCGAGAACGAGCACCGTGACATGCTGAGTCTCTGGGAAAGCAGAGATCCCCAAAGCTGTTGTGCCTGTGGATAGGCTGCAGAGGGATAGTGCATACCAGCAAGATCTTTCAGGGCTAGCACCTTCCTTGTGGGAGAAGGAGCTAGAGGTTTGCCTTCTCAGAAAAAGCTTCTGCCGAGAACGAGCACCGTGACATGCTGAGTCTCTGGGAAAGCAGAGATCCCCAAAGCTGTTGTGCCTGTGGATAGGCTGCAGAGGGATAGTGAAAAACTGCATTAGTTTTCAGGGCTGGCACCTTCCCTGTGGGAGAAGGAGCCGAAAGTTTTCTTTTTCAGAAAAAGGCTCTGGCAAGAGTGAGCACCGTGACATGCTGAGTCTCTGGGAAAGCAGAGATCCCCAAAGCTGTTGTGCCTGTGGATAGGCTGCAGAGGGATAGTGAAAAACTGCATTAGTTTTCAGGGCTGGCACCTTCCCTGTGGGAGAAGGAGCCGAAAGTTTTCTTTTTCAGAAAAAAGCTTCTGCCGAGAGCGAGCACCGTGACATGCTGAGTCTCTTGGAAAGCAGAGATCCCCAAAGCTGTTGTGCCTGTGGATAGGCTGCAGAGGGATAGTGAATACCAGCAAGATCTTTCAGGGCTAGCACCTTCCTTGTGGGAGAAGGAGCCAGACGTTTGCCTTCTCAGAAAAAGCTTCTGCCGAGAACGAGCACCGTGACATGCTGAGTCTCTGGGAAAGCAGAGATCCCCAAAGCTGTTGTGCCTGTGGATAGGCTGCAGAGGGATAGTGAAAAACTGCATTAGTTTTCAGGGCTGGCACCTTCCCTGTGGGAGAAGGAGCCGTAAGTTTGCCTTTTCAGAAAAAAGCTTCTGCCGAGAGCGAGCACCGTGACATGCTGAGTCTCTGGGAAAGCAGAGATCCCCAAAGCTGTTGTGCCTGTGGATAGGCTGCAGAGGGATAGTGCATACTAGCAAGTTCTTTCAGGGCTAGCACCTTCCTTGTGGGAGAAGGAGCCGAAAGTTTTCTTTTTCAGAAAAAGGCTCTGGCAAGAGTGAGCACCGTGACATGCTGAGTCTCTGGGAAAGCAGAGATCCCCAAAGCTGTTGTGCCTGTGGATAGGCTGCAGAGGGATAGTGAAAAACTGCATTAGTTTTCAGGGCTGGCACCTTCCCTGTGGGAGAAGGAGCCGAAAGTTTTCTTTTTCAGAAAAAAGCTTCTGCCGAGAGCGAGCACCGTGACATGCTGAGTTTCTGGGAAAGCAGAGATCCCCAAAGCTGTTGTGCCTGTGGATAGGCTGCAGAGGGATAGTGAAAAACTGCATTAGTTTTCAGGGCTGGCACCTTCCTTGTGGGAGAAGGAGCCGAAAGTTTTCTTTTTCAGAAAAAGGCTCTGGCAAGAGTGAGCACCGTGACATGCTGAGTCTCTGGGAAAGCAGAGATCCCCAAAGCTGTTGTGCCTGTGGATAGGCTGCAGAGGGATAGTGCATACTAGCAAGATCTTTCAGGGCTAGCACCTTCCTTGTGGGAGAAGGAGCCGAAAGTTTTCTTTTTCAGAAAAAGGCTCTGGCAAGAGTGAGCACCGTGACATGCTGAGTCTCTGGGAAAGCAGAGATCCCCAAAGCTGTTGTGCCTGTGGATAGGCTGCAGAGGGATAGTGAATACCAGCAAGACCTTTCAGGGCTAGCACCTTCCTTGTGGGAGAAGGAGCCAGACGTTTGCCTTCTCAGAAAAAGCTTCTGCCGAGAACGAGCACCGTGACATGCTGAGTCTCTGGGAAAGCAGAGATCCCCAAAGCTGTTGTGCCTGTGGATAGGCTGCAGAGGGATAGTGAAAAACTGCATTAGTTTTCAGGGCTGGCACCTTCCCTGTGGGAGAAGGAGCCGAAAGTTTTCTTTTTCAGAAAAAAGCTTCTGCCGAGAGCGAGCACCGTGACATGCTGAGTCTCTGGGAAAGCAGAGATCCCAAAAGCTGTTGTGCCTGTGGATAGGCTGCAGAGGGATAGTGAAAAACTGCATTAGTTTTCAGGGCTGGCACCTTCCCTGTGGGAGAAGGAGCCGAAAGTTTTCTTTTTCAGAAAAAAGCTTCTGCCGAGAGCGAGCACCGTGACATGCTGAGTCTCTGGGAAAGCAGAGATCCCCAAAGCTGTTGTGCCTGTGGATAGGCTGCAGAGGGATAGTGCATACCAGCAAGATCTTTCAGGGCTAGCACCTTCCTTGTGGGAGAAGGAGCCAGACGTTTGCCTTCTCAGAAAAAGCTTCTGCCGAGAACGAGCACCGTGACATGCTGAGTCTCTGGGAAAGCAGAGATCCCCAAAGCTGTTGTGCCTGTGGATAGGCTGCAGAGGGATAGTGAAAAACTGCATTAGTTTTCAGGGCTGGCACCTTCCCTGTGGGAGAAGGAGCCGTAAGTTTGCCTTTTCAGAAAAAAGCTTCTGCCGAGAGCGAGCACCGTGACATGCTGAGTCTCTGGGAAAGCAGAGATCCCCAAAGCTGTTGTGCCTGTGGATAGGCTGCAGAGGGATAGTGAAAAACTGCATTAGTTTTCAGGGCTGGCACCTTCCCTGTGGGAGAAGGAGCCGAAAGTTTTCTTTTTCAGAAAAAGGCTCTGGCAAGAGTGAGCACCGTGACATGCTGAGTCTCTGGGAAAGCAGAGATCCCCAAAGCTGTTGTGCCTGTGGATAGGCTGCAGAGGGATAGTGAAAAACTGCATTAGTTTTCAGGGCTGGCACCTTCCCTGTGGGAGAAGGAGCCGAAAGTTTTCTTTTTCAGAAAAAAGCTTCTGCCGAGAGCGAGCACCGTGACATGCTGAGTCTCTGGGAAAGCAGAGATCCCCAAAGCTGTTGTGCCTGTGGATAGGCTGCAGAGGGATAGTGAATACCAGCAAGATCTTTCAGGGCTAGCACCTTCCTTGTGGGAGAAGGAGCCAGACGTTTGCCTTCTCAGAAAAAGCTTCTGCCGAGAACGAGCACCGTGACATGCTGAGTCTCTGGGAAAGCAGAGATCCCCAAAGCTGTTGTGCCTGTGGATAGGCTGCAGAGGGATAGTGAAAAACTGCATTAGTTTTCAGGGCTGGCACCTTCCCTGTGGGAGAAGGAGCCGAAAGTTTTCTTTTTCAGAAAAAAGCTTCTGCCGAGAGCGAGCACCGTGACATGCTGAGTCTCTGGGAAAGCAGAGATCCCCAAAGCTGTTGTGCCTGTGGATAGGCTGCAGAGGGATAGTGCATACCAGCAAGATCTTTCAGGGCTAGCACCTTCCTTGTGGGAGAAGGAGCCAGACGTTTGCCTTCTCAGAAAAAGCTTCTGCCGAGAACGAGCACCGTGACATGCTGAGTCTCTGGGAAAGCAGAGATCCCCAAAGCTGTTGTGCCTGTGGATAGGCTGCAGAGGGATAGTGAAAAACTGCATTAGTTTTCAGGGCTGGCACCTTCCCTGTGGGAGAAGGAGCCGTAAGTTTGCCTTTTCAGAAAAAAGCTTCTGCCGAGAGCGAGCACCGTGACATGCTGAGTCTCTGGGAAAGCAGAGATCCCCAAAGCTGTTGTGCCTGTGGATAGGCTGCAGAGGGATAGTGAAAAACTGCATTAGTTTTCAGGGCTGGCACCTTCCCTGTGGGAGAAGGAGCCGAAAGTTTTCTTTTTCAGAAAAAGGCTCTGGCTAGAGTGAGCACCGTGACATGCTGAGTCTCTGGGAAAGCAGAGATCCCCAAAGCTGTTGTGCCTGTGGATAGGCTGCAGAGGGATAGTGAAAAACTGCATTAGTTTTCAGGGCTGGCACCTTCCCTGTGGGAGAAGGAGCCGAAAGTTTTCTTTTTCAGAAAAAAGCTTCTGCCGAGAGCGAGCACCGTGACATGCTGAGTCTCTGGGAAAGCAGAGATCCCCAAAGCTGTTGTGCCTGTGGATAGGCTGCAGAGGGATAGTGAATACCAGCAAGATCTTTCAGGGCTAGCACCTTCCTTGTGGGAGAAGGAGCCAGACGTTTGCCTTCTCAGAAAAAGCTTCTGCCGAGAACGAGCACCGTGACATGCTGAGTCTCTGGGAAAGCAGAGATCCCCAAAGCTGTTGTGCCTGTAGATAGGCTGCAGAGGGATAGTGAAAAACTGCATTAGTTTTCAGGGCTGGCACCTTCCCTGTGGGAGAAGGAGCCGAAAGTTTTCTTTTTCAGAAAAAGGCTCTGGCAAGAGTGAGCACCGTGACATGCTGAGTCTCTGGGAAAGCAGAGATCCCCAAAGCTGTTGTGCCTGTGGATAGGCTGCAGAGGGATAGTGAAAAACTGCATTAGTTTTCAGGGCTGGCACCTTCCCTGTGGGAGAAGGAGCCGAAAGTTTTCTTTTTCAGAAAAAAGCTTCTGCCGAGAGCGAGCACCGTGACATGCTGAGTTTCTGGGAAAGCAGAGATCCCCAAAGCTGTTGTGCCTGTGGATAGGCTGCAGAGGGATAGTGAAAAACTGCATTAGTTTTCAGGGCTGGCACCTTCCCTGTGGGAGAAGGAGCCGAAAGTTTTCTTTTTCAGAAAAAAGCTTCTGCCGAGAGCGAGCACCGTGACATGCTGAGTCTCTGGGAAAGCAGAGATCCCCAAAGCTGTTGTGCCTGTGGATAGGCTGCAGAGGGATAGTGAATACCAGCAAGATCTTTCAGGGCTAGCACCTTCCTTGTGGGAGAAGGAGCCAGACGTTTGCCTTCTCAGAAAAAGCTTCTGCCGAGAACGAGCACCGTGACATGCTGAGTCTCTGGGAAAGCAGAGATCCCCAAAGCTGTTGTGCCTGTGGATAGGCTGCAGAGGGATAGTGCATACTAGCAAGATCTTTCAGGGCTAGCACCTTCCTTGTGGGAGAAGGAGCCAGACGTTTGCCTTCTCAGAAAAAGCTTCTGCCGAGAACGAGCACCGTGACATGCTGAGTCTCTGGGAAAGCAGAGATCCCAAAAGCTGTTGTGCCTGTGGATAGGCTGCAGAGGGATAGTGAAAAACTGCATTAGTTTTCAGGGCTGGCACCTTCCCTGTGGGAGAAGGAGACGTAAGTTTGCCTTTTCAGAAAAAAGCTTCTGCCGAGAGCGAGCACCGTGACATGCTGAGTCTCTGGGAAAGCAGAGATCCCCAAAGCTGTTGTGCCTGTGGATAGGCTGCAGAGGGATAGTGCATACCAGCAAGATCTTTCAGGGCTAGCACCTTCCTTGTGGGAGAAGGAGCTAGAGGTTTGCCTTCTCAGAAAAAGCTTCTGCCGAGAACGAGCACCGTGACATGCTGAGTCTCTGGGAAAGCAGAGATCCCCAAAGCTGTTGTGCCTGTGGATAGGCTGCAGAGGGATAGTGAAAAACTGCATTAGTTTTCAGGGCTGGCACCTTCCCTGTGGGAGAAGGAGCCGAAAGTTTTCTTTTTCAGAAAAAGGCTCTGGCAAGAGTGAGCACCGTGACATGCTGAGTCTCTGGGAAAGCAGAGATCCCCAAAGCTGTTGTGCCTGTGGATAGGCTGCAGAGGGATAGTGAAAAACTGCATTAGTTTTCAGGGCTGGCACCTTCCCTGTGGGAGAAGGAGCCGAAAGTTTTCTTTTTCAGAAAAAAGCTTCTGCCGAGAGCGAGCACCGTGACATGCTGAGTCTCTGGGAAAGCAGAGATCCCCAAAGCTGTTGTGCCTGTGGATAGGCTGCAGAGGGATAGTGAATACCAGCAAGATCTTTCAGGGCTAGCACCTTCCTTGTGGGAGAAGGAGCCAGACGTTTGCCTTCTCAGAAAAAGCTTCTGCCGAGAACGAGCACCGTGACATGCTGAGTCTCTGGGAAAGCAGAGATCCCCAAAGCTGTTGTGCCTGTGGATAGGCTGCAGAGGGATAGTGAAAAACTGCATTAGTTTTCAGGGTTGGCACCTTCCCTGTGGGAGAAGGAGCCGAAAGTTTTCTTTTTCAGAAAAAGGCTCTGGCAAGAGTGAGCACCGTGACATGCTGAGTCTCTGGGAAAGCAGAGATCCCCAAAGCTGTTGTGCCTGTGGATAGGCTGCAGAGGGATAGTGAAAAACTGCATTAGTTTTCAGGGCTGGCACCTTCCCTGTGGGAGAAGGAGCCGAAAGTTTTCTTTTTCAGAAAAAAGCTTCTGCCGAGAGCGAGCACCGTGACATGCTGAGTTTCTGGGAAAGCAGAGATCCCCAAAGCTGTTGTGCCTGTGGATAGGCTGCAGAGGGATAGTGAAAAACTGCATTAGTTTTCAGGGTTGGCACCTTCCCTGTGGGAGAAGGAGCCGAAAGTTTTCTTTTTCAGAAAAAGGCTCTGGCAAGAGTGAGCACCGTGACATGCTGAGTCTCTGGGAAAGCAGAGATCCCCAAAGCTGTTGTGCCTGTGGATAGGCTGCAGAGGGATAGTGCATACTAGCAAGATCTTTCAGGGCTAGCACCTTCCTTGTGGGAGAAGGAGCCGAAAGTTTTCTTTTTCAGAAAAAGGCTCTGGCAAGAGTGAGCACCGTGACATGCTGAGTCTCTGGGAAAGCAGAGATCCCCAAAGCTGTTGTGCCTGTGGATAGGCTGCAGAGGGATAGTGAATACCAGCAAGACCTTTCAGGGCTAGCACCTTCCTTGTGGGAGAAGGAGCCAGACGTTTGCCTTCTCAGAAAAAGCTTCTGCCGAGAACGAGCACCGTGACATGCTGAGTCTCTGGGAAAGCAGAGATCCCCAAAGCTGTTGTGCCTGTGGATAGGCTGCAGAGGGATAGTGAAAAACTGCATTAGTTTTCAGGGCTGGCACCTTCCCTGTGGGAGAAGGAGCCGAAAGTTTTCTTTTTCAGAAAAAAGCTTCTGCCGAGAGCGAGCACCGTGACATGCTGAGTCTCTGGGAAAGCAGAGATCCCAAAAGCTGTTGTGCCTGTGGATAGGCTGCAGAGGGATAGTGAAAAACTGCATTAGTTTTCAGGGCTGGCACCTTCCCTGTGGGAGAAGGAGCCGAAAGTTTTCTTTTTCAGAAAAAAGCTTCTGCCGAGAGCGAGCACCGTGACATGCTGAGTCTCTGGGAAAGCAGAGATCCCCAAAGCTGTTGTGCCTGTGGATAGGCTGCAGAGGGATAGTGCATACCAGCAAGATCTTTCAGGGCTAGCACCTTCCTTGTGGGAGAAGGAGCCAGACGTTTGCCTTCTCAGAAAAAGCTTCTGCCGAGAACGAGCACCGTGACATGCTGAGTCTCTGGGAAAGCAGAGATCCCCAAAGCTGTTGTGCCTGTGGATAGGCTGCAGAGGGATAGTGAAAAACTGCATTAGTTTTCAGGGCTGGCACCTTCCCTGTGGGAGAAGGAGCCGAAAGTTTTCTTTTTCAGAAAAAGGCTCTGGCAAGAGCGAGCACCGTGACATGCTGAGTCTCTGGGAAAGCAGAGATCCCCAAAGCTGTTGTGCCTGTGGATAGGCTGCAGAGGGATAGTGAATACCAGCAAGATCTTTCAGGGCTAGCACCTTCCTTGTGGGAGAAGGAGCCAGACGTTTGCCTTCTCAGAAAAAGCTTCTGCCGAGAACGAGCACCGTGACATGCTGAGTCTCTGGGAAAGCAGAGATCCCCAAAGCTGTTGTGCCTGTAGATAGGCTGCAGAGGGATAGTGAAAAACTGCATTAGTTTTCAGGGCTGGCACCTTCCCTGTGGGAGAAGGAGCCGAAAGTTTTCTTTTTCAGAAAAAGGCTCTGGCAAGAGTGAGCACCGTGACATGCTGAGTCTCTGGGAAAGCAGAGATCCCCAAAGCTGTTGTGCCTGTGGATAGGCTGCAGAGGGATAGTGAAAAACTGCATTAGTTTTCAGGGCTGGCACCTTCCCTGTGGGAGAAGGAGCCGAAAGTTTTCTTTTTCAGAAAAAAGCTTCTGCCGAGAGCGAGCACCGTGACATGCTGAGTTTCTGGGAAAGCAGAGATCCCCAAAGCTGTTGTGCCTGTGGATAGGCTGCAGAGGGATAGTGAAAAACTGCATTAGTTTTCAGGGCTGGCACCTTCCCTGTGGGAGAAGGAGCCGAAAGTTTTCTTTTTCAGAAAAAAGCTTCTGCCGAGAGCGAGCACCGTGACATGCTGAGTCTCTGGGAAAGCAGAGATCCCCAAAGCTGTTGTGCCTGTGGATAGGCTGCAGAGGGATAGTGAATACCAGCAAGATCTTTCAGGGCTAGCACCTTCCTTGTGGGAGAAGGAGCCAGACGTTTGCCTTCTCAGAAAAAGCTTCTGCCGAGAACGAGCACCGTGACATGCTGAGTCTCTGGGAAAGCAGAGATCCCCAAAGCTGTTGTGCCTGTGGATAGGCTGCAGAGGGATAGTGCATACTAGCAAGATCTTTCAGGGCTAGCACCTTCCTTGTGGGAGAAGGAGCCAGACGTTTGCCTTCTCAGAAAAAGCTTCTGCCGAGAACGAGCACCGTGACATGCTGAGTCTCTGGGAAAGCAGAGATCCCAAAAGCTGTTGTGCCTGTGGATAGGCTGCAGAGGGATAGTGAAAAACTGCATTAGTTTTCAGGGCTGGCACCTTCCCTGTGGGAGAAGGAGACGTAAGTTTGCCTTTTCAGAAAAAAGCTTCTGCCGAGAGCGAGCACCGTGACATGCTGAGTCTCTGGGAAAGCAGAGATCCCCAAAGCTGTTGTGCCTGTGGATAGGCTGCAGAGGGATAGTGCATACCAGCAAGATCTTTCAGGGCTAGCACCTTCCTTGTGGGAGAAGGAGCTAGAGGTTTGCCTTCTCAGAAAAAGCTTCTGCCGAGAACGAGCACCGTGACATGCTGAGTCTCTGGGAAAGCAGAGATCCCCAAAGCTGTTGTGCCTGTGGATAGGCTGCAGAGGGATAGTGAAAAACTGCATTAGTTTTCAGGGCTGGCACCTTCCCTGTGGGAGAAGGAGCCGAAAGTTTTCTTTTTCAGAAAAAGGCTCTGGCAAGAGTGAGCACCGTGACATGCTGAGTCTCTGGGAAAGCAGAGATCCCCAAAGCTGTTGTGCCTGTGGATAGGCTGCAGAGGGATAGTGAAAAACTGCATTAGTTTTCAGGGCTGGCACCTTCCCTGTGGGAGAAGGAGCCGAAAGTTTTCTTTTTCAGAAAAAAGCTTCTGCCGAGAGCGAGCACCGTGACATGCTGAGTCTCTGGGAAAGCAGAGATCCCCAAAGCTGTTGTGCCTGTGGATAGGCTGCAGAGGGATAGTGAATACCAGCAAGATCTTTCAGGGCTAGCACCTTCCTTGTGGGAGAAGGAGCCAGACGTTTGCCTTCTCAGAAAAAGCTTCTGCCGAGAACGAGCACCGTGACATGCTGAGTCTCTGGGAAAGCAGAGATCCCCAAAGCTGTTGTGCCTGTGGATAGGCTGCAGAGGGATAGTGAAAAACTGCATTAGTTTTCAGGGTTGGCACCTTCCCTGTGGGAGAAGGAGCCGAAAGTTTTCTTTTTCAGAAAAAGGCTCTGGCAAGAGTGAGCACCGTGACATGCTGAGTCTCTGGGAAAGCAGAGATCCCCAAAGCTGTTGTGCCTGTGGATAGGCTGCAGAGGGATAGTGAAAAACTGCATTAGTTTTCAGGGCTGGCACCTTCCCTGTGGGAGAAGGAGCCGAAAGTTTTCTTTTTCAGAAAAAAGCTTCTGCCGAGAGCGAGCACCGTGACATGCTGAGTTTCTGGGAAAGCAGAGATCCCCAAAGCTGTTGTGCCTGTGGATAGGCTGCAGAGGGATAGTGAAAAACTGCATTAGTTTTCAGGGCTGGCACCTTCCCTGTGGGAGAAGGAGCCGAAAGTTTTCTTTTTCAGAAAAAAGCTTCTGCCGAGAGCGAGCACCGTGACATGCTGAGTCTCTGGGAAAGCAGAGATCCCCAAAGCTGTTGTGCCTGTGGATAGGCTGCAGAGGGATAGTGAATACCAGCTAGATCTTTCAGGGCTAGCACCTTCCTTGTGGGAGAAGGAGCCAGACGTTTGCCTTCTCAGAAAAAGCTTCTGCCGAGAACGAGCACCGTGAAATGCTGAGTCTCTGGGAAAGCAGAGATCCCCAAAGCTGTTGTGCCTGTGGATAGGCTGCAGAGGGATAGTGCATACTAGCAAGATCTTTCAGGGCTAGCACCTTCCTTGTGGGAGAAGGAGCCAGACGTTTGCCTTCTCAGAAAAAGCTTCTGCCGAGAACGAGCACCGTGACATGCTGAGTCTCTGGGAAAGCAGAGATCCCAAAAGCTGTTGTGCCTGTGGATAGGCTGCAGAGGGATAGTGAAAAACTGCATTAGTTTTCAGGGTTGGCACCTTCCCTGTGGGAGAAGGAGCCGAAAGTTTTCTTTTTCAGAAAAAAGCTTCTGCCGAGAGCGAGCACCGTGACATGCTGAGTCTCTGGGAAAGCAGAGATCCCAAAAGCTGTTGTGCCTGTGGATAGGCTGCAGAGGGATAGTGAAAAACTGCATTAGTTTTCAGGGCTGGCACCTTCCCTGTGGGAGAAGGAGCCGAAAGTTTTCTTTTTCAGAAAAAAGCTTCTGCCGAGAGCGAGCACCGTGACATGCTGAGTCTCTGGGAAAGCAGAGATCCCCAAAGCTGTTGTGCCTGTGGATAGGCTGCAGAGGGATAGTGCATACCAGCAAGATCTTTCAGGGCTAGCACCTTCCTTGTGGGAGAAGGAGCCAGACGTTTGCCTTCTCAGAAAAAGCTTCTGCCGAGAACGAGCACCGTGACATGCTGAGTCTCTGGGAAAGCAGAGATCCCCGAAGCTGTTGTGCCTGTGGATAGGCTGCAGAGGGATAGTGAAAAACTGCATTAGTTTTCAGGGTTGGCACCTTCCCTGTGGGAGAAGGAGCCGAAAGTTTTCTTTTTCAGAAAAAGGCTCTGGCAAGAGTGAGCACCGTGACATGCTGAGTCTCTGGGAAAGCAGAGATCCCCAAAGCTGTTGTGCCTGTGGATAGGCTGCAGAGGGATAGTGAAAAACTGCATTAGTTTTCAGGGCTGGCACCTTCCCTGTGGGAGAAGGAGCCGAAAGTTTTCTTTTTCAGAAAAAAGCTTCTGCCGAGAGCGAGCACCGTGACATGCTGAGTTTCTGGGAAAGCAGAGATCCCCAAAGCTGTTGTGCCTGTGGATAGGCTGCAGAGGGATAGTGAAAAACTGCATTAGTTTTCAGGGCTGGCACCTTCCCTGTGGGAGAAGGAGCCGAAAGTTTTCTTTTTCAGAAAAAAGCTTCTGCCGAGAGCGAGCACCGTGACATGCTGAGTCTCTGGGAAAGCAGAGATCCCCAAAGCTGTTGTGCCTGTGGATAGGCTGCAGAGGGATAGTGAATACCAGCAAGATCTTTCAGGGCTAGCACCTTCCTTGTGGGAGAAGGAGCCAGACGTTTGCCTTCTCAGAAAAAGCTTCTGCCGAGAACGAGCACCGTGACATGCTGAGTCTCTGGGAAAGCAGAGATCCCCAAAGCTGTTGTGCCTGTGGATAGGCTGCAGAGGGATAGTGCATACTAGCAAGATCTTTCAGGGCTAGCACCTTCCTTGTGGGAGAAGGAGCCAGACGTTTGCCTTCTCAGAAAAAGCTTCTGCCGAGAGCGAGCACCGTGACATGCTGAGTCTCTGGGAAAGCAGAGATCCCCAAAGCTGTTGTGCCTGTGGATAGGCTGCAGAGGGATAGTGAATACCAGCAAGATCTTTCAGGGCTAGCACCTTCCTTGTGGGAGAAGGAGCCAGACGTTTGCCTTCTCAGAAAAAGCTTCTGCCGAGAACGAGCACCGTGACATGCTGAGTCTCTGGGAAAGCAGAGATCCCCAAAGCTGTTGTGCCTGTGGATAGGCTGCAGAGGGATAGTGCATACTAGCAAGATCTTTCAGGGCTAGCACCTTCCTTGTGGGAGAAGGAGCCAGACGTTTGCCTTCTCAGAAAAAGCTTCTGCCGAGAACGAGCACCGTGACATGCTGAGTCTCTGGGAAAGCAGAGATCCCAAAAGCTGTTGTGCCTGTGGATAGGCTGCAGAGGGATAGTGAAAAACTGCATTAGTTTTCAGGGCTGGCACCTTCCCTGTGGGAGAAGGAGACGTAAGTTTGCCTTTTCAGAAAAAAGCTTCTGCCGAGAGCGAGCACCGTGACATGCTGAGTCTCTGGGAAAGCAGAGATCCCCAAAGCTGTTGTGCCTGTGGATAGGCTGCAGAGGGATAGTGCATACCAGCAAGATCTTTCAGGGCTAGCACCTTCCTTGTGGGAGAAGGAGCTAGAGGTTTGCCTTCTCAGAAAAAGCTTCTGCCGAGAACGAGCACCGTGACATGCTGAGTCTCTGGGAAAGCAGAGATCCCCAAAGCTGTTGTGCCTGTGGATAGGCTGCAGAGGGATAGTGAAAAACTGCATTAGTTTTCAGGGCTGGCACCTTCCCTGTGGGAGAAGGAGCCGAAAGTTTTCTTTTTCAGAAAAAGGCTCTGGCAAGAGTGAGCACCGTGACATGCTGAGTCTCTGGGAAAGCAGAGATCCCCAAAGCTGTTGTGCCTGTGGATAGGCTGCAGAGGGATAGTGAAAAACTGCATTAGTTTTCAGGGCTGGCACCTTCCCTGTGGGAGAAGGAGCCGAAAGTTTTCTTTTTCAGAAAAAAGCTTCTGCCGAGAGCGAGCACGGTGACATGCTGAGTCTCTGGGAAAGCAGAGATCCCCAAAGCTGTTGTGCCTGTGGATAGGCTGCAGAGGGATAGTGAATACCAGCAAGATCTTTCAGGGCTAGCACCTTCCTTGTGGGAGAAGGAGCCAGACGTTTGCCTTCTCAGAAAAAGCTTCTGCCGAGAACGAGCACCGTGACATGCTGAGTCTCTGGGAAAGCAGAGATCCCCAAAGCTGTTGTGCCTGTGGATAGGCTGCAGAGGGATAGTGAAAAACTGCATTAGTTTTCAGGGTTGGCACCTTCCCTGTGGGAGAAGGAGCCGAAAGTTTTCTTTTTCAGAAAAAGGCTCTGGCAAGAGTGAGCACCGTGACATGCTGAGTCTCTGGGAAAGCAGAGATCCCCAAAGCTGTTGTGCCTGTGGATAGGCTGCAGAGGGATAGTGAAAAACTGCATTAGTTTTCAGGGCTGGCACCTTCCCTGTGGGAGAAGGAGACGAAAGTTTTCTTTTTCAGAAAAAAGCTTCTGCCGAGAGCGAGCACCGTGACATGCTGAGTTTCTGGGAAAGCAGAGATCCCCAAAGCTGTTGTGCCTGTGGATAGGCTGCAGAGGGATAGTGAAAAACTGCATTAGTTTTCAGGGCTGGCACCTTCCCTGTGGGAGAAGGAGCCGAAAGTTTTCTTTTTCAGAAAAAAGCTTCTGCCGAGAGCGAGCACCGTGACATGCTGAGTCTCTGGGAAAGCAGAGATCCCCAAAGCTGTTGTGCCTGTGGATAGGCTGCAGAGGGATAGTGAATACCAGCAAGATCTTTCAGGGCTAGCACCTTCCTTGTGGGAGAAGGAGCCAGACGTTTGCCTTCTCAGAAAAAGCTTCTGCCGAGAACGAGCACCGTGACATGCTGAGTCTCTGGGAAAGCAGAGATCCCAAAAGCTGTTGTGCCTGTGGATAGGCTGCAGAGGGATAGTGAAAAACTGCATTAGTTTTCAGGGTTGGCACCTTCCCTGTGGGAGAAGGAGCCGAAAGTTTTCTTTTTCAGAAAAAAGCTTCTGCCGAGAGCGAGCACCGTGACATGCTGAGTCTCTGGGAAAGCAGAGATCCCAAAAGCTGTTGTGCCTGTGGATAGGCTGCAGAGGGATAGTGAAAAACTGCATTAGTTTTCAGGGCTGGCACCTTCCCTGTGGGAGAAGGAGCCGAAAGTTTTCTTTTTCAGAAAAAAGCTTCTGCCGAGAGCGAGCACCGTGACATGCTGAGTCTCTGGGAAAGCAGAGATCCCCAAAGCTGTTGTGCCTGTGGATAGGCTGCAGAGGGATAGTGCATACCAGCAAGATCTTTCAGGGCTAGCACCTTCCTTGTGGGAGAAGGAGCCAGACGTTTGCCTTCTCAGAAAAAGCTTCTGCCGAGAACGAGCACCGTGACATGCTGAGTCTCTGGGAAAGCAGAGATCCCCAAAGCTGTTGTGCCTGTGGATAGGCTGCAGAGGGATAGTGCATACCAGCAAGATCTTTCAGGGCTAGCACCTTCCTTGTGGGAGAAGGAGCTAGAGGTTTGCCTTCTCAGAAAAAGCTTCTGCCGAGAACGAGCACCGTGACATGCTGAGTCTCTGGGAAAGCAGAGATCCCCAAAGCTGTTGTGCCTGTGGATAGGCTGCAGAGGGATAGTGAAAAACTGCATTAGTTTTCAGGGCTGGCACCTTCCCTGTGGGAGAAGGAGCCGAAAGTTTTCTTTTTCAGAAAAAGGCTCTGGCAAGAGTGAGCACCGTGACATGCTGAGTCTCTGGGAAAGCAGAGATCCCCAAAGCTGTTGTGCCTGTGGATAGGCTGCAGAGGGATAGTGAAAAACTGCATTAGTTTTCAGGGCTGGCACCTTCCCTGTGGGAGAAGGAGCCGAAAGTTTTCTTTTTCAGAAAAAAGCTTCTGCCGAGAGCGAGCACCGTGACATGCTGAGTCTCTTGGAAAGCAGAGATCCCCAAAGCTGTTGTGCCTGTGGATAGGCTGCAGAGGGATAGTGAATACCAGCAAGATCTTTCAGGGCTAGCACCTTCCTTGTGGGAGAAGGAGCCAGACGTTTGCCTTCTCAGAAAAAGCTTCTGCCGAGAACGAGCACCGTGACATGCTGAGTCTCTGGGAAAGCAGAGATCCCCAAAGCTGTTGTGCCTGTGGATAGGCTGCAGAGGGATAGTGAAAAACTGCATTAGTTTTCAGGGCTGGCACCTTCCCTGTGGGAGAAGGAGCCGTAAGTTTGCCTTTTCAGAAAAAAGCTTCTGCCGAGAGCGAGCACCGTGACATGCTGAGTCTCTGGGAAAGCAGAGATCCCCAAAGCTGTTGTGCCTGTGGATAGGCTGCAGAGGGATAGTGCATACTAGCAAGTTCTTTCAGGGCTAGCACCTTCCTTGTGGGAGAAGGAGCCGAAAGTTTTCTTTTTCAGAAAAAGGCTCTGGCAAGAGTGAGCACCGTGACATGCTGAGTCTCTGGGAAAGCAGAGATCCCCAAAGCTGTTGTGCCTGTGGATAGGCTGCAGAGGGATAGTGAAAAACTGCATTAGTTTTCAGGGCTGGCACCTTCCCTGTGGGAGAAGGAGCCGAAAGTTTTCTTTTTCAGAAAAAAGCTTCTGCCGAGAGCGAGCACCGTGACATGCTGATTCTCTGGGAAAGCAGAGATCCCCAAAGCTGTTGTGCCTGTGGATAGGCTGCAGAGGGATAGTGCATACTAGCAAGATCTTTCAGGGCTAGCACCTTCCTTGTGGGAGAAGGAGCCGAAAGTTTTCTTTTTCAGAAAAAGGCTCTGGCAAGAGTGAGCACCGTGACATGCTGAGTCTCTGGGAAAGCAGAGATCCCCAAAGCTGTTGTGCCTGTGGATAGGCTGCAGAGGGATAGTGCATACTAGCAAGATCTTTCAGGGCTAGCACCTTCCTTGTGGGAGAAGGAGCCGAAAGTTTTCTTTTTCAGAAAAAGGCTCTGGCAAGAGTGAGCACCGTGACATGCTGAGTCTCTGGGAAAGCAGAGATCCCCAAAGCTGTTGTGCCTGTGGATAGGCTGCAGAGGGATAGTGAATACCAGCAAGACCTTTCAGGGCTAGCACCTTCCTTGTGGGAGAAGGAGCCAGACGTTTGCCTTCTCAGAAAAAGCTTCTGCCGAGAACGAGCACCGTGACATGCTGAGTCTCTGGGAAAGCAGAGATCCCCAAAGCTGTTGTGCCTGTGGATAGGCTGCAGAGGGATAGTGAAAAACTGCATTAGTTTTCAGGGCTGGCACCTTCCCTGTGGGAGAAGGAGCCGAAAGTTTTCTTTTTCAGAAAAAAGCTTCTGCCGAGAGCGAGCACCGTGACATGCTGAGTCTCTGGGAAAGCAGAGATCCCAAAAGCTGTTGTGCCTGTGGATAGGCTGCAGAGGGATAGTGAAAAACTGCATTAGTTTTCAGGGCTGGCACCTTCCCTGTGGGAGAAGGAGCCGAAAGTTTTCTTTTTCAGAAAAAAGCTTCTGCCGAGAGCGAGCACCGTGACCTGCTGAGTCTCTGGGAAAGCAGAGATCCCCAAAGCTGTTGTGCCTGTGGATAGGCTGCAGAGGGATAGTGCATACCAGCAAGATCTTTCAGGGCTAGCACCTTCCTTGTGGGAGAAGGAGCCAGACGTTTGCCTTCTCAGAAAAAGCTTCTGCCGAGAACGAGCACCGTGACATGCTGAGTCTCTGGGAAAGCAGAGATCCCCAAAGCTGTTGTGCCTGTGGATAGGCTGCAGAGGGATAGTGAAAAACTGCATTAGTTTTCAGGGCTGGCACCTTCCCTGTGGGAGAAGGAGCCGTAAGTTTGCCTTTTCAGAAAAAAGCTTCTGCCGAGAGCGAGCACCGTGACATGCTGAGTCTCTGGGAAAGCAGAGATCCCCAAAGCTGTTGTGCCTGTGGATAGGCTGCAGAGGGATAGTGAAAAACTGCATTAGTTTTCAGGGCTGGCACCTTCCCTGTGGGAGAAGGAGCCGAAAGTTTTCTTTTTCAGAAAAAGGCTCTGGCAAGAGTGAGCACCGTGACATGCTGAGTCTCTGGGAAAGCAGAGATCCCCAAAGCTGTTGTGCCTGTGGATAGGCTGCAGAGGGATAGTGAAAAACTGCATTAGTTTTCAGGGCTGGCACCTTCCCTGTGGGAGAAGGAGCCGAAAGTTTTCTTTTTCAGAAAAAAGCTTCTGCCGAGAGCGAGCACCGTGACATGCTGAGTCTCTGGGAAAGCAGAGATCCCCAAAGCTGTTGTGCCTGTGGATAGGCTGCAGAGGGATAGTGAATACCAGCAAGATCTTTCAGGGCTAGCACCTTCCTTGTGGGAGAAGGAGCCAGACGTTTGCCTTCTCAGAAAAAGCTTCTGCCGAGAACGAGCACCGTGACATGCTGAGTCTCTGGGAAAGCAGAGATCCCCAAAGCTGTTGTGCCTGTAGATAGGCTGCAGAGGGATAGTGAAAAACTGCATTAGTTTTCAGGGCTGGCACCTTCCCTGTGGGAGAAGGAGCCGAAAGTTTTCTTTTTCAGAAAAAGGCTCTGGCAAGAGTGAGCACCGTGACATGCTGAGTCTCTGGGAAAGCAGAGATCCCCAAAGCTGTTGTGCCTGTGGATAGGCTGCAGAGGGATAGTGAAAAACTGCATTAGTTTTCAGGGCTGGCACCTTCCCTGTGGGAGAAGGAGCCGAAAGTTTTCTTTTTCAGAAAAAAGCTTCTGCCGAGAGCGAGCACCGTGACATGCTGAGTTTCTGGGAAAGCAGAGATCCCCAAAGCTGTTGTGCCTGTGGATAGGCTGCAGAGGGATAGTGAAAAACTGCATTAGTTTTCAGGGCTGGCACCTTCCCTGTGGGAGAAGGAGCCGAAAGTTTTCTTTTTCAGAAAAAAGCTTCTGCCGAGAGCGAGCACCGTGACATGCTGAGTCTCTGGGAAAGCAGAGATCCCCAAAGCTGTTGTGCCTGTGGATAGGCTGCAGAGGGATAGTGAATACCAGCAAGATCTTTCAGGGCTAGCACCTTCCTTGTGGGAGAAGGAGCCAGACGTTTGCCTTCTCAGAAAAAGCTTCTGCCGAGAACGAGCACCGTGACATGCTGAGTCTCTGGGAAAGCAGAGATCCCCAAAGCTGTTGTGCCTGTGGATAGGCTGCAGAGGGATAGTGCATACTAGCAAGATCTTTCAGGGCTAGCACCTTCCTTGTGGGAGAAGGAGCCAGACGTTTGCCTTCTCAGAAAAAGCTTCTGCCGAGAACGAGCACCGTGACATGCTGAGTCTCTGGGAAAGCAGAGATCCCAAAAGCTGTTGTGCCTGTGGATAGGCTGCAGAGGGATAGTGAAAAACTGCATTAGTTTTCAGGGCTGGCACCTTCCCTGTGGGAGAAGGAGACGTAAGTTTGCCTTTTCAGAAAAAAGCTTCTGCCGAGAGCGAGCACCGTGACATGCTGAGTCTCTGGGAAAGCAGAGATCCCCAAAGCTGTTGTGCCTGTGGATAGGCTGCAGAGGGATAGTGCATACCAGCAAGATCTTTCAGGGCTAGCACCTTCCTTGTGGGAGAAGGAGCTAGAGGTTTGCCTTCTCAGAAAAAGCTTCTGCCGAGAACGAGCACCGTGACATGCTGAGTCTCTGGGAAAGCAGAGATCCCCAAAGCTGTTGTGCCTGTGGATAGGCTGCAGAGGGATAGTGAAAAACTGCATTAGTTTTCAGGGCTGGCACCTTCCCTGTGGGAGAAGGAGCCGAAAGTTTTCTTTTTCAGAAAAAGGCTCTGGCAAGAGTGAGCACCGTGACATGCTGAGTCTCTGGGAAAGCAGAGATCCCCAAAGCTGTTGTGCCTGTGGATAGGCTGCAGAGGGATAGTGAAAAACTGCATTAGTTTTCAGGGCTGGCACCTTCCCTGTGGGAGAAGGAGCCGAAAGTTTTCTTTTTCAGAAAAAAGCTTCTGCCGAGAGCGAGCACCGTGACATGCTGAGTCTCTGGGAAAGCAGAGATCCCCAAAGCTGTTGTGCCTGTGGATAGGCTGCAGAGGGATAGTGAATACCAGCAAGATCTTTCAGGGCTAGCACCTTCCTTGTGGGAGAAGGAGCCAGACGTTTGCCTTCTCAGAAAAAGCTTCTGCCGAGAACGAGCACCGTGACATGCTGAGTCTCTGGGAAAGCAGAGATCCCCAAAGCTGTTGTGCCTGTGGATAGGCTGCAGAGGGATAGTGAAAAACTGCATTAGTTTTCAGGGTTGGCACCTTCCCTGTGGGAGAAGGAGCCGAAAGTTTTCTTTTTCAGAAAAAGGCTCTGGCAAGAGTGAGCACCGTGACATGCTGAGTCTCTGGGAAAGCAGAGATCCCCAAAGCTGTTGTGCCTGTGGATAGGCTGCAGAGGGATAGTGAAAAACTGCATTAGTTTTCAGGGCTGGCACCTTCCCTGTGGGAGAAGGAGCCGAAAGTTTTCTTTTTCAGAAAAAAGCTTCTGCCGAGAGCGAGCACCGTGACATGCTGAGTTTCTGGGAAAGCAGAGATCCCCAAAGCTGTTGTGCCTGTGGATAGGCTGCAGAGGGATAGTGAAAAACTGCATTAGTTTTCAGGGCTGGCACCTTCCCTGTGGGAGAAGGAGCCGAAAGTTTTCTTTTTCAGAAAAAAGCTTCTGCCGAGAGCGAGCACCGTGACATGCTGAGTCTCTGGGAAAGCAGAGATCCCCAAAGCTGTTGTGCCTGTGGATAGGCTGCAGAGGGATAGTGAATACCAGCAAGATCTTTCAGGGCTAGCACCTTCCTTGTGGGAGAAGGAGCCAGACGTTTGCCTTCTCAGAAAAAGCTTCTGCCGAGAACGAGCACCGTGAAATGCTGAGTCTCTGGGAAAGCAGAGATCCCCAAAGCTGTTGTGCCTGTGGATAGGCTGCAGAGGGATAGTGCATACTAGCAAGATCTTTCAGGGCTAGCACCTTCCTTGTGGGAGAAGGAGCCAGACGTTTGCCTTCTCAGAAAAAGCTTCTGCCGAGAACGAGCACCGTGACATGCTGAGTCTCTGGGAAAGCAGAGATCCCAAAAGCTGTTGTGCCTGTGGATAGGCTGCAGAGGGATAGTGAAAAACTGCATTAGTTTTCAGGGTTGGCACCTTCCCTGTGGGAGAAGGAGCCGAAAGTTTTCTTTTTCAGAAAAAAGCTTCTGCCGAGAGCGAGCACCGTGACATGCTGAGTCTCTGGGAAAGCAGAGATCCCAAAAGCTGTTGTGCCTGTGGATAGGCTGCAGAGGGATAGTGAAAAACAGCATTAGTTTTCAGGGCTGGCACCTTCCCTGTGGGAGAAGGAGCCGAAAGTTTTCTTTTTCAGAAAAAAGCTTCTGCCGAGAGCGAGCACCGTGACATGCTGAGTCTCTGGGAAAGCAGAGATCCCCAAAGCTGTTGTGCCTGTGGATAGGCTGCAGAGGGATAGTGCATACCAGCAAGATCTTTCAGGGCTAGCACCTTCCTTGTGGGAGAAGGAGCCAGACGTTTGCCTTCTCAGAAAAAGCTTCTGCCGAGAACGAGCACCGTGACATGCTGAGTCTCTGGGAAAGCAGAGATCCCCGAAGCTGTTGTGCCTGTGGATAGGCTGCAGAGGGATAGTGAAAAACTGCATTAGTTTTCAGGGTTGGCACCTTCCCTGTGGGAGAAGGAGCCGAAAGTTTTCTTTTTCAGAAAAAGGCTCTGGCAAGAGTGAGCACCGTGACATGCTGAGTCTCTGGGAAAGCAGAGATCCCCAAAGCTGTTGTGCCTGTGGATAGGCTGCAGAGGGATAGTGAAAAACTGCATTAGTTTTCAGGGCTGGCACCTTCCCTGTGGGAGAAGGAGCCGAAAGTTTTCTTTTTCAGAAAAAAGCTTCTGCCGAGAGCGAGCACCGTGACATGCTGAGTTTCTGGGAAAGCAGAGATCCCCAAAGCTGTTGTGCCTGTGGATAGGCTGCAGAGGGATAGTGAAAAACTGCATTAGTTTTCAGGGCTGGCACCTTCCCTGTGGGAGAAGGAGCCGAAAGTTTTCTTTTTCAGAAAAAAGCTTCTGCCGAGAGCGAGCACCGTGACATGCTGAGTCTCTGGGAAAGCAGAGATCCCCAAAGCTGTTGTGCCTGTGGATAGGCTGCAGAGGGATAGTGAATACCAGCAAGATCTTTCAGGGCTAGCACCTTCCTTGTGGGAGAAGGAGCCAGACGTTTGCCTTCTCAGAAAAAGCTTCTGCCGAGAACGAGCACCGTGACATGCTGAGTCTCTGGGAAAGCAGAGATCCCCAAAGCTGTTGTGCCTGTGGATAGGCTGCAGAGGGATAGTGCATACTAGCAAGATCTTTCAGGGCTAGCACCTTCCTTGTGGGAGAAGGAGCCAGACGTTTGCCTTCTCAGAAAAAGCTTCTGCCGAGAGCGAGCACCGTGACATGCTGAGTCTCTGGGAAAGCAGAGATCCCCAAAGCTGTTGTGCCTGTGGATAGGCTGCAGAGGGATAGTGAATACCAGCAAGATCTTTCAGGGCTAGCACCTTCCTTGTGGGAGAAGGAGCCAGACGTTTGCCTTCTCAGAAAAAGCTTCTGCCGAGAACGAGCACCGTGACATGCTGAGTCTCTGGGAAAGCAGAGATCCCCAAAGCTGTTGTGCCTGTGGATAGGCTGCAGAGGGATAGTGCATACTAGCAAGATCTTTCAGGGCTAGCACCTTCCTTGTGGGAGAAGGAGCCAGACGTTTGCCTTCTCAGAAAAAGCTTCTGCCGAGAACGAGCACCGTGACATGCTGAGTCTCTGGGAAAGCAGAGATCCCAAAAGCTGTTGTGCCTGTGGATAGGCTGCAGAGGGATAGTGAAAAACTGCATTAGTTTTCAGGGCTGGCACCTTCCCTGTGGGAGAAGGAGACGTAAGTTTGCCTTTTCAGAAAAAAGCTTCTGCCGAGAGCGAGCACCGTGACATGCTGAGTCTCTGGGAAAGCAGAGATCCCCAAAGCTGTTGTGCCTGTGGATAGGCTGCAGAGGGATAGTGCATACCAGCAAGATCTTTCAGGGCTAGCACCTTCCTTGTGGGAGAAGGAGCTAGAGGTTTGCCTTCTCAGAAAAAGCTTCTGCCGAGAACGAGCACCGTGACATGCTGAGTCTCTGGGAAAGCAGAGATCCCCAAAGCTGTTGTGCCTGTGGATAGGCTGCAGAGGGATAGTGAAAAACTGCATTAGTTTTCAGGGCTGGCACCTTCCCTGTGGGAGAAGGAGCCGAAAGTTTTCTTTTTCAGAAAAAGGCTCTGGCAAGAGTGAGCACCGTGACATGCTGAGTCTCTGGGAAAGCAGAGATCCCCAAAGCTGTTGTGCCTGTGGATAGGCTGCAGAGGGATAGTGAAAAACTGCATTAGTTTTCAGGGCTGGCACCTTCCCTGTGGGAGAAGGAGCCGAAAGTTTTCTTTTTCAGAAAAAAGCTTCTGCCGAGAGCGAGCACCGTGACATGCTGAGTCTCTGGGAAAGCAGAGATCCCCAAAGCTGTTGTGCCTGTGGATAGGCTGCAGAGGGATAGTGAATACCAGCAAGATCTTTCAGGGCTAGCACCTTCCTTGTGGGAGAAGGAGCCAGACGTTTGCCTTCTCAGAAAAAGCTTCTGCCGAGAACGAGCACCGTGACATGCTGAGTCTCTGGGAAAGCAGAGATCCCCAAAGCTGTTGTGCCTGTGGATAGGCTGCAGAGGGATAGTGAAAAACTGCATTAGTTTTCAGGGTTGGCACCTTCCCTGTGGGAGAAGGAGCCGAAAGTTTTCTTTTTCAGAAAAAGGCTCTGGCAAGAGTGAGCACCGTGACATGCTGAGTCTCTGGGAAAGCAGAGATCCCCAAAGCTGTTGTGCCTGTGGATAGGCTGCAGAGGGATAGTGAAAAACTGCATTAGTTTTCAGGGCTGGCACCTTCCCTGTGGGAGAAGGAGCCGAAAGTTTTCTTTTTCAGAAAAAAGCTTCTGCCGAGAGCGAGCACCGTGACATGCTGAGTTTCTGGGAAAGCAGAGATCCCCAAAGCTGTTGTGCCTGTGGATAGGCTGCAGAGGGATAGTGAAAAACTGCATTAGTTTTCAGGGCTGGCACCTTCCCTGTGGGAGAAGGAGCCGAAAGTTTTCTTTTTCAGAAAAAAGCTTCTGCCGAGAGCGAGCACCGTGACATGCTGAGTCTCTGGGAAAGCAGAGATCCCCAAAGCTGTTGTGCCTGTGGATAGGCTGCAGAGGGATAGTGAATACCAGCAAGATCTTTCAGGGCTAGCACCTTCCTTGTGGGAGAAGGAGCCAGACGTTTGCCTTCTCAGAAAAAGCTTCTGCCGAGAACGAGCACCGTGACATGCTGAGTCTCTGGGAAAGCAGAGATCCCCAAAGCTGTTGTGCCTGTGGATAGGCTGCAGAGGGATAGTGCATACTAGCAAGATCTTTCAGGGCTAGCACCTTCCTTGTGGGAGAAGGAGCCAGACGTTTGCCTTCTCAGAAAAAGCTTCTGCCGAGAACGAGCACCGTGACATGCTGAGTCTCTGGGAAAGCAGAGATCCCAAAAGCTGTTGTGCCTGTGGATAGGCTGCAGAGGGATAGTGAAAAACTGCATTAGTTTTCAGGGTTGGCACCTTCCCTGTGGGAGAAGGAGCCGAAAGTTTTCTTTTTCAGAAAAAAGCTTCTGCCGAGAGCGAGCACCGTGACATGCTGAGTCTCTGGGAAAGCAGAGATCCCAAAAGCTGTTGTGCCTGTGGATAGGCTGCAGAGGGATAGTGAAAAACTGCATTAGTTTTCAGGGCTGGCACCTTCCCTGTGGGAGAAGGAGCCGAAAGTTTTCTTTTTCAGAAAAAAGCTTCTGCCGAGAGCGAGCACCGTGACATGCTGAGTCTCTGGGAAAGCAGAGATCCCCAAAGCTGTTGTGCCTGTGGATAGGCTGCAGAGGGATAGTGCATACCAGCAAGATCTTTCAGGGCTAGCACCTTCCTTGTGGGAGAAGGAGCCAGACGTTTGCCTTCTCAGAAAAAGCTTCTGCCGAGAACGAGCACCGTGACATGCTGAGTCTCTGGGAAAGCAGAGATCCCCGAAGCTGTTGTGCCTGTGGATAGGCTGCAGAGGGATAGTGAAAAACTGCATTAGTTTTCAGGGTTGGCACCTTCCCTGTGGGAGAAGGAGCCGAAAGTTTTCTTTTTCAGAAAAAGGCTCTGGCAAGAGTGAGCACCGTGACATGCTGAGTCTCTGGGAAAGCAGAGATCCCCAAAGCTGTTGTGCCTGTGGATAGGCTGCAGAGGGATAGTGAAAAACTGCATTAGTTTTCAGGGCTGGCACCTTCCCTGTGGGAGAAGGAGCCGAAAGTTTTCTTTTTCAGAAAAAAGCTTCTGCCGAGAGCGAGCACCGTGACATGCTGAGTTTCTGGGAAAGCAGAGATCCCCAAAGCTGTTGTGCCTGTGGATAGGCTGCAGAGGGATAGTGAAAAACTGCATTAGTTTTCAGGGCTGGCACCTTCCCTGTGGGAGAAGGAGCCGAAAGTTTTCTTTTTCAGAAAAAAGCTTCTGCCGAGAGCGAGCACCGTGACATGCTGAGTCTCTGGGAAAGCAGAGATCCCCAAAGCTGTTGTGCCTGTGGATAGGCTGCAGAGGGATAGTGAATACCAGCAAGATCTTTCAGGGCTAGCACCTTCCTTGTGGGAGAAGGAGCCAGACGTTTGCCTTCTCAGAAAAAGCTTCTGCCGAGAACGAGCACCGTGACATGCTGAGTCTCTGGGAAAGCAGAGATCCCCAAAGCTGTTGTGCCTGTGGATAGGCTGCAGAGGGATAGTGCATACTAGCAAGATCTTTCAGGGCTAGCACCTTCCTTGTGGGAGAAGGAGCCAGACGTTTGCCTTCTCAGAAAAAGCTTCTGCCGAGAACGAGCACCGTGACATGCTGAGTCTCTGGGAAAGCAGAGATCCCCAAAGCTGTTGTGCCTGTGGATAGGCTGCAGAGGGATAGTGCATACCAGCAAGATCTTTCAGGGCTAGCACCTTCCTTGTGGGAGAAGGAGCTAGAGGTTTGCCTTCTCAGAAAAAGCTTCTGCCGAGAACGAGCACCGTGACATGCTGAGTCTCTGGGAAAGCAGAGATCCCCAAAGCTGTTGTGCCTGTGGATAGGCTGCAGAGGGATAGTGAAAAACTGCATTAGTTTTCAGGGCTGGCACCTTCCCTGTGGGAGAAGGAGCCGAAAGTTTTCTTTTTCAGAAAAAGGCTCTGGCAAGAGTGAGCACCGTGACATGCTGAGTCTCTGGGAAAGCAGAGATCCCCAAAGCTGTTGTGCCTGTGGATAGGCTGCAGAGGGATAGTGAAAAACTGCATTAGTTTTCAGGGCTGGCACCTTCCCTGTGGGAGAAGGAGCCGAAAGTTTTCTTTTTCAGAAAAAAGCTTCTGCCGAGAGCGAGCACCGTGACATGCTGAGTCTCTGGGAAAGCAGAGATCCCCAAAGCTGTTGTGCCTGTGGATAGGCTGCAGAGGGATAGTGAATACCAGCAAGATCTTTCAGGGCTAGCACCTTCCTTGTGGGAGAAGGAGCCAGACGTTTGCCTTCTCAGAAAAAGCTTCTGCCGAGAACGAGCACCGTGACATGCTGAGTCTCTGGGAAAGCAGAGATCCCCAAAGCTGTTGTGCCTGTGGATAGGCTGCAGAGGGATAGTGCATACCAGCAAGATCTTTCAGGGCTAGCACCTTCCTTGTGGGAGAAGGAGCTAGAGGTTTGCCTTCTCAGAAAAAGCTTCTGCCGAGAACGAGCACCGTGACATGCTGAGTCTCTGGGAAAGCAGAGATCCCCAAAGCTGTTGTGCCTGTGGATAGGCTGCAGAGGGATAGTGAAAAACTGCATTAGTTTTCAGGGCTGGCACCTTCCCTGTGGGAGAAGGAGCCGAAAGTTTTCTTTTTCAGAAAAAGGCTCTGGCAAGAGTGAGCACCGTGACATGCTGAGTCTCTGGGAAAGCAGAGATCCCCAAAGCTGTTGTGCCTGTGGATAGGCTGCAGAGGGATAGTGAAAAACTGCATTAGTTTTCAGGGCTGGCACCTTCCCTGTGGGAGAAGGAGCCGAAAGTTTTCTTTTTCAGAAAAAAGCTTCTGCCGAGAGCGAGCACCGTGACATGCTGAGTCTCTGGGAAAGCAGAGATCCCCAAAGCTGTTGTGCCTGTGGATAGGCTGCAGAGGGATAGTGAATACCAGCAAGATCTTTCAGGGCTAGCACCTTCCTTGTGGGAGAAGGAGCCAGACGTTTGCCTTCTCAGAAAAAGCTTCTGCCGAGAACGAGCACCGTGACATGCTGAGTCTCTGGGAAAGCAGAGATCCCCAAAGCTGTTGTGCCTGTGGATAGGCTGCAGAGGGATAGTGCATACCAGCAAGATCTTTCAGGGCTAGCACCTTCCTTGTGGGAGAAGGAGCCAGACGTTTGCCTTCTCAGAAAAAGCTTCTGCCGAGAACGAGCACCGTGACATGCTGAGTCTCTGGGAAAGCAGAGATCCCAAAAGCTGTTGTGCCTGTGGATAGGCTGCGGAGGGATAGTGAAAAACTGCATTAGTTTTCAGGGCTGGCACCTTCCCTGTGGGAGAAGGAGACGTAAGTTTGCCTTTTCAGAAAAAAGCTTCTGCCAAGAGCGAGCACCGTGACATGCTGAGTCTCTGGGAAAGCAGAGATCCCCAAAGCTGTTGTGCCTGTGGATAGGCTGCAGAGGGATAGTGCATACCAGCAAGATCTTTCAGGGCTAGCACCTTCCTTGTGGGAGAAGGAGCTAGAGGTTTGCCTTCTCAGAAAAAGCTTCTGCCGAGAACGAGCACCGTGACATGCTGAGTCTCTGGGAAAGCAGAGATCCCCAAAGCTGTTGTGCCTGTGGATAGGCTGCAGAGGGATAGTGAAAAACTGCATTAGTTTTCAGGGCTGGCACCTTCCCTGTGGGAGAAGGAGCCGAAAGTTTTCTTTTTCAGAAAAAGGCTCTGGCAAGAGTGAGCACCGTGACATGCTGAGTCTCTGGGAAAGCAGAGATCCCCAAAGCTGTTGTGCCTGTGGATAGGCTGCAGAGGGATAGTGAAAAACTGCATTAGTTTTCAGGGCTGGCACCTTCCCTGTGGGAGAAGGAGCCGAAAGTTTTCTTTTTCAGAAAAAAGCTTCTGCCGAGAGCGAGCACCGTGACATGCTGAGTCTCTGGGAAAGCAGAGATCCCCAAAGCTGTTGTGCCTGTGGATAGGCTGCAGAGGGATAGTGCATACCAGCAAGATCTTTCAGGGCTAGCACCTTCCTTGTGGGAGAAGGAGCCAGACGTTTGCCTTCTCAGAAAAAGCTTCTGCCGAGAACGAGCACCGTGACATGCTGAGTCTCTGGGAAAGCAGAGATCCCCAAAGCTGTTGTGCCTGTGGATAGGCTGCAGAGGGATAGTGAAAAACTGCATTAGTTTTCAGGGTTGGCACCTTCCCTGTGGGAGAAGGAGCCGAAAGTTTTCTTTTTCAGAAAAAAGCTTCTGCCGAGAGCGAGCACCGTGACATGCTGAGTCTCTGGGAAAGCAGAGATCCCAAAAGCTGTTGTGCCTGTGGATAGGCTGCAGAGGGATAGTGAAAAACTGCATTAGTTTTCAGGGCTGGCACCTTCCCTGTGGGAGAAGGAGCCGAAAGTTTTCTTTTTCAGAAAAAAGCTTCTGCCGAGAGCGAGCACCGTGACATGCTGAGTCTCTGGGAAAGCAGAGATCCCCAAAGCTGTTGTGCCTGTGGATAGGCTGCAGAGGGATAGTGCATACCAGCAAGATCTTTCAGGGCTAGCACCTTCCTTGTGGGAGAAGGAGCCAGACGTTTGCCTTCTCAGAAAAAGCTTCTGCCGAGAACGAGCACCGTGACATGCTGAGTCTCTGGGAAAGCAGAGATCCCCAAAGCTGTTGTGCCTGTGGATAGGCTGCAGAGGGATAGTGAAAAACTGCATTAGTTTTCAGGGCTGGCACCTTCCCTGTGGGAGAAGGAGCCAGACGTTTGCCTTCTCAGAAAAAGCTTCTGCCGAGAACGAGCACCGTGACATGCTGAGTCTCTGGGAAAGCAGAGATCCCAAAAGCTGTTGTGCCTGTGGATAGGCTGCAGAGGGATAGTGAAAAACTGCATTAGTTTTCAGGGCTGGCACCTTCCCTGTGGGAGAAGGAGACGTAAGTTTGCCTTTTCAGAAAAAAGCTACTGCCAAGAGCGAGCACCGTGACATGCTGAGTCTCTGGGAAAGCAGAGATCCCCAAAGCTGTTGTGCCTGTGGATAGGCTGCAGAGGGATAGTGCATACCAGCAAGATCTTTCAGGGCTAGCACCTTCCTTGTGGGAGAAGGAGCTAGAGGTTTGCCTTCTCAGAAAAAGCTTCTGCCGAGAACGAGCACCGTGACATGCTGAGTCTCTGGGAAAGCAGAGATCCCCAAAGCTGTTGTGCCTGTGGATAGGCTGCAGAGGGATAGTGAAAAACTGCATTAGTTTTCAGGGCTGGCACCTTCCCTGTGGGAGAAGGAGCCGAAAGTTTTCTTTTTCAGAAAAAGGCTCTGGCAAGAGTGAGCACCGTGACATGCTGAGTCTCTGGGAAAGCAGAGATCCCCAAAGCTGTTGTGCCTGTGGATAGGCTGCAGAGGGATAGTGAAAAACTGCATTAGTTTTCAGGGCTGGCACCTTCCCTGTGGGAGAAGGAGCCGAAAGTTTTCTTTTTCAGAAAAAAGCTTCTGCCGAGAGCGAGCACCGTGACATGCTGAGTCTCTGGGAAAGCAGAGATCCCCAAAGCTGTTGTGCCTGTGGATAGGCTGCAGAGGGATAGTGAATACCAGCAAGATCTTTCAGGGCTAGCACCTTCCTTGTGGGAGAAGGAGCCAGACGTTTGCCTTCTCAGAAAAAGCTTCTGCCGAGAACGAGCACCGTGACATGCTGAGTCTCTGGGAAAGCAGAGATCCCCAAAGCTGTTGTGCCTGTGGATAGGCTGCAGAGGGATAGTGAAAAACTGCATTAGTTTTCAGGGTTGGCACCTTCCCTGTGGGAGAAGGAGCCGAAAGTTTTCTTTTTCAGAAAAAAGCTTCTGCCGAGAGCGAGCACCGTGACATGCTGAGTCTCTGGGAAAGCAGAGATCCCAAAAGCTGTTGTGCCTGTGGATAGGCTGCAGAGGGATAGTGAAAAACTGCATTAGTTTTCAGGGCTGGCACCTTCCCTGTGGGAGAAGGAGCCGAAAGTTTTCTTTTTCAGAAAAAAGCTTCTGCCGAGAGCGAGCACCGTGACATGCTGAGTCTCTGGGAAAGCAGAGATCCCCAAAGCTGTTGTGCCTGTGGATAGGCTGCAGAGGGATAGTGCATACCAGCAAGATCTTTCAGGGCTAGCACCTTCCTTGTGGGAGAAGGAGCCAGACGTTTGCCTTCTCAGAAAAAGCTTCTGCCGAGAACGAGCACCGTGACATGCTGAGTCTCTGGGAAAGCAGAGATCCCCAAAGCTGTTGTGCCTGTGGATAGGCTGCAGAGGGATAGTGAAAAACTGCATTAGTTTTCAGGGCTGGCACCTTCCCTGTGGGAGAAGGAGCCGTAAGTTTGCCTTTTCAGAAAAAAGCTTCTGCCGAGAGCGAGCACCGTGACATGCTGAGTCTCTGGGAAAGCAGAGATCCCCAAAGCTGTTGTGCCTGTGGATAGGCTGCAGAGGGATAGTGCATACTAGCAAGATCTTTCAGGGCTAGCACCTTCCTTGTGGGAGAAGGAGCCAGACGTTTGCCTTCTCAGAAAAAGCTTCTGCCGAGAACGAGCACCGTGACATGCTGAGTCTCTGGGAAAGCAGAGATCCCAAAATCTGTTGTGCCTGTGGATAGGCTGCAGAGGGATAGTGAAAAACTGCATTAGTTTTCAGGGCTGGCACCTTCCCTGTGGGAGAAGGAGACGTACGTTTGCCTTTTCAGAAAAAAGCTTCTGCCGAGAGCGAGCACCGTGACATGCTGAGTCTCTGGGAAAGCAGAGATCCCCAAAGCTGTTGTGCCTGTGGATAGGCTGCAGAGGGATAGTGCATACCAGCAAGATCTTTCAGGGCTAGCACCTTCCTTGTGTGAGAAGGAGCTAGAGGTTTGCCTTCTCAGAAAAAGCTTCTGCCGAGAACGAGCACTGTGACATGCTGAGTCTCTGGGAAAGCAGAGATCCCCAAAGCTGTTGTGCCTGTGGATAGCCTGCAGAGGGATAGTGAAAAACTGCATTAGTTTTCAGGGCTGGCACCTTCCCTGTGGGAGAAGGAGCCGAAAGTTTTCTTTTTCAGAAAAAGGCTCTGGCAAGAGTGAGCACCGTGACATGCTGAGTCTCTGGGAAAGCAGAGATCCCCAAAGCTGTTGTGCCTGTGGATAGGCTGCAGAGGGATAGTGAAAAACTGCATTAGTTTTCAGGGCTGGCACCTTCCCTGTGGGAGAAGGAGCCGAAAGTTTTCTTTTTCAGAAAAAAGCTTCTGCCGAGAGCGAGCACCGTGACATGCTGAGTCTCTGGGAAAGCAGAGATCCCCAAAGCTGTTGTGCCTGTGGATAGGCTGCAGAGGGATAGTGAAAAACTGCATTAGTTTTCAGGGCTGGCACCTTCCCTGTGGGAGAAGGAGCCGAAAGTTTTCTTTTTCAGAAAAAAGCTTCTGCCGAGAGCGAGCACCGTGACATGCTGAGTCTCTGGGAAAGCAGAGATCCCCAAAGCTGTTGTGCCTGTGGATAGGCTGCAGAGGGATAGTGAAAAACTGCATTAGTTTTCAGGGCTGGCACCTTCCCTGTGGGAGAAGGAGCCGTAAGTTTGCCTTTTCAGAAAAAAGCTTCTGCCGAGAGCGAGCACCGTGACATGCTGAGTCTCTGGGAAAGCAGAGATCCCCAAAGCTGTTGTGCCTGTGGATAGGCTGCAGAGGGATAGTGAAAAACAGCATTAGTTTTCAGGGCTGGCACCTTCCCTGTGGGAGAAGGAGCCGAAAGTTTTCTTTTTCAGAAAAAAGCTTCTGCCGAGAGCGAGCACCGTGACATGCTGAGTCTCTGGGAAAGCAGAGATCCCCAAAGCTGTTGTGCCTGTGGATAGGCTGCAGAGGGATAGTGAATACCAGCAAGATCTTTCAGGGCTAGCACCTTCCTTGTGGGAGAAGGAGCCAGACGTTTGCCTTCTCAGAAAAAGCTTCTGCCGAGAACGAGCACCGTGACATGCTGAGTCTCTGGGAAAGCAGAGATCCCCAAAGCTGTTGTGCCTGTGGATAGGCTGCAGAGGGATAGTGCATACTAGCAAGATCTTTCAGGGCTAGCACCTTCCTTGTGGGAGAAGGAGCCAGACGTTTGCCTTCTCAGAAAAAGCTTCTGCCGAGAACGAGCACCGTGACATGCTGAGTCTCTGGGAAAGCAGAGATCCCAAAAGCTGTTGTGCCTGTGGATAGGCTGCAGAGGGATAGTGAAAAACTGCATTAGTTTTCAGGGCTGGCACCTTCCCTGTGGGAGAAGGAGCCGAAAGTTTTCTTTTTCAGAAAAAGGCTCTGGCAAGAGTGAGCACCGTGACATGCTGAGTCTCTGGGAAAGCAGAGATCCCCAAAGCTGTTGTGCCTGTGGATAGGCTGCAGAGGGATAGTGAAAAACTGCATTAGTTTTCAGGGCTGGCACCTTCCCTGTGGGAGAAGGAGCCGAAAGTTTTCTTTTTCAGAAAAAAGCTTCTGCCGAGAGCGAGCACCGTGACATGCTGAGTTTCTGGGAAAGCAGAGATCCCCAAAGCTGTTGTGCCTGTGGATAGGCTGCAGAGGGATAGTGAAAAACTGCATTAGTTTTCAGGGCTGGCACCTTCCCTGTGGGAGAAGGAGCCGAAAGTTTTCTTTTTCAGAAAAAAGCTTCTGCCGAGAGCGAGCACCGTGACATGCTGAGTCTCTGGGAAAGCAGAGATCCCCAAAGCTGTTGTGCCTGTGGATAGGCTGCAGAGGGATAGTGAATACCAGCAAGATCTTTCAGGGCTAGCACCTTCCTTGTGGAGAAGGAGCCAGACGTTTGCCTTCTCAGAAAAAGCTTCTGCCGAGAACGAGCACCGTGTCATGCTGAGTCTCTGGGAAAGCAGAGATCCCCAAAGCTGTTGTGCCTGTGGATAGGCTGCAGAGGGATAGTGCATACCAGCAAGATCTTTCAGGGCTAGCACCTTCCTTGTGGGAGAAGGAGCCAGACGTTTGCCTTCTCAGAAAAAGCTTCTGCCGAGAACGAGCACCGTGACATGCTGAGTCTCTGGGAAAGCAGAGATCCCAAAAGCTGTTGTGCCTGTGGATAGGCTGCAGAGGGATAGTGAAAAACTGCATTAGTTTTCAGGGCTGGCACCTTCCCTGTGGGAGAAGGAGACGTAAGTTTGCCTTTTCATAAAAAAGCTTCTGCCGAGAGCGAGCACCGTGACATGCTGAGTCTCTGGGAAAGCAGAGATCCCCAAAGCTGTTGTGCCTGTGGATAGGCTGCAGAGGGATAGTGCATACCAGCAAGATCTTTCAGGGCTAGCACCTTCCTTGTGGGAGAAGGAGCTAGAGGTTTGCCTTCTCAGAAAAAGCTTCTGCCGAGAACGAGCACCGTGACATGCTGAGTCTCTGGGAAAGCAGAGATCCCCAAAGCTGTTGTGCCTGTGGATAGGCTGCAGAGGGATAGTGAAAAACTGCATTAGTTTTCAGGGCTGGCACCTTCCCTGTGGGAGAAGGAGCCGAAAGTTTTCTTTTTCAGAAAAAGGCTCTGGCAAGAGTGAGCACCGTGACATGCTGAGTCTCTGGGAAAGCAGAGATCCCCAAAGCTGTTGTGCCTGTGGATAGGCTGCAGAGGGATAGTGAAAAACTGCATTAGTTTTCAGGGCTGGCACCTTCCCTGTGGGAGAAGGAGCCGTAAGTTTGCCTTTTCAGAAAAAAGCTTCTGCCGAGAGCGAGCACCGTGACATGCTGAGTCTCTGGGAAAGCAGAGATCCCCAAAGCTGTTGTGCCTGTGGATAGGCTGCAGAGGGATAGTGCATACTAGCAAGATCTTTCAGGGCTAGCACCTTCCTTGTGGGAGAAGGAGCCAGACGTTTGCCTTCTCAGAAAAAGCTTCTGCCGAGAACGAGCACCGTGACATGCTGAGTCTCTGGGAAAGCAGAGATCCCCAAAGCTGTTGTGCCTGTGGATAGGCTGCAGAGGGATAGTGCATACCAGCAAGATCTTTCAGGGCTAGCACCTTCCTTGTGGGAGAAGGAGCTAGAGGTTTGCCTTCTCAGAAAAAGCTTCTGCCGAGAACGAGCACCGTGACATGCTGAGTCTCTGGGAAAGCAGAGATCCCCAAAGCTGTTGTGCCTGTGGATAGGCTGCAGAGGGATAGTGAAAAACTGCATTAGTTTTCAGGGCTGGCACCTTCCCTGTGGGAGAAGGAGCCGAAAGTTTTCTTTTTCAGAAAAAGGCTCTGGCAAGAGTGAGCACCGTGACATGCTGAGTCTCTGGGAAAGCAGAGATCCCCAAAGCTGTTGTGCCTGTGGATAGGCTGCAGAGGGATAGTGAAAAACTGCATTAGTTTTCAGGGCTGGCACCTTCCCTGTGGGAGAAGGAGCCGAAAGTTTTCTTTTTCAGAAAAAAGCTTCTGCCGAGAGCGAGCACCGTGACATGCTGAGTCTCTTGGAAAGCAGAGATCCCCAAAGCTGTTGTGCCTGTGGATAGGCTGCAGAGGGATAGTGCATACCAGCAAGATCTTTCAGGGCTAGCACCTTCCTTGTGGGAGAAGGAGCCAGACGTTTGCCTTCTCAGAAAAAGCTTCTGCCGAGAACGAGCACCGTGACATGCTGAGTCTCTGGGAAAGCAGAGATCCCCAAAGCTGTTGTGCCTGTGGATAGGCTGCAGAGGGATAGTGCATACCAGCAAGATCTTTCAGGGCTAGCACCTTCCTTGTGTGAGAAGGAGCTAGAGGTTTGCCTTCTCAGAAAAAGCTTCTGCCGAGAACGAGCACTGTGACATGCTGAGTCTCTGGGAAAGCAGAGATCCCCAAAGCTGTTGTGCCTGTGGATAGCCTGCAGAGGGATAGTGAAAAACTGCATTAGTTTTCAGGGCTGGCACCTTCCCTGTGGGAGAAGGAGCCGAAAGTTTTCTTTTTCAGAAAAAGGCTCTGGCAAGAGTGAGCACCGTGACATGCTGAGTCTCTGGGAAAGCAGAGATCCCCAAAGCTGTTGTGCCTGTGGATAGGCTGCAGAGGGATAGTGAAAAACTGCATTAGTTTTCAGGGCTGGCACCTTCCCTGTGGGAGAAGGAGGCGAAAGTTTTCTTTTTCAGAAAAAAGCTTCTGCCGAGAGCGAGCACCGTGACATGCTGAGTCTCTGGGAAAGCAGAGATCCCCAAAGCTGTTGTGCCTGTGGATAGGCTGCAGAGGGATAGTGAAAAACTGCATTAGTTTTCAGGGCTGGCACCTTCCCTGTGGGAGAAGGAGCCAGACGTTTGCCTTCTCAGAAAAAGCTTCTGCCGAGAACGAGCACCGTGACATGCTGAGTCTCTGGGAAAGCAGAGATCCCCAAAGCTGTTGTGCCTGTGGATAGGCTGCAGAGGGATAGTGCATACCAGCAAGATCTTTCAGGGCTAGCACCTTCCTTGTGGGAGAAGGAGCCAGACGTTTGCCTTCTCAGAAAAAGCTTCTGCCGAGAACGAGCACCGTGACATGCTGAGTCTCTGGGAAAGCAGAGATCCCCAAAGCTGTTGTGCCTGTGGATAGGCTGCAGAGGGATAGTGAAAAACTGCATTAGTTTTCAGGGCTGGCACCTTCCCTGTGGGAGAAGGAGCCGTAAGTTTGCCTTTTCAGAAAAAAGCTTCTGCCGAGAGCGAGCACCGTGACATGCTGAGTCTCTGGGAAAGCAGAGATCCCCAAAGCTGTTGTGCCTGTGGATAGGCTGCAGAGGGATAGTGAAAAACTGCATTAGTTTTCAGGGCTGGCACCTTCCCTGTGGGAGAAGGAGCCGAAAGTTTTCTTTTTCAGAAAAAAGCTTCTGCCGAGAGCGAGCACCGTGACATGCTGAGTCTCTGGGAAAGCAGAGATCCCCAAAGCTGTTGTGCCTGTGGATAGGCTGCAGAGGGATAGTGAAAAACTGCATTAGTTTTCAGGGCTGGCACCTTCCCTGTGGGAGAAGGAGCCGAAAGTTTTCTTTTTCAGAAAAAAGCTTCTGCCGAGAGCGAGCACCGTGACATGCTGAGTCTCTGGGAAAGCAGAGATCCCCAAAGCTGTTGTGCCTGTGGATAGGCTGCAGAGGGATAGTGAATACCAGCAAGATCTTTCAGGGCTAGCACCTTCCTTGTGGGAGAAGGAGCCAGACGTTTGCCTTCTCAGAAAAAGCTTCTGCCGAGAACGAGCACCGTGACATGCTGAGTCTCTGGGAAAGCAGAGATCCCCAAAGCTGTTGTGCCTGTGGATAGGCTGCAGAGGGATAGTGAAAAACTGCATTAGTTTTCAGGGTTGGCACCTTCCCTGTGGGAGAAGGAGCCGAAAGTTTTCTTTTTCAGAAAAAAGCTTCTGCCGAGAGCGAGCACCGTGACATGCTGAGTCTCTGGGAAAGCAGAGATCCCCAAAGCTGTTGTGCCTGTGGATAGGCTGCAGAGGGATAGTGAAAAACTGCATTAGTTTTCAGGGCTGGCACCTTCCCTGTGGGAGAAGGAGCCGAAAGTTTTCTTTTTCAGAAAAAAGCTTCTGCCGAGAGCGAGCACCGTGACATGCTGAGTCTCTGGGAAAGCAGAGATCCCCAAAGCTGTTGTGCCTGTGGATAGGCTGCAGAGGGATAGTGCATACCAGCAAGATCTTTCAGGGCTAGCACCTTCCTTGTGGGAGAAGGAGCCAGACGTTTGCCTTCTCAGAAAAAGCTTCTGCCGAGAACGAGCACCGTGACATGCTGAGTCTCTGGGAAAGCAGAGATCCCCAAAGCTGTTGTGCCTGTGGATAGGCTGCAGAGGGATAGTGAAAAACTGCATTAGTTTTCAGGGCTGGCACCTTCCCTGTGGGAGAAGGAGCCGAAAGTTTTCTTTTTCAGAAAAAAGCTTTTGCCGAGAGCGAGCACCGTGACATGCTGAGTCTCTGGGAAAGCAGAGATCCCCAAAGCTGTTGTGCCTGTGGATAGGCTGCAGAGGGATAGTGCATACCAGCAAGATCTTTCAGGGCTAGCACCTTCCTTGTGGGAGAAGGAGCCAGACGTTTGCCTTCTCAGAAAAAGCTTCTGCCGAGAACGAGCACCGTGACATGCTGAGTCTCTGGGAAAGCAGAGATCCCAAAAGCTGTTGTGCCTGTGGATAGGCTGCAGAGGGATAGTGAAAAACTGCATTAGTTTTCAGGGCTGGCACCTTCCCTGTGGGAGAAGGAGACGTAAGTTTGCCTTTTCAGAAAAAAGCTTCTGCCGAGAGCGAGCACCGTGACATGCTGAGTCTCTGGGAAAGCAGAGATCCCCAAAGCTGTTGTGCCTGTGGATAGGCTGCAGAGGGATAGTGCATACCAGCAAGATCTTTCAGGGCTAGCACCTTCCTTGTGGGAGAAGGAGCTAGAGGTTTGCCTTCTCAGAAAAAGCTTCTGCCGAGAACGAGCACCGTGACATGCTGAGTCTCTGGGAAAGCAGAGATCCCCAAAGCTGTTGTGCCTGTGGATAGGCTGCAGAGGGATAGTGAAAAACTGCATTAGTTTTCAGGGCTGGCACCTTCCCTGTGGGAGGAGCCGAAAGTTTTCTTTTTCAGAAAAAGGCTCTGGCAAGAGTGAGCACCGTGACATGCTGAGTCTCTGGGAAAGCAGAGATCCCCAAAGCTGTTGTGCCTGTGGATAGGCTGCAGAGGGATAGTGAAAAACTGCATTAGTTTTCAGGGCTGGCACCTTCCCTGTGGGAGAAGGAGCCGAAAGTTTTCTTTTTCAGAAAAAAGCTTCTGCCGAGAGCGAGCACCGTGACATGCTGAGTCTCTGGGAAAGCAGAGATCCCCAAAGCTGTTGTGCCTGTGGATAGGCTGCAGAGGGATAGTGCATACCAGCAAGATCTTTCAGGGCTAGCACCTTCCTTGTGGGAGAAGGAGCCAGACGTTTGCCTTCTCAGAAAAAGCTTCTGCCGAGAACGAGCACCGTGACATGCTGAGTCTCTGGGAAAGCAGAGATCCCCAAAGCTGTTGTGCCTGTGGATAGGCTGCAGAGGGATAGTGAAAAACTGCATTAGTTTTCAGGGCTGGCACCTTCCCTGTGGGAGAAGGAGCCGTAAGTTTGCCTTTTCAGAAAAAAGCTTCTGCCGAGAGCGAGCACCGTGACATGCTGAGTCTCTGGGAAAGCAGAGATCCCCAAAGCTGTTGTGCCTGTGGATAGGCTGCAGAGGGATAGTGCATACCAGCAAGATCTTTCAGGGCTAGCACCTTCCTTGTGTGAGAAGGAGCTAGAGGTTTGCCTTCTCAGAAAAAGCTTCTGCCGAGAACGAGCACTGTGACATGCTGAGTCTCTGGGAAAGCAGAGATCCCCAAAGCTGTTGTGCCTGTGGATAGGCTGCAGAGGGATAGTGAAAAACTGCATTAGTTTTCAGGGCTGGCACCTTCCCTGTGGGAGAAGGAGCCGAAAGTTTTCTTTTTCAGAAAAAGGCTCTGGCAAGAGTGAGCACCGTGACATGCTGAGTCTCTGGGAAAGCAGAGATCCCCAAAGCTGTTGTGCCTGTGGATAGGCTGCAGAGGGATAGTGAAAAACTGCATTAGTTTTCAGGGCTGGCACCTTCCCTGTGGGAGAAGGAGCCGAAAGTTTTCTTTTTCAGAAAAAAGCTTCTGCCGAGAGCGAGCACCGTGACATGCTGAGTCTCTGGGAAAGCAGAGATCCCCAAAGCTGTTGTGCCTGTGGATAGGCTGCAGAGGGATAGTGAAAAACTGCATTAGTTTTCAGGGCTGGCACCTTCCCTGTGGGAGAAGGAGCCGAAAGTTTTCTTTTTCAGAAAAAAGCTTCTGCCGAGAGCGAGCACCGTGACATGCTGAGTCTCTGGGAAAGCAGAGATCCCCAAAGCTGTTGTGCCTGTGGATAGGCTGCAGAGGGATAGTGAAAAACTGCATTAGTTTTCAGGGCTGGCACCTTCCCTGTGGGAGAAGGAGCCGAAAGTTTTCTTTTTCAGAAAAAAGCTTCTGCCGAGAGCGAGCACCGTGACATGCTGAGTCTCTGGGAAAGCAGAGATCCCCAAAGCTGTTGTGCCTGTGGATAGGCTGCAGAGGGATAGTGCATACCAGCAAGATCTTTCAGGGCTAGCACCTTCCTTGTGGGAGAAGGAGCCAGACGTTTGCCTTCTCAGAAAAAGCTTCTGCCGAGAACGAGCACCGTGACATGCTGAGTCTCTGGGAAAGCAGAGATCCCCAAAGCTGTTGTGCCTGTGGATAGGCTGCAGAGGGATAGTGAAAAACTGCATTAGTTTTCAGGGCTGGCACCTTCCCTGTGGGAGAAGGAGCCGTAAGTTTGCCTTTTCAGAAAAAAGCTTCTGCCGAGAGCGAGCACCGTGACATGCTGAGTCTCTGGGAAAGCAGAGATCCCCAAAGCTGTTGTGCCTGTGGATAGGCTGCAGAGGGATAGTGAAAAACTGCATTAGTTTTCAGGGCTGGCACCTTCCCTGTGGGAGAAGGAGCCGAAAGTTTTCTTTTTCAGAAAAAAGCTTCTGCCGAGAGCGAGCACCGTGACATGCTGAGTCTCTGGGAAAGCAGAGATCCCAAAAGCTGTTGTGCCTGTGGATAGGCTGCAGAGGGATAGTGCATACCAGCAAGATCTTTCAGGGCTAGCACCTTCCTTGTGGGAGAAGGAGCCAGACGTTTGCCTTCTCAGAAAAAGCTTCTGCCGAGAACGAGCACCGTGACATGCTGAGTCTCTGGGAAAGCAGAGATCCCCAAAGCTGTTGTGCTGTGGATAGGCTGCAGAGGGATAGTGAAAAACTGCATTAGTTTTCAGGGTTGGCACCTTCCCTGTGAGAGAAGGAGCCGAAAGTTTGCCTTTTCAGAAAAAAGCTTCTGCCGAGAGAGAGCACCGTGACCTGCTGAGTCTCTGGGAAAGCAGAGATCCCCAAAGCTGTTGTGCCTGTGGATAGGCTGCAGAGGGATAGTGAAAAACTGCATTAGTTTTCAGGGCTGGCACCTTCCCTGTGGGAGAAGGAGCCGTAAGTTTGCCTTTTCAGAAAAAGGCTCTGGCGAGAGTGAGCACCGTGACATGCTGAGTCTCTGGGAAAGCAGAGATCCCCAAAGCTGTTGTGCCTGTGGATAGGCTGCAGAGGGATAGTGAAAAACTGCATTAGTTTTCAGGGCTGGCACCTTCCCTGTGGGAGAAGGAGCCGTAAGTTTGCCTTTTCAGAAAAAAGCTCTGGCGAGAGTGAGCACCGTGACATGCAGAGTCTCTGGGAAAGCAGAGATCCCCAGTGCTGTTTTGCCTGAGGATAGGCTGCAGGAGGATAGTGAAGAGCTGCATTAGCTTTCAGGCCTGGCACCTTCCTTGTGGGAGAAGGAGCCGAAAGTTTTCTTTTTCAGAAAAAAGCTTCTGCCGAGAGCGAGCACCGTGACATGCTGAGTCTCTGGGAAAGCAGAGATCCCCAAAGCTGTTGTGCCTGTGGATAGGCTGCAGAGGGATAGTGAAGACCAGCAAGATCTTTCAGGCCTGGCACCTTCCTTGTGGGAGAAGGAGCCGTAAGTTTGCCTTTTCAGAAAAAAGCTTCTGCCGAGAGCGAGCACCGTGACATGCTGAGTCTCTGGGAAAGCAGAGATCCCCAAAGCTGTTGTGCCTGTGGATAGGCTGCAGAGGGATAGTGCATACTAGCAAGATCTTTCAGGGCTAGCACCTTCCTTGTGGGAGATGGAGCCAGACGTTTGCTTTCTCAGAAAAAGCTTCTGCCGAGAACGAGCACCGTGACATGCTGAGTCTCTGGGAAAGCAGAGATCCCCAAAGCTGTTGTGCCTGTGGATAGGCTGCAGAGGGATAGTGCATACCAGCAAGATCTTTCAGGGCTAGCACCTTCCTTGTGGGAGAAGGAGCTAGAGGTTTGCCTTCTCAGAAAAAGCTTCTGCCGAGAACGAGCACCGTGACATGCTGAGTCTCTGGGAAAGCAGAGATCCCCAAAGCTGTTGTGCCTGTGGATAGGCTGCAGAGGGATAGTGAAAAACTGCATTAGTTTTCAGGGCTGGCACCTTCCCTGTGGGAGAAGGAGCCGAAAGTTTTCTTTTTCAGAAAAAGGCTCTGGCAAGAGTGAGCACCGTGACATGCTGAGTCTCTGGGAAAGCAGAGATCCCCAAAGCTGTTGTGCCTGTGGATAGGCTGCAGAGGGATAGTGAAAAACTGCATTAGTTTTCAGGGCTGGCACCTTCCCTGTGGGAGAAGGAGGCGAAAGTTTTCTTTTTCAGAAAAAAGCTTCTGCCGAGAGCGAGCACCGTGACATGCTGAGTCTCTGGGAAAGCAGAGATCCCCAAAGCTGTTGTGCCTGTGGATAGGCTGCAGAGGGATAGTGCATACTAGCAAGATCTTTCAGGGCTAGCACCTTCCTTGTGGGAGAAGGAGCCAGACGTTTGCCTTCTCAGAAAAAGCTTCTGCCGAGAACGAGCACCGTGACATGCTGAGTCTCTGGGAAAGCAGAGATCCCCAAAGCTGTTGTGCCTGTGGATAGGCTGCAGAGGGATAGTGAAAAACTGCATTAGTTTTCAGGGCTGGCACATTCCCTGTGGGAGAAGGAGACGTAAGTTTGCCTTTTCAGAAAAAAGCTTCTGCCGAGAGCGAGCACCGTGACATGCTGAGTCTCTGGGAAAGCAGAGATCCCCAAAGCTGTTGTGCCTGTGGATAGGCTGCCGAGGGATAGTGCATACCAGCAAGATCTTTCAGGGCTAGCACCTTCCTTGTGGGAGAAGGAGCTAGAGGTTTGCCTTCTCAGAAAAAGCTTCTGCCGAGAACGAGCACTGTGACATGCTGAGTCTCTGGGAAAGCAGAGATCCCCAAAGCTCTTGTGCCTGTGGATAGGCTGCAGAGGGATAGTGAAAAACTGCATTAGTTTTCAGGGCTGGCACCTTCCCTGTGGGAGAAGGAGCCGAAAGTTTTCTTTTTCAGAAAAAGGCTCTGGCAAGAGTGAGCACCGTGACATGCTGAGTCTCTGGGAAAGCAGAGATCCCCAAAGCTGTTGTGCCTGTGGATAGGCTGCAGAGGGATAGTGAAAAACTGCATTAGTTTTCAGGGCTGGCACCTTCCCTGTGGGAGAAGGAGCCGAAAGTTTTCTTTTTCAGAAAAAAGCTTCTGCCGAGAACGAGCACCGTGTCATGCTGAGTCTCTGGGAAAGCAGAGATCCCCAAAGCTGTTGTGCCTGTGGATAGGCTGCAGAGGGATAGTGCATACTAGCAAGATTTTTCAGGGCTAGCACCTTCCTTGTGGGAGAAGGAGCCAGACGTTTGCCTTCTCAGAAAAAGCTTCTGCCGAGAACGAGCACCGTGACATGCTGAGTCTCTGGGAAAGCAGAGATCCCAAAAGCTGTTGTGCCTGTGGATAGGCTGCAGAGGGATAGTGAAAAACTGCATTAGTTTTCAGGGCTGGCACCTTCCCTGTGGGAGAAGGAGCCGTAAGTTTGCCTTTTCAGAAAAAAGCTTCTGCCGAGAGCGAGCACCGTGACATGCTGAGTCTCTGGGAAAGCAGAGATCCCCAAAGCTGTTGTGCCTGTGGATAGGCTGCAGAGGGATAGTGAAAAACTGCATTAGTTTTCAGGGCTGGCACCTTCCCTGTGGGAGAAGGAGCCGAAAGTTTTCTTTTTCAGAAAAAAGCTTCTGCCGAGAGCGAGCACCGTGACATGCTGAGTCTCTGGGAAAGCAGAGATCCCAAAAGCTGTTGTGCCTGTGGATAGGCTGCAGAGGGATAGTGCATACCAGCAAGATCTTTCAGGGCTAGCACCTTCCTTGTGGGAGAAGGAGCCAGACGTTTGCCTTCTCAGAAAAAGCTTCTGCCGAGAACGAGCACCGTGACATGCTGAGTCTCTGGGAAAGCAGAGATCCCCAAAGCTGTTGTGCTGTGGATAGGCTGCAGAGGGATAGTGAAAAACTGCATTAGTTTTCAGGGTTGGCACCTTCCCTGTGAGAGAAGGAGCCGAAAGTTTGCCTTTTCAGAAAAAAGCTTCTGCCGAGAGAGAGCACCGTGACCTGCTGAGTCTCTGGGAAAGCAGAGATCCCCAAAGCTGTTGTGCCTGTGGATAGGCTGCAGAGGGATAGTGAAAAACTGCATTAGTTTTCAGGGCTGGCACCTTCCCTGTGGGAGAAGGAGCCGTAAGTTTGCCTTTTCAGAAAAAGGCTCTGGCGAGAGTGAGCACCGTGACATGCTGAGTCTCTGGGAAAGCAGAGATCCCCAAAGCTGTTGTGCCTGTGGATAGGCTGCAGAGGGATAGTGAAAAACTGCATTAGTTTTCAGGGCTGGCACCTTCCCTGTGGGAGAAGGAGCCGTAAGTTTGCCTTTTCAGAAAAATGCTCTGGCGAGAGTGAGCACCGTGACATGCAGAGTCTCTGGGAAAGCAGAGATCCCCAGTGCTGTTTTGCCTGAGGATAGGCTGCAGGAGGATAGTGAAGAGCTGCATTAGCTTTCAGGCCTGGCACCTTCCTTGTGGGAGAAGGAGCCGAAAGTTTTCTTTTTCAGAAAAAAGCTTCTGCCGAGAGCGAGCACCGTGACATGCTGAGTCTCTGGGAAAGCAGAGATCCCCAAAGCTGTTGTGCCTGTGGATAGGCTGCAGAGGGATAGTGAAGACCAGCAAGATCTTTCAGGCCTGGCACCTTCCTTGTGGGAGAAGGAGCCGAAAGTTTTCTTTTTCAGAAAAAAGCTTCTGCCGAGAGCGAGCACCGTGACATGCTGAGTCTCTGGGAAAGCAGAGATCCCCAAAGCTGTTGTGCCTGTGGATAGGCTGCAGAGGGATAGTGCATACTAGCAAGATCTTTCAGGGCTAGCACCTTCCTTGTGGGAGAAGGAGCCAGACGTTTGCTTTCTCAGAAAAAGCTTCTGCCGAGAACGAGCACCGTGACATGCTGAGTCTCTGGGAAAGCAGAGATCCCCAAAGCTGTTGTGCCTGTGGATAGGCTGCAGAGGGATAGTGCATACCAGCAAGATCTTTCAGGGCTAGCACCTTCCTTGTGGGAGAAGGAGCTAGAGGTTTGCCTTCTCAGAAAAAGCTTCTGCCGAGAACGAGCACCGTGACATGCTGAGTCTCTGGGAAAGCAGAGATCCCCAAAGCTGTTGTGCCTGTGGATAGGCTGCAGAGGGATAGTGAAAAACTGCATTAGTTTTCAGGGCTGGCACCTTCCCTGTGGGAGAAGGAGCCGAAAGTTTTCTTTTTCAGAAAAAGGCTCTGGCAAGAGTGAGCACCGTGACATGCTGAGTCTCTGGGAAAGCAGAGATCCCCAAAGCTGTTGTGCCTGTGGATAGGCTGCAGAGGGATAGTGAAAAACTGCATTAGTTTTCAGGGCTGGCACCTTCCCTGTGGGAGAAGGAGGCGAAAGTTTTCTTTTTCAGAAAAAAGCTTCTGCCGAGAGCGAGCACCGTGACATGCTGAGTCTCTGGGAAAGCAGAGATCCCCAAAGCTGTTGTGCCTGTGGATAGGCTGCAGAGGGATAGTGCATACCAGCAAGATCTTTCAGGGCTAGCACCTTCCTTGTGGGAGAAGGAGCCAGACGTTTGCCTTCTCAGAAAAAGCTTCTGCCGAGAACGAGCACCGTGACATGCTGAGTCTCTGGGAAAGCAGAGATCCCCAAAGCTGTTGTGCCTGTGGATAGGCTGCAGAGGGATAGTGAAAAACTGCATTAGTTTTCAGGGCTGGCACCTTCCCTGTGGGAGAAGGAGACGTACGTTTGCCTTTTCAGAAAAAAGCTTCTGCCGAGAGCGAGCACCGTGACATGCTGAGTCTCTGGGAAAGCAGAGATCCCCAAAGCTGTTGTGCCTGTGGATAGGCTGCAGAGGGATAGTACATACCAGCAAGATCTTTCAGGGCTAGCACCTTCCTTGTGGGAGAAGGAGCTAGAGGTTTGCCTTCTCAGAAAAAGCTTCTGCCGAGAACGAGCACTGTGACATGCTGAGTCTCTGGGAAAGCAGAGATCCCCAAAGCTGTTGTGCCTGTGGATAGCCTGCAGAGGGATAGTGAAAAACTGCATTAGTTTTCAGGGCTGGCACCTTCCCTGTGGGAGAAGGAGCCGAAAGTTTTCTTTTTCAGAAAAAGGCTCTGGCAAGAGTGAGCACCGTGACATGCTGAGTCTCTGGGAAAGCAGAGATCCCCAAAGCTGTTGTGCCTGTGGATAGGCTGCAGAGGGATAGTGAAAAACTGCATTAGTTTTCAGGGCTGGCACCTTCCCTGTGGGAGAAGGAGCCGAAAGTTTTCTTTTTCAGAAAAAAGCTTCTGCCGAGAACGAGCACCGTGACATGCTGAGTCTCTGGGAAAGCAGAGATCCCCAAAGCTGTTGTGCCTGTGGATAGGCTGCAGAGGGATAGTGCATACCAGCAAGATCTTTCAGGGCTAGCACCTTCCTTGTGGGAGAAGGAGCCAGACGTTTGCCTTCTCAGAAAAAGCTTCTGCCGAGAACGAGCACCGTGACATGCTGAGTCTCTGGGAAAGCAGAGATCCCAAAAGCTGTTGTGCCTGTGGATAGGCTGCAGAGGGATAGTGAAAAACTGCATTAGTTTTCAGGGCTGGCACCTTCCCTGTGGGAGAAGGAGACGTAAGTTTGCCTTTTCAGAAAAAAGCTTCTGCCGAGAGCGAGCACCGTGACATGCTGAGTCTCTGGGAAAGCAGAGATCCCCAAAGCTGTTGTGCCTGTGGATAGGCTGCAGAGGGATAGTGCATACCAGCAAGATCTTTCAGGGCTAGCACCTTCCTTGTGGGAGAAGGAGCTAGAGGTTTGCCTTCTCAGAAAAAGCTTCTGCCGAGAACGAGCACCGTGACATGCTGAGTCTCTGGGAAAGCAGAGATCCCCAAAGCTGTTGTGCCTGTGGATAGGCTGCAGAGGGATAGTGAAAAACTGCATTAGTTTTCAGGGCTGGCACCTTCCCTGTGGGAGAAGGAGCCGAAAGTTTTCTTTTTCAGAAAAAGGCTCTGGCAAGAGTGAGCACCGTGACATGCTGAGTCTCTGGGAAAGCAGAGATCCCCAAAGCTGTTGTGCCTGTGGATAGGCTGCAGAGGGATAGTGAAAAACTGCATTAGTTTTCAGGGCTGGCACCTTCCCTGTGGGAGAAGGAGCCGAAAGTTTTCTTTTTCAGAAAAAAGCTTCTGCCGAGAGCGAGCACCGTGACATGCTGAGTCTCTGGGAAAGCAGAGATCCCCAAAGCTGTTGTGCCTGTGGATAGGCTGCAGAGGGATAGTGAATACCAGCAAGATCTTTCAGTGCTAGCACCTTCCTTGTGGGAGAAGGAGCCAGACGTTTGCCTTCTCAGAAAAAGCTTCTGCCGAGAACGAGCACCGTGACATGCTGAGTCTCTGGGAAAGCAGAGATCCCCAAAGCTGTTGTGCCTGTGGATAGGCTGCAGAGGGATAGTGAAAAACTGCATTAGTTTTCAGGGCTGGCACCTTCCCTGTGGGAGAAGGAGCCGAAAGTTTTCTTTTTCAGAAAAAAGCTTCTGCCGAGAGCGAGCACCGTGACATGCTGAGTCTCTGGGAAAGCAGAGATCCCCAAAGCTGTTGTGCCTGTGGATAGGCTGCAGAGGGATAGTGAAAAACTGCATTAGTTTTCAGGGCTGGCACCTTCCCTGTGGGAGAAGGAGCCGAAAGTTTTCTTTTTCAGAAAAAAGCTTCTGCCGAGAGCGAGCACCGTGACATGCTGAGTCTCTGGGAAAGCAGAGATCCCCAAAGCTGTTGTGCCTGTGGATAGGCTGCAGAGGGATAGTGCATACCAGCAAGATCTTTCAGGGCTAGCACCTTCCTTGTGGGAGAAGGAGCCAGACGTTTGCCTTCTCAGAAAAAGCTTCTGCCGAGAACGAGCACCGTGACATGCTGAGTCTCTGGGAAAGCAGAGATCCCCAAAGCTGTTGTGCCTGTGGATAGGCTGCAGAGGGATAGTGAAAAACTGCATTAGTTTTCAGGGCTGGCACCTTCCCTGTGGGAGAAGGAGACGTACGTTTGCCTTTTCAGAAAAAAGCTTCTGCCGAGAGCGAGCACCGTGACATGCTGAGTCTCTGGGAAAGCAGAGATCCCCAAAGCTGTTGTGCCTGTGGATAGGCTGCAGAGGGATAGTACATACCAGCAAGATCTTTCAGGGCTAGCACCTTCCTTGTGGGAGAAGGAGCTAGAGGTTTGCCTTCTCAGAAAAAGCTTCTGCCGAGAACGAGCACTGTGACATGCTGAGTCTCTGGGAAAGCAGAGATCCCCAAAGCTGTTGTGCCTGTGGATAGCCTGCAGAGGGATAGTGAAAAACTGCATTAGTTTTCAGGGCTGGCACCTTCCCTGTGGGAGAAGGAGCCGAAAGTTTTCTTTTTCAGAAAAAGGCTCTGGCAAGAGTGAGCACCGTGACATGCTGAGTCTCTGGGAAAGCAGAGATCCCCAAAGCTGTTGTGCCTGTGGATAGGCTGCAGAGGGATAGTGAAAAACTGCATTAGTTTTCAGGGCTGGCACCTTCCCTGTGGGAGAAGGAGCCGAAAGTTTTCTTTTTCAGAAAAAAGCTTCTGCCGAGAGCGAGCACCGTGACATGCTGAGTCTCTGGGAAAGCAGAGATCCCCAAAGCTGTTGTGCCTGTGGATAGGCTGCAGAGGGATAGTGAAAAACTGCATTAGTTTTCAGGGCTGGCACCTTCCCTGTGGGAGAAGGAGCCGAAAGTTTTCTTTTTCAGAAAAAAGCTTCTGCCGAGAGCGAGCACCGTGACATGCTGAGTCTCTGGGAAAGCAGAGATCCCCAAAGCTGTTGTGCCTGTGGATAGGCTGCAGAGGGATAGTGAATACCAGCAAGATCTTTCAGGGCTAGCACCTTCCTTGTGGGAGAAGGAGCCAGACGTTTGCCTTCTCAGAAAAAGCTTCTGCCGAGAACGAGCACCGTGACATGCTGAGTCTCTGGGAAAGCAGAGATCCCCAAAGCTGTTGTGCCTGTGGATAGGCTGCAGAGGGATAGTGAAAAACTGCATTAGTTTTCAGGGCTGGCACCTTCCCTGTGGGAGAAGGAGCCGTAAGTTTGCCTTTTCAGAAAAAAGCTTCTGCCGAGAGCGAGCACCGTGACATGCTGAGTCTCTGGGAAAGCAGAGATCCCCAAAGCTGTTGTGCCTGTGGATAGGCTGCAGAGGGATAGTGCATACCAGCAAGATCTTTCAGGGCTAGCACCTTCCTTGTGGGAGAAGGAGCCAGACGTTTGCCTTCTCAGAAAAAGCTTCTGCCGAGAACGAGCACCGTGACATGCTGAGTCTCTGGGAAAGCAGAGATCCCCAAAGCTGTTGTGCCTGTGGATAGGCTGCAGAGGGATAGTGAAAAACTGCATTAGTTTTCAGGGCTGGCACCTTCCCTGTGGGAGAAGGAGACGTACGTTTGCCTTTTCAGAAAAAAGCTTCTGCCGAGAGCGAGCACCGTGACATGCTGAGTCTCTGGGAAAGCAGAGATCCCCAAAGCTGTTGTGCCTGTGGATAGGCTGCAGAGGGATAGTGCATACCAGCAAGATCTTTCAGGGCTAGCACCTTCCTTGTGTGAGAAGGAGCTAGAGGTTTGCCTTCTCAGAAAAAGCTTCTGCCGAGAACGAGCACTGTGACATGCTGAGTCTCTGGGAAAGCAGAGATCCCCAAAGCTGTTGTGCCTGTGGATAGCCTGCAGAGGGATAGTGAAAAACTGCATTAGTTTTCAGGGCTGGCACCTTCCCTGTGGGAGAAGGAGCCGAAAGTTTTCTTTTTCAGAAAAAGGCTCTGGCAAGAGTGAGCACCGTGACATGCTGAGTCTCTGGGAAAGCAGAGATCCCCAAAGCTGTTGTGCCTGTGGATAGGCTGCAGAGGGATAGTGAAAAACTGCATTAGTTTTCAGGGCTGGCACCTTCCCTGTGGGAGAAGGAGCCGAAAGTTTTCTTTTTCAGAAAAAAGCTTCTGCCGAGAGCGAGCACCGTGACATGCTGAGTCTCTGGGAAAGCAGAGATCCCCAAAGCTGTTGTGCCTGTGGATAGGCTGCAGAGGGATAGTGAAAAACTGCATTAGTTTTCAGGGCTGGCACCTTCCCTGTGGGAGAAGGAGCCGAAAGTTTTCTTTTTCAGAAAAAAGCTTCTGCCGAGAGCGAGCACCGTGACATGCTGAGTCTCTGGGAAAGCAGAGATCCCCAAAGCTGTTGTGCCTGTGGATAGGCTGCAGAGGGATAGTGAATACCAGCAAGCTCTTTCAGGGCTAGCACCTTCCTTGTGGGAGAAGGAGCCAGACGTTTGCCTTCTCAGAAAAAGCTTCTGCCGAGAACGAGCACCGTGACATGCTGAGTCTCTGGGAAAGCAGAGATCCCCAAAGCTGTTGTGCCTGTGGATAGGCTGCAGAGGGATAGTGAAAAACTGCATTAGTTTTCAGGGCTGGCACCTTCCCTGTGGGAGAAGGAGCCGAAAGTTTTCTTTTTCAGAAAAAAGCTTCTGCCGAGAGCGAGCACCGTGACATGCTGAGTCTCTGGGAAAGCAGAGATCCCCAAAGCTGTTGTGCCTGTGGATAGGCTGCAGAGGGATAGTGAAAAACTGCATTAGTTTTCAGGGCTGGCACCTTCCCTGTGGGAGAAGGAGCCGAAAGTTTTCTTTTTCAGAAAAAAGCTTCTGCCGAGAGCGAGCACCGTGACATGCTGAGTCTCTGGGAAAGCAGAGATCCCCAAAGCTGTTGTGCCTGTGGATAGGCTGCAGAGGGATAGTGAATACCAGCAAGATCTTTCAGGGCTAGCACCTTCCTTGTGGGAGAAGGAGCCAGACGTTTGCCTTCTCAGAAAAAGCTTCTGCCGAGAACGAGCACCGTGACATGCTGAGTCTCTGGGAAAGCAGAGATCCCCAAAGCTGTTGTGCCTGTGGATAGGCTGCAGAGGGATAGTGAAAAACTGCATTAGTTTTCAGGGTTGGCACCTTCCCTGTGGGAGAAGGAGCCGAAAGTTTTCTTTTTCAGAAAAAAGCTTCTGCCGAGAGCGAGCACCGTGACATGCTGAGTCTCTGGGAAAGCAGAGATCCCCAAAGCTGTTGTGCCTGTGGATAGGCTGCAGAGGGATAGTGAAAAACTGCATTAGTTTTCAGGGCTGGCACCTTCCCTGTGGGAGAAGGAGCCGAAAGTTTTCTTTTTCAGAAAAAAGCTTCTGCCGAGAGCGAGCACCGTGACATGCTGAGTCTCTGGGAAAGCAGAGATCCCCAAAGCTGTTGTGCCTGTGGATAGGCTGCAGAGGGATAGTGCATACCAGCAAGATCTTTCAGGGCTAGCACCTTCCTTGTGGGAGAAGGAGCCAGACGTTTGCCTTCTCAGAAAAAGCTTCTGCCGAGAACGAGCACCGTGACATGCTGAGTCTCTGGGAAAGCAGAGATCCCAAAAGCTGTTGTGCCTGTGGATAGGCTGCAGAGGGATAGTGAAAAACTGCATTAGTTTTCAGGGCTGGCACCTTCCCTGTGGGAGAAGGAGACGTAAGTTTGCCTTTTCAGAAAAAAGCTTCTGCCGAGAGCGAGCACCGTGACATGCTGAGTCTCTGGGAAAGCAGAGATCCCCAAAGCTGTTGTGCCTGTGGATAGGCTGCAGAGGGATAGTGAAAAACTGCATTAGTTTTCAGGGCTCGCACCTTCCCTGTGGGAGAAGGAGCCGAAAGTTTTCTTTTTCAGAAAAAAGCTTCTGCCGAGAGCGAGCACCGTGACATGCTGAGTCTCTGGGAAAGCAGAGATCCCCAAAGCTGTTGTGCCTGTGGATAGGCTGCAGAGGGATAGTGCATACCAGCAAGATCTTTCAGGGCTAGCACCTTCCTTGTGGGAGAAGGAGCCAGACGTTTGCCTTCTCAGAAAAAGCTTCTGCCGAGAACGAGCACCGTGACATGCTGAGTCTCTGGGAAAGCAGAGATCCCAAAAGCTGTTGTGCCTGTGGATAGGCTGCAGAGGGATAGTGAAAAACTGCATTAGTTTTCAGGGCTGGCACCTTCCCTGTGGGAGAAGGAGCCGTAAGTTTGCCTTTTCAGAAAAAAGCTTCTGCCGAGAGCGAGCACCGTGACATGCTGAGTCTCTGGGAAAGCAGAGATCCCCAAAGCTGTTGTGCCTGTGGATAGGCTGCAGAGGGATAGTGCATACCAGCAAGATCTTTCAGGGCTAGCACCTTCCTTGTGGGAGAAGGAGCTAGAGTTTTGCCTTCTCAGAAAAAGCTTCTGCCGAGAACGAGCACCGTGACATGCTGAGTCTCTGGGAAAGCAGAGATCCCCAAAGCTGTTGTGCCTGTGGATAGGCTGCAGAGGGATAGTGAAAAACTGCATTAGTTTTCAGGGCTGGCACCTTCCCTGTGGGAGAAGGAGCCGAAAGTTTTCTTTTTCAGAAAAAGGCTCTGGCAAGAGTGAGCACCGTGACATGCTGAGTCTCTGGGAAAGCAGAGATCCCCAAAGCTGTTGTGCCTGTGGATAGGCTGCAGAGGGATAGTGAAAAACTGCATTAGTTTTCAGGGCTGGCACCTTCCCTGTGGGAGAAGGAGCCGAAAGTTTTCTTTTTCAGAAAAAAGCTTCTGCCGAGAGCGAGCACCGTGACATGCTGAGTCTCTGGGAAAGCAGAGATCCCCAAAGCTGTTGTGCCTGTGGATAGGCTGCAGAGGGATAGTGAATACCAGCAAGATCTTTCAGGGCTAGCACCTTCCTTGTGGGAGAAGGAGCCAGACGTTTGCCTTCTCAGAAAAAGCTTCTGCCGAGAACGAGCACCGTGACATGCTGAGTCTCTGGGAAAGCAGAGATCCCCAAAGCTGTTGTGCCTGTAGATAGGCTGCAGAGGGATAGTGAAAAACTGCATTAGTTTTCAGGGCTGGCACCTTCCCTGTGGGAGAAGGAGCCGAAAGTTTTCTTTTTCAGAAAAAAGCTTCTGCCGAGAGCGAGCACCGTGACATGCTGAGTCTCTGGGAAAGCAGAGATCCCCAAAGCTGTTGTGCCTGTGGATAGGCTGCAGAGGGATAGTGCATACCAGCAAGATCTTTCAGGGCTAGCACCTTCCTTGTGGGAGAAGGAGCCAGACGTTTGCCTTCTCAGAAAAAGCTTCTGCCGAGAACGAGCACCGTGACATGCTGAGTCTCTGGGAAAGCAGAGATCCCCAAAGCTGTTGTGCCTGTGGATAGGCTGCAGAGGGATAGTGAAAAACTGCATTAGTTTTCAGGGCTGGCACCTTCCCTGTGGGAGAAGGAGCCGTAAGTTTGCCTTTTCAGAAAAAAGCTTCTGCCGAGAGCGAGCACCGTGACATGCTGAGTCTCTGGGAAAGCAGAGATCCCCAAAGCTGTTGTGCCTGTGGATAGGCTGCAGAGGGATAGTGCATACCAGCAAGATCTTTCAGGGCTAGCACCTTCCTTGTGTGAGAAGGAGCTAGAGGTTTGCCTTCTCAGAAAAAGCTTCTGCCGAGAACGAGCACTGTGACATGCTGAGTCTCTGGGAAAGCAGAGATCCCCAAAGCTGTTGTGCCTGTGGATAGGCTGCAGAGGGATAGTGAAAAACTGCATTAGTTTTCAGGGCTGGCACCTTCCCTGTGGGAGAAGGAGCCGAAAGTTTTCTTTTTCAGAAAAAGGCTCTGGCAAGAGTGAGCACCGTGACATGCTGAGTCTCTGGGAAAGCAGAGATCCCCAAAGCTGTTGTGCCTGTGGATAGGCTGCAGAGGGATAGTGAAAAACTGCATTAGTTTTCAGGGCTGGCACCTTCCCTGTGGGAGAAGGAGCCGAAAGTTTTCTTTTTCAGAAAAAAGCTTCTGCCGAGAGCGAGCACCGTGACATGCTGAGTCTCTGGGAAAGCAGAGATCCCCAAAGCTGTTGTGCCTGTGGATAGGCTGCAGAGGGATAGTGAAAAACTGCATTAGTTTTCAGGGCTGGCACCTTCCCTGTGGGAGAAGGAGCCGAAAGTTTTCTTTTTCAGAAAAAAGCTTCTGCCGAGAGCGAGCACCGTGACATGCTGAGTCTCTGGGAAAGCAGAGATCCCCAAAGCTGTTGTGCCTGTGGATAGGCTGCAGAGGGATAGTGCATACCAGCAAGATCTTTCAGGGCTAGCACCTTCCTTGTGGGAGAAGGAGCCAGACGTTTGCCTTCTCAGAAAAAGCTTCTGCCGAGAACGAGCACCGTGACATGCTGAGTCTCTGGGAAAGCAGAGATCCCCAAAGCTGTTGTGCCTGTGGATAGGCTGCAGAGGGATAGTGAAAAACTGCATTAGTTTTCAGGGCTGGCACCTTCCCTGTGGGAGAAGGAGCCGTAAGTTTGCCTTTTCAGAAAAAAGCTTCTGCCGAGAGCGAGCACCGTGACATGCTGAGTCTCTGGGAAAGCAGAGATCCCCAAAGCTGTTGTGCCTGTGGATAGGCTGCAGAGGGATAGTGAATACCAGCAAGATCTTTCAGGGCTAGCACCTTCCTTGTGGGAGAAGGAGCCAGACGTTTGCCTTCTCAGAAAAAGCTTCTGCCGAGAACGAGCACCGTGACATGCTGAGTCTCTGGGAAAGCAGAGATCCCCAAAGCTGTTGTGCCTGTGGATAGGCTGCAGAGGGATAGTGAAAAACTGCATTAGTTTTCAGGGCTGGCACCTTCCCTGTGGGAGAAGGAGCCGAAAGTTTTCTTTTTCAGAAAAAAGCTTCTGCCGAGAGCGAGCACCGTGACATGCTGAGTCTCTGGGAAAGCAGAGATCCCCAAAGCTGTTGTGCCTGTGGATAGGCTGCAGAGGGATAGTGAATACCAGCAAGATCTTTCAGGGCTAGCACCTTCCTTGTGGGAGAAGGAGCCAGACGTTTGCCTTCTCAGAAAAAGCTTCTGCCGAGAACGAGCACCGTGACATGCTGAGTCTCTGGGAAAGCAGAGATCCCCAAAGCTGTTGTGCCTGTGGATAGGCTGCAGAGGGATAGTGAAAAACTGCATTAGTTTTCAGGGTTGGCACCTTCCCTGTGGGAGAAGGAGCCGAAAGTCTTCTTTTTCAGAAAAAAGCTTCTGCCGAGAGCGAGCACCGTGACATGCTGAGTCTCTGGGAAAGCAGAGATCCCAAAAGCTGTTGTGCCTGTGGATAGGCTGCAGAGGGATAGTGAAAAACTGCATTAGTTTTCAGGGCTGGCACCTTCCCTGTGGGAGAAGGAGCCGAAAGTTTTCTTTTTCAGAAAAAAGCTTCTGCCGAGAGCGAGCACCGTGACATGCTGAGTCTCTGGGAAAGCAGAGATCCCCAAAGCTGTTGTGCCTGTGGATAGGCTGCAGAGGGATAGTGCATACCAGCAAGATCTTTCAGGGCTAGCACCTTCCTTGTGGGAGAAGGAGCCAGACGTTTGCCTTCTCAGAAAAAGCTTCTGCCGAGAACGAGCACCGTGACATGCTGAGTCTCTGGGAAAGCAGAGATCCCCAAAGCTGTTGTGCCTGTGGATAGGCTGCAGAGGGATAGTGAAAAACTGCATTAGTTTTCAGGGCTGGCACCTTCCCTGTGGGAGAAGGAGCCGTAAGTTTGCCTTTTCAGAAAAAAGCTTCTGCCGAGAGCGAGCACCGTGACATGCTGAGTCTCTGGGAAAGCAGAGATCCCCAAAGCTGTTGTGCCTGTGGATAGGCTGCAGAGGGATAGTGAAAAACTGCATTAGTTTTCAGGGCTGGCACCTTCCCTGTGGGAGAAGGAGCCGTAAGTTTGCCTTTTCAGAAAAAAGCTCTGGCGAGAGTGAGCACCGTGACATGCAGAGTCTCTGGGAAAGCAGAGATCCCCAGTGCTGTTTTGCCTGAGGATAGGCTGCAGGAGGATAGTGAAGAGCTGCATTAGCTTTCAGGCCTGGCACCTTCCTTGTGGGAGAAGGAGCCGAAAGTTTTCTTTTTCAGAAAAAAGCTTCTGCCGAGAGCGAGCACCGTGACATGCTGAGTCTCTGGGAAAGCAGAGATCCCCAAAGCTGTTGTGCCTGTGGATAGGCTGCAGAGGGATAGTGAAGACCAGCAAGATCTTTCAGGCCTGGCACCTTCCTTGTGGGAGAAGGAGCCGTAAGTTTGCCTTTTCAGAAAAAAGCTTCTGCCGAGAGCGAGCACCGTGACATGCTGAGTCTCTGGGAAAGCAGAGATCCCCAAAGCTGTTGTGCCTGTGGATAGGCTGCAGAGGGATAGTGCATACTAGCAAGATCTTTCAGGGCTAGCACCTTCCTTGTGGGAGAAGGAGCCAGACGTTTGCTTTCTCAGAAAAAGCTTCTGCCGAGAACGAGCACCGTGACATGCTGAGTCTCTGGGAAAGCAGAGATCCCCAAAGCTGTTGTGCCTGTGGATAGGCTGCAGAGGGATAGTGCATACCAGCAAGATCTTTCAGGGCTAGCACCTTCCTTGTGGGAGAAGGAGCTAGAGGTTTGCCTTCTCAGAAAAAGCTTCTGCCGAGAACGAGCACCGTGACATGCTGAGTCTCTGGGAAAGCAGAGATCCCCAAAGCTGTTGTGCCTGTGGATAGGCTGCAGAGGGATAGTGAAAAACTGCATTAGTTTTCAGGGCTGGCACCTTCCCTGTGGGAGAAGGAGCCGAAAGTTTTCTTTTTCAGAAAAAGGCTCTGGCAAGAGTGAGCACCGTGACATGCTGAGTCTCTGGGAAAGCAGAGATCCCCAAAGCTGTTGTGCCTGTGGATAGGCTGCAGAGGGATAGTGAAAAACTGCATTAGTTTTCAGGGCTGGCACCTTCCCTGTGGGAGAAGGAGCCGTAAGTTTTCTTTTTCAGAAAAAAGCTTCTGCCGAGAGCGAGCACCGTGACATGCTGAGTCTCTGGGAAAGCAGAGATCCCCAAAGCTGTTGTGCCTGTGGATAGGCTGCAGAGGGATAGTGCATACTAGCAAGATCTTTCAGGGCTAGCACCTTCCTTGTGGGAGAAGGAGCCAGACGTTTGCCTTCTCAGAAAAAGCTTCTGCCGAGAACGAGCACCGTGACATGCTGAGTCTCTGGGAAAGCAGAGATCCCCAAAGCTGTTGTGCCTGTGGATAGGCTGCAGAGGGATAGTGAAAAACTGCATTAGTTTTCAGGGCTGGCACATTCCCTGTGGGAGAAGGAGACGTAAGTTTGCCTTTTCAGAAAAAAGCTTCTGCCGAGAGCGAGCACCGTGACATGCTGAGTCTCTGGGAAAGCAGAGATCCCCAAAGCTGTTGTGCCTGTGGATAGGCTGCAGAGGGATAGTGCATACCAGCAAGATCTTTCAGGGCTAGCACCTTCCTTGTGGGAGAAGGAGCTAGAGGTTTGCCTTCTCAGAAAAAGCTTCTGCCGAGAACGAGCACTGTGACATGCTGAGTCTCTGGGAAAGCAGAGATCCCCAAAGCTCTTGTGCCTGTGGATAGGCTGCAGAGGGATAGTGAAAAACTGCATTAGTTTTCAGGGCTGGCACCTTCCCTGTGGGAGAAGGAGCCGAAAGTTTTCTTTTTCAGAAAAAGGCTCTGGCAAGAGTGAGCACCGTGACATGCTGAGTCTCTGGGAAAGCAGAGATCCCCAAAGCTGTTGTGCCTGTGGATAGGCTGCAGAGGGATAGTGAAAAACTGCATTAGTTTTCAGGGCTGGCACCTTCCCTGTGGGAGAAGGAGCCGAAAGTTTTCTTTTTCAGAAAAAAGCTTCTGCCGAGAGCGAGCACCGTGACATGCTGAGTCTCTGGGAAAGCAGAGATCCCAAAAGCTGTAGTGCCTGTGGATAGGCTGCAGAGGGATAGTGAAAAACTGCATTAGTTTTCAGGGCTGGCACCTTCCCTGTGGGAGAAGGAGCCGAAAGTTTTCTTTTTCAGAAAAAAGCTTCTGCCGAGAGCGAGCACCGTGACATGCTGAGTCTCTGGGAAAGCAGAGATCCCCAAAGCTGTTGTGCCTGTGGATAGGCTGCAGAGGGATAGTGAAAAACTGCATTAGTTTTCAGGGCTGGCACCTTCCCTGTGGGAGAAGGAGCCGTAAGTTTGCCTTTTCAGAAAAAAGCTTCTGCCGAGAGCGAGCACCGTGACATGCTGAGTCTCTGGGAAAGCAGAGATCCCCAAAGCTGTTGTGCCTGTGGATAGGCTGCAGAGGGATAGTGCATACCAGCAAGATCTTTCAGGGCTAGCACCTTCCTTGTGGGAGAAGGAGCCAGACGTTTGCCTTCTCAGAAAAAGCTTCTGCCGAGAACGAGCACCGTGACATGCTGAGTCTCTGGGAAAGCAGAGATCCCCAAAGCTGTTGTGCCTGTGGATAGGCTCAGAGGGATAGTGAAAAACTGCATTAGTTTTCAGGGCTGGCACCTTCCCTGTGGGAGAAGGAGCCAGACGTTTGCCTTTTCAGAAAAAGGCTCTGGCGAGAGTGAGCACCGTGACATGCTGAGTCTCTGGGAAAGCAGAGATCCCCAAAGCTGTTGTGCCTGTGGATAGGCTGCAGAGGGATAGTGAAAAACTGCATTAGTTTTCAGGGCTGGCACCTTCCCTGTGGGAGAAGGAGCCGTAAGTTTGCCTTTTCAGAAAAAAGCTCTGGCGAGAGTGAGCACCGTGACATGCAGAGTCTCTGGGAAAGCAGAGATCCCCAGTGCTGTTTTGCCTGAGGATAGGCTGCAGGAGGATAGTGAAGAGCTGCATTAGCTTTCAGGCCTGGCACCTTCCTTGTGGGAGAAGGAGACGTAAGTTTGCCTTTTCAGAAAAAAGCTTCTGCCGAGAGCGAGCACCGTGACATGCTGAGTCTCTGGGAAAGCAGAGATCCCCAAAGCTGTTGTGCCTGTGGATAGGCTGCAGAGGGATAGTGAAGACCAGCAAGATCTTTCAGGGCTGGCACCTTCCTTGTGGGAGAAGGAGCCGTAAGTTTGCCTTTTCAGAAAAAAGCTTCTGCCGAGAGCGAGCACCGTGACATGCTGAGTCTCTGGGAAAGCAGAGATCCCCAAAGCTGTTGTGCCTGTGGATAGGCTGCAGAGGGATAGTGCATACCAGCAAGATCTTTCAGGGCTAGCACCTTCCTTGTGGGAGAAGGAGCCAGACGTTTGCCTTCTCAGAAAAAGGCTCTGGCAAGAGTGAGCACCGTGACATGCTGAGTCTCTGGGAAAGCAGAGATCCCCAAAGCTGTTGTGCCTGTGGATAGGCTGCAGAGGGATAGTGAAAAACTGCATTAGTTTTCAGGGCTGGCACCTTCCCTGTGGGAGAAGGAGCCGTAAGTTTGCCTTTTCAGAAAAAAGCTTCTGCCGAGAGCGAGCACCGTGACATGCTGAGTCTCTGGGAAAGCAGAGATCCCCAAAGCTGTTGTGCCTGTGGATAGGCTGCAGAGGGATAGTGAAAAACTGCATTAGTTTTCAGGGCTGGCACCTTCCCTGTGTGAGAAGGAGACGTAAGTTTGCCTTTTCAGAAAAAAGCTTCTGCCGAGAGCGAGCACCGTGACATGCTGAGTCTCTGGGAAAGCAGAGATCCCCAAAGCTGTTGTGCCTGTGGATAGGCTGCAGAGGGATAGTGCATACCAGCAAGATCTTTCAGGGCTAGCACCTTCCTTGTGGGAGAAGGAGCTAGAGGTTTGCCTTCTCAGAAAAAGCTTCTGCCGAGAACGAGCACCGTGACATGCTGAGTCTCTGGGAAAGCAGAGATCCCCAAAGCTGTTGTGCCTGTGGATAGGCTGCAGAGGGATAGTGAAAAACTGCATTAGTTTTCAGGGCTGGCACCTTCCCTGTGGGAGAAGGAGCCGAAAGTTTTCTTTTTCAGAAAAAGGCTCTGGCAAGAGTGAGCACCGTGACATGCTGAGTCTCTGGGAAAGCAGAGATCCCCAAAGCTGTTGTGCCTGTGGATAGGCTGCAGAGGGATAGTGAATACCAGCAAGATCTTTCAGGGCTAGCACCTTCCTTGTGGGAGAAGGAGCCAGACGTTTGCCTTCTCAGAAAAAGCTTCTGCCGAGAACGAGCACCGTGACATGCTGAGTCTCTGGGAAAGCAGAGATCCCCAAAGCTGTTGTGCCTGTGGATAGGCTGCAGAGGGATAGTGAAAAACTGCATTAGTTTTCAGGGTTGGCACCTTCCCTGTGGGAGAAGGAGCCGAAAGTTTTCTTTTTCAGAAAAAAGCTTCTGCCGAGAGCGAGCACCGTGACATGCTGAGTCTCTGGGAAAGCAGAGATCCCAAAAGCTGTTGTGCCTGTGGATAGGCTGCAGAGGGATAGTGAAAAACTGCATTAGTTTTCAGGGCTGGCACCTTCCCTGTGGGAGAAGGAGCCGAAAGTTTTCTTTTTCAGAAAAAAGCTTCTGCCGAGAGCGAGCACCGTGACATGCTGAGTCTCTGGGAAAGCAGAGATCCCCAAAGCTTTTGTGCCTGTGGATAGGCTGCAGAGGGATAGTGCATACCAGCAAGATCTTTCAGGGCTAGCACCTTCCTTGTGGGAGAAGGAGCCAGACGTTTGCCTTCTCAGAAAAAGCTTCTGCCGAGAACGAGCACCGTGACATGCTGAGTCTCTGGGAAAGCAGAGATCCCAAAAGCTGTTGTGCCTGTGGATAGGCTGCAGAGGGATAGTGAAAAACTGCATTAGTTTTCAGGGCTGGCACCTTCCCTGTGGGAGAAGGAGCCGTAAGTTTGCCTTTTCAGAAAAAAGCTTCTGCCGAGAGCGAGCACCGTGACATGCTGAGTCTCTGGGAAAGCAGAGATCCCCAAAGCTGTTGTGCCTGTGGATAGGCTGCAGAGGGATAGTGCATACTAGCAAGATCTTTCAGGGCTAGCACCTTCCTTGTGGGAGAAGGAGCCAGACGTTTGCCTTCTCAGAAAAAGCTTCTGCCGAGAACGAGCACCGTGACATGCTGAGTCTCTGGGAAAGCAGAGATCCCAAAAGCTGTTGTGCCTGTGGATAGGCTGCAGAGGGATAGTGAAAAACTGCATTAGTTTTCAGGGCTGGCACCTTCCCTGTGGGAGAAGGAGACGTAAGTTTGCCTTTTCATAAAAAAGCTTCTGCCGAGAGCGAGCACCGTGACATGCTGAGTCTCTGGGAAAGCAGAGATCCCCAAAGCTGTTGTGCCTGTGGATAGGCTGCAGAGGGATAGTGCATACCAGCAAGATCTTTCAGGGCTAGCACCTTCCTTGTGGGAGAAGGAGCTAGAGGTTTGCCTTCTCAGAAAAAGCTTCTGCCGAGAACGAGCACCGTGACATGCTGAGTCTCTGGGAAAGCAGAGATCCCCAAAGCTGTTGTGCCTGTGGATAGGCTGCAGAGGGATAGTGAAAAACTGCATTAGTTTTCAGGGCTGGCACCTTCCCTGTGGGAGAAGTAGCCGAAAGTTTTCTTTTTCAGAAAAAAGCTTCTGCCGAGAGCGAGCACCGTGACATGCTGAGTCTCTGGGAAAGCAGAGATCCCCAAAGCTGTTGTGCCTGTGGATAGGCTGCAGAGGGATAGTGAAAAACTGCATTAGTTTTCAGGGTTGGCACCTTCCCTGTGGGAGAAGGAGCCGAAATTTTTCTTTTTCAGAAAAAAGCTTCTGCCGAGAGCGAGCACCGTGACATGCTGAGTCTCTGGGAAAGCAGAGATCCCAAAAGCTGTTGTGCCTGTGGATAGGCTGCAGAGGGATAGTGAAAAACTGCATTAGTTTTCAGGGCTGGCACCTTCCCTGTGGGAGAAGGAGCCGTAAGTTTTCTTTTTCAGAAAAAAGCTTCTGCCGAGAGCGAGCACCGTGACATGCTGAGTCTCTGGGAAAGCAGAGATCCCCAAAGCTGTTGTGCCTGTGGATAGGCTGCAGAGGGATAGTGAATACCAGCAAGATCTTTCAGGGCTAGCACCTTCCTTGTGGGAGAAGGAGCCAGACGTTTGCCTTCTCAGAAAAAGCTTCTGCCGAGAACGAGCACCGTGACATGCTGAGTCTCTGGGAAAGCAGAGATCCCCAAAGCTGTTGTGCCTGTGGATAGGCTGCAGAGGGATAGTGAAAAACTGCATTAGTTTTCAGGGTTGGCACCTTCCCTGTGGGAGAAGGAGCCGAAAGTTTTCTTTTTCAGAAAAAAGCTTCTGCCGAGAGCGAGCACCGTGACATGCTGAGTCTCTGGGAAAGCAGAGATCCCAAAAGCTGTTGTGCCTGTGGATAGGCTGCAGAGGGATAGTGAAAAACTGCATTAGTTTTCAGGGCTGGCACCTTCCCTGTGGGAGAAGGAGCCGAAAGTTTTCTTTTTCAGAAAAAAGCTTCTGCCGAGAGCGAGCACCGTGACATGCTGAGTCTCTGGGAAAGCAGAGATCCCCAAAGCTGTTGTGCCTGTGGATAGGCTGCAGAGGGATAGTGCATACCAGCAAGATCTTTCAGGGCTAGCACCTTCCTTGTGGGAGAAGGAGCCAGACGTTTGCCTTCTCAGAAAAAGCTTCTGCCGAGAACGAGCACCGTGACATGCTGAGTCTCTGGGAAAGCAGAGATCCCCAAAGCTGTTGTGCCTGTGGATAGGCTGCAGAGGGATAGTGAAAAACTGCATTAGTTTTCAGGGCTGGCACCTTCCCTGTGGGAGAAGGAGCCGTAAGTTTGCCTTTTCAGAAAAAAGCTTCTGCCGAGAGCGAGCACCGTGACATGCTGAGTCTCTGGGAAAGCAGAGATCCCCAAAGCTGTTGTGCCTGTGGATAGGCTGCAGAGGGATAGTGCATACCAGCAAGATCTTTCAGGGCTAGCACCTTCCTTGTGGGAGAAGGAGCCAGACGTTTGCCTTCTCAGAAAAAGCTTCTGCCGAGAACGAGCACCGTGACATGCTGAGTCTCTGGGAAAGCAGAGATCCCCAAAGCTGTTGTGCCTGTGGATAGGCTGCAGAGGGATAGTGAAAAACTGCATTAGTTTTCAGGACTGGCACCTTCCCTGTGGGAGAAGTAGCCGAAAGTTTTCTTTTTCAGAAAAAAGCTTCTGCCGAGAGCGAGCACCGTGACATGCTGAGTCTCTGGGAAAGCAGAGATCCCAAAAGCTGTTGTGCCTGTGGATAGGCTGCAGAGGGATAGTGAAAAACTGCATTAGTTTTCAGGGCTGGCACCTTCCCTGTGGGAGAAGGAGCCGTAAGTTTGCCTTTTCAGAAAAAAGCTTCTGCCGAGAGCGAGCACCGTGACATGCTGAGTCTCTGGGAAAGCAGAGATCCCCAAAGCTGTTGTGCCTGTGGATAGGCTGCAGAGGGATAGTGCATACCAGCAAGATCTTTCAGGGCTAGCACCTTCCTTGTGGGAGAAGGAGCCAGACGTTTGCCTTCTCAGAAAAAGCTTCTGCCGAGAACGAGCACCGTGACATGCTGAGTCTCTGGGAAAGCAGAGATCCCCAAAGCTGTTGTGCCTGTGGATAGGCTGCAGAGGGATAGTGAAAAACTGCATTAGTTTTCAGGGCTGGCACCTTCCCTGTGGGAGAAGGAGCCGTAAGTTTGCCTTTTCAGAAAAAAGCTTCTGCCGAGAGCGAGCACCGTGACATGCTGAGTCTCTGGGAAAGCAGAGATCCCCAAAGCTGTTGTGCCTGTGGATAGGCTGCAGAGGGATAGTGAAAAACTGCATTAGTTTTCAGGGCTGGCACCTTCCCTGTGGGAGAAGGAGCCGTAAGTTTGCCTTTTCAGAAAAAAGCTTCTGCCGAGAGCGAGCACCGTGACATGCTGAGTCTCTGGGAAAGCAGAGATCCCCAAAGCTGTTGTGCCTGTGGATAGGCTGCAGAGGGATAGTGCATACCAGCAAGATCTTTCAGGGCTAGCACCTTCCTTGTGGGAGAAGGAGCCAGAGGTTTGCCTTCTCAGAAAAAGCTTCTGCCGAGAACGAGCACCGTGACATGCTGAGTCTCTGGGAAAGCAGAGATCCCCAAAGCTGTTGTTCCTGTGGATAGGCTCAGAGGGATAGTGAAAAACTGCATTAGTTTTCAGGGCTGGCACCTTCCCTGTGGGAGAAGGAGCCAGACGTTTGCCTTTTCAGAAAAAGGCTCTGGCGAGAGTGAGCACCGTGACATGCTGAGTCTCTGGGAAAGCAGAGATCCCCAAAGCTGTTGTGCCTGTGGATAGGCTGCAGAGGGATAGTGAAAAACTGCATTAGTTTTCAGGGCTGGCACCTTCCCTGTGGGAGAAGGAGCCGTAAGTTTGCCTTTTCAGAAAAAAGCTCTGGCGAGAGTGAGCACCGTGACATGCAGAGTCTCTGGGAAAGCAGAGATCCCCAGTGCTGTTTTGCCTGAGGATAGGCTGCAGGAGGATAGTGAAGAGCTGCATTAGCTTTCAGGCCTGGCACCTTCCTTGTGGGAGAAGGAGCCGAAAGTTTTCTTTTTCAGAAAAAAGCTTCTGCCGAGAGCGAGCACCGTGACATGCTGAGTCTCTGGGAAAGCAGAGATCGCCAAAGCTGTTGTGCCTGTGGATAGGCTGCAGAGGGATAGTGAAGACCAGCAAGATCTTTCAGGGCTGGCACCTTCCTTGTGGGAGAAGGAGCCGTAAGTTTGCCTTTTCAGAAAAAAGCTTCTGCCGAGAGCGAGCACCGTGACATGCTGAGTCTCTGGGAAAGCAGAGATCCCCAAAGCTGTTGTGCCTGTGGATAGGCTGCAGAGGGATAGTGCATACCAGCAAGATCTTTCAGGGCTAGCACCTTCCTTGTGGGAGAAGGAGCCAGACGTTTGCCTTCTCAGAAAAAGCTTCTGCCGAGAACGAGCACCGTGACATGCTGAGTCTCTGGGAAAGCAGAGATCCCAAAAGCTGTTGTGCCTGTGGATAGGCTGCAGAGGGATAGTGAAAAACTGCATTAGTTTTCAGGGCTGGCACCTTCCCTGTGGGAGAAGGAGACGTAAGTTTGCCTTTTCAGAAAAAAAACCTTCTGCCGAGAGCGAGCACCGTGACATGCTGAGTCTCTGGGAAAGCAGAGATCCCCAAAGCTGTTGTGCCTGTGGATAGGCTGCAGAGGGATAGTGCATACCAGCAAGATCTTTCAGGGCTAGCACCTTCCTTGTGGGAGAAGGAGCTAGAGGTTTGCCTTCTCAGAAAAAGCTTCTGCCGAGAACGAGCACCGTGACATGCTGAGTCTCTGGGAAAGCAGAGATCCCCAAAGCTGTTGTGCCTGTGGATAGGCTGCAGAGGGATAGTGAAAAACTGCATTAGTTTTCAGGGCTGGCACCTTCCCTGTGGGAGAAGTAGCCGAAAGTTTTCTTTTTCAGAAAAAAGCTTCTGCCGAGAGCGAGCACCGTGACATGCTGAGTCTCTGGGAAAGCAGAGATCCCAAAAGCTGTTGTGCCTGTGGATAGGCTGCAGAGGGATAGTGAAAAACTGCATTAGTTTTCAGGGCTGGCACCTTCCCTGTGGGAGAAGGAGCCGTAAGTTTGCCTTTTCAGAAAAAAGCTTCTGCCGAGAGCGAGCACCGTGACATGCTGAGTCTCTGGGAAAGCAGAGATCCCCAAAGCTGTTGTGCCTGTGGATAGGCTGCAGAGGGATAGTGCATACCAGCAAGATCTTTCAGGGCTAGCACCTTCCTTGTGGGAGAAGGAGCCAGACGTTTGCCTTCTCAGAAAAAGCTTCTGCCGAGAACGAGCACCGTGACATGCTGAGTCTCTGGGAAAGCAGAGATCCCCAAAGCTGTTGTGCCTGTGGATAGGCTGCAGAGGGATAGTGAAAAACTGCATTAGTTTTCAGGGCTGGCACCTTCCCTGTGGGAGAAGGAGCCGTAAGTTTGCCTTTTCAGAAAAAAGCTTCTGCCGAGAGCGAGCACCGTGACATGCTGAGTCTCTGGGAAAGCAGAGATCCCCAAAGCTATTGTGCCTGTGGATAGGCTGCAGAGGGATAGTGAAAAACTGCATTAGTTTTCAGGGCTGGCACCTTCCCTGTGGGAGAAGGAGACGTAAGTTTGCCTTTTCAGAAAAAAGCTTCTGCCGAGAGCGAGCACCGTGACATGCTGAGTCTCTGGGAAAGCAGAGATCCCCAAAGCTGTTGTGCCTGTGGATAGGCTGCAGAGGGATAGTGCATACCAGCAAGATCTTTCAGGGCTAGCACCTTCCTTGTGGGAGAAGGAGCTAGAGGTTTGCCTTCTCAGAAAAAGCTTCTGCCGAGAACGAGCACCGTGACATGCTGAGTCTCTGGGAAAGCAGAGATCCCCAAAGCTGTTGTGCCTGTGGATAGGCTGCAGAGGGATAGTGAAAAACTGCATTAGTTTTCAGGGCTGGCACCTTCCCTGTGGGAGAAGGAGCCGAAAGTTTTCTTTTTCAGAAAAAGGCTCTGGCAAGAGTGAGCACCGTGACATGCTGAGTCTCTGGGAAAGCAGAGATCCCCAAAGCTGTTGTGCCTGTGGATAGGCTGCAGAGGGATAGTGAAAAACTGCATTAGTTTTCAGGGTTGGCACCTTCCCTGTGGGAGAAGGAGCCGAAAGTTTTCTTTTTCAGAAAAAAGCTTCTGCCGAGAGCGAGCACCGTGACATGCTGAGTCTCTGGGAAAGCAGAGATCCCAAAAGCTGTTGTGCCTGTGGATAGGCTGCAGAGGGATAGTGAAAAACTGCATTAGTTTTCAGGGCTGGCACCTTCCCTGTGGGAGAAGGAGCCGTAAGTTTTCTTTTTCAGAAAAAAGCTTCTGCCGAGAGCGAGCACCGTGACATGCTGAGTCTCTGGGAAAGCAGAGATCCCCAAAGCTGTTGTGCCTGTGGATAGGCTGCAGAGGGATAGTGAATACCAGCAAGATCTTTCAGGGCTAGCACCTTCCTTGTGGGAGAAGGAGCCAGACGTTTGCCTTCTCAGAAAAAGCTTCTGCCGAGAACGAGCACCGTGACATGCTGAGTCTCTGGGAAAGCAGAGATCCCCAAAGCTGTTGTGCCTGTGGATAGGCTGCAGAGGGATAGTGAAAAACTGCATTAGTTTTCAGGGTTGGCACCTTCCCTGTGGGAGAAGGAGCCGAAAGTTTTCTTTTTCTGAAAAAAGCTTCTGCCGAGAGCGAGCACCGTGACATGCTGAGTCTCTGGGAAAGCAGAGATCCCAAAAGCTGTTGTGCCTGTGGATAGGCTGCAGAGGGATAGTGAAAAACTGCATTAGTTTTCAGGGCTGGCACCTTCCCTGTGGGAGAAGGAGCCGAAAGTTTTCTTTTTCAGAAAAAAGCTTCTGCCGAGAGCGAGCACCGTGACATGCTGAGTCTCTGGGAAAGCAGAGATCCCCAAAGCTGTTGTGCCTGTGGATAGGCTGCAGAGGGATAGTGCATACCAGCAAGATCTTTCAGGGCTAGCACCTTCCTTGTGGGAGAAGGAGCCAGACGTTTGCCTTCTCAGAAAAAGCTTCTGCCGAGAACGAGCACCGTGACATGCTGAGTCTCTGGGAAAGCAGAGATCCCCAAAACTGTTGTGCCTGTGGATAGGCTGCAGAGGGATAGTGAAAAACTGCATTAGTTTTCAGGGCTGGCACCTTCCCTGTGGGAGAAGGAGCCGTAAGTTTGCCTTTTCAGAAAAAAGCTTCTGCCGAGAGCGAGCACCGTGACATGCTGAGTCTCTGGGAAAGCAGAGATCCCCAAAGCTGTTGTGCCTGTGGATAGGCTGCAGAGGGATAGTGCATACCAGCAAGATCTTTCAGGGCTAGCACCTTCCTTGTGGGAGAAGGAGCTAGAGGTTTGCCTTCTCAGAAAAAGCTTCTGCCGAGATCGAGCACCGTGACATGCTGAGTCTCTGGGAAAGCAGAGATCCCCAAAGCTGTTGTGCCTGTGGATAGGCTGCAGAGGGATAGTGAAAAACTGCATTAGTTTTCAGGGCTGGCACCTTCCCTGTGGGAGAAGTAGCCGAAAGTTTTCTTTTTCAGAAAAAAGCTTCTGCCGAGAGCGAGCACCGTGACATGCTGAGTCTCTGGGAAAGCAGAGATCCCAAAAGCTGTTGTGCCTGTGGATAGGCTGCAGAGGGATAGTGAAAAACTGCATTAGTTTTCAGGGCTGGCACCTTCCCTGTGGGAGAAGGAGCCGTAAGTTTGCCTTTTCAGAAAAAAGCTTCTGCCGAGAGCGAGCACCGTGACATGCTGAGTCTCTGGGAAAGCAGAGATCCCCAAAGCTGTTGTGCCTGTGGATAGGCTGCAGAGGGATAGTGCATACTAGCAAGATCTTTCAGGGCTAGCACCTTCCTTGTGGGAGAAGGAGCCGAAAGTTTTCTTTTTCAGAAAAAGGCTCTGGCAAGAGTGAGCACCGTGACATGCTGAGTCTCTGGGAAAGCAGAGATCCCCAAAGCTGTTGTGCCTGTGGATAGGCTGCAGAGGGATAGTGCATACTAGCAAGATCTTTCAGGGCTAGCACCTTCCTTGTGGGAGAAGACGCCGAAAGTTTTCTTTTTCAGAAAAAGGCTCTGGCAAGAGTGAGCACCGTGACATGCTGAGTCTCTGGGAAAGCAGAGATCCCCAAAGCTGTTGTGCCTGTGGATAGGCTGCAGAGGGATAGTGCATACTAGCAAGATCTTTCAGGGCTAGCACCTTCCTTGTGGGAGAAGGAGCCAGACGTTTGCCTTCTCAGAAAAAGCTTCTGCCGAGAACGAGCACCGTGACATGCTGAGTCTCTGGGAAAGCAGAGATCCCAAAAGCTGTTGTGCCTGTGGATAGGCTGCAGAGGGATAGTGAAAAACTGCATTAGTTTTCAGGGCTGGCACCTTCCCTGTGGGAGAAGGAGACGTAAGTTTTCTTTTTCAGAAAAAAGCTTCTGCCGAGAGCGAGCACCGTGACATGCTGAGTCTCTGGGAAAGCAGAGATCCCAAAAGCTGTTGTGCCTGTGGATAGGCTGCAGAGGGATAGTGAAAAACTGCATTAGTTTTCAGGGCTGGCACCTTCCCTGTGGGAGAAGGAGCCGAAAGTTTTCTTTTTCAGAAAAAAGCTTCTGCCGAGAGCGAGCACCGTGACATGCTGAGTCTCTGGGAAAGCAGAGATCCCCAAAGCTGTTGTGCCTGTGGATAGGCTGCAGAGGGATAGTGCATACCAGCAAGATCTTTCAGGGCTAGCACCTTCCTTGTGGGAGAAGGAGCCAGACGTTTGCCTTCTCAGAAAAAGCTTCTGCCGAGAACGAGCACCGTGACATGCTGAGTCTCTGGGAAAGCAGATCCCCAAAGCTGTTGTGCCTGTGGATAGGCTGCAGAGGGATAGTGAAAAACTGCATTAGTTTTCAGGGCTGGCACCTTCCCTGTGGGAGAAGGAGCCGAAAGTTTGCCTTTTCAGAAAAAAGCTTCTGCCGAGAGCGAGCACCGTGACATGCTGAGTCTCTGGGAAAGCAGAGATCCCCAAAGCTGTTGTGCCTGTGGATAGGCTGCAGAGGGATAGTGCATACTAGCAAGATCTTTCAGGGCTAGCACCTTCCTTGTGGGAGAAGGAGCCGAAAGTTTTCTTTTTCAGAAAAAGGCACTGGCAAGAGTGAGCACCGTGACATGCTGAGTCTCTGGGAAAGCAGAGATCCCCAAAGCTGTTGTGCCTGTGGATAGGCTGCAGAGGGATAGTGCATACTAGCAAGATCTTTCAGGGCTAGCACCTTCCTTGTGGGAGAAGGAGCCGAAAGTTTTCTTTTTTCAGAAAAAGGCTCTGGCAAGAGTGAGCACCGTGACATGCTGAGTCTCTGGGAAAGCAGAGATCCCCAAAGCTGTTGTGCCTGTGGATAGGCTGCAGAGGGATAGTGCATACTAGCAAGATCTTTCAGGGCTAGCACCTTCCTTGTGGGAGAAGGAGCCAGACGTTTGCCTTCTCAGAAAAAGCTTCTGCAGAGAACGAGCACCGTGACATGCTGAGTCTCTGGGAAAGCAGAGATCCCCAAAGCTGTTGTGCCTGTGGATAGGCTGCAGAGGGATAGTGAAAAACTGCATTAGTTTTCAGGGCTGGCACCTTCCCTGTGGGAGAAGGAGACGTAAGTTTGCCTTTTCAGAAAAAAGCTTCTGCCGAGAGCGAGCACCGTGACATGCTGAGTCTCTGGGAAAGCAGAGATCCCCAAAGCTGTTGTGCCTGTGGATAGGCTGCAGAGGGATAGTGAAAAACTGCATTAGTTTTCAGGGCTGGCACCTTCCCTGTGGGAGAAGGAGCCGTAAGTTTGCCTTTTCAGAAAAAAGCTTCTGCCGAGAGCGAGCACCGTGACATGCTGAGTCTCTGGGAAAGCAGAGATCCCCAAAGCTGTTGTGCCTGTGGATAGGCTGCAGAGGGATAGTGCATACTAGCAAGATCTTTCAGGGCTAGCACCTTCCTTGTGGGAGAAGGAGCCGAAAGTTTTCTTTTTCAGAAAAAGGCTCTGGCACGAGTGAGCACCGTGACATGCTGAGTCTCTGGGAAAGCAGAGATCCCCAAAGCTGTTGTGCCTGTGGATAGGCTGCAGAGGGATAGTGAATACCAGCAAGATCTTTCAGGGCTAGCACCTTCCTTGTGGGAGAAGGAGCCAGACGTTTGCCTTCTCAGAAAAAGCTTCTGCCGAGAACGAGCACCGTGACATGCTGAGTCTCTGGGAAAGCAGAGATCCCCAAAGCTGTTGTGCCTGTGGATAGGCTGCAGAGGGATAGTGCATACTAGCAAGATCTTTCAGGGCTAGCACCTTCCTTGTGGGAGAAGGAGCTAGAGTTTTGCCTTCTCAGAAAAAGCTTCTGCCGAGAACGAGCACCGTGACATGCTGAGTCTCTGGGAAAGCAGAGATCCCAAAAGCTGTTGTGCCTGTGGATAGGCTGCAGAGGGATAGTGAAAAACTGCATTAGTTTTCAGGGCTGGCACCTTCCTTGTGGGAGAAGGAGCCGTAAGTTTGCCTTTTCAGAAAAAAGCTTCTGCCGAGAGCGAGCACCGTGACATGCTGAGTCTCTGGGAAAGCAGAGATCCCCAAAGCTGTTGTGCCTGTGGATAGGCTGCAGAGGGATAGTGAAAAACTGCATTAGTTTTCAGGGCTGGCACCTTCCCTGTGGGAGAAGGAGCCGAAAGTTTTCTTTTTCAGAAAAAAGCTTCTGCCGAGAGCGAGCACCGTGACATGCTGAGTCTCTGGGAAAGCAGAGATCCCCAAAGCTGTTGTGCCTGTGGATAGGCTGCAGAGGGATAGTGAATACCAGCAAGATCTTTCAGGGCTAGCACCTTCCTTGTGGGAGAAGGAGCCAGACGTTTGCCTTCTCAGAAAAAGCTTCTGCCGAGAACGAGCACCGTGACATGCTGAGTCTCTGGGAAAGCAGAGATCCCCAAGCTGTTGTGCCTGTGGATAGGCTGCAGAGGGATAGTGCATACTAGCAAGATCTTTCAGGGCTAGCACCTTCCTTGTGGGAGAAGGAGCCGAAAGTTTTCTTTTTCAGAAAAAGGCTCTGGCAAGAGTGAGCACCGTGACATGCTGAGTCTCTGGGAAAGCAGAGATCCCCAAAGCTGTTGTGCCTGTGGATAGGCTGCAGAGGGATAGTGCATACTAGCAAGATCTTTCAGGGCTAGCACCTTCCTTGTGGGAGAAGGAGCCGAAAGTTTTCTTTTTCAGAAAAAGGCTCTGGCAAGAGTGAGCACCGTGACATGCTGAGTCTCTGGGAAAGCAGAGATCCCAAAAGCTGTTGTGCCTGTGGATAGGCTGCAGAGGGATAGTGAAAAACTGCATTAGTTTTCAGGGCTGGCACCTTCCCTGTGGGAGAAGGAGCCGAAAGTTTTCTTTTTCAGAAAAAAGCTTCTGCCGAGAGCGAGCACCGTGACATGCTGAGTCTCTGGGAAAGCAGAGATCCCCAAAGCTGTTGTGCCTGTGGATAGGCTGCAGAGGGATAGTGCATACAAGCAAGATCTTTCAGGGCTAGCACCTTCCTTGTGGGAGAAGGAGCCGAAAGTTTTCTTTTTCAGAAAAAGGCTCTGGCAAGAGTGAGCACCGTGACATGCTGAGTCTCTGGGAAAGCAGAGATCCCCAAAGCTGTTGTGCCTGTGGATAGGCTGCAGAGGGATAGTGAATACCAGCAAGACCTTTCAGGGCTAGCACCTTCCTTGTGGGAGAAGGAGCCAGACGTTTGCCTTCTCAGAAAAAGCTTCTGCCGAGAACGAGCACCGTGACATGCTGAGTCTCTGGGAAAGCAGAGATCCCCAAAGCTGTTGTGCCTGTGGATAGGCTGCAGAGGGATAGTGAAAAACTGCATTAGTTTTCAGGGCTGGCACCTTCCCTGTGGGAGAAGGAGCCGAAAGTTTTCTTTTTCAGAAAAAAGCTTCTGCCGAGAGCGAGCACCGTGACATGCTGAGTCTCTGGGAAAGCAGAGATCCCCAAAGCTGTTGTGCCTGTGGATAGGCTGCAGAGGGATAGTGCATACCAGCAAGATCTTTCAGGGCTAGCACCTTCCTTGTGGGAGAAGGAGCCAGACGTTTGCCTTCTCAGAAAAAGCTTCTGCCGAGAACGAGCATCGTGACATGCTGAGTCTCTGGGAAAGCAGAGATCCCCAAAGCTGTTGTGCCTGTGGATAGGCTGCAGAGGGATAGTGAAAAACTGCATTAGTTTTCAGGGCTGGCACCTTCCCTGTGGGAGAAGGAGACGTAAGTTTGCCTTTTCAGAAAAAAGCTTCTGCCGAGAGCGAGCACCGTGACATGCTGAGTCTCTGGGAAAGCAGAGATCCCCAAAGCTGTTGTGCCTGTGGATAGGCTGCAGAGGGATAGTGCATACTAGCAAGATCTTTCAGGGCTAGCACCTTCCTTGTGGGAGAAGGAGCCGAAAGTTTTCTTTTTCAGAAAAAGGCTCTGGCAAGAGTGAGCACCGTGACATGCTGAGTCTCTGGGAAAGCAGAGATCCCCAAAGCTGTTGTGCCTGTGGATAGGCTGCAGAGGGATAGTGCATACTAGCAAGATCTTTCAGGGCTAGCACCTTCCTTGTGGGAGAAGGAGCCGTAAGTTTGCCTTTTCAGAAAAAAGCTTCTGCCGAGAGCGAGCACCGTGACATGCTGAGTCTCTGGGAAAGCAGAGATCCCCAAAGCTGTTGTGCCTGTGGATAGGCTGCAGAGGGATAGTGCATACTAGCAAGATCTTTCAGGGCTAGCACCTTCCTTGTGGGAGAAGGAGCCAGACGTTTGCCTTCTCAGAAAAAGCTTCTGCCGAGAACGAGCACCGTGACATGCTGAGTCTCTGGGAAAGCAGAGATCCCAAAAGCTGTTGTGCCTGTGGATAGGCTGCAGAGGGATAGTGAAAAACTGCATTAGTTTTCAGGGCTGGCACCTTCCCTGTGGGAGAAGGAGACGTAAGTTTGCCTTTTCAGAAAAAAGCTTCTGCCGAGAGCGAGCACCGTGACATGCTGAGTCTCTGGGAAAGCAGAGATCCCCAAAGCTGTTGTGCCTGTGGATAGGCTGCAGAGGGATAGTGAAAAACTGCATTAGTTTTCAGGGCTGGCACCTTCCCTGTGGGAGAAGGAGCCGTAAGTTTGCCTTTTCAGAAAAAAGCTTCTGCCGAGAGCGAGCACCGTGACATGCTGAGTCTCTGGGAAAGCAGAGATCCCCAAAGCTGTTGTGCCTGTGGATAGGCTGCAGAGGGATAGTGCATACTAGCAAGATCTTTCAGGGCTAGCACCTTCCTTGTGGGAGAAGGAGCCGAAAGTTTTCTTTTTCAGAAAAAGGCTCTGGCAAGAGTGAGCACCGTGACATGCTGAGTCTCTGGGAAAGCAGAGATCCCCAAAGCTGTTGTGCCTGTGGATAGGCTGCAGAGGGATAGTGCATACTAGCAAGATCTTTCAGGGCTAGCACCTTCCTTGTGGGAGAAGGAGCCGAAAGTTTTCTTTTTCAGAAAAAGGCTCTGGCAAGAGTGAGCACCGTGACATGCTGAGTCTCTGGGAAAGCAGAGATCCCCAAAGCTGTTGTGCCTGTGGATAGGCTGCAGAGGGATAGTGCATACTAGCAAGATCTTTCAGGGCTAGCACCTTCCTTGTGGGAGAAGGAGCCGAAAGTTTTCTTTTTCAGAAAAAGGCTCTGGCAAGAGTGAGCACCGTGACATGCTGAGTCTCTGGGAAAGCAGAGATCCCCAAAGCTGTTGTGCCTGTGGATAGGCTGCAGAGGGATAGTGCATACTAGCAAGATCTTTCAGGGCTAGCACCTTCCTTGTGGGAGAAGGAGCCGAAAGTTTTCTTTTTCAGAAAAAGGCTCTGGCAAGAGTGAGCACCGTGACATGCTGAGTCTCTGGGAAAGCAGAGATCCCCAAAGCTGTTGTGCCTGTGGATAGGCTGCAGAGGGATAGTGCATACTAGCAAGATCTTTCAGGGCTAGCACCTTCCTTGTGGGAGAAGGAGCCAGACGTTTGCCTTCTCAGAAAAAGCTTCTGCCGAGAACGAGCACCGTGACATGCTGAGTCTCTGGGAAAGCAGAGATCCCCAAAGCTGTTGTGCCTGTGGATAGGCTGCAGAGGGATAGTGAAAAACTGCATTAGTTTTCAGGGCTGGCACCTTCCCTGTGGGAGAAGTAGCCGAAAGTTTTCTTTTTCAGAAAAAAGCTTCTGCCGAGAGCGAGCACCGTGACATGCTGAGTCTCTGGGAAAGCAGAGATCCCAAAAGCTGTTGTGCCTGTGGATAGGCTGCAGAGGGATAGTGAAAAACTGCATTAGTTTTCAGGGCTGGCACCTTCCCTGTGGGAGAAGGAGCCGTAAGTTTGCCTTTTCAGAAAAAAGCTTCTGCCGAGAGCGAGCACCGTGACATGCTGAGTCTCTGGGAAAGCAGAGATCCCCAAAGCTGTTGTGCCTGTGGATAGGCTGCAGAGGGATAGTGCATACTAGCAAGATCTTTCAGGGCTAGCACCTTCCTTGTGGGAGAAGGAGCCGAAAGTTTTCTTTTTCAGAAAAAGGCTCTGGCAAGAGTGAGCACCGTGACATGCTGAGTCTCTGGGAAAGCAGAGATCCCCAAAGCTGTTGTGCCTGTGGATAGGCTGCAGAGGGATAGTGCATACTAGCAAGATCTTTCAGGGCTAGCACCTTCCTTGTGGGAGAAGGAGCCAGACGTTTGCCTTCTCAGAAAAAGCTTCTGCCGAGAACGAGCACCGTGACATGCTGAGTCTCTGGGAAAGCAGAGATCCCAAAAGCTGTTGTGCCTGTGGATAGGCTGCAGAGGGATAGTGAAAAACTGCATTAGTTTTCAGGGCTGGCACCTTCCTTGTGGGAGAAGGAGCCGTAAGTTTGCCTTTTCAGAAAAAAGCTTCTGCCGAGAGCGAGCACCGTGACATGCTGAGTCTCTGGGAAAGCAGAGATCCCCAAAGCTGTTGTGCCTGTGGATAGGCTGCAGAGGGATAGTGAAAAACTGCATTAGTTTTCAGGGCTGGCACCTTCCCTGTGGGAGAAGGAGCCGAAAGTTTTCTTTTTCAGAAAAAAGCTTCTGCCGAGAGCGAGCACCGTGACATGCTGAGTCTCTGGGAAAGCAGAGATCCCCAAAGCTGTTGTGCCTGTGGATAGGCTGCAGAGGGATAGTGAATACCAGCAAGATCTTTCAGGGCTAGGACCTTCCTTGTGGGAGAAGGAGCCAGACGTTTGCCTTCTCAGAAAAAGCTTCTGCCGAGAACGAGCACCGTGACATGCTGAGTCTCTGGGAAAGCAGAGATCCCAAAAGCTGTTGTGCCTGTGGATAGGCTGCAGAGGGATAGTGAAAAACTGCATTAGTTTTCAGGGCTGGCACCTTCCCCGTGAGAGAGGGAGACGTAAGTTTGCCTTTTCAGAAAAAAGCTTCTGCCGAGAGCGAGCACCGTGACATGCTGAGTCTCTGGGAAAGCAGAGATCCCCAAAGCTGTTGTGCCTGTGGATAGGCTGCAGAGGGATAGTGAATACCAGCAAGATCTTTCAGGGCTAGCACCTTCCTTGTGGGAGAAGGAGCCGAAAGTTTTCTTTTTCAGAAAAAGGCTCTGGCAAGAGTGAGCACCGTGACATGCTGAGTCTCTGGGAAAGCAGAGATCCCAAAAGCTGTTGTGCCTGTGGATAGGCTGCAGAGGGATAGTGAAAAACTGCATTAGTTTTCAGGGCTGGCACCTTCCCTGTGGGAGAAGGAGCCGAAAGTTTTCTTTTTCAGAAAAAAGCTTCTGCCGAGAGCGAGCACCGTGACATGCTGAGTCTCTGGGAAAGCAGAGATCCCCAAAGCTGTTGTGCCTGTGGATAGGCTGCAGAGGGATAGTGCATACTACCAAGATCTTTCAGGGCTAGCACCTTCCTTGTGGGAGAAGGAGCCGAAAGTTTTCTTTTTCAGAAAAAGGCTCTGGCAAGAGTGAGCACCGTGACATGCTGAGTCTCTGGGAAAGCAGAGATCCCCAAAGCTGTTGTGCCTGTGGATAGGCTGCAGAGGGATAGTGAATACCAGCAAGACCTTTCAGGGCTAGCACCTTCCTTGTGGGAGAAGGAGCCAGACGTTTGCCTTCTCAGAAAAAGCTTCTGCCGAGAGCGAGCACCGTGACATGCTGAGTCTCTGGGAAAGCAGAGATCCCCAAAGCTGTTGTGCCTGTGGATAGGCTGCAGAGGGATAGTGAAAAACTGCATTAGTTTTCAGGGCTGGCACCATCCCTGTGGGAGAAGGAGCCGAAAGTTTTCTTTTTCAGAAAAAAGCTTCTGCCGAGAGCGAGCACCGTGACATGCTGAGTCTCTGGGAAAGCAGAGATCCCCAAAGCTGTTGTGCCTGTGGATAGGCTGCAGAGGGATAGTGCATACTACCAAGATCTTTCAGGGCTAGCACCTTCCTTGTGGGAGAAGGAGCCGAAAGTTTTCTTTTTCAGAAAAAGGCTCTGGCAAGAGTGAGCACCGTGACATGCTGAGTCTCTGGGAAAGCAGAGATCCCCAAAGCTGTTGTGCCTGTGGATAGGCTGCAGAGGGATAGTGAATACCAGCAAGACCTTTCAGGGCTAGCACCTTCCTTGTGGGAGAAGGAGCCAGACGTTTGCCTTCTCAGAAAAAGCTTCTGCCGAGAGCGAGCACCGTGACATGCTGAGTCTCTGGGAAAGCAGAGATCCCCAAAGCTGTTGTGCCTGTGGATAGGCTGCAGAGGGATAGTGAATACCAGCAAGATCTTTCAGGGCTAGGACCTTCCTTGTGGGAGAAGGAGCCAGACGTTTGCCTTCTCAGAAAAAGCTTCTGCCGAGAACGAGCACCGTGACATGCTGAGTCTCTGGGAAAGCAGAGATCCCAAAAGCTGTTGTGCCTGTGGATAGGCTGCAGAGGGATAGTGAAAAACTGCATTAGTTTTCAGGGCTGGCACCTTCCCCGTGAGAGAGGGAGACGTAAGTTTGCCTTTTCAGAAAAAAGCTTCTGCCGAGAGCGAGCACCGTGACATGCTGAGTCTCTGGGAAAGCAGAGATCCCCAAAGCTGTTGTGCCTGTGGATAGGCTGCAGAGGGATAGTGAATACCAGCAAGATCTTTCAGGGCTAGCACCTTCCTTGTGGGAGAAGGAGCCGAAAGTTTTCTTTTTCAGAAAAAGGCTCTGGCAAGAGTGAGCACCGTGACATGCTGAGTCTCTGGGAAAGCAGAGATCCCAAAAGCTGTTGTGCCTGTGGATAGGCTGCAGAGGGATAGTGAAAAACTGCATTAGTTTTCAGGGCTGGCACCTTCCCTGTGGGAGAAGGAGCCGAAAGTTTTCTTTTTCAGAAAAAAGCTTCTGCCGAGAGCGAGCACCGTGACATGCTGAGTCTCTGGGAAAGCAGAGATCCCCAAAGCTGTTGTGCCTGTGGATAGGCTGCAGAGGGATAGTGCATACTACCAAGATCTTTCAGGGCTAGCACCTTCCTTGTGGGAGAAGGAGCCGAAAGTTTTCTTTTTCAGAAAAAGGCTCTGGCAAGAGTGAGCACCGTGACATGCTGAGTCTCTGGGAAAGCAGAGATCCCCAAAGCTGTTGTGCCTGTGGATAGGCTGCAGAGGGATAGTGAATACCAGCAAGACCTTTCAGGGCTAGCACCTTCCTTGTGGGAGAAGGAGCCAGACGTTTGCCTTCTCAGAAAAAGCTTCTGCCGAGAGCGAGCACCGTGACATGCTGAGTCTCTGGGAAAGCAGAGATCCCCAAAGCTGTTGTGCCTGTGGATAGGCTGCAGAGGGATAGTGAAAAACTGCATTAGTTTTCAGGGCTGGCACCTTCCCTGTGGGAGAAGGAGCCGAAAGTTTTCTTTTTCAGAAAAAAGCTTCTGCCGAGAGCGAGCACCGTGACATGCTGAGTCTCTGGGAAAGCAGAGATCCCCAAAGCTGTTGTGCCTGTGGATAGGCTGCAGAGGGATAGTGAATACCAGCAAGATCTTTCAGGGCTAGGACCTTCCTTGTGGGAGAAGGAGCCAGACGTTTGCCTTCTCAGAAAAAGCTTCTGCCGAGAACGAGCACCGTGACATGCTGAGTCTCTGGGAAAGCAGAGATCCCAAAAGCTGTTGTGCCTGTGGATAGGCTGCAGAGGGATAGTGAAAAACTGCATTAGTTTTCAGGGCTGGCACCTTCCCTGTGGGAGAAGGAGCCGAAAGTTTTCTTTTTCAGAAAAAAGCTTCTGCCGAGAGCGAGCACCGTGACATGCTGAGTCTCTGGGAAAGCAGAGATCCCCAAAGCTGTTGTGCCTGTGGATAGGCTGCAGAGGGATAGTGCATACCAGCAAGATCTTTCAGGGCTAGCACCTTCCTTGTGGGAGAAGGAGCCAGACGTTTGCCTTCTCAGAAAAAGCTTCTGCCGAGAACGAGCACCGTGACATGCTGAGTCTCTGGGAAAGCAGAGATCCCCAAAGCTGTTGTGCCTGTGGATAGGCTGCAGAGGGATAGTGAAAAACTGCATTAGTTTTCAGGGCTGGCACCTTCCCTGTGGGAGAAGGAGCCGTAAGTTTGCCTTTTCAGAAAAAGCTTCTGCCGAGAGCGAGCACCGTGACATGCTGAGTCTCTGGGAAAGCAGAGATCCCCAAAGCTGTTGTGCCTGTGGATAGGCTGCAGAGGGATAGTGAAAAACTGCATTAGTTTTCAGGGCTGGCACCTTCCTTGTGGGAGAAGGAGCCGAAAGTTTTCTTTTTCAGAAAAAGGCTCTGGCAAGAGTGAGCACCGTGACATGCTGAGTCTCTGGGAAAGCAGAGATCCCCAAAGCTGTTGTGCCTGTGGATAGGCTGCAGAGGGATAGTGAAAAACTGCATTAGTTTTCAGGGCTGGCACCTTCCCTGTGGGAGAAGGAGCCGAAAGTTTTCTTTTTCAGAAAAAAGCTTCTGCCGAGAGCGAGCACCGTGACATGCTGAGTCTCTGGGAAAGCAGAGATCCCCAAAGCTGTTGTGCCTGTGGATAGGCTGCAGAGGGATAGTGAATACCAGCAAGATCTTTCAGGGCTAGCACCTTCCTTGTGGGAGAAGGAGCCAGACGTTTGCCTTCTCAGAAAAAGCTTCTGCCGAGAACGAGCACCGTGACATGCTGAGTCTCTGGGAAAGCAGAGATCCCAAAAGCTGTTGTGCCTGTGGATAGGCTGCAGAGGGATAGTGAAAAACTGCATTAGTTTTCAGGGCTGGCACCTTCCCCGTGAGAGAGGGAAACGTAAGTTTGCCTTTTCAGAAAAAAGCTTCTGCCGAGAGCGAGCACCGTGACATGCTGAGTCTCTGGGAAAGCAGAGATCCCCAAAGCTGTTGTGCCTGTGGATAGGCTGCAGAGGGATAGTGAATACCAGCAAGATCTTTCAGGGCTAGCACCTTCCTTGTGGGAGAAGGAGCTAGAGGTTTGCCTTCTCAGAAAAAGCTTCTGCCGAGAACGAGCACCGTGACATGCTGAGTCTCTGGGAAAGCAGAGATCCCCAAAGCTGTTGTGCCTGTGGATAGGCTGCAGAGGGATAGTGAAAAACTGCATTAGTTTTCAGGGCTGGCACCTTCCCTGTGGGAGAAGGAGCCGAAAGTTTTCTTTTTCAGAAAAAGGCTCTGGCAAGAGTGAGCACCGTGACATGCTGAGTCTCTGGGAAAGCAGAGATCCCCAAAGCTGTTGTGCCTGTGGATAGGCTGCAGAGGGATAGTGAAAAACTGCATTAGTTTTCAGGGCTGGCACCTTCCCTGTGGGAGAAGGAGCCGAAAGTTTTCTTTTTCAGAAAAAAGCTTCTGCCGAGAGCGAGCACCGTGACATGCTGAGTCTCTGGGAAAGCAGAGATCCCCAAAGCTGTTGTGCCTGTGGATAGGCTGCAGAGGGATAGTGAATACCAGCAAGATCTTTCAGGGCTAGCACCTTCCTTGTGGGAGAAGGAGCCAGACGTTTGCCTTCTCAGAAAAAGCTTCTGCCGAGAACGAGCACCGTGACATGCTGAGTCTCTGGGAAAGCAGAGATCCCCAAAGCTGTTGTGCCTGTGGATAGGTTGCAGAGGGATAGTGAAAAACTGCATTAGTTTTCAGGGTTGGCACCTTCCCTGTGGGAGAAGGAGCCGAAAGTTTTCTTTTTCAGAAAAAAGCTTCTGCCGAGAGCGAGCACCGTGACATGCTGAGTCTCTGGGAAAGCAGAGATCCCCAAAGCTGTTGTGCCTGTGGATAGGCTGCAGAGGGATAGTGAAAAACTGCATTAGTTTTCAGGGCTGGCACCTTCCCTGTGGGAGAAGGAGCCGAAAGTTTTCTTTTTCAGAAAAAAGCTTCTGCTGAGAGCGAGCACCGTGACATGCTGAGTCTCTGGGAAAGCAGAGATCCCCAAAGCTGTTGTTCCTGTGGATAGGCTGCAGAGGGATAGTGCATACCAGCAAGATCTTTCAGGGCTAGCACCTTCCTTGTGGGAGAAGGAGCCAGACGTTTGCCTTCTCAGAAAAAGCTTCTGCCGAGAACGAGCACCGTGACATGCTGAGTCTCTGGGAAAGCAGAGATCCCCAAAGCTGTTGTGCCTGTGGATAGGCTGCAGAGGGATAGTGAAAAACTGCATTAGTTTTCAGGGCTGGCACCTTCCCTGTGGGAGAAGGAGCCGAAAGTTTTCTTTTTCAGAAAAAAGCTTCTGCCGAGAGCGAGCACCGTGACATGCTGAGTCTCTGGGAAAGCAGAGATCCCCAAAGCTGTTGTGCCTGTGGATAGGCTGCAGAGGGATAGTGCATACCAGCAAGATCTTTCAGGGCTAGCACCTTCCTTGTGGGAGAAGGAGCCAGACATTTGCCTTCTCAGAAAAAGCTTCTGCCGAGAACGGGCACCGTGACATGCTGAGTCTCTGGGAAAGCAGAGATCTTCAAAGCTGTTGTGCCTGTGGATAGGCTGCAGAGGGATAGTGAAAAACTGCATTAGTTTTCAGGGCTGGCACCTTCCCTGTGGGAGAAGGAGCCGTAAGTTTGCCTTTTCAGAAAAAAGCTTCTGCCGAGAACGAGCACCGTGACATGCTGAGTCTCTGGGAAAGCAGAGATCCCCAAAGCTGTTGTGCCTGTGGATAGGCTGCAGAGGGATAGTGAAAAACTGCATTAGTTTTCAGGGCTGGCACCTTCCCTGTGGGAGAAGGAGCCGAAAGTTTTCTTTTTCAGAAAAAAGCTTCTGCCGAGAGCGAGCACCGTGACATGCTGAGTCTCTGGGAAAGCAGAGATCCCCAAAGCTGTTGTGCCTGTGGATAGGCTACAGAGGGATAGTGCATACCAGCAAGATCTTTCAGGGCTAGCACCTTCCTTGTGGGAGAAGGAGCCAGACGTTTGCCTTCTCAGAAAAAGCTTCTGCCGAGAACGAGCACCGTGACATGCTGACTCTCTGGGAAAGCAGAGATCCCCAGTGCTGTTGCGGCTAAAGATAGGCTGCAGAGGGATAGTGAATACCAGCAAGATCTTTCAGGGCTAGCACCTTCCTTGTGGGAGAAGGAGCCAGACGTTTGCCTTTTCAGAAAAAAGCTTCTGCCGAGAGCGAGCACCGTGACATGCTGAGTCTCTGGGAAAACAGAGATCCTCAAAGCTGTTGTGCCTGTGGATAGGCTGCAGAGGGATAGTGAAAAACTGCATTAGTTTTCAGGGCTGGCACCTTCCCTGTGGGAGAAGGATCCGTAAGTTTGCCTTTTCAGAAAAAGGTTCTGTGGAGAGCGAGCACCGTGACATGCTGAGTCTCTGGGAAAGCAGAGATCCCCAAAGCTGTTGTGCCTGTGGATAGGCTACAGAGGGATAGTGCATACCAGCAAGATCTTTCAGGGCTAGCACCTTCCTTGTGGGAGAAGGAGCCAGACGTTTGCCTTCTCAGAAAAAGCTTCTGCCGAGAACGAGCACCGTGACATGCTGAGTCTCTGGGAAAGCAGAGATCCCCAGTGCTGTTGCGGCTAAAGATAGGCTGCAGAGGGATAGTGAATACCAGCAAGATCTTTCAGGGCTAGCACCTTCCTTGTGGGAGAAGGAGCCAGACGTTTGCCTTCTCAGAAAAAGCTTCTGCCGAGAACGAGCACCGTGACATGCTGAGTCTCTGGGAAAGCAGAGATCCTCAAAGCTGTTGTTCCTGTGGATAGGCTGCAGAGGGATAGTGAAAAACTGCATTAGTTTTCAGGGCTGGCACCTTCCCTGTGGGAGAAGGAGCCGAAAGTTTTATTTTTCAGAAAAAAGCTTCTACCGAGAGCGAGCACCGTGACATGCTGAGTCTCTGGGAAAGCAGAGATCCCCAAAGCTGTTGTGCCTGTGGATAGGCTGCAGAGGGATAGTGAAAAACTGCATTAGTTTTCAGGGCTGGCACCTTCCCTGTGGGAGAAGGAGCCGAAAGTTTTCTTTTTCAGAAAAAAGCTTCTGCCGAGAGCGAGCACCGTGACATGCTGAGTCTCTGGGAAAGCAGAGATCCCCAAAGCTGTTGTGCCTGTGGATAGGCTGCAGAGGGATAGTGCATACCAGCAAGATCTTTCAGGGCTAGCACCTTCCTTGTGGGAGAAGGAGCCAGACGTTTGCCTTCTCAGAAAAAGCTTCTGCCGAGAACGAGCACCGTGACATGCTGAGTCTCTGGGAAAGCAGAGATCCCCAAAGCTGTTGTGCCTGTGGATAGGCTGCAGAGGGATAGTGAAAAACTGCATTAGTTTTCAGGGCTGGCACCTTCCCTGTGGGAGAAGGAGCCGAAAGTTTTCTTTTTCAGAAAAAGGCTCTGGCAAGACTGAGCACCGTGACATGCTGAGTCTCTGGGAAAGCAGAGATCCCCAAAGCTGTTGTGCCTGTGGATAGGCTGCAGAGGGATAGTGAAAAACTGCATTAGTTTTCAGGGCTGGCACCTTCCCTGTGGGAGAAGGAGCCGAAAGTTTTCTTTTTCAGAAAAAAGCTTCTGCCGAGAGCGAGCACCGTGACATGCTGAGTCTCTGGGAAAGCAGAGATCCCCAAAGCTGTTGTGCCTGTGGATAGGCTGCAGAGGGATAGTGAATACCAGCAAGATCTTTCAGGGCTAGCACCTTCCTTGTGGGAGAAGGAGCCAGACGTTTGCCTTCTCAGAAAAAGCTTCTGCCGAGAACGAGCACCGTGACATGCTGAGTCTCTGGGAAAGCAGAGATCCTCAAAGCTGTTGTGCCTGTGGATAGGCTGCAGAGGGATAGTGAAAAACTGCATTAGTTTTCAGGGCTGGCACCTTCCCTGTGGGAGAAGGAGCCGTAAGTTTGCCTTTTCAGAAAAAAGCTTCTGCCGAGAGCGAGCACCGTGACATGCTGAGTCTCTGGGAAAGCAGAGATCCCCAAAGCTGTTGTGCCTGTGGATAGGCTGCAGAGGGATAGTGAAAAACTGCATTAGTTTTCAGGGCTGGCACCTTCCCTGTGGGAGAAGGAGCCGAAAGTTTTCTTTTTCAGAAAAAAGCTTCTGCCGAGAGCGAGCACCGAGACATGCTGAGTCTCTGGGAAAGCAGAGATCCCCAAAGCTGTTGTGCCTGTGGATAGGCTACAGAGGGATAGTGCATACCAGCAAGATCTTTCAGGGCTAGCACCTTCCTTGTGGGAGAAGGAGCCAGACGTTTGCCTTCTCAGAAAAAGCTTCTGCCGAGAACGAGCACCGTGACATGCTGAGTCTCTGGGAAAGCAGAGATCCCCAGTGCTGTTGCGGCTAAAGATAGGCTGCAGAGGGATAGTGAATACCAGCAAGATCTTTCAGGGCTAGCACCTTCCTTGTGGGAGAAGGAGCCAGACGTTTGCCTTCTCAGAAAAAGCTTCTGCCGAGAACGAGCACCGTGACATGCTGAGTCTCTGGGAAAGCAGAGATCCTCAAAGCTGTTGTGCCTGTGGATAGGCTGCAGAGGGATAGTGAAAAACTGCATTAGTTTTCAGGGCTGGCACCTTCCCTGTGGGAGAAGGAGCCGAAAGTTTTCTTTTTCAGAAAAAAGCTTCTGCCGAGAGCGAGCACCGTGACATGCTGAGTCTCTGGGAAAGCAGAGATCCCCAAAGCTGTTGTGCCTGTGGATAGGCTGCAGAGGGATAGTGAAAAACTGCATTAGTTTTCAGGGCTGGCACCTTCCCTGTGGGAGAAGGAGCCGTAAGTTTTCTTTTTCAGAAAAAAGCTTCTGCCGAGAGCGAGCACCGTGACATGCTGAGTCTCTGGGAAAGCAGAGATCCCCAAAGCTGTTGTGCCTGTGGATAGGCTGCAGAGGGATAGTGCATACCAGCAAGATCTTTCAGGGCTAGCACCTTCCTTGTGGGAGAAGGAGCCAGACGTTTGCCTTCTCAGAAAAAGCTTCTGCCGAGAACGAGCACCGTGACATGCTGAGTCTCTGGGAAAGCAGAGATCCCCAAAGCTGTTGTGCCTGTGGATAGGCTGCAGAGGGATAGTGAAAAACTGCATTAGTTTTCAGGGCTGGCACCTTCCCTGTGGGAGAAGGAGCCGAAAGTTTTCTTTTTCAGAAAAAGGCTCTGGCAAGAGTGAGCACCGTGACATGCTGAGTCTCTGGGAAAGCAGAGATCCCCAAAGCTGTTGTGCCTGTGGATAGGCTGCAGAGGGATAGTGCATACTAGCAAGATCTTTCAGGGCTGGCACCTTCCCTGTGGGAGAAGGAGCCGAAAGTTTTCTTTTTCAGAAAAAAGCTTCTGCCGAGAGCGAGCACCGTGACATGCTGAGTCTCTGGGAAAGCAGAGATCCCCAAAGCTGTTGTGCCTGTGGATAGGCTGCAGAGGGATAGTGAATACCAGCAAGATCTTTCAGGGCTAGCACCTTCCTTGTGGGAGAAGGAGCCAGACGTTTGCCTTCTCAGAAAAAGCTTCTGCCGAGAACGAGCACCGTGACATGCTGAGTCTCTGGGAAAGCAGAGATCCTCAAAGCTGTTGTGCCTGTGGATAGGCTGCAGAGGGATAGTGAAAAACTGCATTAGTTTTCAGGGTTGGCACCTTCCCTGTGGGAGAAGGAGCCGAAAGTTTTCTTTTTCAGAAAAAAGCTTCTGCCGAGAGCGAGCACCGTGACATGCTGAGTCTCTGGGAAAGCAGAGATCCCCAAAGCTGTTGTGCCTGTGGATAGGCTGCAGAGGGATAGTGAAAAACTGCATTAGTTTTCAGGGCTGGCACCTTCCCTGTGGGAGAAGGAGCCGAAAGTTTTCTTTTTCAGAAAAAAGCTTCTGCCGAGAGCGAGCACCGTGACATGCTGAGTCTCTGGGAAAGCAGAGATCCCCAAAGCTGTTGTGCCTGTGGATAGGCTGCAGAGGGATAGTGCATACCAGCAAGATCTTTCAGGGCTAGCACCTTCCTTGTGGGAGAAGGAGCCAGACGTTTGCCTTCTCAGAAAAAGCTTCTGCCGAGAACGAGCACCGTGACATGCTGAGTCTCTGGGAAAGCAGAGATCCCCAAAGCTGTTGTGCCTGTGGATAGGCTGCAGAGGGATAGTGAAAAACTGCATTAGTTTTCAGGGCTGGCACCTTCCCTGTGGGAGAAGGAGCCGAAAGTTTTCTTTTTCAGAAAAAGGCTCTGGCGAGAGTGAGCACCGTGACATGCTGAGTCTCTGGGAAAGCAGAGATCCCCAAAGCTGTTGTGCCTGTGGATAGGCTGCAGAGGGATAGTGAAAAACTGCATTAGTTTTCAGGGCTGGCACCTTCCCTGTGGGAGAAGGAGCCGAAAGTTTTCTTTTTCAGAAAAAGGCTCTGGCAAGAGTGAGCACCGTGACATGCTGAGTCTCTGGGAAAGCAGAGATCCCAAAGCTGTTGTGCCTGTGGATAGGCTGCAGAGGGATAGTGAAAAACTGCATTAGTTTTCAGGGCTGGCACCTTCCCTGTGGGAGAAGGAGCCGAAAGTTTTCTTTTTCAGAAAAAAGCTTCTGCCGAGAGCGAGCACCGTGACATGCTGAGTCTCTGGGAAAGCAGAGATCCCCAAAGCTGTTGTGCCTGTGGATAGGCTGCAGAGGGATAGTGAATACCAGCAAGATCTTTCAGGGCTAGCACCTTCCTTGTGGGAGAAGGAGCCAGACGTTTGCCTTCTCAGAAAAAGCTTCTGCCGAGAACGAGCACCGTGACATGCTGAGTCTCTGGGAAAGCAGAGATCCCCAAAGCTGTTGTGCCTGTGGATAGGCTGCAGAGGGATAGTGAAAAACTGCATTAGTTTTCAGGGTTGGCACCTTCCCTGTGGGAGAAGGAGCCGAAAGTTTTCTTTTTCAGAAAAAAGCTTCTGCCGAGAGCGAGCACCGTGACATGCTGAGTCTCTGGGAAAGCAGAGATCCCCAAAGCTGTTGTGCCTGTGGATAGGCTGCAGAGGGATAGTGAAAAACTGCATTAGTTTTCAGGGCTGGCACCTTCCCTGTGGGAGAAGGAGCCGAAAGTTTTCTTTTTCAGAAAAAAGCTTCTGCCGAGAGCGAGCACCGTGACATGCTGAGTCTCTGGGAAAGCAGAGATCCCCAAAGCTGTTGTGCCTGTGGATAGGCTGCAGAGGGATAGTGCATACCAGCAAGATCTTTCAGGGCTAGCACCTTCCTTGTGGGAGAAGGAGCCAGACGTTTGCCTTCTCAGAAAAAGCTTCTGCCGAGAACGAGCACCGTGACATGCTGAGTCTCTGGGAAAGCAGAGATCCCAAAAGCTGTTGTGCCTGTGGATAGGCTGCAGAGGGATAGTGAAAAACTGCATTAGTTTTCAGGGCTGGCACCTTCCCCGTGAGAGAAGGAGACGTAAGTTTGCCTTTTCAGAAAAAAGCTTCTGCCGAGAGCGAGCACCGTGACATGCTGAGTCTCTGGGAAAGCAGAGATCCCCAAAGCTGTTGTGCCTGTGGATAGGCTGCAGAGGGATAGTGAAAAACTGCATTAGTTTTCAGGGCTGGCACCTTCCCTGTGGGAGAAGGAGCCGAAAGTTTTCTTTTTCAGAAAAAAGCTTCTGCCGAGAGCGAGCACCGTGACATGCTGACTCTCTGGGAAAGCAGAGATCCCCAAAGCTGTTGTGCCTGTGGATAGGCTGCAGAGGGATAGTGAAAACCAGCAAGATCTTTCAGGGCTAGCACCTTCCATGTGGGAGAAGGAGCCAGACGTTTGCCTTCTCAGAAAAAGCTTCTGCCGAGAGCGAGCACCGTGACATGCTGAGTCTCTGGGAAAGCAGAGATCCCAAAAGCTGTTGTGCCTGTGGATAGGCTGCAGAGGGATAGTGAAAAACTGCATTAGTTTTCAGGGCTGGCACCTTCCCTGTGGGAGAAGGAGCCGAAAGTTTTCTTTTTCAGAAAAAGGCTCTGGCAAGAGTGAGCACCGTGACATGCTGAGTCTCTGGGAAAGCAGAGATCCCCAAAGCTGTTGTGCCTGTGGATAGGCTACAGAGGGATAGTGCATACCAGCAAGATCTTTCAGGGCTAGCACCTTCCTTGTGGGAGAAGGAGCCAGACGTTTGCCTTCTCAGAAAAAGCTTCTGCCGAGAACGAGCACCGTGACATGCTGAGTCTCTGGGAAAGCAGAGATCCCCAGTGCTGTTGCGGCTAAAGATAGGCTGCAGAGGGATAGTGAATACCAGCAAGATCTTTCAGGGCTAGCACCTTCCTTGTGGGAGAAGGAGCCAGACGTTTGCCTTCTCAGAAAAAGCTTCTGCCGAGAACGAGCACCGTGACATGCTGAGTCTCTGGGAAAGCAGAGATCCCAAAAGCTGTTGTGCCTGTGGATAGGCTGCAGAGGGATAGTGAAAAACTGCATTAGTTTTCAGGGCTGGCACCTTCCCTGTGGGAGAAGGAGCCGAAAGTTTTCTTTTTCAGAAAAAAGCTTCTGCCGAGAGCGAGCACCGTGACATGCTGAGTCTCTGGGAAAGCAGAGATCCCCAAAGCTGTTGTGCCTGTGGATAGGCTGCAGAGGGATAGTGCATACCAGCAAGATCTTTCAGGGCTAGCACCTTCCTTGTGGGAGAAGGAGCCAGACGTTTGCCTTCTCAGAAAAAGCTTCTGCCGAGAACGAGCACCGTGACATGCTGAGTCTCTGGGAAAGCAGAGATCCCAAAAGCTGTTGTGCCTGTGGATAGGCTGCAGAGGGATAGTGAAAAACTGCATTAGTTTTCAGGGCTGGCACCTTCCCCGTGAGAGAAGGAGACGTAAGTTTGCCTTTTCAGAAAAAAGCTTCTGCCGAGAGCGAGCACCGTGACATGCTGAGTCTCTGGGAAAGCAGAGATCCCCAAAGCTGTTGTGCCTGTGGATAGGCTGCAGAGGGATAGTGAAAAACTGCATTAGTTTTCAGGGCTGGCACCTTCCCTGTGGGAGAAGGAGCCGAAAGTTTTCTTTTTCAGAAAAAAGCTTCTGCCGAGAGCGAGCACCGTGACATGCTGAGTCTCTGGGAAAGCAGAGATCCCCAAAGCTGTTGTGCCTGTGGATAGGCTGCAGAGGGATAGTGAAAAACTGCATTAGTTTTCAGGGCTGGCACCTTCCTTTTGGGAGAAGGAGCCAGACGTTTGCCTTCTCAGAAAAAGGCTCTGCCGAGAGCGAGCACCGTGACATGCTGAGTCTCTGGGAAAGCAGAGATCCCCAAAGCTGTTGTGCCTGTGGATAGGCTGCAGAGGGATAGTGAAAAACTGCATTAGTTTTCAGGGCTGGCACCTTCCCTGTGGGAGAAGGAGCCGAAAGTTTTCTTTTTCAGAAAAAAGCTTCTGCTGAGAGCGAGCACCGTGACATGCTGAGTCTCTGGGAAAGCAGAGATCCCCAAAGCTGTTGTTCCTGTGGATAGGCTGCAGAGGGATAGTGCATACCAGCAAGATCTTTCAGGGCTAGCACCTTCCTTGTGGGAGAAGGAGCCAGACGTTTGCCTTCTCAGAAAAAGCTTCTGCCGAGAACGAGCACCGTGACATGCTGAGTCTCTGGGAAAGCAGAGATCCCCAAAGCTGTTGTGCCTGTGGATAGGCTGCAGAGGGATAGTGAAAAACTGCATTAGTTTTCAGGGCTGGCACCTTCCCTGTGGGAGAAGGAGCCGAAAGTTTTCTTTTTCAGAAAAAAGCTTCTGCCGAGAGCGAGCACCGTGACATGCTGAGTCTCTGGGAAAGCAGAGATCCCCAAAGCTGTTGTGCCTGTGGATAGGCTGCAGAGGGATAGTGCATACCAGCAAGATCTTTCAGGGCTAGCACCTTCCTTGTGGGAGAAGGAGCCAGACATTTGCCTTCTCAGAAAAAGCTTCTGCCGAGAACGAGCACCGTGACATGCTGAGTCTCTGGGAAAGCAGAGATCCTCAAAGCTGTTGTGCCTGTGGATAGGCTGCAGAGGGATAGTGAAAAACTGCATTAGTTTTCAGGGCTGGCACCTTCCCTGTGGGAGAAGGAGCCGTAAGTTTGCCTTTTCAGAAAAAAGCTTCTGCCGAGAGCGAGCACCGTGACATGCTGAGTCTCTGGGAAAGCAGAGATCCCCAAAGCTGTTGTGCCTGTGGATAGGCTGCAGAGGGATAGTGAAAAACTGCATTAGTTTTCAGGGCTGGCACCTTCCCTGTGGGAGAAGGAGCCGAAAGTTTTCTTTTTCAGAAAAAAGCTTCTGCCGAGAGCGAGCACCGTGACATGCTGAGTCTCTGGGAAAGCAGAGATCCCCAAAGCTGTTGTGCCTGTGGATAGGCTACAGAGGGATAGTGCATACCAGCAAGATCTTTCAGGGCTAGCACCTTCCTTGTGGGAGAAGGAGCCAGACGTTTGCCTTCTCAGAAAAAGCTTCTGCCGAGAACGAGCACCGTGACATGCTGACTCTCTGGGAAAGCAGAGATCCCCAGTGCTGTTGCGGCTAAAGATAGGCTGCAGAGGGATAGTGAATACCAGCAAGATCTTTCAGGGCTAGCACCTTCCTTGTGGGAGAAGGAGCCAGACGTTTGCCTTTTCAGAAAAAAGCTTCTGCCGAGAGCGAGCACCGTGACATGCTGAGTCTCTGGGAAAACAGAGATCCTCAAAGCTGTTGTGCCTGTGGATAGGCTGCAGAGGGATAGTGAAAAACTGCATTAGTTTTCAGGGCTGGCACCTTCCCTGTGGGAGAAGGATCCGTAAGTTTGCCTTTTCAGAAAAAGGTTCTGTGGAGAGCGAGCACCGTGACATGCTGAGTCTCTGGGAAAGCAGAGATCCCCAAAGCTGTTGTGCCTGTGGATAGGCTACAGAGGGATAGTGCATACCAGCAAGATCTTTCAGGGCTAGCACCTTCCTTGTGGGAGAAGGAGCCAGACGTTTGCCTTCTCAGAAAAAGCTTCTGCCGAGAACGAGCACCGTGACATGCTGAGTCTCTGGGAAAGCAGAGATCCCCAGTGCTGTTGCGGCTAAAGATAGGCTGCAGAGGGATAGTGAATACCAGCAAGATCTTTCAGGGCTAGCACCTTCCTTGTGGGAGAAGGAGCCAGACGTTTGCCTTCTCAGAAAAAGCTTCTGCCGAGAACGAGCACCGTGACATGCTGAGTCTCTGGGAAAGCAGAGATCCTCAAAGCTGTTGTTCCTGTGGATAGGCTGCAGAGGGATAGTGAAAAACTGCATTAGTTTTCAGGGCTGGCACCTTCCCTGTGGGAGAAGGAGCCGAAAGTTTTCTTTTTCAGAAAAAAGCTTCTACCGAGAGCGAGCACCGTGACATGCTGAGTCTCTGGGAAAGCAGAGATCCCCAAAGCTGTTGTGCCTGTGGATAGGCTGCAGAGGGATAGTGAAAAACTGCATTAGTTTTCAGGGCTGGCACCTTCCCTGTGGGAGAAGGAGCCGAAAGTTTTCTTTTTCAGAAAAAAGCTTCTGCCGAGAGCGAGCACCGTGACATGCTGAGTCTCTGGGAAAGCAGAGATCCCCAAAGCTGTTGTGCCTGTGGATAGGCTGCAGAGGGATAGTGCATACCAGCAAGATCTTTCAGGGCTAGCACCTTCCTTGTGGGAGAAGGAGCCAGACGTTTGCCTTCTCAGAAAAAGCTTCTGCCGAGAACGAGCACCGTGACATGCTGAGTCTCTGGGAAAGCAGAGATCCCCAAAGCTGTTGTGCCTGTGGATAGGCTGCAGAGGGATAGTGAAAAACTGCATTAGTTTTCAGGGCTGGCACCTTCCCTGTGGGAGAAGGAGCCGAAAGTTTTCTTTTTCAGAAAAAGGCTCTGGCAAGACTGAGCACCGTGACATGCTGAGTCTCTGGGAAAGCAGAGATCCCCAAAGCTGTTGTGCCTGTGGATAGGCTGCAGAGGGATAGTGAAAAACTGCATTAGTTTTCAGGGCTGGCACCTTCCCTGTGGGAGAAGGAGCCGAAAGTTTTCTTTTTCAGAAAAAAGCTTCTGCCGAGAGCGAGCACCGTGACATGCTGAGTCTCTGGGAAAGCAGAGATCCCCAAAGCTGTTGTGCCTGTGGATAGGCTGCAGAGGGATAGTGAATACCAGCAAGATCTTTCAGGGCTAGCACCTTCCTTGTGGGAGAAGGAGCCAGACGTTTGCCTTCTCAGAAAAAGCTTCTGCCGAGAACGAGCACCGTGACATGCTGAGTCTCTGGGAAAGCAGAGATCCTCAAAGCTGTTGTGCCTGTGGATAGGCTGCAGAGGGATAGTGAAAAACTGCATTAGTTTTCAGGGCTGGCACCTTCCCTGTGGGAGAAGGAGCCGTAAGTTTGCCTTTTCAGAAAAAAGCTTCTGCCGAGAGCGAGCACCGTGACATGCTGAGTCTCTGGGAAAGCAGAGATCCCCAAAGCTGTTGTGCCTGTGGATAGGCTGCAGAGGGATAGTGAAAAACTGCATTAGTTTTCAGGGCTGGCACCTTCCCTGTGGGAGAAGGAGCCGAAAGTTTTCTTTTTCAGAAAAAAGCTTCTGCCGAGAGCGAGCACCGAGACATGCTGAGTCTCTGGGAAAGCAGAGATCCCCAAAGCTGTTGTGCCTGTGGATAGGCTACAGAGGGATAGTGCATACCAGCAAGATCTTTCAGGGCTAGCACCTTCCTTGTGGGAGAAGGAGCCAGACGTTTGCCTTCTCAGAAAAAGCTTCTGCCGAGAACGAGCACCGTGACATGCTGAGTCTCTGGGAAAGCAGAGATCCCCAGTGCTGTTGCGGCTAAAGATAGGCTGCAGAGGGATAGTGAATACCAGCAAGATCTTTCAGGGCTAGCACCTTCCTTGTGGGAGAAGGAGCCAGACGTTTGCCTTCTCAGAAAAAGCTTCTGCCGAGAACGAGCACCGTGACATGCTGAGTCTCTGGGAAAGCAGAGATCCTCAAAGCTGTTGTGCCTGTGGATAGGCTGCAGAGGGATAGTGAAAAACTGCATTAGTTTTCAGGGCTGGCACCTTCCCTGTGGGAGAAGGAGCCGAAAGTTTTCTTTTTCAGAAAAAAGCTTCTGCCGAGAGCGAGCACCGTGACATGCTGAGTCTCTGGGAAAGCAGAGATCCCCAAAGCTGTTGTGCCTGTGGATAGGCTGCAGAGGGATAGTGAAAAACTGCATTAGTTTTCAGGGCTGGCACCTTCCCTGTGGGAGAAGGAGCCGTAAGTTTTCTTTTTCAGAAAAAAGCTTCTGCCGAGAGCGAGCACCGTGACATGCTGAGTCTCTGGGAAAGCAGAGATCCCCAAAGCTGTTGTGCCTGTGGATAGGCTGCAGAGGGATAGTGCATACCAGCAAGATCTTTCAGGGCTAGCACCTTCCTTGTGGGAGAAGGAGCCAGACGTTTGCCTTCTCAGAAAAAGCTTCTGCCGAGAACGAGCACCGTGACATGCTGAGTCTCTGGGAAAGCAGAGATCCCCAAAGCTGTTGTGCCTGTGGATAGGCTGCAGAGGGATAGTGAAAAACTGCATTAGTTTTCAGGGCTGGCACCTTCCCTGTGGGAGAAGGAGCCGAAAGTTTTCTTTTTCAGAAAAAGGCTCTGGCAAGAGTGAGCACCGTGACATGCTGAGTCTCTGGGAAAGCAGAGATCCCCAAAGCTGTTGTGCCTGTGGATAGGCTGCAGAGGGATAGTGCATACTAGCAAGATCTTTCAGGGCTGGCACCTTCCCTGTGGGAGAAGGAGCCGAAAGTTTTCTTTTTCAGAAAAAAGCTTCTGCCGAGAGCGAGCACCGTGACATGCTGAGTCTCTGGGAAAGCAGAGATCCCCAAAGCTGTTGTGCCTGTGGATAGGCTGCAGAGGGATAGTGAATACCAGCAAGATCTTTCAGGGCTAGCACCTTCCTTGTGGGAGAAGGAGCCAGACGTTTGCCTTCTCAGAAAAAGCTTCTGCCGAGAACGAGCACCGTGACATGCTGAGTCTCTGGGAAAGCAGAGATCCTCAAAGCTGTTGTGCCTGTGGATAGGCTGCAGAGGGATAGTGAAAAACTGCATTAGTTTTCAGGGTTGGCACCTTCCCTGTGGGAGAAGGAGCCGAAAGTTTTCTTTTTCAGAAAAAAGCTTCTGCCGAGAGCGAGCACCGTGACATGCTGAGTCTCTGGGAAAGCAGAGATCCCCAAAGCTGTTGTGCCTGTGGATAGGCTGCAGAGGGATAGTGAAAAACTGCATTAGTTTTCAGGGCTGGCACCTTCCCTGTGGGAGAAGGAGCCGAAAGTTTTCTTTTTCAGAAAAAAGCTTCTGCCGAGAGCGAGCACCGTGACATGCTGAGTCTCTGGGAAAGCAGAGATCCCCAAAGCTGTTGTGCCTGTGGATAGGCTGCAGAGGGATAGTGCATACCAGCAAGATCTTTCAGGGCTAGCACCTTCCTTGTGGGAGAAGGAGCCAGACGTTTGCCTTCTCAGAAAAAGCTTCTGCCGAGAACGAGCACCGTGACATGCTGAGTCTCTGGGAAAGCAGAGATCCCCAAAGCTGTTGTGCCTGTGGATAGGCTGCAGAGGGATAGTGAAAAACTGCATTAGTTTTCAGGGCTGGCACCTTCCCTGTGGGAGAAGGAGCCGAAAGTTTTCTTTTTCAGAAAAAGGCTCTGGCGAGAGTGAGCACCGTGACATGCTGAGTCTCTGGGAAAGCAGAGATCCCCAAAGCTGTTGTGCCTGTGGATAGGCTGCAGAGGGATAGTGAAAAACTGCATTAGTTTTCAGGGCTGGCACCTTCCCTGTGGGAGAAGGAGCCGAAAGTTTTCTTTTTCAGAAAAAGGCTCTGGCAAGAGTGAGCACCGTGACATGCTGAGTCTCTGGGAAAGCAGAGATCCCAAAGCTGTTGTGCCTGTGGATAGGCTGCAGAGGGATAGTGAAAAACTGCATTAGTTTTCAGGGCTGGCACCTTCCCTGTGGGAGAAGGAGCCGAAAGTTTTCTTTTTCAGAAAAAAGCTTCTGCCGAGAGCGAGCACCGTGACATGCTGAGTCTCTGGGAAAGCAGAGATCCCCAAAGCTGTTGTGCCTGTGGATAGGCTGCAGAGGGATAGTGAATACCAGCAAGATCTTTCAGGGCTAGCACCTTCCTTGTGGGAGAAGGAGCCAGACGTTTGCCTTCTCAGAAAAAGCTTCTGCCGAGAACGAGCACCGTGACATGCTGAGTCTCTGGGAAAGCAGAGATCCCCAAAGCTGTTGTGCCTGTGGATAGGCTGCAGAGGGATAGTGAAAAACTGCATTAGTTTTCAGGGTTGGCACCTTCCCTGTGGGAGAAGGAGCCGAAAGTTTTCTTTTTCAGAAAAAAGCTTCTGCCGAGAGCGAGCACCGTGACATGCTGAGTCTCTGGGAAAGCAGAGATCCCCAAAGCTGTTGTGCCTGTGGATAGGCTGCAGAGGGATAGTGAAAAACTGCATTAGTTTTCAGGGCTGGCACCTTCCCTGTGGGAGAAGGAGCCGAAAGTTTTCTTTTTCAGAAAAAAGCTTCTGCCGAGAGCGAGCACCGTGACATGCTGAGTCTCTGGGAAAGCAGAGATCCCCAAAGCTGTTGTGCCTGTGGATAGGCTGCAGAGGGATAGTGCATACCAGCAAGATCTTTCAGGGCTAGCACCTTCCTTGTGGGAGAAGGAGCCAGACGTTTGCCTTCTCAGAAAAAGCTTCTGCCGAGAACGAGCACCGTGACATGCTGAGTCTCTGGGAAAGCAGAGATCCCAAAAGCTGTTGTGCCTGTGGATAGGCTGCAGAGGGATAGTGAAAAACTGCATTAGTTTTCAGGGCTGGCACCTTCCCCGTGAGAGAAGGAGACGTAAGTTTGCCTTTTCAGAAAAAAGCTTCTGCCGAGAGCGAGCACCGTGACATGCTGAGTCTCTGGGAAAGCAGAGATCCCCAAAGCTGTTGTGCCTGTGGATAGGCTGCAGAGGGATAGTGAAAAACTGCATTAGTTTTCAGGGCTGGCACCTTCCCTGTGGGAGAAGGAGCCGAAAGTTTTCTTTTTCAGAAAAAAGCTTCTGCCGAGAGCGAGCACCGTGACATGCTGACTCTCTGGGAAAGCAGAGATCCCCAAAGCTGTTGTGCCTGTGGATAGGCTGCAGAGGGATAGTGAATACCAGCAAGATCTTTCAGGGCTAGCACCTTCCTTGTGGGAGAAGGAGCCAGACGTTTGCCTTCTCAGAAAAAGCTTCTGCCGAGAGCGAGCACCGTGACATGCTGAGTCTCTGGGAAAGCAGAGATCCCAAAAGCTGTTGTGCCTGTGGATAGGCTGCAGAGGGATAGTGAAAAACTGCATTAGTTTTCAGGGCTGGCACCTTCCCTGTGGGAGAAGGAGCCGAAAGTTTTCTTTTTCAGAAAAAGGCTCTGGCAAGAGTGAGCACCGTGACATGCTGAGTCTCTGGGAAAGCAGAGATCCCCAAAGCTGTTGTGCCTGTGGATAGGCTACAGAGGGATAGTGCATACCAGCAAGATCTTTCAGGGCTAGCACCTTCCTTGTGGGAGAAGGAGCCAGACGTTTGCCTTCTCAGAAAAAGCTTCTGCCGAGAACGAGCACCGTGACATGCTGAGTCTCTGGGAAAGCAGAGATCCCCAGTGCTGTTGCGGCTAAAGATAGGCTGCAGAGGGATAGTGAATACCAGCAAGATCTTTCAGGGCTAGCACCTTCCTTGTGGGAGAAGGAGCCAGACGTTTGCCTTCTCAGAAAAAGCTTCTGCCGAGAACGAGCACCGTGACATGCTGAGTCTCTGGGAAAGCAGAGATCCCAAAAGCTGTTGTGCCTGTGGATAGGCTGCAGAGGGATAGTGAAAAACTGCATTAGTTTTCAGGGCTGGCACCTTCCCTGTGGGAGAAGGAGCCGAAAGTTTTCTTTTTCAGAAAAAAGCTTCTGCCGAGAGCGAGCACCGTGACATGCTGAGTCTCTGGGAAAGCAGAGATCCCCAAAGCTGTTGTGCCTGTGGATAGGCTGCAGAGGGATAGTGCATACCAGCAAGATCTTTCAGGGCTAGCACCTTCCTTGTGGGAGAAGGAGCCAGACGTTTGCCTTCTCAGAAAAAGCTTCTGCCGAGAACGAGCACCGTGACATGCTGAGTCTCTGGGAAAGCAGAGATCCCAAAAGCTGTTGTGCCTGTGGATAGGCTGCAGAGGGATAGTGAAAAACTGCATTAGTTTTCAGGGCTGGCACCTTCCCCGTGAGAGAAGGAGACGTAAGTTTGCCTTTTCAGAAAAAAGCTTCTGCCGAGAGCGAGCACCGTGACATGCTGAGTCTCTGGGAAAGCAGAGATCCCCAAAGCTGTTGTGCCTGTGGATAGGCTGCAGAGGGATAGTGAAAAACTGCATTAGTTTTCAGGGCTGGCACCTTCCCTGTGGGAGAAGGAGCCGAAAGTTTTCTTTTTCAGAAAAAAGCTTCTGCCGAGAGCGAGCACCGTGACATGCTGAGTCTCTGGGAAAGCAGAGATCCCCAAAGCTGTTGTGCCTGTGGATAGGCTGCAGAGGGATAGTGAAAACCAGCAAGATCTTTCAGGGCTAGCACCTTCCTTGTGGGAGAAGGAGCCAGACGTTTGCCTTCTCAGAAAAAGCTTCTGCCGAGAACGAGCACCGTGACATGCTGAGTCTCTGGGAAAGCAGAGATCCCCAAAGCTGTTGTGCCTGTGGATAGGCTGCAGAGGGATAGTGAAAAACTGCATTAGTTTTCAGGGCTGGCACCTTCCCTGTGGGAGAAGGAGCCGAAAGTTTTCTTTTTCAGAAAAAGGCTCTGGCAAGAGTGAGCACCGTGACATGCTGAGTCTCTGGGAAAGCAGAGATCCCCAAAGCTGTTGTGCCTGTGGATAGGCTGCAGAGGGATAGTGCATACCAGCAAGATCTTTCAGGGCTAGCACCTTCCTTGTGGGAGAAGGAGCCAGACGTTTGCCTTCTCAGAAAAAGCTTCTGCCGAGAACGAGCACCGTGACATGCTGAGTCTCTGGGAAAGCAGAGATCCTCAAAGCTGTTGTGCCTGTGGATAGGCTGCAGAGGGATAGTGAAAAACTGCATTAGTTTTCAGGGTTGGCACCTTCCCTGTGGGAGAAGGAGCCGAAAGTTTTCTTTTTCAGAAAAAAGCTTCTGCCGAGAGCGAGCACCGTGACATGCTGAGTCTCTGGGAAAGCAGAGATCCCCAAAGCTGTTGTGCCTGTGGATAGGCTGCAGAGGGATAGTGAAAAACTGCATTAGTTTTCAGGGCTGGCACCTTCCCTGTGGGAGAAGGAGCCGAAAGTTTTCTTTTTCAGAAAAAAGCTTCTGCCGAGAGCGAGCACCGTGACATGCTGAGTCTCTGGGAAAGCAGAGATCCCCAAAGCTGTTGTGCCTGTGGATAGGCTGCAGAGGGATAGTGCATACCAGCAAGATCTTTCAGGGCTAGCACCTTCCTTGTGGGAGAAGGAGCCAGACGTTTGCCTTCTCAGAAAAAGCTTCTGCCGAGAACGAGCACCGTGACATGCTGAGTCTCTGGGAAAGCAGAGATCCCCAAAGCTGTTGTGCCTGTGGATAGGCTGCAGAGGGATAGTGAATACCAGCAAGATCTTTCAGGGCTAGCACCTTCCTTGTGGGAGAAGGAGCCAGACGTTTGCCTTCTCAGAAAAAGCTTCTGCCGAGAACGAGCACCGTGACATGCTGAGTCTCTGGGAAAGCAGAGATCCCCAAAGCTGTTGTGCCTGTGGATAGGCTGCAGAGGGATAGTGAAAAACTGCATTAGTTTTCAGGGTTGGCACCTTCCCTGTGGGAGAAGGAGCCGAAAGTTTTCTTTTTCAGAAAAAAGCTTCTGCCGAGAGCGAGCACCGTGACATGCTGAGTCTCTGGGAAAGCAGAGATCCCCAAAGCTGTTGTGCCTGTGGATAGGCTGCAGAGGGATAGTGAAAAACTGCATTAGTTTTCAGGGCTGGCACCTTCCCTGTGGGAGAAGGAGCCGAAAGTTTTCTTTTTCAGAAAAAAGCTTCTGCCGAGAGCGAGCACCGTGACATGCTGAGTCTCTGGGAAAACAGAGATCCCCAAAGCTGTTGTGCCTGTGGATAGGCTGCAGAGGGATAGTGCATACCAGCAAGATCTTTCAGGGCTAGCACCTTCCTTGTGGGAGAAGGAGCCAGACGTTTGCCTTCTCAGAAAAAGCTTCTGCCGAGAACGAGCACCGTGACATGCTGAGTCTCTGGGAAAGCAGAGATCCCAAAAGCTGTTGTGCCTGTGGATAGGCTGCAGAGGGATAGTGAAAAACTGCATTAGTTTTCAGGGCTGGCACCTTCCCCGTGAGAGAAGGAGACGTAAGTTTGCCTTTTCAGAAAAAAGCTTCTGCCGAGAGCGAGCACCGTGACATGCTGAGTCTCTGGGAAAGCAGAGATCCCCAAAGCTGTTGTGCCTGTGGATAGGCTGCAGAGGGATAGTGAAAAACTGCATTAGTTTTCAGGGCTGGCACCTTCCCTGTGGGAGAAGGAGCCGAAAGTTTTCTTTTTCAGAAAAAAGCTTCTGCCGAGAGCGAGCACCGTGACATGCTGAGTCTCTGGGAAAGCAGAGATCCCCAAAGCTGTTGTGCCTGTGGATAGGCTGCAGAGGGATAGTGAAAAACTGCATTAGTTTTCAGGGCTGGCACCTTCCCTGTGGGAGAAGGAGCCGAAAGTTTTCTTTTTCAGAAAAAAGCTTCTGCCGAGAACGAGCACCGTGACATGCTGAGTCTCTGGGAAAGCAGAGATCCCCAAAGCTGTTGTGCCTGTGGATAGGCTGCAGAGGGATAGTGAATACCAGCAAGATCTTTCAGGGCTAGCACCTTCCTTGTGGGAGAAGGAGCCAGACGTTTGCCTTCTCAGAAAAAGCTTCTGCCGAGAACGAGCACCGTGACATGCTGAGTCTCTGGGAAAGCAGAGATCCCCAAAGCTGTTGTGCCTGTGGATAGGCTGCAGAGGGATAGTGAAAAACTGCATTAGTTTTCAGGGTTGGCACCTTCCCTGTGGGAGAAGGAGCCGAAAGTTTTCTTTTTCAGAAAAAAGCTTCTGCCGAGAGCGAGCACCGTGACATGCTGAGTCTCTGGGAAAGCAGAGATCCCCAAAGCTGTTGTGCCTGTGGATAGGCTGCAGAGGGATAGTGAAAAACTGCATTAGTTTTCAGGGCTGGCACCTTCCCTGTGGGAGAAGGAGCCGAAAGTTTTCTTTTTCAGAAAAAAGCTTCTGCCGAGAGCGAGCACCGTGACATGCTGAGTCTCTGGGAAAGCAGAGATCCCCAAAGCTGTTGTGCCTGTGGATAGGCTGCAGAGGGATAGTGCATACCAGCAAGATCTTTCAGGGCTAGCACCTTCCTTGTGGGAGAAGGAGCCAGACGTTTGCCTTCTCAGAAAAAGCTTCTGCCGAGAACGAGCACCGTGACATGCTGAGTCTCTGGGAAAGCAGAGATCCCAAAAGCTGTTGTGCCTGTGGATAGGCTGCAGAGGGATAGTGAAAAACTGCATTAGTTTTCAGGGCTGGCACCTTCCCCGTGAGAGAAGGAGACGTAAGTTTGCCTTTTCAGAAAAAAGCTTCTGCCGAGAGCGAGCACCGTGACATGCTGAGTCTCTGGGAAAGCAGAGATCCCCAAAGCTGTTGTGCCTGTGGATAGGCTGCAGAGGGATAGTGAAAAACTGCATTAGTTTTCAGGGCTGGCACCTTCCCTGTGGGAGAAGGAGCCGAAAGTTTTCTTTTTCAGAAAAAAGCTTCTGCCGAGAGCGAGCACCGTGACATGCTGACTCTCTGGGAAAGCAGAGATCCCCAAAGCTGTTGTGCCTGTGGATAGGCTGCAGAGGGATAGTGAATACCAGCAAGATCTTTCAGGGCTAGCACCTTCCTTGTGGGAGAAGGAGCCAGACGTTTGCCTTCTCAGAAAAAGCTTCTGCCGAGAGCGAGCACCGTGACATGCTGAGTCTCTGGGAAAGCAGAGATCCCAAAAGCTGTTGTGCCTGTGGATAGGCTGCAGAGGGATAGTGAAAAACTGCATTAGTTTTCAGGGCTGGCACCTTCCCTGTGGGAGAAGGAGCCGAAAGTTTTCTTTTTCAGAAAAAGGCTCTGGCAAGAGTGAGCACCGTGACATGCTGAGTCTCTGGGAAAGCAGAGATCCCCAAAGCTGTTGTGCCTGTGGATAGGCTACAGAGGGATAGTGCATACCAGCAAGATCTTTCAGGGCTAGCACCTTCCTTGTGGGAGAAGGAGCCAGACGTTTGCCTTCTCAGAAAAAGCTTCTGCCGAGAACGAGCACCGTGACATGCTGAGTCTCTGGGAAAGCAGAGATCCCCAGTGCTGTTGCGGCTAAAGATAGGCTGCAGAGGGATAGTGAATACCAGCAAGATCTTTCAGGGCTAGCACCTTCCTTGTGGGAGAAGGAGCCAGACGTTTGCCTTCTCAGAAAAAGCTTCTGCCGAGAACGAGCACCGTGACATGCTGAGTCTCTGGGAAAGCAGAGATCCCAAAAGCTGTTGTGCCTGTGGATAGGCTGCAGAGGGATAGTGAAAAACTGCATTAGTTTTCAGGGCTGGCACCTTCCCTGTGGGAGAAGGAGCCGAAAGTTTTCTTTTTCAGAAAAAAGCTTCTGCCGAGAGCGAGCACCGTGACATGCTGAGTCTCTGGGAAAGCAGAGATCCCCAAAGCTGTTGTGCCTGTGGATAGGCTGCAGAGGGATAGTGCATACCAGCAAGATCTTTCAGGGCTAGCACCTTCCTTGTGGGAGAAGGAGCCAGACGTTTGCCTTCTCAGAAAAAGCTTCTGCCGAGAACGAGCACCGTGACATGCTGAGTCTCTGGGAAAGCAGAGATCCCAAAAGCTGTTGTGCCTGTGGATAGGCTGCAGAGGGATAGTGAAAAACTGCAATAGTTTTCAGGGCTGGCACCTTCCCCGTGAGAGAAGGAGACGTAAGTTTGCCTTTTCAGAAAAAAGCTTCTGCCGAGAGCGAGCACCGTGACATGCTGAGTCTCTGGGAAAGCAGAGATCCCCAAAGCTGTTGTGCCTGTGGATAGGCTGCAGAGGGATAGTGAAAAACTGCATTAGTTTTCAGGGCTGGCACCTTCCCTGTGGGAGAAGGAGCCGAAAGTTTTCTTTTTCAGAAAAAAGCTTCTGCCGAGAGCGAGCACCGTGACATGCTGAGTCTCTGGGAAAGCAGAGATCCCCAAAGCTGTTGTGCCTGTGGATAGGCTGCAGAGGGATAGTGAAAACCAGCAAGATCTTTCAGGGCTAGCACCTTCCTTGTGGGAGAAGGAGCCAGACGTTTGCCTTCTCAGAAAAAGCTTCTGCCGAGAGCGAGCACCGTGACATGCTGAGTCTCTGGGAAAGCAGAGATCCCCAAAGCTGTTGTGCCTGTGGATAGGCTGCAGAGGGATAGTGAAAAACTGCATTAGTTTTCAGGGCTGGCACCTTCCCTGTGGGAGAAGGAGCCGAAAGTTTTCTTTTTCAGAAAAAGGCTCTGGCAAGAGTGAGCACCGTGACATGCTGAGTCTCTGGGAAAGCAGAGATCCCCAAAGCTGTTGTGCCTGTGGATAGGCTGCAGAGGGATAGTGCATACCAGCAAGATCTTTCAGGGCTAGCACCTTCCTTGTGGGAGAAGGAGCCAGACGTTTGCCTTCTCAGAAAAAGCTTCTGCCGAGAACGAGCACCGTGACATGCTGAGTCTCTGGGAAAGCAGAGATCCCCAGTGCTGTTGCGGCTAAAGATAGGCTGCAGAGGGATAGTGCATACCAGCAAGATCTTTCAGGGCTAGCACCTTCCTTGTGGGAGAAGGAGCCAGACGTTTGCCTTCTCAGAAAAAGCTTCTGCCGAGAACGAGCACCGTGACATGCTGAGTCTCTGGGAAAGCAGAGATCCCAAAAGCTGTTGTGCCTGTGGATAGGCTGCAGAGGGATAGTGAAAAACTGCATTAGTTTTCAGGGCTGGCACCTTCCCTGTGGGAGAAGGAGCCGAAAGTTTTCTTTTTCAGAAAAAAGCTTCTGCCGAGAGCGAGCACCGTGACATGCTGAGTCTCTGGGAAAGCAGAGATCCCCAAAGCTGTTGTGCCTGTGGATAGGCTGCAGAGGGATAGTGAATACCAGCAAGATCTTTCAGGGCTAGCACCTTCCTTGTGGGAGAAGGAGCCAGACGTTTGCCTTCTCAGAAAAAGCTTCTGCCGAGAACGAGCACCGTGACATGCTGAGTCTCTGGGAAAGCAGAGATCCCCAAAGCTGTTGTGCCTGTGGATAGGCTGCAGAGGGATAGTGAAAAACTGCATTAGTTTTCAGGGTTGGCACCTTCCCTGTGGGAGAAGGAGCCGAAAGTTTTCTTTTTCAGAAAAAAGCTTCTGCCGAGAGCGAGCACCGTGACATGCTGAGTCTCTGGGAAAGCAGAGATCCCCAAAGCTGTTGTGCCTGTGGATAGGCTGCAGAGGGATAGTGCATACCAGCAAGATCTTTCAGGGCTAGCACCTTCCTTGTGGGAGAAGGAACCAGACGTTTGCCTTCTCAGAAAAAGCTTCTGCCGAGAACGAGCACCGTGACATGCTGAGTCTCTGGGAAAGCAGAGATCCCCAAAGCTGTTGTGCCTGTGGATAGGCTGCAGAGGGATAGTGAAAAACTGCATTAGTTTTCAGGGCTGGCACCTTCCCCGTGAGAGAAGGAGACGTAAGTTTGCCTTTTCAGAAAAAAGCTTCTGCCGAGAGCGAGCACCGTGACATGCTGAGTCTCTGGGAAAGCAGAGATCCCCAAAGCTGTTGTGCCTGTGGATAGGCTGCAGAGGGATAGTGAAAAACTGCATTAGTTTTCAGGGCTGGCACCTTCCCTGTGGGAGAAGGAGCCGAAAGTTTTCTTTTTCAGAAAAAAGCTTCTGCCGAGAGCGAGCACCGTGACATGCTGAGTCTCTGGGAAAGCAGAGATCCCCAAAGCTGTTGTGCCTGTGGATAGGCTGCAGAGGGATAGTGAAAACCAGCAAGATCTTTCAGGGCTAGCACCTTCCTTGTGGGAGAAGGAGCCAGACGTTTGCCTTCTCAGAAAAAGCTTCTGCCGAGAGCGAGCACCGTGACATGCTGAGTCTCTGGGAAAGCAGAGATCCCCAAAGCTGTTGTGCCTGTGGATAGGCTGCAGAGGGATAGTGAAAAACTGCATTAGTTTTCAGGGCTGGCACCTTCCCTGTGGGAGAAGGAGCCGAAAGTTTTCTTTTTCAGAAAAAGGCTCTGGCAAGAGTGAGCACCGTGACATGCTGAGTCTCTGGGAAAGCAGAGATCCCCAAAGCTGTTGTGCCTGTGGATAGGCTACAGAGGGATAGTGCATACCAGCAAGATCTTTCAGGGCTAGCACCTTCCTTGTGGGAGAAGGAGCCAGACGTTTGCCTTCTCAGAAAAAGCTTCTGCCGAGAACGAGCACCGTGACATGCTGAGTCTCTGGGAAAGCAGAGATCCCCAGTGCTGTTGCGGCTAAAGATAGGCTGCAGAGGGATAGTGAAGACCAGCAAGATCTTTCAGGGCTAGCACCTTCCTTGTGGGAGAAGGAGCCAGACGTTTGCCTTCTCAGAAAAAGCTTCTGCCGAGAACGAGCACCGTGACATGCTGAGTCTCTGGGAAAGCAGAGATCCCAAAAGCTGTTGTGCCTGTGGATAGGCTGCAGAGGGATAGTGAAAAACTGCATTAGTTTTCAGGGCTGGCACCTTCCCCGTGAGAGAAGGAGACGTAAGTTTGCCTTTTCAGAAAAAAGCTTCTGCCGAGAGCGAGCACCGTGACATGCTGAGTCTCTGGGAAAGCAGAGATCCCCAAAGCTGTTGTGCCTGTGGATAGGCTGCAGAGGGATAGTGAAAAACTGCATTAGTTTTCAGGGCTGGCACCTTCCCTGTGGGAGAAGGAGCCGAAAGTTTTCTTTTTCAGAAAAAAGCTTCTGCCGAGAGCGAGCACCGTGACATGCTGAGTCTCTGGGAAAGCAGAGATCCCCAAAGCTGTTGTGCCTGTGGATAGGCTGCAGAGGGATAGTGAAAACCAGCAAGATATTTCAGGGCTAGCACCTTCCTTGTGGGAGAAGGAGCCAGACGTTTGCCTTCTCAGAAAAAGCTTCTGCCGAGAGCGAGCACCGTGACATGCTGAGTCTCTGGGAAAGCAGAGATCCCCAAAGCTGTTGTGCCTGTGGATAGGCTGCAGAGGGATAGTGAAAAACTGCATTAGTTTTCAGGGCTGGCACCTTCCCTGTGGGAGAAGGAGCCGAAAGTTTTCTTTTTCAGAAAAAGGCTCTGGCAAGAGTGAGCACCGTGACATGCTGAGTCTCTGGGAAAGCAGAGATCCCCAAAGCTGTTGTGCCTGTGGATAGGCTACAGAGGGATAGTGCATACCAGCAAGATCTTTCAGGGCTAGCACCTTCCTTGTGGGAGAAGGAGCCAGACGTTTGCCTTCTCAGAAAAAGCTTCTGCCGAGAACGAGCACCGTGACATGCTGAGTCTCTGGGAAAGCAGAGATCCTCAAAGCTGTTGTGCCTGTGGATAGGCTGCAGAGGGATAGTGAAAAACTGCATTAGTTTTCAGGGCTGGCACCTTCCCTGTGGGAGAAGGAGCCGAAAGTTTTCTTTTTCAGAAAAAAGCTTCTGCCGAGAGCGAGCACCGTGACATGCTGAGTCTCTGGGAAAGCAGAGATCCCCAAAGCTGTTGTGCCTGTGGATAGGCTGCAGAGGGATAGTGCATACCAGCAAGATCTTTCAGGGCTAGCACCTTCCTTGTGGGAGAAGGAGCCAGACGTTTGCCTTCTCAGAAAAAGCTTCTGCCGAGAACGAGCACCGTGACATGCTGAGTCTCTGGGAAAGCAGAGATCCCCAAAGCTGTTGTGCCTGTGGATAGGCTGCAGAGGGATAGTGAAAAACTGCATTAGTTTTCAGGGCTGGCACCTTCGCTGTGGGAGAAGGAGCCGAAAGTTTTCTTTTTCAGAAAAAGGCTCTGGCAAGAGTGAGCACCGTGACATGCTGAGTCTCTGGGAAAGCAGAGATCCCCAAAGCTGTTGTGCCTGTGGATAGGCTGCAGAGGGATAGTGAAAAACTGCATTAGTTTTCAGGGCTGGCACCTTCCCTGTGGGAGAAGGAGCCGAAAGTTTTCTTTTTCAGAAAAAAGCTTCTGCCGAGAGCGAGCACCGTGACATGCTGAGTCTCTGGGAAAGCAGAGATCCCCAAAGCTGTTGTGCCTGTGGATAGGCTGCAGAGGGATAGTGAATACCAGCAAGATCTTTCAGGGCTAGCACCTTCCTTGTGGGAGAAGGAGCCAGACGTTTGCCTTCTCAGAAAAAGCTTCTGCCGAGAACGAGCACCGTGACATGCTGAGTCTCTGGGAAAGCAGAGATCCTCAAAGCTGTTGTGCCTGTGGATAGGCTGCAGAGGGATAGTGAAAAACTGCATTAGTTTTCAGGGTTGGCACCTTCCCTGTGGGAGAAGGAGCCGAAAGTTTTCTTTTTCAGAAAAAAGCTTCTGCCGAGAGCGAGCACCGTGACATGCTGAGTCTCTGGGAAAGCAGAGATCCCCAAAGCTGTTGTGCCTGTGGATAGGCTGCAGAGGGATAGTGAAAAACTGCATTAGTTTTCAGGGCTGGCACCTTCCCTGTGGGAGAAGGAGCCGAAAGTTTTCTTTTTCAGAAAAAAGCTTCTGCCGAGAGCGAGCACTGTGACATGCTGAGTCTCTGGGAAAGCAGAGATCCCCAAAGCTGTTGTGCCTGTGGATAGGCTGCAGAGGGATAGTGCATACCAGCAAGATCTTTCAGGGCTAGCACCTTCCTTGTGGGAGAAGGAGCCAGACGTTTGCCTTCTCAGAAAAAGCTTCTGCCGAGAACGAGCACCGTGACATGCTGAGTCTCTGGGAAAGCAGAGATCCCCAAAGCTGTTGTGCCTGTGGATAGGCTGCAGAGGGATAGTGAAAAACTGCATTAGTTTTCAGGGCTGGCACCTTCCCTGTGGGAGAAGGAGCCGAAAGTTTTCTTTTTCAGAAAAAGGCTCTGGCGAGAGTGAGCACCGTGACATGCTGAGTCTCTGGGAAAGCAGAGATCCCCAAAGCTGTTGTGCCTGTGGATAGGCTGCAGAGGGATAGTGAAAAACTGCATTAGTTTTCAGGGCTGGCACCTTCCCTGTGGGAGAAGGAGCCGAAAGTTTTCTTTTTCAGAAAAAGGCTCTGGCAAGAGTGAGCACCGTGACATGCTGAGTCTCTGGGAAAGCAGAGATCCCAAAGCTGTTGTGCCTGTGGATAGGCTGCAGAGGGATAGTGAAAAACTGCATTAGTTTTCAGGGCTGGCACCTTCCCTGTGGGAGAAGGAGCCGAAAGTTTTCTTTTTCAGAAAAAAGCTTCTGCCGAGAGCGAGCACCGTGACATGCTGAGTCTCTGGGAAAGCAGAGATCCCCAAAGCTGTTGTGCCTGTGGATAGGCTGCAGAGGGATAGTGAATACCAGCAAGATCTTTCAGGGCTAGCACCTTCCTTGTGGGAGAAGGAGCCAGACGTTTGCCTTCTCAGAAAAAGCTTCTGCCGAGAACGAGCACCGTGACATGCTGAGTCTCTGGGAAAGCAGAGATCCCCAAAGCTGTTGTGCCTGTGGATAGGCTGCAGAGGGATAGTGAAAAACTGCATTAGTTTTCAGGGTTGGCACCTTCCCTGTGGGAGAAGGAGCCGAAAGTTTTCTTTTTCAGAAAAAAGCTTCTGCCGAGAGCGAGCACCGTGACATGCTGAGTCTCTGGGAAAGCAGAGATCCCCAAAGCTGTTGTGCCTGTGGATAGGCTGCAGAGGGATAGTGAAAAACTGCATTAGTTTTCAGGGCTGGCACCTTCCCTGTGGGAGAAGGAGCCGAAAGTTTTCTTTTTCAGAAAAAAGCTTCTGCCGAGAGCGAGCACCGTGACATGCTGAGTCTCTGGGAAAGCAGAGATCCCCAAAGCTGTTGTGCCTGTGGATAGGCTGCAGAGGGATAGTGCATACCAGCAAGATCTTTCAGGGCTAGCACCTTCCTTGTGGGAGAAGGAGCCAGACGTTTGCCTTCTCAGAAAAAGCTTCTGCCGAGAACGAGCACCGTAACATGCTGAGTCTCTGGGAAAGCAGAGATCCCAAAAGCTGTTGTGCCTGTGGATAGGCTGCAGAGGGATAGTGAAAAACTGCATTAGTTTTCAGGGCTGGCACCTTCCCCGTGAGAGAAGGAGACGTAAGTTTGCCTTTTCAGAAAAAAGCTTCTGCCGAGAGCGAGCACCGTGACATGCTGAGTCTCTGGGAAAGCAGAGATCCCCAAAGCTGTTGTGCCTGTGGATAGGCTGCAGAGGGATAGTGAAAAACTGCATTAGTTTTCAGGGCTGGCACCTTCCCTGTGGGAGAAGGAGCCGAAAGTTTTCTTTTTCAGAAAAAAGCTTCTGCCGAGAGCGAGCACCGTGACATGCTGAGTCTCTGGGAAAGCAGAGATCCCCAAAGCTGTTGTGCCTGTGGATAGGCTGCAGAGGGATAGTGAAAACCAGCAAGATCTTTCAGGGCTAGCACCTTCCTTGTGGGAGAAGGAGCCAGACGTTTGCCTTCTCAGAAAAAGCTTCTGCCGAGAGCGAGCACCGTGACATGCTGAGTCTCTGGGAAAGCAGAGATCCCCAAAGCTGTTGTGCCTGTGGATAGGCTGCAGAGGGATAGTGAAAAACTGCATTAGTTTTCAGGGCTGGCACCTTCCCTGTGGGAGAAGGAGCCGAAAGTTTTCTTTTTCAGAAAAAGGCTCTGGCAAGAGTGAGCACCGTGACATGCTGAGTCTCTGGGAAAGCAGAGATCCCCAAAGCTGTTGTGCCTGTGGATAGGCTGCAGAGGGATAGTGAAAAACTGCATAAGTTTTCAGGGCTGGCACCTTCCCTGTGGGAGAAGGAGCCGAAAGTTTTCTTTTTCAGAAAAAAGCTTCTGCCGAGAGCGAGCACCGTGACCTGCTGAGTCTCTGGGAAAGCAGAGATCCCCAAAGCTGTTGTGCCTGTGGATAGGCTGCAGAGGGATAGTGAATACCAGCAAGATCTTTCAGGGCTAGCACCTTCCTTGTGGGAGAAGGAGCCAGACGTTTGCCTTCTCAGAAAAAGCTTCTGCCGAGAACGAGCACCGTGACATGCTGAGTCTCTGGGAAAGCAGAGATCCAAAAGCTGTTGTGCCTGTGGATAGGCTGCAGAGGGATAGTGAAAAACTGCATTAGTTTTCAGGGTTGGCACCTTCCCTGTGGGAGAAGGAGCGGTAAGTTTGCCTTTTCAGAAAAAAGCTTGTGCCGAGAGCGAGCACCGTGACATGCTGAGTCTCTGGGAAAGCAGAGATCCCCAAAGCTGTTGTGCCTGTGGATAGGCTGCAGAGGGATAGTGCATACCAGCAAGATCTTTCAGGGCTAGCACCTTCCTTGTGGGAGAAGGAGCCAGACGTTTGCCTTCTCAGAAAAAGCTTCTGCAGAGAACGAGCACCGTGACATGCTGAGTCTCTGGGAAAGCAGAGATCCCCAGTGCTGTTGCGGCTAAAGATAGGCTGCAGAGGGATAGTGAATACCAGCAAGATCTTTCAGGGCTGGCACCTTCCTTGTGGGAGAAGGAGCCGTAAGTTTGCCTTTTCAGAAAAAGCTTCTGCCGAGAGTGAGCACCGTGACATGCTGAGTCTCTGGGAAAGCAGAGATCCCCAAAGCTGTTTTGCCTGTGGATAGGCTGCAGGAGGATAGTGAAGAGCTGCATTAGCTTTCAGGCCTGGCACCTTCCTTGTGGGAGAAGGAGCCGAAAGTTTTCTTTTTCAGAAAAAAGCTTCTGCCGAGAGCGAGCACCGTGACATGCTGAGTCTCTGGGAAAGCAGAGATCCCAAAAGCTGTTGTGCCTGTGGATAGGCTGCAGAGGGATAGTGAAAAACTGCATTAGTTTTCAGGGCTGGCACCTTCCCTGTGGGAGAAGGAGCCGTAAGTTTGCCTTTTCAGAAAAAAGCTTCTGCCGAGAGCGAGCACCGTGACATGCTGAGTCTCTGGGAAAGCAGAGATCCCCAAAGCTGTTGTGCCTGTGGATAGGCTGCAGAGGGATAGTGCATATCAGCAAGATCTTTCAGGGCTAGCACCTTCCTTGTGGGAGAAGGAGCCAGACGTTTGCCTTCTCAGAAAAAGCTTCTGCCGAGAACGAGCACCGTGACATGCTGAGTCTCTGGGAAAGCAGAGATCCCCAAAGCTGTTGTGCCTGTGGATAGGCTGCAGAGGGATAGTGAAAAACTGCATTAGTTTTCAGGGCTGGCACCTTCCCTGTGGGAGAAGGAGCCGAAAGTTTTCTTTTTCAGAAAAAGGCTCTGGCAAGAGTGAGCACCGTGACATGCTGAGTCTCTGGGAAAGCAGAGATCCCCAAAGCTGTTGTGCCTGTGGATAGGCTGCAGAGGGATAGTGAAAAACTGCATTAGTTTTCAGGGCTGGCACCTTCCCTGTGGGAGAAGGAGCCGAAAGTTTTCTTTTTCAGAAAAAAGCTTCTGCCGAGAGCGAGCACCGTGACATGCTGAGTCTCTGGGAAAGCAGAGATCCCCAAAGCTGTTGTGCCTGTGGATAGGCTGCAGAGGGATAGTGCATACCAGCAAGATCTTTCAGGGCTAGCACCTTCCTTGTGGGAGAAGGAGCCAGACGTTTGCCTTCTCAGAAAAAGCTTCTGCCGAGAACGAGCACCGTGACATGCTGAGTCTCTGGGAAAGCAGAGATCCCCAGTGCTGTTGCGGCTAAAGATAGGCTGCAGAGGGATAGTGAATACCAGCAAGATCTTTCAGGGCTGGCACCTTCCTTGTGGGAGAAGGAGCCGTAAGTTTGCCTTTTCAGAAAAAGGTTCTGGCGAGAGTGAGCACCGTGACATGCTGAGTCTCTGGGAAAGCAGAGATCCCCAGTGCTGTTGTGCCTGTGGATAGGCTGCAGGAGGATAGTGAAGAGCTGCATTAGCTTTCAGGCCTGGCACCTTCCTTGTGGGAGAAGGAGCCGAAAGTTTTCTTTTTCAGAAAAAAGCTTCTGCCGAGAGCGAGCACCGTGACATGCTGAGTCTCTGGGAAAGCAGAGATCCCCAAAGCTGTTGTGCCTGTGGATAGGCTGCAGAGGGATAGTGAAAAACTGCATTAGTTTTCAGGGCTGGCACCTTCCCTGTGGGAGAAGGAGCCGTAAGTTTGCCTTTTCAGAAAAAAGCTTCTGCCGAGAGCGAGCACCGTGACATGCTGAGTCTCTGGGAAAGCAGAGATCCCCAAAGCTGTTGTGCCTGTGGATAGGCTGCAGGAGGATATTGAAGAGCTGCATTAGCTTTTAGGCCTGGCACCTTCCTTGTGGGAGAAGGAGCCGAAAGTTTTCTTTTTCAGAAAAAAGCTTCTGCCGAGAGCGAGCACCGTGACATGCTGAGTCTCTGGGAAAGCAGAGATCCCCAAAGCTGTTGTGCCTGTGGATAGGCTGCAGAGGGATAGTGAAAAACTGCATTAGTTTTCAGGGCTGGCACCTTCCCTGTGGGAGAAGGAGCCGTAAGTTTGCCTTTTCAGAAAAAAGCTTCTGCCGAGAGCGAGCACCGTGACCTGCTGAGTCTCTGGGAAAGCAGAGATCCCCAAAGCTGTTGTGCCTGTGGATAGGCTGCAGAGGGATAGTGAAAAACTGCATTAGTTTTCAGGGCTGGCACCTTCCCTGTGGGAGAAGGAGCTGAAAGTTTTCTTTTTCAGAAAAAAGCTTCTGCCGAGAGCGAGCACCGTGACATGCTGAGTCTCTGGGAAAGCAGAGATCCCCAAAGCTGTTGTGCCTGTGGATAGGCTCAGAGGGATAGTGAAAAACTGCATTAGTTTTCAGGGCTGGCACCTTCCCTGTGGGAGAAGGAGCCGTAAGTTTGCCTTTTCAGAAAAAGGCTCTGGCGAGAGTGAGCACCGTGACATGCTGAGTCTCTGGGAAAGCAGAGATCCCCAGTGCTGTTTTGCCTGTGGATAGGCTGCAGGAGGATAGTGAAAAACTGCATTAGTTTTCAGGGCTGGCACCTTCCCTGTGGGAGAAGGAGCCGTAAGTTTGCCTTTTCAGAAAAAAGCTCTGGCGAGAGTGAGCACCGTGACATGCTGAGTCTCTGGGAAAGCAGAGATCCCCAAAGCTGTTGTGCCTGTGGATAGGCTGCAGAGGGATAGTGAAAAACTGCATTAGTTTTCAGGGCTGGCACCTTCCTTGTGGGAGAAGGAGCCGTAAGTTTGCCTTTTCAGAAAAAGGCTCTGGCGAGAGTGAGCACCGTGACATGCTGAGTCTCTGGGAAAGCAGAGATCCCCAAAGCTGTTGTGCCTGTGTATAGGCTGCGGAGGGATAGTGCATACTAGCAAGATCTTTCAGGGCTAGCACCTTCCTTGTGGGAGAAGGAGCCAGACGTTTGCCTTCTCAGAAAAAGCTTCTGCCGAGAACGAGCACCGTGACATGCTGAGTCTCTGGGAAAGCAGAGATCCCCAAAGCTGTTGTGCCTGTGCATAGGCTGCAGAGGGATAGTGAAAAACTGCATTAGTTTTCAGGGCTGGCACCTTCCCTGTGGGAGAAGGAGCCGAAAGTTTTCTTTTTCAGAAAAAAGCTTCTGCCGAGAGCGAGCACCGTGACATGCTGAGTCTCTGGGAAAGCAGATATCCCAAAAGCTGTTGTGCCTGTGGATAGGCTGCAGAGGGATAGTGAAAAACTGCATTAGTTTTCAGGGCTGGCACCTTCCCTGTGGGAGAAGGAGCCGTAAGTTTGCCTTTTCAGAAAAAAGCTTCTGCCGAGAGCGAGCACCGTGACATGCTGAGTCTCTGGGAAAGCAGAGATCCCCAAAGCTGTTGTGCCTGTGGATAGGCTGCAGAGGGATAGTGCATATCAGCAAGATCTTTCAGGGCTAGCACCTTCCTTGTGGGAGAAGGAGCCAGACGTTTGCCTTCTCAGAAAAAGCTTCTGCCGAGAACGAGCACCGTGACATGCTGAGTCTCTGGGAAAGCAGAGATCCCCAAAGCTGTTGTGCCTGTGGATAGGCTGCAGAGGGATAGTGAAAAACTGCATTAGTTTTCAGGGCTGGCACCTTCCCTGTGGGAGAAGGAGCCGAAAGTTTTCTTTTTCAGAAAAAGGCTCTGGCAAGAGTGAGCACCGTGACATGCTGAGTCTCTGGGAAAGCAGAGATCCCCAAAGCTGTTGTGCCTGTGGATAGGCTGCAGAGGGATAGTGAAAAACTGCATTAGTTTTCAGGGCTGGCACCTTCCCTGTGGGAGAAGGAGCCGAAAGTTTTCTTTTTCAGAAAAAAGCTTCTGCCGAGAGGGAGCACCGTGACATGCTGAGTCTCTGGGAAAGCAGAGATCCCCAAAGCTGTTGTGCCTGTGGATAGGCTGCAGAGGGATAGTGAATACCAGCAAGATCTTTCAGGGCTAGCACCTTCCTTGTGGGAGAAGGAGCCAGACGTTTGCCTTCTCAGAAAAAGCTTCTGCCGAGAACGAGCACCGTGACATGCTGAGTCTCTGGGAAAGCAGAGATCCCCAAAGCTGTTGTGCCTGTGGATAGGCTGCAGAGGGATAGTGAAAAACTGCATTAGTTTTCAGGGTTGGCACCTTCCCTGTGGGAGAAGGAGCCGAAAGTTTTCTTTTTCAGAAAAAAGCTTTGCCGAGAGCGAGCACCGTGACATGCTGAGTCTCTGGGAAAGCAGAGATCCCAAAAGCTGTTGTGCCTGTGGATAGGCTGCAGAGGGATAGTGAAAAACTGCATTAGTTTTCAGGGCTGGCACCTTCCCTGTGGGAGAAGGAGCCGTAAGTTTGCCTTTTCAGAAAAAAGCTTGTGCCGAGAGCGAGCACCGTGACATGCTGAGTCTCTGGGAAAGCAGAGATCCCCAAAGCTGTTGTGCCTGTGGATAGGCTGCAGAGGGATAGTGCATACCAGCAAGATCTTTCAGGGCTAGCACCTTCCTTGTGGGAGAAGGAGCCAGACGTTTGCCTTCTCAGAAAAAGCTTCTGCCGAGAACGAGCACCGTGACATGCTGAGTCTCTGGGAAAGCAGAGATCCCCAAAGCTGTTGTGCCTGTGGATAGGCTGCAGAGGGATAGTGAAAAACTGCATTAGTTTTCAGGGCTGGCACCTTCCCTGTGGGAGAAGGAGCCGTAAGTTTGCCTTTTCAGAAAAAAGCTTCTGCCGAGAGCGAGCACCGTGACATGCTGAGTCTCTGGGAAAGCAGAGATCCCCAAAGCTGTTGTGCCTGTGGATAGGCTGCAGAGGGATAGTGAAAAACTGCATTAGTTTTCAGGGCTGGCACCTTCCCTGTGGGAGAAGGAGCCGTAAGTTTGCCTTTTCAGAAAAAAGCTCTGGCGAGAGTGAGCACCGTGACATGCTGAGTCTCTGGGAAAGCAGAGATCCCCAGTGCTGTTTTGCCTGTGGATAGGCTGCAGGAGGATAGTGAAGAGCTGCATTAGCTTTCAGGCCTGGCACCTTCCTTGTGGGAGAAGGAGCCGAAAGTTTTCTTTTTCAGAAAAAAGCTTCTGCCGAGAGCGAGCACCGTGACATGCTGAGTCTCTGGGAAAGCAGAGATCCCCAAAGCTGTTGTGCCTGTGGATAGGCTGCAGAGGGATAGTGCATACCAGCAAGATCTTTCAGGGCTAGCACCTTCCTTGTGGGAGAAGGAGCCAGACGTTTGCCTTCTCAGAAAAAGCTTCTGCCGAGAACGAGCACCGTGACATGCTGAGTCTCTGGGAAAGCAGAGATCCCCAGTGCTGTTGCGGCTAAAGATAGGCTGCAGAGGGATAGTGAATACCAGCAAGATCTTTCAGGGCTGGCACCTTCCTTGTGGGAGAAGGAGCCGTAAGTTTGCCTTTTCAGAAAAAGGTTCTGGCGAGAGTGAGCACCGTGACATGCTGAGTCTCTGGGAAAGCAGAGATCCCCAGTGCTGTTGTGCCTGTGGATAGGCTGCAGGAGGATAGTGAAGAGCTGCATTAGCTTTCAGGCCTGGCACCTTCCTTGTGGGAGAAGGAGCCGAAAGTTTTCTTTTTCAGAAAAAAGCTTCTGCCGAGAGCGAGCACCGTGACATGCTGAGTCTCTGGGAAAGCAGAGATCCCCAAAGCTGTTGTGCCTGTGGATAGGCTGCAGAGGGATAGTGAAAAACTGCATTAGTTTTCAGGGCTGGCACCTTCCCTGTGGGAGAAGGAGCCGTAAGTTTGCCTTTTCAGAAAAAAGCTTCTGCCGAGAGCGAGCACCGTGACATGCTGAGTCTCTGGGAAAGCAGAGATCCCCAAAGCTGTTGTGCCTGTGGATAGGCTGCAGTAGGATATTGAAGAGCTGCATTAGCTTTTAGGCCTGGCACCTTCCTTGTGGGAGAAGGAGCCGAAAGTTTTCTTTTTCAGAAAAAAGCTTCTGCCGAGAGCGAGCACCGTGACATGCTGAGTCTCTGGGAAAGCAGAGATCCCCAAAGCTGTTGTGCCTGTGGATAGGCTGCAGAGGGATAGTGAAAAACTGCATTAGTTTTCAGGGCTGGCACCTTCCCTGTGGGAGAAGGAGCCGTAAGTTTGCCTTTTCAGAAAAAAGCTTCTGCCGAGAGCGAGCACCGTGACATGCTGAGTCTCTGGGAAAGCAGAGATCCCCAAAGCTGTTGTGCCTGTGGATAGGCTGCAGAGGGATAGTGAAAAACTGCATTAGTTTTCAGGGCTGGCACCTTCCCTGTGGGAGAAGGAGCCGAAAGTTTTCTTTTTCAGAAAAAAGCTTCTGCCGAGAGCGAGCACCGTGACATGCTGAGTCTCTGGGAAAGCAGAGATCCCCAAAGCTGTTGTGCCTGTGGATAGGCTCAGAGGGATAGTGAAAAACTGCATTAGTTTTCAGGGCTGGCACCTTCCCTGTGGGAGAAGGAGCCGTAAGTTTGCCTTTTCAGAAAAAGGCTCTGGCGAGAGTGAGCACCGTGACATGCTGAGTCTCTGGGAAAGCAGAGATCCCCAAAGCTGTTGTGCCTGTGGATAGGCTGCAGAGGGATAGTGAAAAACTGCATTAGTTTTCAGGGCTGGCACCTTCCCTGTGGGAGAAGGAGCCGTAAGTTTGCCTTTTCAGAAAAAAGCTCTGGCGAGAGTGAGCACCGTGACATGCAGAGTCTCTGGGAAAGCAGAGATCCCCAGTGCTGTTTTGCCTGTGGATAGGCTGCAGGAGGATAGTGAAGAGCTGCATTAGCTTTCAGGCCTGGCACCTTCCTTGTGGGAGAAGGAGCCGAAAGTTTTCTTTTTCAGAAAAAAGCTTCTGCCGAGAGCGAGCACCGTGACATGCTGAGTCTCTGGGAAAGCAGAGATCCCCAAAGCTGTTGTGCCTGTGGATAGGCTGCAGAGGGATAGTGAAGACCAGCAAGATCTTTCAGGGCTGGCACCTTCCTTGTGGGAGAAGGAGCCGTAAGTTTGCCTTTTCAGAAAAAAGCTTCTGCCGAGAGCGAGCACCGTGACATGCTGAGTCTCTGGGAAAGCAGAGATCCCCAAAGCTGTTGTGCCTGTGGATAGGCTGCAGAGGGATAGTGCATACCAGCAAGATCTTTCAGGGCTAGCACCTTCCTTGTGGGAGAAGGAGCCAGACGTTTGCCTTCTCAGAAAAAGCTTCTGCCGAGAACGAGCACCGTGACATGCTGAGTCTCTGGGAAAGCAGAGATCCCCAAAGCTGTTGTGCCTGTGGATAGGCTGCAGAGGGATAGTGAAAAACTGCATTAGTTTTCAGGGCTGGCACCTTCCCTGTGGGAGAAGGAGCCGTAAGTTTGCCTTTTCAGAAAAAAGCTTCTGCCGAGAGCGAGCACCGTGACATGCTGAGTCTCTGGGAAAGCAGAGATCCCCAAAGCTGTTGTGCCTGTGGATAGGCTGCAGAGGGATAGTGCATACTAGCAAGATCTTTCAGGGCTAGCACCTTCCTTGTGGGAGAAGGAGCCAGACGTTTGCCTTCTCAGAAAAAGCTTCTGCCGAGAACGAGCACCGTGACATGCTGAGTCTCTGGGAAAGCAGAGATCCCCAGTGCTGTTGCGGCTAAAGATAGGCTGCAGAGGGATAGTGAATACCAGCAAGATCTTTCAGGGCTGGCACCTTCCTTGTGGGAGAAGGAGCCGTAAGTTTGCCTTTTCAGAAAAAGGTTCTGGCGAGAGTGAGCACCGTGACATGCTGAGTCTCTGGGAAAGCAGAGATCCCCAGTGCTGTTGTGCCTGTGGATAGGCTGCAGGAGGATAGTGAAGAGCTGCATTAGCTTTCAGGCCTGGCACCTTCCTTGTGGGAGAAGGAGCCGAAAGTTTTCTTTTTCAGAAAAAAGCTTCTGCCGAGAGCGAGCACCGTGACATGCTGAGTCTCTGGGAAAGCAGAGATCCCCAAAGCTGTTGTGCCTGTGGATAGGCTGCAGAGGGATAGTGAAAAACTGCATTAGTTTTCAGGGCTGGCACCTTCCCTGTGGGAGAAGGAGACGTAAGTTTGCCTTTTCAGAAAAAAGCTTCTGCCGAGAGCGAGCACCGTGACATGCTGAGTCTCTGGGAAAGCAGAGATCCCCAAAGCTGTTGTGCCTGTGGATAGGCTGCAGAGGGATAGTGCATACCAGCAAGATCTTTCAGGGCTAGCACCTTCCTTGTGGGAGAAGGAGCCAGACGTTTGCCTTCTCAGAAAAAGCTTCTGCCGAGAGCGAGCACCGTGACATGCTGAGTCTCTGGGAAAGCAGAGATCCCCAAAGCTGTTGTGCCTGTGCATAGGCTGCAGAGGGATAGTGAAAAACTGCATTAGTTTTCAGGGCTGGCACCTTCCCTGTGGGAGAAGGAGCCGAAAGTTTTCTTTTTCAGAAAAAGGCTCTGGCAAGAGTGAGCACCGTGACATGCTGAGTCTCTGGGAAAGCAGAGATCCCCAAAGCTGTTGTGCCTGTGGATAGGCTGCAGAGGGATAGTGAAAAACTGCATTAGTTTTCAGGGCTGGCACCTTCCCTGTGGGAGAAGGAGCCGAAAGTTTTCTTTTTCAGAAAAAAGCTTCTGCCGAGAGCGAGCACCGTGACATGCTGAGTCTCTGGGAAAGCAGAGATCCCCAAAGCTGTTGTGCCTGTGGATAGGTTGCAGAGGGATAGTGCATACCAGCAAGTTCTTTCAGGGCTAGCACCTTCCTTGTGGGAGAAGGAGCCAGACGTTTGCCTTCTCAGAAAAAGCTTCTGCCGAGAACGAGCACCGTGACATGCTGAGTCTCTGGGAAAGCAGAGATCCCCAGTGCTGTTGCGGCTAAAGATAGGCTGCAGAGGGATAGTGAATACCAGCAAGATCTTTCAGGGCTGGCACCTTCCTTGTGGGAGAAGGAGCCGTAAGTTTGCCTTTTCAGAAAAAGGTTCTGGCGAGAGTGAGCACCGTGACATGCTGAGTCTCTGGGAAAGCAGAGATCCCCAGTGCTGTTGTGCCTGTGGATAGGCTGCAGGAGGATAGTGAAGAGCTGCATTAGCTTTCAGGCCTGGCACCTTCCTTGTGGGAGAAGGAGCCGAAAGTTTTCTTTTTCAGAAAAAAGCTTCTGCCGAGAGCGAGCACCGTGACATGCTGAGTCTCTGGGAAAGCAGAGATCCCCAAAGCTGTTGTGCCTGTGGATAGGCTGCAGAGGGATAGTGCATACCAGCAAGATCTTTCAGGGCTAGCACCTTCCTTGTGGGAGAAGGAGCCAGACGTTTGCCTTCTCAGAAAAAGCTTCTGCCGAGAACGAGCACCGTGACATGCTGAGTCTCTGGGAAAGCAGAGATCCCCAAAGCTGTTGTGCCTGTGGATAGGCTGCAGAGGGATAGTGAAAAACTGCATTAGTTTTCAGGGCTGGCACCTTCCCTGTGGGAGAAGGAGCCGAAAGTTTTCTTTTTCAGAAAAAGGCTCTGGCGAGAGTGAGCACCGTGACATGCTGAGTCTCTGGGAAAGCAGAGATCCCCAAAGCTGTTGTGCCTGTGGATAGGCTGCAGAGGGATAGTGAAAAACTGCATTAGTTTTCAGGGCTGGCACCTTCCCTGTGGGAGAAGGAGCCGAAAGTTTTCTTTTTCAGAAAAAAGCTTCTGCCGAGAGCGAGCACCGTGACATGCTGAGTCTCTGGGAAAGCAGAGATCCCCAAAGCTGTTGTGCCTGTGGATAGGCTGCAGAGGGATAGTGAAAAACTGCATTAGTTTTCAGGGTTGGCACCTTCCCTGTGGGAGAAGGAGCCGAAAGTTTTCTTTTTCAGAAAAAAGCTTTGCCGAGAGCGAGCACCGTGACATGCTGAGTCTCTGGGAAAGCAGAGATCCCAAAAGCTGTTGTGCCTGTGGATAGGCTGCAGAGGGATAGTGAAAAACTGCATTAGTTTTCAGGGCTGGCACCTTCCCTGTGGGAGAAGGAGCCGTAAGTTTGCCTTTTCAGAAAAAAGCTTGTGCCGAGAGCGAGCACCGTGACATGCTGAGTCTCTGGGAAAGCAGAGATCCCCAAAGCTGTTGTGCCTGTGGATAGGCTGCAGAGGGATAGTGAAAAACTGCATTAGTTTTCAGGGCTGGCACCTTCCCTGTGGGAGAAGGAGCCGTAAGTTTGCCTTTTCAGAAAAAGGTTCTGTGGAGAGTGAGCACCGTGACATGCTGAGTCTCTGGGAAAGCAGAGATCCCCAAAGCTGTTGTGCCTGTGGATAGGCTGCAGAGGGATAGTGCATACCAGCAAGATCTTTCAGGGCTAGCACCTTCCTTGTGGGAGAAGGAGCCAGACGTTTGCCTTCTCAGAAAAAGCTTCTGCCGAGAACGAGCACCGTGACATGCTGAGTCTCTGGGAAAGCAGAGATCCCCAGTGCTGTTGCGGCTAAAGATAGGCTGCAGAGGGATAGTGAATACCAGCAAGATCTTTCAGGGCTGGCACCTTCCTTGTGGGAGAAGGAGCCGTAAGTTTGCCTTTTCAGAAAAAGGTTCTGGCGAGAGTGAGCACCGTGACATGCTGAGTCTCTGGGAAAGCAGAGATCCCCAGTGCTGTTGTGCCTGTGGATAGGCTGCAGGAGGATAGTGAAGAGCTGCATTAGCTTTCAGGCCTGGCACCTTCCTTGTGGGAGAAGGAGCCGAAAGTTTTCTTTTTCAGAAAAAAGCTTCTGCCGAGAGCGAGCACCGTGACATGCTGAGTCTCTGGGAAAGCAGAGATCCCCAAAGCTGTTGTGCCTGTGGATAGGCTGCAGAGGGATAGTGCATACCAGCAAGATCTTTCAGGGCTAGCACCTTCCTTGTGGGAGAAGGAGCCAGACGTTTGCCTTCTCAGAAAAAGCTTCTGCCGAGAACGAGCACCGTGACATGCTGAGTCTCTGGGAAAGCAGAGATCCCCAAAGCTGTTGTGCCTGTGGATAGGCTGCAGAGGGATAGTGAAAAACTGCATTAGTTTTCAGGGCTGGCACCTTCCCTGTGGGAGAAGGAGCCGAAAGTTTTCTTTTTCAGAAAAAGGCTCTGGCAAGAGTGAGCACCGTGACATGCTGAGTCTCTGGGAAAGCAGAGATCCCCAAAGCTGTTGTGCCTGTGGATAGGCTGCAGAGGGATAGTGAAAAACTGCATTAGTTTTCAGGGCTGGCACCTTCCCTGTGGGAGAAGGAGCCGAAAGTTTTCTTTTTCAGAAAAAAGCTTCTGCCGAGAGCGAGCACCGTGACATGCTGAGTCTCTGGGAAAGCAGAGATCCCCAAAGCTGTTGTGCCTGTGGATAGGCTGCAGAGGGATAGTGAAAAACTGCATTAGTTTTCAGGGTTGGCACCTTCCCTGTGGGAGAAGGAGCCGAAAGTTTTCTTTTTCAGAAAAAAGCTTTGCCGAGAGCGAGCACCGTGACATGCTGAGTCTCTGGGAAAGCAGAGATCCCAAAAGCTGTTGTGCCTGTGGATAGGCTGCAGAGGGATAGTGAAAAACTGCATTAGTTTTCAGGGCTGGCACCTTCCCTGTGGGAGAAGGAGCCGTAAGTTTGCCTTTTCAGAAAAAAGCTTGTGCCGAGAGCGAGCACCGTGACATGCTGAGTCTCTGGGAAAGCAGAGATCCCCAAAGCTGTTGTGCCTGTGGATAGGCTGCAGAGGGATAGTGAAAAACTGCATTAGTTTTCAGGGCTGGCACCTTCCCTGTGGGAGAAGGAGCCGTAAGTTTGCCTTTTCAGAAAAAGGTTCTGTGGAGAGTGAGCACCGTGACATGCTGAGTCTCTGGGAAAGCAGAGATCCCCAAAGCTGTTGTGCCTGTGGATAGGCTGCAGAGGGATAGTGAAAAACTGCATTAGTTTTCAGGGCTGGCACCTTCCCTGTGGGAGAAGGAGCCGTAAGTTTGCCTTTTCAGAAAAAAGCTCTGGCGAGAGTGAGCACCGTGACATGCTGAGTCTCTGGGAAAGCAGAGATCCCCAAAGCTGTTGTGCCTGTGGATAGGCTGCAGAGGGATAGTGAAAAACTGCATTAGTTTTCAGGGCTGGCACCTTCCTTGTGGGAGAAGGAGCCGTAAGTTTGCCTTTTCAGAAAAAGGCTCTGGCGAGAGTGAGCACCGTGACATGCTGAGTCTCTGGGAAAGCAGAGATCCCCAAAGCTGTTGTGCCTGTGGATAGGCTGCGGAGGGATAGTGCATACCAGCAAGATCTTTCAGGGCTAGCACCTTCCTTGTGGGAGAAGGAGCCAGACGTTTGCCTTCTCAGAAAAAGCTTCTGCCGAGAACGAGCACCGTGACATGCTGAGTCTCTGGGAAAGCAGAGATCCCCAGTGCTGTTGCGGCTAAAGATAGGCTGCAGAGGGATAGTGAATACCAGCAAGATCTTTCAGGGCTGGCACCTTCCTTGTGGGAGAAGGAGCCGTAAGTTTGCCTTTTCAGAAAAAGGTTCTGGCGAGAGTGAGCACCGTGACATGCTGAGTCTCTGGGAAAGCAGAGATCCCCAGTGCTGTTGTGCCTGTGGATAGGCTGCAGGAGGATAGTGAAGAGCTGCATTAGCTTTCAGGCCTGGCACCTTCCTTGTGGGAGAAGGAGCCGAAAGTTTTCTTTTTCAGAAAAAAGCTTCTGCCGAGAGCGAGCAACGTGACATGCTGAGTCTCTGGGAAAGCAGAGATCCCCAAAGCTGTTGTGCCTGTGGATAGGCTGCAGAGGGATAGTGAAAAACTGCATTAGTTTTCAGGACTGGCACCTTCCCTGTGGGAGAAGGAGCCGTAAGTTTGCCTTTTCAGAAAAAAGCTTCTGCCGAGAGCGAGCACCGTGACATGCTGAGTCTCTGGGAAAGCAGAGATCCCCAAAGCTGTTGTGCCTGTGGATAGGCTGCAGAGGGATAGTGAAAAACTGCATTAGTTTTCAGAGCTGGCACCTTCCCTGTGGGAGAAGGAGCCGTAAGTTTGCCTTTTCAGAAAAAGGCTCTGGCGAGAGTGAGCACCGTGACATGCTGAGTCTCTGGGAAAGCAGAGATCCCCAAAGCTGTTGTGCCTGTGGATAGGCTGCAGAGGGATAGTGAAAAACTGCATTAGTTTTCAGGGCTGGCACCTTCCCTGTGGGAGAAGGAGCCGTAAGTTTGCCTTTTCAGAAAAAGGCTCTGGCGAGAGTGAGCACCGTGACATGCTGAGTCTCTGGGAAAGCAGAGATCCCCAAAGCTGTTGTGCCTGTGGATAGGCTGCAGAGGGATAGTGAAAAACTGCATTAGTTTTCAGGGCTGGCACCTTCCTTGTGGGAGAAGGAGCCGTAAGTTTGCCTTTTCAGAAAAAAGCTTCTGCCGAGAGCGAGCACCGTGACATGCTGAGTCTCTGGGAAAGCAGAGATCCCCAAAGCTGTTGTGCCTGTGGATAGGCTGCAGAGGGATAGTGAAAAACTGCATTAGTTTTCAGGGCTGGCACCTTCCTTGTGGGAGAAGGAGCCGTAAGTTTGCCTTTTCAGAAAAAGGTTCTGGCGAGAGTGAGCACCGTGACATGCTGAGTCTCTGGGAAAGCAGAGATCCCCAAAGCTGTTGTGCCTGTGGATAGGCTGCAGAGGGATAGTGAAAAACTGCATTAGTTTTCAGGGCTGGCACCTTCCCTGTGGGAGAAGGAGCCGTAAGTTTGCCTTTTCAGAAAAAAGCTTCTGCCGAGAGCGAGCACCGTGACATGCTGAGTCTCTGGGAAAGCAGAGATCCCCAAAGCTGTTGTGCCTGTGGATAGGCTGCAGAGGGATAGTGAAAAACTGCATTAGTTTTCAGGGCTGGCACCTTCCTTTTGGGAGAAGGAGCCAGACGTTTGCCTTCTCAGAAAAAGGCTCTGCCGAGAGCGAGCACCGTGACATGCTGAGTCTCTGGGAAAGCAGAGATCCCCAAAGCTGTTGTGCCTGTGGATAGGCTGCAGAGGGATAGTGAAAAACTGCATTAGTTTTCAGGGCTGGCACCTTCCCTGTGGGAGAAGGAGCCGTAAGTTTGCCTTTTAAGAAAAAGGCTCTGGCGAGAGTGAGCACCGTGACATGCTGAGTCTCTGGGAAAGCAGAGATCCCCAAAGCTGTTGTGCCTGTGGATAGGCTGCAGAGGGATAGTGAAAAACTGCATTAGTTTTCAGGGCTGGCACCTTCCTTGTGGGAGAAGGAGCCGTAAGTTTGCCTTTTCAGAAAAAAGCTTCTGCCGAGAGCGAGCACCGTGACATGCTGAGTCTCTGGGAAAGCAGAGATCCCCAAAGCTGTTGTGCCTGTGGATAGGCTGCAGAGGGATAGTGAAAAACTGCATTAGTTTTCAGGGCTGGCACCTTCCCTGTGGGAGAAGGAGCCGTAAGTTTGCCTTTTCAGAAAAAGGCTCTGGCGAGAGTGAGCACCGTGACATGCTGAGTCTCTGGGAAAGCAGAGATCCCCAGTGCTGTTTTGCCTGTGGATAGGCTGCAGGAGGATAGTGAAAAACTGCATTAGTTTTCAGGGCTGGCACCTTCCCTGTGGGAGAAGGAGCCGTAAGTTTGCCTTTTCAGAAAAAAGCTCTGGCGAGAGTGAGCACCGTGACATGCTGAGTCTCTGGGAAAGCAGAGATCCCCAAAGCTGTTGTGCCTGTGGATAGGCTGCAGAGGGATAGTGAAAAACTGCATTAGTTTTCAGGGCTGGCACCTTCCTTGTGGGAGAAGGAGCCGTAAGTTTGCCTTTTCAGAAAAAGGCTCTGGCGAGAGTGAGCACCGTGACATGCTGAGTCTCTGGGAAAGCAGAGATCCCCAAAGCTGTTGTGCCTGTGTATAGGCTGCGGAGGGATAGTGCATACCAGCAAGATCTTTCAGGGCTAGCACCTTCCTTGTGGGAGAAGGAGCCAGACGTTTGCCTTCTCAGAAAAAGCTTCTGCCGAGAACGAGCACCGTGACATGCTGAGTCTCTGGGAAAGCAGAGATCCCCAGTGCTGTTGCGGCTAAAGATAGGCTGCAGAGGGATAGTGAATAACAGCAAGATCTTTCAGGGCTGGCACCTTCCTTGTGGGAGAAGGAGCCGTAAGTTTGCCTTTTCAGAAAAAGGTTCTGGCGAGAGTGAGCACCGTGACATGCTGAGTCTCTGGGAAAGCAGAGATCCCCAGTGCTGTTGTGCCTGTGGATAGGCTGCAGGAGGATAGTGAAGAGCTGCATTAGCTTTCAGGGCTGGCACCTTCCCTGTGGGAGAAGGAGCCGTAAGTTTGCCTTTTCAGAAAAAAGCTTCTGCCGAGAGCGAGCACCGTGACATGCTGAGTCTCTGGGAAAGCAGAGATCCCCAAAGCTGTTGTGCCTGTGGATAGGCTGCAGAGGGATAGTGAAAAACTGCATTAGTTTTCAGGGCTGGCACCTTCCCTGTGGGAGAAGGAGCCGTAAGTTTGCCTTTTCAGAAAAAAGCTTCTGCCGAGAGCGAGCACCGTGACATGCTGAGTCTCTGGGAAAGCAGAGATCCCCAAAGCTGTTGTGCCTGTGGATAGGCTGCAGAGGGATAGTGAATACCAGCAAGATCTTTCAGGGCTAGCACCTTCCTTGTGGGAGAAGGAGCCAGACGTTTGCCTTCTCAGAAAAAGCTTCTGCCGAGAACGAGCACCGTGACATGCTGAGTCTCTGGGAAAGCAGAGATCCCCAAAGCTGTTGTGCCTGTGGATAGGCTGCAGAGGGATAGTGAAAAACTGCATTAGTTTTCAGGGCTGGCACCTTCCCTGTGGGAGAAGGAGCCGTAAGTTTGCCTTTTCAGAAAAAAGCTTCTGCCGAGAGCGAGCACCGTGACATGCTGAGTCTCTGGGAAAGCAGAGATCCCCAAAGCTGTTGTGCCTGTGGATAGGCTGCAGAGGGATAGTGAAAAACTGCATTAGTTTTCAGGGCTGGCACCTTCCCTGTGGGAGAAGGAGCCGTAAGTTTGCCTTTTCAGAAAAAGGCTCTGCCGAGAGCGAGCACCGTGACATGCTGAGTCTCTGGGAAAGCAGAGATCCCCAAAGCTGTTGTGCCTGTGGATAGGTTGCAGGAGGATAGTGAAGACCAGCAAGATCTTTCAGGGCTGGCACCTTCCTTGTGGGAGAAGGAGCCGTAAGTTTTGCCTTTTCAGAAAAAAGCTTCTGCCGAGAGCGAGCACCGTGACATGCTGAGTCTCTGGGAAAGCAGAGATCCCCAAAGCTGTTGTGCCTGTGGATAGGCTGCAGAGGGATAGTGAAAAACTGCATTAGTTTTCAGGGCTGGCACCTTCCCTGTGGGAGAAGGAGCCGTAAGTTTGCCTTTTCAGAAAAAGGCTCTGGCGAGAGTGAGCACCGTGACATGCTGAGTCTCTGGGAAAGCAGAGATCCCCAGTGCTGTTTTGCCTGTGGATAGGCTGCAGGAGGATAGTGAAAAACTGCATTAGTTTTCAGGGCTGGCACCTTCCCTGTGGGAGAAGGAGCCGTAAGTTTGCCTTTTCAGAAAAAAGCTTCTGCCGAGAGCGAGCACCGTGACCTGCTGAGTCTCTGGGAAAGCAGAGATCCCCAAAGCTCTTGTGCCTGTGGATAGGCTGCAGAGGGATAGTGAATACCAGCAAGATCTTTCAGGGCTAGCACCTTCCTTGTGGGAGAAGGAGCCAGACGTTTGCCTTCTCAGAAAAAGCTTCTGCCGAGAACGAGCACCGTGACATGCTGAGTCTCTGGGAAAGCAGAGATCCCCAGTGCTGTTGCGGCTAAAGATAGGCTGCAGAGGGATAGTGAATACCAGCAAGATCTTTCAGGGCTGGCACCTTCCTTGTGGGAGAAGGAGCCGTAAGTTTGCCTTTTCAGAAAAAGGTTCTGGCGAGAGTGAGCACCGTGACATGCTGAGTCTCTGGCAAAGCAGAGATCCCCAGTGCTGTTGTGCCTGTGGATAGGCTGCAGGAGGATAGTGAAGATCTGCATTAGCTTTCAGGCCTGGCACCTTCCTTGTGGGAGAAGGAGCCGAAAGTTTTCTTTTTCAGAAAAAATCTTCTGCCGAGAGCGAGCACCGTGACATGCTGAGTCTCTGGGAAAGCAGAGATCCCCAAAGCTGTTGTGCCTGTGGATAGGCTGCAGAGGGATAGTGAAAAACTGCATTAGTTTTCAGGGCTGGCACCTTCCCTGTGGGAGAAGGAGCCGTAAGTTTGCCTTTTCAGAAAAAAGCTTCTGCCGAGAGCGAGCACCGTGACATGCTGAGTCTCTGGGAAAGCAGAGATCCCCAAAGCTGTTGTGCCTGTGGATAGGCTGCAGAGGGATAGTGAAAAACTGCATTAGTTTTCAGGGCTGGCACCTTCCCTGTGGGAGAAGGAGCCGTAAGTTTGCCTTTTCAGAAAAAGGCTCTGCCGAGAGCGAGCACCGTGACATGCTGAGTCTCTGGGAAAGCAGAGATCCCCAAAGCTGTTGTGCCTGTGGATAGGCTGCAGAGGGATAGTGAAGACCAGCAAGATCTTTCAGGGCTGGTACCTTCCTTGTGGGAGAAGGAGCCGTAAGTTTTGCCTTTTCAGAAAAAAGCTTCTGCCGAGAGCGAGCACCGTGACATGCTGAGTCTCTGGGAAAGCAGAGATCCCCAAAGCTGTTGTGCCTGTGGATAGGCTGCAGAGGGATAGTGAAAAACTGCATTAGTTTTCAGGGCTGGCACCTTCCCTGTGGGAGAAGGAGCCGTAAGTTTGCCTTTTCAGAAAAAGGCTCTGGCGAGAGTGAGCACCGTGACATGCTGAGTCTCTGGGAAAGCAGAGATCCCCAGTGCTGTTTTGCCTGTGGATAGGCTGCAGGAGGATAGTGAAAAACTGCATTAGTTTTCAGGGCTGGCACCTTCCCTGTGGGAGAAGGAGCCGTAAGTTTGCCTTTTCAGAAAAAAGCTTCTGCCGAGAGCGAGCACCGTGACCTGCTGAGTCTCTGGGAAAGCAGAGATCCCCAAAGCTCTTGTGCCTGTGGATAGGCTGCAGAGGGATAGTGAATACCAGCAAGATCTTTCAGGGCTAGCACCTTCCTTGTGGGAGAAGGAGCCAGACGTTTGCCTTCTCAGAAAAAGCTTCTGCCGAGAACGAGCACCGTGACATGCTGAGTCTCTGGGAAAGCAGAGATCCCCAGTGCTGTTGCGGCTAAAGATAGGCTGCAGAGGGATAGTGAATACCAGCAAGATCTTTCAGGGCTGGCACCTTCCTTGTGGGAGAAGGAGCCGTAAGTTTGCCTTTTCAGAAAAAGGTTCTGGCGAGAGTGAGCACCGTGACATGCTGAGTCTCTGGGAAAGCAGAGATCCCCAGTGCTGTTGTGCCTGTGGATAGGCTGCAGGAGGATAGTGAAGATCTGCATTAGCTTTCAGGTCTGGCACCTTCCTTGTGGGAGAAGGAGCCGAAAGTTTTCTTTTTCAGAAAAAATCTTCTGCCGAGAGCGAGCACCGTGACATGCTGAGTCTCTGGGAAAGCAGAGATCCCCAAAGCTGTTGTGCCTGTGGATAGGCTGCAGAGGGATAGTGAAAAACTGCATTAGTTTTCAGGGCTGGCACCTTCCCTGTGGGAGAAGGAGCCGTAAGTTTGCCTTTTCAGAAAAAAGCTTCTGCCGAGAGCGAGCACCGTGACATGCTGAGTCTCTGGGAAAGCAGAGATCCCCAAAGCTGTTGTGCCTGTGGATAGGCTGCAGAGGGATAGTGCATACCAGCAAGATCTTTCAGGGCTAGCACCTTCCTTTTGGGAGAAGGAGCCAGACGTTTGCCTTCTCAGAAAAAGCTTCTGCCGAGAACGAGCACCGTGACATGCTGAGTCTCTGGGAAAGCAGAGATCCCCAAAGCTGTTGTGCCTGTGGATAGGCTGCAGAGGGATAGTGAAAAACTGCATTAGTTTTCAGGGCTGGCACCTTCCCTGTGGGAGAAGGAGCCGAAAGTTTTCTTTTTCAGAAAAAGGCTCTGGCGAGAGTGAGCACCGTGACATGCTGAGTCTCTGGGAAAGCAGAGATCCCCAAAGCTGTTGTGCCTGTGGATAGGCTGCAGAGGGATAGTGAAAAACTGCATTAGTTTTCAGGGCTGGCACCTTCCCTGTGGGAGAAGGAGCCGAAAGTTTTCTTTTTCAGAAAAAAGCTCTGGCGAGAGTGAGCACCGTGACATGCTGAGTCTCTGGGAAAGCAGAGATACCCAGTGCTGTTTTGCCTGTGGATAGGCTGCAGGAGGATAGTGAAGAGCTGCATTAGCTTTCAGGCCTGGCACCTTCCTTGTGGGAGAAGGAGCCGAAAGTTTTCTTTTTCAGAAAAAAGCTTCTGCCGAGAGCGAGCACCGTGACATGCTGAGTCTCTGGGAAAGCAGAGATCCCCAAAGCTGTTGTGCCTGTGGATAGGCTGCAGAGGGATAGTGAAAAACTGCATTAGTTTTCAGGGCTGGCACCTTCCCTGTGGGAGAAGGAGCCGTAAGTTTGCCTTTTCAGAAAAAAGCTTCTGGCGAGAGTGAGCACCGTGACATGCTGAGTCTCTGGGAAAGCAGAGATCCCCAAAGCTGTTGTGCCTGTGGATAGGCTGCAGAGGGATAGTGAAAAACTGCATTAGTTTTCAGGGCTGGCACCTTCCCTGTGGGAGAAGGAGCCGAAAGTTTTCTTTTTCAGAAAAAATCTTCTGCCGAGAGCGAGCACCGTGACATGCTGAGTCTCTGGGAAAGCAGAGATCCCCAAAGCTGTTGTGCCTGTGGATAGGCTGCAGAGGGATAGTGAAAAACTGCATTAGTTTTCAGGGCTGGCACCTTCCCTGTGGGAGAAGGAGCCGTAAGTTTGCCTTTTCAGAAAAAAGCTTCTGCCGAGAGCGAGCACCGTGACCTGCTGAGTCTCTGGGAAAGCAGAGATCCCCAAAGCTGTTGTGCCTGTGGATAGGCTGCAGAGGGATAGTGCATACCAGCAAGATCTTTCAGGGCTAGCACCTTCCTTGTGGGAGAAGGAGCCAGACGTTTGCCTTCTCAGAAAAAGCTTCTGCCAAGAACGAGCACCGTGACATGCTGAGTCTCTGGGAAAGCAGAGATCCCCAGTGCTGTTGCGGCTAAAGATAGGCTGCAGAGGGATAGTGAATACCAGCAAGATCTTTCAGGGCTGGCACCTTCCTTGTGGGAGAAGGAGCCGTAAGTTTGCCTTTTCAGAAAAAGGTTCTGGCGAGAGTGAGCACCGTGACATGCTGAGTCTCTGGGAAAGCAGAGATCCCCAAAGCTGTTGTGCCTGTGGATAGGCTGCAGAGGGATAGTGAAAAACTGCATTAGTTTTCAGGGCTGGCACCTTCCCTGTGGGAGAAGGAGCCGTAAGTTTTCTTTTTCAGAAAAAAGCTTCTGCCGAGAGCGAGCACCGTGACATGCTGAGTCTCTGGGAAAGCAGAGATCCCCAAAGCTGTTGTGCCTGTGGATAGGCTGCAGAGGGATAGTGAAAAACTGCATTAGTTTTCAGGGCTGGCACCTTCCCTGTGGGAGAAGGAGCCGTAAGTTTGCCTTTTCAGAAAAAGGCTCTGGCGAGAGTGAGCACCGTGACATGCTGAGTCTCTGGGAAAGCAGAGATCCCCAGTGCTGTTTTGCCTGTGGATAGGCTGCAGGTGGATAGTGAAGAGCTGCATTAGCTTTCAGGCCTGGCACCTTCCTTGTGGGAGAAGGAGCCGAAAGTTTTCTTTTTCAGAAAAAAGCTTCTGCCGAGAGCGAGCACCGTGACCTGCTGAGTCTCTGGGAAAGCAGAGATCCCCAAAGCTGTTGTGCCTGTGGATAGGCTGCAGAGGGATAGTGAATACCAGCAAGATCTTTCAGGGCTAGCACCTTCCTTGTGGGAGAAGGAGCCAGACGTTTGCCTTCTCAGAAAAAGTTTCTGCCAAGAACGAGCACCGTGACATGCTGAGTCTCTGGGAAAGCAGAGATCCCCAGTGCTGTTGCGGCTAAACTTAGGCTGCAGAGGGTTAGTGCAGACCTGCAAGAGCTCTCAGGGCTGGCAGCTTCCTTGTGGGAGAAGGAGCCAGACGTTTGCCTTTTCAGAAAAAGTTTCTGCCGAGAACGAGCACTGTGACATGCTGAGTCTCTGGGAAAGCAGAGATCCCCAGTGCTGTTGCGGCTAAAGATAGGCTGCAGGGGGATGGTGAAGACCAGCAAGATCTTTCAGGGCTGGCCGCTTCCTTGTGGGAGAAGGAGCCAGACGTTTGCCTTTTCAGAAAATGTTTCTGCCGAGAACGAGCACCCTGAGTTGCTTAGTCTCTGGGAAAGCAAAGATCCCCAGTGCTGTTGCGGCTAAAGATAGGCTGCAGGGGGACGGTGAAGACCTGCAAGATCTTTCAGGGCTGGCACCTTCCTTGTGGGAAAAGGAGCCAGACGTTTGCCTTTTCAGAAAAAGTTTCTGCCGAGAAAGAGCACCGTGACATGCTGAGTCTCTGGGAAAGCAGAGATCCCCAGTGCTGTTGCGGCTAAAGATAGGCTGCAGAGGGATAGTGCAGACCTGCAAGAACTTTCAGGACTGGCAGCTTCCGTGTGGGAGAAGGAGCCAGACGTTTGCCTTTTCAGAAAAAGTTTCTGCCGAGAACGAGCACCGTGACATGCTGAGTCTCTGGGAAAGCAGAGATCCCCAGTGCTGTTGCAGCTAAACTTAGGCTGCAGGGGGACGGTGAAGACCAGCAATATCTTTCAGGGCTGGCACGTTCCTTGAGGGAGAAGGAGCCAGACGTTTGCCTTTTCAGAAAAAGTTTCTGCCGAGAACGAGCACCGTGACATGCTGAGTGTCTGGGAAAGCAGAGATCCCCAGTGCTGTTGCGGCTAAAGATAGGCTGCAGGGGGACGGTGAAGACCAGCAAGATCTTTCAGGGCTGGCCGCTTCCTTGTGGGAGAAGGAGCCAGACGTTTGCCTTTTCAGAAAAAGTTTCTGCCGAGAACGAGCACCGTGACATGCTGAGTCTCTGGGAAAGCAGAGATCCCCAGTGCTGTTGCGGCTAAAGATAGGCTTCAGGGGGACGGTGAAGACCAGCAAGATCTTTCAGGGCTGGCCGCTTCCTTGAGGGAGAAGGAGCCAGACGTTTGCCTTTTCAGAAAAAGTTTCTGCCGAGAACGAGCACCGTGACATGCTGAGTCTCTGGGAAAGCAGAGATCCCCAGTGCTGTTGCGGCTAAATTTAGGCTGCAGGGGGATGGTGAAGACCAGCAAGATCTTTCAGGGCTGGCACCTTCCTTGTGGGAGAAGGAGCCAGACGTTTGCGTTTTCAGAAAAAGTTTCTGCCGAGAACGAGCACTGTGACATGCTGAGTCTCTGGGAAAGCAGAGATCCCCAGTGCTGTTGCGGCTAAAGATAGGCTGCAGGGGGACGGTGAAGACCTGCAAGATCTTTCAGGGCTGGCACCTTCCTTGTGGGAAAAGGAGCCAGACGTTTGCCTTTTCAGAAAAAGTTTCTGCCGAGAAGGAGCACCGTGACATGCTGAGTCTCTGGGAAAGCAGAGATCCCCAGTGCTGTTGCGGCTAAAGATAGGCTGCAGGGGGACGGTGAAATCCAGAAAGATCTTTCAGGGCTGGCACCTTCCGTGTGGAAGAAGGAGCCAGACGTTTGCCTTTTCAGAAAAAGTTTCTGCCGAGAACGAGCACCGTGATATGCTGATTCTCTGGGAAAGCAGAGATCCCCAGTGCTGTTGCGGCTAAAGATAGGATGCAGGTGGACGGTGCAGACCAGCATGATCTTTCAGGGCTGGCACCTTCCGTGTGGGAGAAGGAGCCAGACGTTTGCCTTTTCAGAAAAAGTTTCTGCCGAGAACGAGCACCGTGACATGCTGAGTCTCTGGGAAAGCAGAGATCCCCAGTGCTGTTGCAGCTAAACTTAGGCTGCAGGGGGACGGTGAAGACCAGCAATATCTTTCAGGGCTGGCAGCTTCCTTGTGGGAGAAGGAGCCAGACGTTTGCCTTTTCAGAAAAAGTTTCTGCCGAGAACGAGCACCGTGACATGCTGAGTCTCTGGGAAAGCAGAGATTCCTAGTGCTCTTGCGGCTAAAGATAGGCTGCAGGGGGACGGTGAAGACCAGCAATATCTTTCAGGGCTGGCCGCTTCTTTGTGGGAGAAGGAGCCATACGTTTGCCTTTTCAGAAAAAGTTTCTGCCGAGAACGAGCACCGTGACATGCTGAGTCTCTGGGAAAGCAGAGATCCCCAGTGCTGTTGCGGCTAAAGATAGGCTGCAGAGGGATAGTGCATACCTGCAGGAGCTCTCAGGGCTGGTACCTTCCTTGTGGGAGAAGGAGCCAGACGTTTGCCTTTTCAGAAGAAGTTTCTGCCGAGAACGAGCACCGTGACATGCTGAGTCTCTGGGAAAGCAGAGATCCCCAGTGCTGTTGCGGCTAAAGATAGGCTGCAGGGGGACGGTGAAATCCAGAAAGATCTTTCAGGGCTGGCACCTTCCGTGTGGAAGAAGGAGCCAGACGTTTGCCTTTTCAGAAAAAGTTTCTGCCGTGAACGAGCACCGTGATATGCTGATTCTCTGGGAAAGCAGAGATCCCCAGTGCTGTTGCGGCTAAAGATAGTCTGCAGGTGGACGGTGCAGACCAGCAAGATCTTTCAGGGCTGGCACCTTCCGTGTGGGAGAAGGAGCCAGACGTTTGCCTTTTCAGAAAAAGTTTCTGCCGAGAACGAGCACCGTGACATGCTGGGTCTCTGGGAAAGCAGAGATCCCCAGTGCTGTTGCAGCTAAACTTAGGCTGCAGGGGGACGGTGAAGACCAGCAATATCTTTCAGGGCTGGCACCTTCCTTGAGGGAGAAGGAGCCAGACGTTTGCCTTTTCAGAAAAAGTTTCTGCCGAGAACGAGCACCGTGACATGCTGAGTCTCTGGGAAAGCAGAGATTCCTAGTGCTGTTGCGGCTAAAGATAGGCTGCAGGGGGACGGTGAAGACCAGCAATATCTTTCAGGGCTGGCCGCTTCTTTGTGGGAGAAGGAGCCATACGTTTGCCTTTTCAGAAAAAGTTTCTGCCGAGAACGAGCACCGTGACATGCTGAGTCTCTGGGAAAGCAGAGATCCCCAGTGCTGTTGCGGCTAAAGATAGGCTGCAGGGGGACGGGGAAGACCAGCAAGATCTTTCAGGGCTGGCCGCTTCCTTGTGGGAGAAGGAGCCAGACGTTTGCCTTTTCAGAAAAAGTTTCTGCCGAGAACGAGCACTGTGACATGCTGAGTCTCTGGGAAAGCAGAGATCCCCAGTGCTGTTGCGGCTAAAGATAGGCTGCAGGGGGACGGTGAAGACCTGCAATATCTTTCAGGGCTGGTACCTTCCTTGTGGGAGAAGGAGCCAGACGTTTGCCTTTTCAGAAGAAGTTTCTGCCGAGAACGAGCACCGTGACATGCTGAGTCTCTGGGAAAGCAGAGATCCCCAGTGCTGTTGCGGCTAAAGATAGGCTGCAGGGGGACGGTGAAGACCTGCAAGATCTTTCAGGACTGGCACCTTCCGTGTGGGAGAAGGAGCCAGACGTTTGCCTTTTCAGAAAAAGTTTCTGCCGAGAACGAGCACCGTGACATGCTGAGTCTCTGGGAAAGCAGAGATCCCCAGTGCTGTTGCGGCTAAAGATAAGCTGCAGGGGGACGGTGAAGACCAGCAAGATCTTTCAGGGCTGGCACCTTCCATGTGGGAGAAGGAGCCAGACGTTTGCCTTTTCAGAAAAAGTTTCTGCCGAGAACGAGCACCGTGATATGCTTAGTCTCTGGGAAAGCAGAGATACCCAGTGCTGTTGCGGCTAAAGATAAGCTGCAGGGGGACGGTGAAGACCTGCAAGATCTTTCAGGGCTGGCACCTTCCGTGTGGGAGAAGGAGCCAGACGTTTGCCTTTTCAGGAAAAGTTTCTGCCGAGAACGAGCACCGTGACATGCTGAGTCTCTGGGAAAGCAGAGATCCCCAGTGCTGTTGCGGCTAAAGATGGGCTGCAGAGGGATAGTGCAGACCTGCAAGAGCTATCAGGGCTGGCAGCTTCCTTGTGGGAGAAGGAGCCAGACGTTTGCCTTTTCAGAAAAAGTTTCTGCCGAGAACGAGCACTGTGACATGCTGATTCTCTGGGAAAGCAGAGATCCCCAGTGCTGTTGCGGCTAAAGATAGGCTGCAGGGGGATGGTGAAGACCAGCAAGATCTTTCAGGGCTGGCACCTTCCGTGTGGGAGAAGGAGCCAGACGTTTGCCTTTTCAGAAAAAGTTTCTGCCGAGAACGAGCACCCTGAGTTGCTTAGTCTCTGGGAAAGCAGAGATCCCCAGTGCTGTTGCGGCTAAAGATAGGCTGCAGGGGGACGGTGAAGAGCTGCAATATCTTTCAGGGCTGGCCGCTTCTTTGTGGGAGAAGGAGCCATACGTTTGCCTTTTCAGAAAAAGTTTCTGCCGAGAACGAGCACCGTGACATGCTGAGTCTCTGGGAAAGCAGAGATCCCCAGTGCTGTTGCGGCTAAAGATAGGCTGCAGAGGGATAGTGCATACCTGCAGGAGCTCTCAGGGCTGGTACCTTCCTTGTGGGAGAAGGAGCCAGACATTTGCCTTTTCAGAAGAAGTTTCTGCCGAGAACGAGCACCGTGACATGCTGAGTCTCTGGGAAAGCAGAGATCCCCAGTGCTGTTGCGGCTAAAGATAGGCTGCAGGGGGACGGTGAAGACCTGCAAGATCTTTCAGGGCTGGCACCTTCCGTGTGGGAGAAGGAGCCAGACGTTTGCCTTTTCAGAAAAAGTTTCTGCCGAGAAGGAGCACCGTGACATGCTGAGTCTCTGGGAAAGCAGAGATCCCCAGTGCTGTTGCGGCTAAAGATAGGCTGCAGGGGGACGGTGAAATCCAGAAAGATCTTTCAGGGCTGGCACCTTCCGTGTGGAAGAAGGAGCCAGACGTTTGCCTTTTCAGAAAAAGTTTCTGCCGAGAACGAGCACCGTGACATGCTGAGTCTCTGGGAAAGCAGAGATCCCCAGTGCTGTTGCAGCTAAACTTAGGCTGCAGGGGGACGGTGAAGACCAGCAATATCTTTCAGGGCTGGCACCTTCCTTGAGGGAGAATGAGCCAGACGTTTGCCTTTTCCGAAAAAGTTTCTGCCGAGAACGAGCACCGTGACATGCTGAGTCTCTGGGAAAGCAGAGATCCCCAGTGCTGTTGCGGCTAAAGATAGGCTTCAGGGGGACGGTGAAGACCTGCAAGATCTTTCAGGGCTGGCCGCTTCCTTGTGGGAGAAGGAGCCAGACGTTTGCCTTTTCAGAAAAAGTTTCTGCCGAGAACGAGCACCGTGACATGCTGAGTCTCTGGGAAAGCAGAGATCCCCAGTGCTGTTGCGGCTAAACTTAGGCTGCAGGGGGACGGTGAAGACCTGCAAGATCTTTCAGGGCTGTCACCTTCCGTGTGGGAGAAGGAGCCAGACGTTTGCCTTTTCAGAAAAAGTTTCTGCCGAGAAGGAGCACCGTGACATGCTGAGTCTCTGGGAAAGCAGAGATCCCCAGTGCTGTTGCGGCTAAAGATAGGCTGCAGGGGGACGGTGAAGACCTCCAAGATCTTTCAGGGCTGGCACCTTCCGTGTGGGAGAAGGAGCCAGAGGATTGCCTTTTCAGAAAAAGTTTCTGCCGAGAACGAGCACCGTGATATGCTGAGTCTCTGGGAAAGCAGAGATCCCCAGTGCTGTTGCGGCTAAAGATAGGCTGCAGAGGGATAGTGCAGACCTGCAAGAGCTATCAGGGCTGGCAGCTTCCTTGTGGGAGAAGGAGCCAGACGTTTGCCTTTTCAGAAAAAGTTTCTGCCGAGAACGAGCACCGTGACATGCTGAGTCTCTGGGAAAGCAGAGATCCCCAGTGCTGTTGCGGCTAAAGATAGGCTTCAGGGGGACGGTGAAGACCAGCAAGATCTTTCAGGGCTGGCCGCTTCCTTGTGGGAGAAGGAGCCAGACGTTTGCCTTTTCAGAAAAAGTTTCTGCCGAGAACGAGCACCGTGACATGCTGAGTCTCTGGGAAAGCAGAGATCCCCAGTGCTGTTGCGGCTAAAGATAGGCTTCAGGGGGACGGTGAAGACCAGCAAGATCTTTCAGGGCTGGCCGCTTCCTTGTGGGAGAAGGAGCCAGACGTTTGCCTTTTCAGAAAAAGTTTCTGCCGAGAACGAGCACCGTGACATGCTGAGTCTCTGGGAAAGCAGAGATCCCCAGTGCTGTTGCGGCTAAACTTAGGCTGCAGGGGGACGGTGAAGACCTGCAAGATCTTTCAGGGCTGTCACCTTCCGTGTGGGAGAAGGAGCCAGACGTTTGCCTTTTCAGAAAAAGTTTCTGCCGAGAAGGAGCACCGTGACATGCTGAGTCTCTGGGAAAGCAGAGATCCCCAGTGCTGTTGCGGCTAAAGATAGGCTGCAGAGGGATAGTGCAGACCTGCAAGAGCTATCAGGGCTGGCACCTTCCGTGTGGGAGAAGGAGCCAGACGTTTGCCTTTTCAGAAAAAGTTTCTGCCGAGAACGAGCACCGTGACATGCTGAGTCTCTGGGAAAGCAGAGATCCCCAGTGCTGTTGCGGCTAAAGATAGGCTTCAGGGGGACGGTGAAGACCAGCAAGAGCTATCAGGGCTGGCACCTTCCGTGTGGGAGAAGGAGCCAGACGTTTGCCTTTTCAGAAAAAGTTTCTGCCGAGAACGAGCACCGTGACATGCTGAGTCTCTGGGAAAGCAGAGATCCCCAGTGCTGTTGCGGCTAAAGATAGGCTTCAGGGGGACGGTGAAGACCAGCAAGATCTTTCAGGGCTGGCCGCTTCCTTGTGGGAGAAGGAGCCAGAGGATTGCCTTTTCAGAAAAAGTTTCTGCCGAGAACGAGCACCGTGACATGCTGAGTCTCTGGGAAAGCAGAGATCCCCAGTGCTGTTGCGGCTAAAGATAGGCTTCAGGGGGACGGTGAAGACCAGCAAGATCTTTCAGGGCTGGCCGCTTCCTTGTGGGAGAAGGAGCCAGACGTTTGCCTTTTCAGAAAAAGTTTCTGCCGAGAACGAGCACCGTGACATGCTGAGTCTCTGGGAAAGCAGAGATCCCAAGTGCTGTTGCGGCTAAACTTAGGCTGCAGGGGGACGGTGAAGACCTGCAAGATCTTTCAGGGCTGTCACCTTCCGTGTGGGAGAAGGAGCCAGACGTTTGCCTTTTCAGAAAAAGTTTCTGCCGAGAAGGAGCACCGTGACATGCTGAGTCTCTGGGAAAGCAGAGATCCCCAGTGCTGTTGCGGCTAAAGATAGGCTGCAGGGGGACGGGGAAGACCAGCAAGATCTTTCAGGGCTGGCCGCTTCCTTGTGGGAGAAGGAGCCAGACGTTTGCCTTTTCAGAAAAAGTTTCTGCCGAGAACGAGCACTGTGACATGCTGAGTCTCTGGGAAAGCAGAGATCCCCAGTGCTGTTGTGCCTGTGGATAGGCTGCAGGGGGCGGTGAAGACCACAAGATCTTCAGGGCTGGCACCTTGCTTTTGGGAGAAGGAGCCAGACGTTTGCCTTTTCAGAAAAAGTTTCTGCCGAGAACGAGCACCGTGACATGCTGAGTCTCTGGGACAGCAGAGATCCCCAGTGCTGTTGCGGCTAAATTTAGGCTGCAGAGGGATGGTGCAGACCTGCAAGAGCTCTCAGGGCTGGTACATTCCTTGTGGGAGAAGGAGCCGGATGTTTGCCTTTTCAGAAAAAGTTTCTGCCGAGAACGAGCACCGTGACATGCTGAGTCTCTGGGAAAGCAGAGATCCCCAGTGCTGTTGTGCCTGTGGATAGGCTGGAGGGGGACGGTTAAGACCAGCAAGATCTTTCAGGGCTGGCAGCTTCCATTGTGGGAGAAGGAGCCGTAAGATTGCCTTCTCAGAAAAAGGCTCTTCCGAGAGCGAGCACCGTGACATGCTGAGTCTCTGCGAAAACAGAGATCCCCAGTGCTGTTGCGGCTAAATTTAGGCTGCAGAGGGATGGTGCAGACCTGCAAGAGCTCTCAGGGCTGGTACATTCCTTGTGGGAGAAGGAGCCGGACGTTTGCCTTTTCAGAAAAAGTTTCTGCCGAGAACGAGCACCGTGACATGCTGAGTCTCTGGGAAAGCAGAGATCCCCAGTGCTGTTGTGCCTGTGGATAGGCTGGAGGGGGGCGGTTAAGACCAGCAAGATCTTTCAGGGCTGGAAGCTTCCATTGTGGGAGAAGGAGCCGTAAGATTGCCTTCTCAGAAAAAGGCTCTGCCGAGAGCGAGCACCGTGATATGCTGAGTCTCTGGGAAAGCAGAGATCCCCAGTGCTGTTGCGGCTAAATTTAGGCTGCAGAGGGATGGTGCAGACCTGCAAGAGCTCTCAGGGCTGGTACATTCCTTGTGGGAGAAGGAGCCGGACATTTGCCTTTTCAGAAAAAGTTTCTGCCGAGAACGAGCACCGTGACATGCTGAGTGTCTGGGAAAGCAGAGATCCCCAGTGCTGTTGCGGCTAAAGATAGGCTGCAGGGGGACGGTGAAGACCAGCAAGATCTTTCAGGGCTGGCAGCTTCCATTGTGGGAGAAGGAGCCGTAAGATTGCCTTTTCAGAAAAAGTTTCTGCCGAGAACGAGCACCGTGACATGCTGAGTCTCTGGGAAAGCAGAGATCCCCAGTGCTGTTGTGCCTGTGGATAGGCTGCAGGGGGACGGTTAAGACCAGCAAGATCTTTCAGGGCTGGCAGCTTCCATTGTGGGAGAAGGAGCCGTAAGATTGCCTTCTCAGAAAAAGGCTCTGCCGAGAGCGAGCACCGTGACATGCTGAGTCTCTGGGAAAGCAGAGATCCCCAGTGCTGTTGCGGCTAAATTTAGGCTGCAGAGGGATGGTGCAGACCTGCAAGAGCTCTCAGGGCTGGCAGCGTCCCTGTGGGAGAAGGAGCCGGACGTTTGCCTTTTCAGAAAAAGTTTCTGCCGAGAACGAGCACCGTGTCATGCTGAGTCTCTGGGAAAGCAGAGATCCCCAGTGCTGTTGTGCCTGTGGATAGGCTGCAGGGGGCGGTGAAGACCACAAGATCTTCAGGGCTGGCACCTTGCTTTTGGGAGAAGGAGCAAGACGTTTGCCTTTTCAGAAAAAGTTTCTGCCGAGAGCGAGCACCGTGACATGCTGAGTCTCTGGGAAAGCAGAGATCCCCAGTGCTGTTGCGGCTAAATTTAGGCTGCAGAGGGATGGTGCAGACCTGCAAGAGCTCTCAGGGCTGGTACATTCCTTGTGGGAGAAGGAGCCGGACGTTTGCCTTTTCAGAAAAAGTTTCTGCCGAGAACGAGCACCGTGACATGCTGAGTCTCTGGGACAGCAGAGATCCCCAGTGCTGTTGCGGCTAAATTTAGGCTGCAGAGGGATGGTGCAGACCTGCAAGAGCTCTCAGGGCTGGTACATTCCTTGTGGGAGAAGGAGCCGGACGTTTGCCTTTTCAGAAAAAGTTTCTGCCGAGAACGAGCACCGTGACATGCTGAGTCTCTGGGAAAGCAGAGATCCCCAGTGCTGTTGTGCCTGTGGATAGGCTGGAGGGGGGCGGTTAAGACCAGCAAGATCTTTCAGGGCTGGCAGCTTCCATTGTGGGAGAAGGAGCCGTAAGATTGCCTTCTCAGAAAAAAGCTTCTGCCGAGAGCGAGCACCGTGACATGCTGAGTCTCTGGGAAAGCAGAGATCCCCAGTGCTGTTGCGGCTAAATTTAGGCTGCAGAGGGATGGTGCAGACCTGCAAGAGCTCTCAGGGCTGGTACATTCCTTGTGGGAGAAGGAGCCGGACGTTTGCCTTTTCAGAAAAAGTTTCTGCCGAGAACGAGCACCGTGACATGCTGAGTCTCTGGGAAAGCAGAGATCCCCAGTGCTGTTGTGCCTGTGGATAGGCTGGAGGGGGGCGGTTAAGACCAGCAAGATCTTTCAGGGCTGGAAGCTTCCATTGTGGGAGAAGGAGCCGTAAGATTGCCTTCTCAGAAAAAGGCTCTGCCGAGAGCGAGCACCGTGATATGCTGAGTCTCTGGGAAAGCAGAGATCCCCAGTGCTGTTGCGGCTAAATTTAGGCTGCAGAGGGATGGTGCAGACCTGCAAGAGCTCTCAGGGCTGGTACATTCCTTGTGGGAGAAGGAGCCGGACATTTGCCTTTTCAGAAAAAGTTTCTGCCGAGAACGAGCACCGTGACATGCTGAGTCTCTGGGAAAGCAGAGATCCCCAGTGCTGTTGTGCCTTTGGATAGGCTGGAGGGGGACGGTTAAGACCAGCAAGATCTTTCAGGGCTGGCAGCTTCCATTGTGGGAGAAGGAGCCGTAAGATTGCCTTTTCAGAAAAAGTTTCTGCCGAGAACGAGCACCGTGACATGCTGAGTCTCTGGGAAAGCAGAGATCCCCAGTGCTGTTGTGCCTGTGGATAGGCTGCAGGGGGACGGTTAAGACCAGCAAGATCTTTCAGGGCTGGCAGCTTCCATTGTGGGAGAAGGAGCCGTAAGATTGCCTTCTCAGAAAAAGGCTCTGCCGAGAGCGAGCACCGTGACATGCTGAGTCTCTGGGAAAGCAGAGATCCCCAGTGCTGTTGCGGCTAAATTTAGGCTGCAGAGGGATGGTGCAGACCTGCAAGAGCTCTCAGGGCTGGCAGCGTCCCTGTGGGAGAAGGAGCCGGACGTTTGCCTTTTCAGAAAAAGTTTCTGCCGAGAACGAGCACCGTGTCATGCTGAGTCTCTGGGAAAGCAGAGATCCCCAGTGCTGTTGTGCCTGTGGATAGGCTGCAGGGGGCGGTGAAGACCACAAGATCTTCAGGGCTGGCACCTTGCTTTTGGGAGAAGGAGCAAGACGTTTGCCTTTTCAGAAAAAGTTTCTGCCGAGAGCGAGCACCGTGACATGCTGAGTCTCTGGGAAAGCAGAGATCCCCAGTGCTGTTGCGGCTAAATTTAGGCTGCAGAGGGATGGTGCAGACCTGCAAGAGCTCTCAGGGCTGGTACATTCCTTGTGGGAGAAGGAGCCGGACGTTTGCCTTTTCAGAAAAAGTTTCTGCCGAGAACGAGCACCGTGACATGCTGAGTCTCTGGGACAGCAGAGATCCCCAGTGCTGTTGCGGCTAAATTTAGGCTGCAGAGGGATGGTGCAGACCTGCAAGAGCTCTCAGGGCTGGTACATTCCTTGTGGGAGAAGGAGCCGGACGTTTGCCTTTTCAGAAAAAGTTTCTGCCGAGAACGAGCACCGTGACATGCTGAGTCTCTGGGAAAGCAGAGATCCCCAGTGCTGTTGTGCCTGTGGATAGGCTGGAGGGGGGCGGTTAAGACCAGCAAGATCTTTCAGGGCTGGCAGCTTCCATTGTGGGAGAAGGAGCCGTAAGATTGCCTTCTCAGAAAAAAGCTTCTGCCGAGAGCGAGCACCGTGACATGCTGAGTCTCTGGGAAAGCAGAGATCCCCAGTGCTGTTGCGGCTAAATTTAGGCTGCAGAGGGATGGTGCAGACCTGCAAGAGCTCTCAGGGCTGGTACATTCCTTGTGGGAGAAGGAGCCGGACGTTTGCCTTTTCAGAAAAAGTTTCTGCCGAGAACGAGCACCGTGACATGCTGAGTCTCTGGGAAAGCAGAGATCCCCAGTGCTGTTGTGCCTGTGGATAGGCTGGAGGGGGGCGGTTAAGACCAGCAAGATCTTTCAGGGCTGGAAGCTTCCATTGTGGGAGAAGGAGCCGTAAGATTGCCTTCTCAGAAAAAGGCTCTGCCGAGAGCGAGCACCGTGACATGCTGAGTCTCTGGGAAAGCAGAGATCCCCAGTGCTGTTGCGGCTAAATTTAGGCTGCAGAGGGATGGTGCAGACCTGCAAGAGCTCTCAGGGCTGGTACATTCCTTGTGGGAGAAGGAGCCGGACGTTTGCCTTTTCAGAAAAAGTTTCTGCCGAGAACGAGCACCGTGACATGCTGAGTCTCTGGGAAAGCAGAGATCCCCAGTGCTGTTGTGCCTGTGGATAGGCTGGAGGGGGACGGTTAAGACCAGCAAGATCTTTCAGGGCTGGCAGCTTCCATTGTGGTAGAAGGAGCCGTAAGATTGCCTTCTCAGAAAAAGTTTCTGCCGAGGACGAGCACCGTGACATGCTGAGTCTCTGGGAAAGCAGAGATCCCCAGTGCTGTTGTGCCTGTGGATAGGCTGCAGGGGGACGGTTAAGACCAGCAAGATCTTTCAGGGCTGGCAGCTTCCATTGTGGGAGAAGGAGCCGTAAGATTGCCTTCTCAGAAAAAGGCTCTGCCGAGAGCGAGCACCGTGACATGCTGAGTCTCTGGGAAAGCAGAGATCCCCAGTGCTGTTGTGCCTGTGGATAGGCTGCAGGGGGCGGTGAAGACCACAAGATCTTCAGGGCTGGCACCTTGCTTTTGGGAGAAGGAGCAAGACGTTTGCCTTTTCAGAAAAAGTTTCTGCCGAGAAAGAGCACCGTGACATGCTGAGTCTCTGGGAAAGCAGAGATCCCCAGTGCTGTTGCGGCTAAATTTAGGCTGCAGAGGGATGGTGCAGACCTGCAAGAGCTCTCAGGGCTGGTACATTCCTTGTGGGAGAAGGAGCCGGACGTTTGCCTTTTCAGAAAAAGTTTCTGCCGAGAACGAGCACCGTGACATGCTGAGTCTCTGGGAAAGCAGAGATCCCCAGTGCTGTTGTGCCTGTGGATAGGCTGGAGGGGGACGGTTAAGACCAGCAAGATCTTTCAGGGCTGGCAGCTTCCATTGTGGGAGAAGGAGCCGTAAGATTGCCTTCTCAGAAAAAGGCTCTGCCGAGAGCGAGCACCGTGACATGCTGATTCTCTGGGAAAGCAGAGATCCCCAGTGCTGTTGCGGCTAAATTTAGGCTGCAGAGGGATGGTGCAGACCTGCAAGAGCTCTCAGGGCTGGTACATTCCTTGTGGGAGAAGGAGCCGGACGTTTGCCTTTTCAGAAAAAGTTTCTGCCGAGAACGAGCACCGTGACATGCTGAGTCTCTGGGAAAGCAGAGATCCCCAGTGCTGTTGTGCCTGTGGATAGGCTGCAGGGGGACGGTTAAGACCAGCAAGATCTTTCAGGGCTGGCAGCTTCCATTGTGGGAGAAGGAGCCGTAAGATTGCCTTCTCAGAAAAAGGCTCTGCCGAGATCGAGCACCGTGACATGCTGAGTCTCTGGGAAAGCAGAGATCCCCAGTGCTGTTGCGGCTAAATTTAGGCTGCAGAGGGATGGTGCAGACCTGCAAGAGCTCTCAGGGCTGGCAGCGTCCCTGTGGGAGAAAGAGCCGGACGTTTGCCTTTTCAGAAAAAGTTTCTGCCGAGAACGAGCACCGTGTCATGCTGAGTCTCTGGGAAAGCAGAGATCCCCAGTGCTGTTGTGCCTGTGGATAGGCTGCAGGGGGCGGTGAAGACCACAAGATCTTCAGGGCTGGCACCTTGCTTTTGGGAGAAGGAGCAAGACGTTTGCCTTTTCAGAAAAAGTTTCTGCCGAGAAAGAGCACCGTGACATGCTGAGTCTCTGGGAAAGCAGAGATCCCCAGTGCTGTTGCGGCTAAATTTAGGCTGCAGAGGGATGGTGCAGACCTGCAAGAGCTCTCAGGGCTGGTACATTCCTTGTGGGAGAAGGAGCCGGACGTTTGCCTTTTCAGAAAAAGTTTCTGCCGAGAACGAGCACCGTGACATGCTGAGTCTCTGGGACAGCAGAGATCCCCAGTGCTGTTGCGGCTAAATTTAGGCTGCAGAGGGATGGTGCAGACCTGCAAGAGCTCTCAGGGCTGGCACCTTCCTTGTGGGAGAAGGAGCCAGCTGTTTGCCTTTTCAGAAAAAGTTTCTGCCGAGAACGAGCACCGTGACATGCTGAGTCTCTGGGAAAGCAGAGATCCCCAGTGCTGTTGTGCCTGTGGATAGGCTGGAGGGGGACGGTTAAGACCAGCAAGATCTTTCAGGGCTGGCAGCTTCCATTGTGGGAGAAGGAGCCGTAAGATTGCCTTCTCAGAAAAAGGCTCTGCCGAGAGCGAGCACCGTGACATGCTGATTCTCTGGGAAAGCAGAGATCCCCAGTGCTGTTGCGGCTAAATTTAGGCTGCAGAGGGATGGTGCAGACCTGCAAGAGCTCTCAGGGCTGGTACATTCCTTGTGGGAGAAGGAGCCGGACGTTTGCCTTTTCAGAAAAAGTTTCTGCCGAGAACGAGCACCGTGACATGCTGAGTCTCTGGGAAAGCAGAGATCCCCAGTGCTGTTGTGCCTGTGGATAGGCTGGAGGGGGACGGTTAAGACCAGCAAGATCTTTCAGGGCTGGCAGCTTCCATTGTGGTAGAAGGAGCCGTAAGATTGCCTTCTCAGAAAAAGTTTCTGCCGAGGACGAGCACCGTGACATGCTGAGTCTCTGGGAAAGCAGAGATCCCCAGTGCTGTTGTGCCTGTGGATAGGCTGCAGGGGGACGGTTAAGACCAGCTAGATCTTTCAGGGCTGGCAGCTTCCATTGTGGGAGAAGGAGCCGTAAGATTGCCTTCTCAGAAAAAGGCTCTGCCGAGAGCGAGCACCGTGACATGCTGAGTCTCTGGGAAAGCAGAGATCCCCAGTGCTGTTGCGGCTAAATTTAGGCTGCAGAGGGATGGTGCAGACCTGCAAGAGCTCTCAGGGCTGGCAGCGTCCCTGTGGGAGAAAGAGCCGGACGTTTGCCTTTTCAGAAAAAGTTTCTGCCGAGAACGAGCACCGTGTCATGCTGAGTCTCTGGGAAAGCAGAGATCCCCAGTGCTGTTGTGCCTGTGGATAGGCTGCAGGGGGCGGTGAAGACCACAAGATCTTCAGGGCTGGCACCTTGCTTTTGGGAGAAGGAGCAAGACGTTTGCCTTTTCAGAAAAAGTTTCTGCCGAGAAAGAGCACCGTGACATGCTGAGTCTCTGGGAAAGCAGAGATCCCCAGTGCTGTTGCGGCTAAATTTAGGCTGCAGAGGGATGGTGCAGACCTGCAAGAGCTCTCAGGGCTGGTACATTCCTTGTGGGAGAAGGAGCCGGACGTTTGCCTTTTCAGAAAAAGTTTCTGCCGAGAACGAGCACCGTGACATGCTGAGTCTCTGGGAAAGCAGAGATCCCCAGTGCTGTTGTGCCTGTGGATAGGCTGCAGGGGGCGGTGAAGACCACAAGATCTTCAGGGCTGGCACCTTGCTTTTGGGAGAAGGAGCCAGACGTTTGCCTTTTCAGAAAAAGTTTCTGCCGAGAAAGAGCACCGTGACATGCTGAGTCTCTGGGACAGCAGAGATCCCCAGTGCTGTTGCGGCTAAATTTAGGCTGCAGAGGGATGGTGCAGACCTGCAAGAGCTCTCAGGGCTGGTACATTCCTTGTGGGAGAAGGAGCCGGATGTTTGCCTTTTCAGAAAAAGTTTCTGCCGAGAACGAGCACCGTGACATGCTGAGTCTCTGGGAAAGCAGAGATCCCCAGTGCTGTTGTGCCTGTGGATAGGCTGGAGGGGGACGGTTAAGACCAGCAAGATCTTTCAGGGCTGGCAGCTTCCATTGTGGGAGAAGGAGCCGTAAGATTGCCTTCTCAGAAAAAGGCTCTTTCGAGAGCGAGCACCGTGACATGCTGAGTCTCTGGGAAAGCAGAGATCCCCAGTGCTGTTGCGGCTAAATTTAGGCTGCAGAGGGATGGTGCAGACCTGCAAGAGCTCTCAGGGCTGGTACATTCCTTGTGGGAGAAGGAGCCGGACGTTTGCCTTTTCAGAAAAAGTTTCTGCCGAGAACGAGCACCGTGACATGCTGAGTCTCTGGGAAAGCAGAGATCCCCAGTGCTGTTGTGCCTGTGGATAGGCTGGAGGGGGACGGTTAAGACCAGCAAGATCTTTCAGGGCTGGCAGCTTCCATTGTGGGAGAAGGAGCCGTAAGATTGCCTTCTCAGAAAAAGGCTCTTTCGAGAGCGAGCACCGTGACATGCTGAGTCTCTGGGAAAGCAGAGATCCCCAGTGCTGTTGCGGCTAAATTTAGGCTGCAGAGGGATGGTGCAGACCTGCAAGAGCTCTCAGGGCTGGTACATTCCTTGTGGGAGAAGGAGCCGGACGTTTGCCTTTTCAGAAAAAGTTTCTGCCGAGAACGAGCACCGTGACATGCTGAGTCTCTGGGAAAGCAGAGATCCCCAGTGCTGTTGTGCCTGTGGATAGGCTGGAGGGGGGCGGTTAAGACCAGCAAGATCTTTCAGGGCTGGAAGCTTCCATTGTGGGAGAAGGAGCCGTAAGATTGCCTTCTCAGAAAAAGGCTCTGCCGAGAGCGAGCACCGTGACATGCTGAGTCTCTGGGAAAGCAGAGATCCCCAGTGCTGTTGCGGCTAAATTTAGGCTGCAGAGGGATGGTGCAGACCTGCAAGAGCTCTCAGGGCTGGTACATTCCTTGTGGGAGAAGGAGCCGGACGTTTGCCTTTTCAGAAAAAGTTTCTGCCGAGAACGAGCACCGTGACATGCTGAGTCTCTGGGAAAGCAGAGATCCCCAGTGCTGTTGTGCCTGTGGATAGGCTGGAGGGGGACGGTTAAGACCAGCAAGATCTTTCAGGGCTGGCAGCTTCCATTGTGGGAGAAGGAGCCGTAAGATTGCCTTCTCAGAAAAAGTTTCTGCCGAGGACGAGCACCGTGACATGCTGAGTCTCTGGGAAAGCAGAGATCCCCAGTGCTGTTGTGCCTGTGGATAGGCTGCAGGGGGACGGTTAAGACCAGCAAGATCTTTCAGGGCTGGCAGCTTCCATTGTGGGAGAAGGAGCCGTAAGATTGCCTTCTCAGAAAAAGGCTCTGCCGAGAGCGAGCACCGTGACATGCTGAGTCTCTGGGAAAGCAGAGATCCCCAGTGCTGTTGCGGCTAAATTTAGGCTGCAGAGGGATGGTGCAGACCTGCAAGAGCTCTCAGGGCTGGCAGCTTCCCTGTGGGAGAAGGAGCCGGACGTTTGCCTTTTCAGAAAAAGTTTCTGCCGAGAAAGAGCACCGTGACATGCTGAGTCTCTGGGAAAGCAGAGATCCCCAGTGCTGTTGCGGCTAAATTTAGGCTGCAGAGGGATGGTGCAGACCTGCAAGAGCTCTCAGGGCTGGTACATTCCTTGTGGGAGAAGGAGCCGGACGTTTGCCTTTTCAGAAAAAGTTTCTGCCGAGAACGAGCACCGTGACATGCTGAGTCTCTGGGAAAGCAGAGATCCCCAGTGCTGTTGTGCCTGTGGATAGGCTGCAGGGGGCGGTGAAGACCACAAGATCTTCAGGGCTGGCACCTTGCTTTTGGGAGAAGGAGCCAGACGTTTGCCTTTTCAGAAAAAGTTTCTGCCGAGAACGAGCACCGTGACATGCTGAGTCTCTGGGACAGCAGAGATCCCCACTGCTGTTGTGGCTAAAGATAGGCTGCAGGGGGACGGTGAAGACCAGCAAGATCTTTTAGGGCTGGCACCTTCCGTGTGGGAGAAGGAGCCAGACGTTTGCCTTTCAGAAAAAGTTTCTGCCGAGAACGAGCACCGTGACATGCTGAGTCTCTGGGAAAGCAGAGATCCCCAGTGCTGTTGCGGCTAAAGATAGGCTGCAGAGGGATAGTGAAGTGTCTCTGTTTCCCTTCATCCTTCACATTTATTTTTGTTTCAACCCTTCTTTCCACATTTCTTCTTTTCTGTCCTAACTTTTTGCATCTTTCAGCCAAGGAGATTCTGTGCTAAGGAACAAGAGTATGAGAGAATTCTGGACATAAGGAAGAAGGCTAAGAAATTGACCTCTATCTCTCCACTGGGTCAGTGCGGACCTCATCACATATTTGCCTAGTCCTTGGGCTGCTTTTGCATCTATGTGCTTTGCCTAGATTATCTGGACAATAGACAGCTTTTAAGCTCGGAGAAGATGAAATGCAAAGTACACAAGTGCTCTTTCCCAAGGCCCTTTCCTTCTTGACACAGACATTAATTTGTTGCCTGCAACCCAGTCTCTTTCATATGTAAATATCTGCCTATGAATTAGAAGACTAAGTGCAGGCACCTTCCAGTTAAATTCCTGAACTGAACTAACATAACTCTTTAATTAACACTTAAATTAATTTACTACACTTTTGTGGTTAACGTGTGTGTCTTCTGTTACATTAAATCTTTCAACTGAGATTCCTTTAAATGATAACAGAATGGGACTGCAGGTATTTGAGGATCAAAGTAAAAGTAAATCTCCTGCATATTGCATTCTGAGTGTGTTTTATTCTTCTGCTTCTGCTTTGCACACAGACTATCCTGAAGATCTCAGCAGAATTTGCTCAACCAGTAAAGCAGACTGTGACAAACTTTGTGGATGCTGCTGTGGAAATTTATCAAAACATGAGCATGGTCTTCTTCCAGGACCAAACAAATCCCATTATGTTTTCAATTTATATAATTTCTCAAAGTGTGTCCAAGGTAAGATAAAGCTGTTTTTAACCTGATGCCTTCTAGCATCTTATTATTAAGTTGGTCAGGAGAATAAAGGGCACTATGCTATCCAGCATTGACCTTTGCAGTGCTCTACTTTCTCTTGTGTCCTGGTTTCAGCTGGGCTAGAGTTCATTTTCTTATTAGTAGTTGGTATAGTGCTATGTTTTGGATTTAGTAAGAGAATAATGTTGATAACACACTGATGTTTTAGTTGTTGCTGTGCCATGCTTACACTAAGGCAAGGATTTTTCAGCTTCTCATGCTGCCCTGCCAGTGAGGAGGCTGTGGGTGCACAACAACTTGGAAGGGGACACAGCCAAGACAGCTGACCCAAACTGACCAATGGGATATTCCATACCATATGATGTCATGCTGAACAATAAAACTGGGAGGAATTGACTGGGGCAGTGTGTGTGTGGGGGATGTGGTGGCCCACTACTCGGGTACTGGCTGGGCATCGGTGCATCACTCGTTTTCTATATTCTTTTATCATCATTATTATTTCCCCCCCCCCCCTTCCTTTTCTGTCCTATTAAACTGTATTTATCTCAACCGATGAGTTTTACCTTTTTTCCAATTCTCTCCCCTATCCCACTGGGGGTGTGTGTGAGCAAACAGCTATGTGGTGTTTAGCTGCCTGTTGGGTTAAACCACAACATCATGATTGCATCCTCAGAACTGCCCCCCCCCCCCCCCCCGCCCCGATGTAATTGGATTTTTTAAGGCAAGGTAAATTATTTTCAGTTAATCACCCTCGTACTTCAGTCTTTTTCTGCTTGCAGAATAGATGAAGCAGCTTATGGTTTCCTGTAATATTTTTTTTTTCCCCAAAAGGAAAAGGTGTAAAAAGAAGGCAAATGCAGTTGAAACACTTAACCTGAAAGGATTGTGTATAATAAATTAGTGTAAATACTTTTGCTTTCTGGAGATAATAGGGTATATATATTCATATTCTGTCCCTCTAGCTCATTTGCTTCTTCAGCTGCTTAGGTATCTAATGTATGTTGCTTGAAAACCAAATCAGCCAACCCCTTTTGATTTATCTTTCACTCATTTACTTCAAAACAGATATGTGAGTATGTACAGTGAATACTTTAAAAAGAAAGCATAGGCTTCTATCTTCCTTTCCTGGTTCTGCTTTCTGTTTGCTTCTCAGTTAATTCTGCCTCTGCAGTTTGTTCCCACTAGATTTAAAATATTATTTCCAAAAAAACATGGTCCAGATTGGTAAAAGCCAGAGCCAGGCAATGGATACTGCAAGATTAGAATTACATATAGTATATTAGCTTGCAAGGACAATGTTTGATTAGTTCACAAAGGAAAAGAGTCAACGTAAATCAGCTGAGATGTCCATAATTCTGAAAGTGACACTGAAAAATTATCAGTTCTTATTTTTTGCTTTTCCCATAGCTAGAGGAAGAGTAGATGTAAAGAACAAAATGGATAATAATTTGTAACTAAAAATGTTTCATTTGGATTGTAATCTACCAGTTGAATTCATAGTCATCAGACACTATTATGACAGACCAGTTTTATTACTTGAAGTAACATGGATAGTTCTCTAAGCTAAACTAATCAGAATAGTCTGGTTGTGCTTCATGGCACTGAAAGAGGGGCTGCTGAAATTAAGCATGACATTTTTTGTAAAGTAACATATAAATGGACTTGATAGATATCTTAAGAGAACTTACTGCACCTCTGAATCATCTGTCACTGGCCAGCATTAAAAAAAGAAAAACATAACCAAATATAAGATTGCAGTTTTTTCCTCCCTGCTTATGTCTGTGCAGAGAATGTATTTTTATAAACATGACAAACATTTTAAATAGCTTTTCTTATGAGGTAAGTTGAAAACATGGGTCAATAACATATGCATGCTATAATATTGAAATTAATAATGTTAATAACACAAACACACATTAGCATTGCCTTTCCTTTTTTCTTGTTTTCAATTTTAACAGGCCACTCTGTCCAGTTATGATTTCTATGCCATTCCATCTCAGTTCTTATTTCCATTCCAAGTGATGGAGAAATAGTAAAGGAGGATTAGGCATTTCACTTCTGAATTTGAGTTTTTCATAGACCTAATGTTTTAGGTTTTCACAATCTCTTTCCTTTCTTCTTCCTTTAACATTATTATTCCCGTGTTTTCTGCCACAGACGCTTGCAGGCACTGTATGCTTTTGTATAGTGTCTCACTTTTTACTTTATTTTGCTTTTTTAAAATTCATGTTCTGATGCTGTTGGATTACTGAACACTCTTCACTGCCAATAAAGCTTTCTGAACAGACCTGACAAATTCTTTTCCCACTGTTAAAGATTTTAAAAATTATGTTAACATAGAATGAAACTTTCTGATTTTAGCCTACATTGTCATGAAAGCCAAAGATTTTTCCGTGACCACGTCATTAACAACAGAGACTAGCAGTATTTCCATCCTATGCTGTCTGAAATAGCCAATAAGGAAATAAGCTCTCTTTATTTCTATTGCAGTAGGTATGCAAATACATCCTACACAAACCTGTCTACCTTTGCATATTGCTTGGAGCCAGATGGTTTGGAATCCCAGAATATATTGCGTGTAAGCCAATTATATTTTGTGACTTTCTTAAGGCAAGCGTATAATAAAAATAATTATTTTAAAATACCTGATATAACTGAAACAATGGAAAACAGAAGCAAGTGAAGCTGCATGTGTTCACAGGCCAATGGGACACAAGCCCTTCATATAGCATGGAAATTATTCTTTAGCATATGTTATGAAATTTCTGTATTAATTAAATTAGAGTTTTGCCCAGCTGTGGTCTCAGTCTGCCAAAAAGCTAGTTTCCTCTTGTAAACAGGCTGAACTACATAAAACACTGTAATCACTGTATCCCTAGAGATCTAAAGACTTACGAGGACCTCTTTGAAATTCTGGAAATTAAGAGATAAGCAGAAGTTTATCTTCTATTTGAAAGTCTGTTTGTCAGAGAAGCAGCTGATCTATTTTTCAGAGGAAGCTGCTAATGCTTTTGGACTGTTAATATTAATGTGTTTGTAACAGCAATGGCAAGGGTTTGATGGTGTATCTTCTCCAGCAGCAATACTGTTAAGACATTAAGACAGACCCAGCTCCCTGTCAGCTCTCACTGATTCCAGCACACACCAGTTCTTCCTTGACACCTATTTGTGGAGCTGCACAGTAAGCTCAATCAGCAACCCCCTTTTCCCACAAAAACAGTAACAAAACTACATAAAAATCCACAGGTTTTCCACTTGTTTTTTTAAAGTCTGCTTGTTTCATGATTTGGTTTGCAGCATGGTGCACAAACAATCTTGAAAGTAGAAAGGAAGCAGGGCAAGTGCGGGGAACACCACAAACTGAAATAACATGCTGACTAGACAATACTGCCTGCCTACCCACAGCTTGAGAATACAAATGAGGCAGAGTTTATAGGAAAAGGTAGTAACTTTTATTACACCTATTAGTGTTTTTGTTAAAACCCACAGGTATGCTTCCAGGCATGTAGGAAGAGCACAAAGTTGGGTTCCTGACCCTCAAAGCTTACTCATTTTTCAGTAATGTCAACAGATTTAATAAAAGACATTGCCTTTTCTTATGAAGTACCAAGATGCTGAAAAAGGACAATTTACATCTTAATTGTAGAATAAATGGCTGAAATGAGTTTATTTCCCCTTCAATAAAGTTTCTTGGACAGGCAAGAAGGTCCTGTGGTAGTTCAAGAGTAAGTTATTTAGCAGATATACATGGATGATACCAATAACAGGGAGAGCTAATTATCCTTTCTGTCCCTTCACAGGTCCCATAGGAGGGTATATTACAGAAAACATTTTGATCATTCAACTCCAAGGGAAAAAACAGGAAAGTAATCAGTGACTGACACCACTTTTTTCACACTAGAAAGAAACTCCAGCCTGAAAGAATATTTTTTTTTTTAAAATGAAGAATTTCAGCAAAACAATTGTGCTGAAAAGGAATTCAAGCTATACCATTGTCACTTAACTAGATCAGATCACTTCACTATGTATCAATCACAAAAGGTTTCAGAGACAATCACCTTTCACAAAAGTGTTTCTACATTCTCCTCTTCTCTGCATAGGCAAAGGTTTTATTTTGCTTTGACAGACTTCTGTAAATGGAAACTCAAGACTTTTTAGGAATTCCTTTCTACCTGGTCTGAGAAGATACCTCATTATAGAGGTAATTAGGTAGAAAGAATTAATTTGGTGTGCAAGTTAAAATTGAGTAAGAAAGGATGTATAGGTATAGGTTGAGCAGTACACCAGCTGAAATATTTCAGCTGCATTGTGAGAGTGATTTGGCGGAAAATGAGGCATGAAACACAGCTTAATAGTAATTAAAGTCGAGTGCTTATTTGGCCCCATATTGAAAGATGTAGACACATGGAGCTTTTAATGAGCTGAAAACCTAAACTGAAAATGGAGATAAGGGTCTAAACACACTGGGAAAATTAAACATGTATTTTAAGCATGAATTTTTGGCACATTAAAAAAAAGATATTTATAACCCTGCTGCTAAATATCCAGTTCTGAAAATGTGAACAAATAGATTGTAGGATGTTTTAGGATTGTGCTGCTTTATATATTTTTTCCATAGTTTTATTTCATTCAGGTAATTTCCACTGAGTTTGGAACAGAAAAAGCTGATAGACTATATGAAGATCTGGCTGACATGGAAACAAACAAATGATGTTAGTCCTCTCCTCAAACATAATCTGTGGTAAACAAAGATGGAAGGAGACAGTTGTAATTTACTTGAAAACACTAGCATCCCATACTGAGACCCAAGATTAAAAACTCAAGAAACTGCACAGCCAGCCACCTGGATAGCTTGACTTGGGTGCAATAAGCAGTCTAAATATGGAAGCAGTATAGCTGTATAATCATGGCTTGCAATACAGAGTACACATCCTTCCCAGGAGTTCTGACTTGTTTTAAAAATAAACCTAGGATACTACCTACCCATAAAATTATCTTTATGGGTAGCAGTTATCTGTGGCGATTATTCATATCAAAGTCAATAGGTCCTTTCAGCTTCTCTAATATTTTGTACAATCAGTAAGGTTTTAGTGACCATTATTCTGTTCAAGTCTTCCAGAATCTCTTTTCATTTCCAGTCTAAATTTGCTTTTATGCACATTTTAAAGCTCCTGTGGCTTTGTGTCTTTGAATCCTATCAGTGCTTTTGCATGCTGAAGGCACTCCATGAGCAATACTCTCTTAATATGAAAGCTATGAGTCTTTCTGACTTTATGACTTGTGGACATAAAAAGGAAACTGTGAAGAAAGTGGGTTTTTTATGTGGGTTTGTGGTTTTTTGTGTTGTGGTTGGTTGTTTTTTTCTCCCTTTTAATAGTTTGAAATGCTTTTCTAATGTTTAACAGCTTTTTTTTTTTTTTTTTAATCTTCTTCCATATGTTATATAATGTGTAGTATATATGCTGGTAATATCAATTTTTGTGACTGCTTTCTCTGTTTCTATTGTTGCAAGTGGTAATCAAATGTATGTACAATCTTGCCTGTACTTTGTTATAGGGGAGTTCTTGAAAGATATAAATATTCTTTGTTCTCTGGAATTCCCTAATGTATTTGAAAAGGCTGAATTAGACAGGCAGCTATCAGGCTTAAAGCAAGAGAAATAGAAATACCAGGACTGTATTACAGCAGATGACATTTCCCATGGAAATCAAGATAATTAGTTTGAAACAAATAAATGCAAAATACTAATAAGTATCTTATATCCATCTTTTATTTATCTCACTTGAGAAGAAGAGGGTATTACATTTGCTTTATAACTGAAAAGACACAGTCTAGGTTTTTTGATGAAAAAGTGCTCTGTCAGGTCTGGACAGAATATTTATATCCTGATTTTAGTGACAGGAGTTCAGTAGATAAATAAGTATTTCGGAGAGGTCATTTAGGTTTACTGCCAAAATCGAATTATTTTCTGGCCTCATCAGAGGAAGGATTACTAATAATTTGGAAAGCCTGAACTTCTGAAACTTAATGGCAGAGCCATTATTACTGAAGTGTTAGTAAAGTGAGTTAACTCAGTTTACCTTGTGAGAAGTAGTGTTCTTAAGTGAAGAAGAAAAAGCAGCTAGAAGGTCCAAATATCCATCTCTTCACAGAGGAATTAAAAAAGTGAAAAATAAAAAAAAAAGTTTTGAAAAGGGAACAAAGACAAAAAATACTTGGATAATGCCTGGGAACAAAAGCTATCCTTTTTCTCTGGACTAGTTTAGGATTTGGAACTACAAAACTCCAAAGTAACACAGTTGGCTAGTCATATTTCAAAAGGGAAAGGGACAGAATAGAAGAAAAAAAAAAAAAAAAGCAAAATTTTAAGATTTTAACCAAGGAGACAATTCATTGTGCATAAAAAATATCATTGGAAGAATCAAATATTCATGCATATACCCTAATAGAGTAAAAATATTGTCAAAAGTATTGTAATGTTGATGTCAAAAAAAATTGGTCATCTGTAAACAAGCATTGACTATCTGATGATGAATGAACAAATCTTTTGCAACTCATATTGGGCTACAGTTTGCAAATCAAAAAGGATTTTATTTAGGAGAGATGCTCGAAAGCACTTGTTTTCATTTCAACAAATATATGAGTCTTAATCTTCAGCTTTGCAAAAGAGTTCAGAACTATATGCCCAGTTTTGGTTCGTAATTCTTAGTGTATAGGGAAAGTAACTAATATAAAATATGTAAGACAGGGCAGAAATAGAAGTTTAAGTGTCATACTCGGGTATCTATCTTTTAAAGTATTTGCTTAATGAAAAAAAGCAATTTCAGTGTAATGGAAATACAGACAAATTACAGGGCTTTTGATAAATACAAGATCATATAAAAAGGTATAAAATGCAACAAAGTAGATTTGGAGAAAGCACTTTCATATTTAAACAGAAATCTGGGAGACATATTTGAATAGAAGATCTGTCTCATCAGACAAATGTGCATTGCCCTAAATCTTTGCAGCTTTTTTTATATGTTACAGTAAATTCCTTTATATCACATCTCACTCTCCTCTTATTATCACAAGTTGCTGAATTTGTTTCCTGTGTTTGATACAATGCAAAGTAAAATCTATGAATCACAACTGGTCAGGATCGTAAAAAGATAATTTTTTTTCCCCCACAACTAAAAATTAATTAATTAAAATTATAGTTAATTAAAAATAGAAGTAATCTAGAATCTACAAAAATTGAAGGGAGTATGCACAACAATGATACTTCACTTTTGTGCCCTAATAACTATGAGATCAACATAGTGATTCATGGGAGATTCAGGACTCTATGAATTATAGAAAACTTTTCATAACTAGGTAGAATGCTGCTGCAGAGAGGATTTAGTACTATATTTGGTACTTCATAAGTTAACAAATATTTGTTAACTTAACAATTTGTAAAGATTTACTATTTCCTTCATTGTTAAAAAAGATCTTGAAAACCGTTATCTCAGTATACAAGTGTATAAAATTATGTCAAAGGAAAAACAGCAGTAGCTAAAAAATGTAGTCTGCTGTGAATTTCATACCTGACAAAGGAGAAAAAATCTTTTTATCCACTCATCAAGGCAACTTAGTGAATACAAAAGAAAGTGCAAAACATTGTATTAGGAAAAATGCCACATTCTGCAAACTAATGATGAATTGACTAGTAACACCTGGAGGGATAATTTTGAAAGTATGCTAAATAATAAGAGGTGATAGAGAAATTAGGAACAAGAATATGCTGAAAAGAGGTATGCAGAAAGTAGAGTTTGCAGGAACGCTTATGAACACAAAAAGGCAGAACAACCTTTGGCCATGTAAGATGTTAGGAGATGCACAGAAGATTAGGGAAAGAAAGCTTGTCAGATATCTTATGAATTCTGCAACATTTTTCAGATGGGAAAAATGGGGAATGAATGGGGTGAAGGTTTTGCAATGTCTGTTTTTCAACATATAGCAAATATCAATGAGGGAAGCAGCCATCTCAGACTCTCCAGAAATTATAAAAAATGTTCTCAGTGGAATTGCTGAAATCTTAAATGGCTAAAGAATTTAATCCCGGGCAATCAGCACCTTATATGTACTATGCATTCCTATTGACAAGACTCACAGACAGGCTGCAGTGGGTTAATGCTTTGAGAGAATTTGTTAGAGACATACAGGTATGAAATTAGAAAGCTAGAGAAATGTAATGGAAGAATAAGTCTGCCTTAGCTATATTTTAAAAAAAATAAAAGCACTGTTCCAATCAAAAGAGTAGAAAATATAGACTAAATGGTGATAACATATTCGAAGTCAACACTGAGTGCTTTTAGTGTTTTCATGATGGTAGTAAGAGAGAGAACAGTTACCTTGGATTACAAGATTCACTTACCATTAGTATCATAGGTGGAAGCTATAACTGAATTTAGCATCAGTGTTGGCAGGTACAAAGACTGTGATAATTGAGGGGATTAGTACACCACCAATTCTGCAGCAGAATGTAGGAGATGTGTCTGTAAGAATGAAAAACTGTAATGACCTTGTACAAGTGACTGCGGTACTATGAGTGCCTTCTTCAGTGACTTGTGGTACCAGAAATAAATTGTGCAAATCTGTTCATTGACTTCCTCAATACAAGGAACAGATGCCTGGGCAGCCATGGGGGAAAAAATTTCAGGCATACAAATAAGCAGACAGCATTTCATTGTAAATACAGTGAAGGTATGAACTCAAGCAATTGTTGGTTGCTTCTGTTGCAGAGGTTGTACTGCTGCTATCTGCTCTGAAAAGACATGAAGATTATGCTACATGGTGGCTCTTTCAGTGAAAGCAAGAAGAAGATAATCAGCTGGGTGATGGCTAACACACTCAGTGGACAAGATAATAGCGGAGTTCAAAGAGAACAGCAGTATGGACTGTAACTGAAAACTGTGAGCTAGGAAAGCTGCTTACTGTTAGAAAGAGAAGACTCTGCATTTTGTGTTAGAAGATAAAAAATGGGAAATTTGTTTTTCATCTTGGAAAAGTGATGGACAGGGTATAATCTGAAGAAATGCTATCTGTTAATGTGAGAAATTTAACTTTTTAAAATATTTTTGGATAGGAGACTTCAAGAAGAGTACCTATGAGTTCACAGGTAGCATGAAAGAGTCTTGAGCTGTGTATGAGGACTACATGTCTACATTGAATGGAGTCTTAAGGTTAGAAAGCTCTTCGCTTTAAAAAGGTTTAAAACCAAAAACTTTGAGTGATATTAAGAATATTTCAAAGATACACAATCTTTGCTCATTAATCTATGACTCTGAGATCAGTAGTGATTGCAGGCCCTAGACTTCACTTATTACACCTTTGTCTCACTAGGTGCTTCAGTTTCATAGAGTAAGTACAATCCAGTGCACCTAATTTTAGACTTCAGAAAGTAAGTTGCCTTCTGTTAACCTGCTATCTTGAATCCTCCCCAGTCAATGAAGTAAGAAGGGTACCTCGCTAAGGTCGTTATCTGATAATAAACCAGGAAGAATATCTAAAACAGATGGAATAAAAGTGTAAAAGAAATGGAATAACATTGTGCCTAGAGAATAGTTGTCTTTCCTCCTTCTGCTTTCTTCCTCTCCCTCCTCTTACCATGAATCCTAGAAGCACAGCTCAGAGACTACACCTCAAACTTGATGCCACAATTGAGTGAAGTAATCCTGCCTGTTAGTAACTAACACTCACATATATGTATATATGTATGTATGTATGTTTTGGAAATGAGGGAATTTTTATCTGTCACCTAAACTAAGGCTCAATAAAGAATATGCACTTGGAGTAAAGCATAAGCATTTTTATAACTTTCATGAGTTTTATTAATTTCAAAGAGAATGAATGCTTTCATGAGGTATAGAACAAAGTAGTTTCATCTACATTTCAGGGTAAATTCAAAAGATCCATATAATCCCATCTTTTGAGAAACACTTTTAAATTTTTTTCTACAAATATTCTAGTTTGCAGCTGTGGAATTTTTAGTGCAATTGAATAATATACTATTTTAGGGCATTTTAAGTATGTGTAATCCAAAATACTATTTTCTTAAAAGTTGTATTAACCTAACCTGCTTAAAATACTTCAAAGAAACCTGATACATGTGATCTGTCTCTGGCAGACTTGCAATTACAAAGTACATGATAGATCCTTGAGTTGCAACAGCCCAGTACTGCTCATGAGCAGCACTTGTTTTCTGTTACACTGCTTCTGCCTCTTGCAGCCTTGCCCTAATAGCACCTGATGTAACCTAAAAGGTCAGGTATTGGAATAGGCTGCCCAGGAAAGTGGTGGTGTCACCATCCCTGGAGGTGTTCAAAAAACATGTAGACGAGGCACTTCAGGACACGGTTTAGTGGGCATAGTGGTGTTGGGTTGACAGTTGGACTCAATGATCTTAAAGGTCTTTTCCAACCAAAACGAGTATATGATTCTATGAAAAGAAGTACATTTTTCACAGCATTTTTGCAGCATTTCTGCAACTAGGAACTGAACACTAGGAACAATGGAGAAAACTTTCTTCTCTCAATGCTCCAATAGCTACAGGACAGCTCATCTGGGTGTAACTCCCTAGTGGTCTGTAAAAGTTCTCTCATGCTGAAGTAGACCTCACTCCACTTCAGCTGCTGTCTAGCTCTTCTGTTTGCCACAGGTGGAAGCTTAAGACCAAGGGATATTCCTGTCTTGGATACTGTGCACTTTTATTACATAATAATAATAGAAACTTAAAAACAAGAGGTCTTTCTAGCATTTTGTGCCTTCAGAGCCACACAAGTTAATCCCAAGAAAAGGGACTAGTTAGCATTTATTCTACAGGCACTATCCCAGCAGATCATGAAAACTGAGTCTGACTCTGATCAAAAATTCCAACTGGAAGACAGGAAAGTATATAATATGTTCAGAATGTTTTAAAAATAATCAGTTGATGACTGCTAGTCAAGCAAAGCAACTTCTCAGCTCCGTTTTCTGAGCAGTGTGGAGATCTCAAAGTTCTTTTTAACTGCAGAGGGGCAGCACAAATTCTCAAAATGTCAATATGCCAGATTCTACCAGTTGAGAAATGCCTTCTATGGAGAAATCTACGCAAAATTATCTACAAATATGAATGATTTTCTGGGAAAGGGAAAGGTACTTAAGTCTTTAGGGCTCCCTTATTTATGTGGAGGCTACACACAAGCTGGCTACCTTTCTTGGTTGGAATGACTTTGTAGTGCAGACCGTTGGTCTATTAGGAGGTCAGCATAAGAGTTCTATAGCAAACAGCCATCTGTATATCATAAATACCACAAAAATGTCATGATTGCTCTTATTTTGTCAGAAGTCCCATGTGACCAATAAAATAAAGCTAGCAATGAACAAGCATGGCAAGAATAAAACTTACTGAGCCTAATAAAGCCACAAAATAAACATTACCATTAATACAAATAAACAAATAATATGAAACCGCAATTCAGATATACTCAAACTGCCTATACAGAAAGTTTGTGGTTTTGAACAGGCTTTACAAAATTAACAGCTTTTCTCTGTTCTGGGGAAGAGCCGTCTTACTGCATATCATAAGCTACTGTAGCCACAGACAAATAGTGGTTTTAATGACAACCATATCAGCATAATATTTAAAGCCTGAAATGTGACAATTTGAAAACATGAATAAAATACACTGTAAGAAAGCACTGTGTGCAATTCATGTCAATTTTCAAAGAGAGTTTTATTCTAACTAGTGGTATTAATGGGTCACATTTCCGAAAGCTGGATGATATTTCCTGTAGAAACAATTGTTTCCAGGAGAAACATGGAACCAAGAATCAGCACATCAATCATTTATTCTGATTTCTGACCAGGAACTGCAAGCATGTCTCCCGCATTTGATTCCTGCAGTGGGTTGATGAGTTCTTCGTTGTCCAGGACATTTCCACAAGAAACAAAAAACTGTCTGAGAATTTTGTCTTCAAGTTTTATATTCTTTTGGTCATCATTGGTGCGTAATGATTTGAGTTCTTGGATCTTCAACATCACTATGCATCAGATGCACAACATCACTAGGGAAAGATTTTAATTTCTGTTGGTTGCTTTGTCACTTGTGATCACTGCTTTCCTTTTCTTTAGTTCAGGGCTCCAGCAAGTCTCACTCTTTCCCACAAAAACTAAATCAGATTATTTTCTGTTTATGCACCTCTTAAGTGTCACAAAGAGATCACAACAGGGAGTCTCTCACCACCATCACTTGTTACTTCATCTTGGTGCTGTTGTAGAGCTCAAGCTCAGCCCAACTGGAAGCTTCATTTGACAGAGCGGTCAGCCCTTGACAGCTACAAAAGCATTGCACCTACTCCGTATTAGCAAATTTGCAGATGGAGTAGAAGCCATCCTTCTGATGCCAGAATTCTTAAACTTCCACCCCTTGCTGTAATAAGAGTGTCTATTTCCCAAACCAGTAAGTACAGACCCTACCTGCGCTGCACTCAGTACACTTAGGTTCAGGCTCTTGAAGCTGCAGACTCTTGGAGAAGACCTCTTTCTCATCATCTCTGATGCTGCATAGTCTGCTGACCTCCTCCGACAGCTTCTTTATTTGGCAACAAGGGCATACCTCCTGCAGCCTAGGAAGCCTTCACCCACTGCCCCAGCCTCAGCAAGAGGCCTCAGGCTGTCACGGAAGGCAGCATCCAACCTCCAGAGCTCCAATTGGCTCAACAGCTCAGATGCTGCAGGGACAGTTACTCCAACAGCTGTTGGGGACCATGCTCTGTGGTGCAGCAACACCATTGCTGAGGACACATGTGCTTTTCTAAGCCAAGTTGCTGACCCCCATTTTGCGCAGTCTGCTGTGCAAACTTCTGCATCTGTTGGCTGCCTCTCAACTGTTCCTGTTAGCTGGCCTCTCTTATGCAGTATTTGTAAAAAGCACATCAACTAAACAATAGCCTGGCAAGCAGCAACTCTGTGAACTACATCCTTCATACGCATAGGAAACCTATGTCAATCGTACTAAAAATGACACAGCATTAACAATAAAATGAAAAACAATTAAAATTCCATTAAAAAAATTAGAAATACACAGCATTAAGAATCATCCGTAGCAATGGCGTAGGAACAACCAATATGCAACATGTCTCAGACTTAGAAATTAAGAAGTGATTTATGGACAACAGGCATAAATGTGCTGCAAAATCTTTACATAGAATGGACTTCAAAGAGTAAACCTCATGATGGAAACTGCTTTACAGTAGACTTTCATTTTCTGTGTAAAATAAATTTAAGGTAATAAATAGGGAATGAGCTCTGGTACTCATGTATTAAAACTACCTAATCAAACATTAGTAGCCTGGTTGACATAGAACTTTTTGCATGTTTCCAAAAAGGCAGAAAATATTGTTTTTAAATTTCATTGTATTTCAGCAGATTTATTTTCATTTATTTGGCTGGACAGGCTTTCTCCCCAGGCACTTGATATAGATATCTATATAGATATAGATAACTTAAAGTAGTTGGCTAATCCCAGGCTGGGACATAATTCCATTCTAGTTTCTGAATTTGCAAACACAGCCTTTGTTACAAATTGCATGTCTTCATTAAAAAGTTAGCAATTACCAAAGAGAAATTTCTCTGAGTACACAAATTATTTCTTTCTGATTTAAAGGTGTCAGTTCATGAGGCTTTATCTATGTATTGCAACTACCAGAAAAGGACAAAAACTGTGCAGCCATTTGTTATGAATGAAAAGCAGGTGCGGATCCCTCAGTGGCAAGGCACAACACTCAGCAAGTAAAAGCTTTGGCTTTAATGAAAGCCTACTGTTATGACAGTAGGAGCCCCGGGATGCTAATTCAATCATATGGGGACCCAACCGGAGCGGAGCCCTGCTTAGGAGTGAAGCTCAAGGGAAAGCACCGCAGGGGTGGATAATAAAACTTGTGCCAATTAACATATCGTACATATGCAATGTCCTGTTTTGCTCATCAGCAAACTCAGGTGATGTAGTAGTGCAGCTTCTGTTGTCCAAATTTCAAGATCTGCAGCTGGCTGCCATTGTTGGCACCCATGCAAAAATAGGTGCAGATGGGGTGGAGGGGAATGATCCTGGGTTACCGTGACAATGGGATAAAATGTCCTTGGGACTCTACATACTCAGATATGGAACGTGAATTATCTTGGGTTACCGTAACAAAGTCCACTTGCGCCCTACACCATTTATGATGCTTTTGGAGTCTCTGGAGAATACTTCATATTTTTGATCCCAACAGTGTTTTGAGAGGAAGTGCTTTTCCAGTATACACCTACCACTACACCAGTTGCAAGGTGAGCATTAGGATGCCCATTTGTATAATGTTAATCTTACTCCAGAGAGGAATTTTTTTTTTTTCTTTTTTCTTTTTTTTTTGATAACTGCTGTGGTACAGGTCACACAGTAGACAGTCAAAAGTTCAGTCACAAAACTAGTTTCATCTCTCCCCAAGGAAGCAGGTGAAGACAAAGAGTTGAAGAAGCAGTTTCTTAGTGTGGTTTGGAAAAAGAAACTAGAAACTGGATGTGATTCGTGTCCTCCTGATGCCACATGCTGGGTAGGCAGTGAAAGAGTGTGAGTTCGCTGCAGCCTGTCTAACAGGTAACGCCAGCGCAGAGACCATCATGTACTGTTTGCTGTTCATTCACTCCTTCCAAAAGTCTTTCCTTGGCTTTCATAACTCTGGCTTCTGTAGTTTCTCTTCTTCTGCCTCTTTGTCCTCCTCAGAAGGTTTCAAGAGGCTTTGTCACATTTTTCTCTCTCTGTAGTCTTGTCTCTGGGGATTGCCATCAGCAACACAAAATCAAACAGCACTGCTGTGCTGTCTTAAAATTAATCTTCTTCTTCCAAGTCTGTTTCCAGAATAACAGTGTTGAGCTCTGGTATTTTCTCACAGTTGCCTCATGGTCTGTTTGATAAAGCATCAGGCTTCGGGTTTTCTTTCCCAGTGTTCCCTCTCTGCTACTTACTTTGCCACTTCCTGTGGGGCCTACGTCCCATTGATCAGACCCTTAATCTGTATTTTCTCTCTGTCCTGGTTTCAGCTGGGTTAGAGTTAATTGTCTTCATAGTAGCTGGTACAGTGCTATGTTTTGAGTTCAGTAGGAGAAGAATGTTGATAAAACACTGATGTTTTAAGTTGTTGCTGTGAAATGTGTTCATCTGATTCGTGTCAATATAAACAATGCTAGGGCCACATAATAAAATGTGACGCTCACTGTCTTTAAGCATTTTGTTGGTCCTCGTATAACCACAGGCCAGGAGGAGAAAACCAGTTTTGTTGTTAACTGCACAGTGTTAAACAAGAGTTCCTAGGGGAGAACCGAGGATATTTAGCCTCAGAGATTGCAGTACTTAGGGTCTTGGTGGGCCATTTGTTGTATGCATTTGTTGAGGGGGAGTTGTCTGTTGTGAACTTGTTTGGTTTCTGGTGATGGCAGCTGGTGCTGTGCAAGGTGTCCAAGGTGTCAGTGCTGTGCAAGGTGTCAGCTGTTACACAGGATGTCTGCTGTCTGGCCCGAGCAGTGGGGAGCCTGGTCAGAGAGAAGTTTCTAGGAGAACTACTGCACCCACACAACCAGGAGGTGGAGTTTTTTGGAAAGACACGCCTAGTATGAATATGTAACTAATGTTAGATTATAAAAGAAGCTGTTTTGTTTTTCACAGCGCGCATCTTGGTAGAGCAGAAGCTCCTGGCGCGCCCAGCACTGTTTGCTTGCCTTTATTCATTTAATAAATTGTAAATTTTGATTGGAATCCTGTTTGAGACTAAATTCATTTATCACATTGCTAAGTAATGTTTAGTCTAAAGTCAAGGATTTTTCAGCTTCTGATGCCCAGCCAGCGAGAAAGCTGGAGGGGTCCAAGAAGTTGGGAGTGTACACAGCCAGGACAGCTGACCCAGACTTGCCAACAGGGTATTCCATACCATGTGATGTCACATCTAGTATAGGAACTGGAGGGAGTGGGGGTGGAGGGATCACCGCTCGGGAACTGACTGGGCGTTGATCGGCGGGGTGGTGAGCAATTGCACTGTGCATCATTTGTATATTTCAATCCTTTTATTATTACTGCTGTCACTTTATTAGTGTTATCATTATCATTATTAGTTTCTTCTTTTTCTATTCTATTAAATGTTTCTTATCTCAACCCACAAGTTTTACTTCTTTTCCCAATTTTCTCCCCCATCCCACTGGGTGGGTAGGAGTTAGTGAGCAGCTGCGTGGTGCTTAGTTGCTGGCTGGGGTTAAACTGCAACACTCTTCAATATCGGACCTTTCTATAGATGCATATCTTATAAGGTATGCTTAAGTCTTTCAGATTCTTTATCCTTAACATCTCTAAAACAAGGCATTCTTTTTCTACTCGTACATTGAGTTTCTCATCTGGTACCTCAGCATTCTTTTCATGAGCTTGATGACTATGATCTCTAAGGACAGCAAAGGAAATTAATTGGCATTCCCATGCAAAACCAGGTAGAATTATGATGAAAAAGTGGTAGTAGAATTTTTAAACGCAATAATGTGTTTTCTGAATTTTTCAAAACCGCCTCGTTCTACTAACAAAATTTCCTGTGCTTATTTCCCACCCATATCAAAATTCGAATAGAATATAATGTCCTAAAGGGAAAACAGAACAAAACAAAAAGATATTGAGTCATGGTTCTGTCTAAGTTTTTCTCACATAAAATAATTTCTGTGCTTTATAAATTTCAAAAATTTTTGCCTGCTTTTTTGAAATACCTTCATTTATTTTTTATTTTTGTTTCAGTCTGATACATCTGAAAGGAATAATACAATTAAGATGAAGAAAATTTTATGTGGTGATTGTGGAATTATATATAAGAGAAACTATCAACTGCAACATATTATTAAAAATTGAAATACAAGAACAATAATATAAATTTATGGACAAAAAAATTCTTCCGGGAGAACAGGTCAGCCCAAATGAATCAAATTCTCAAGAGTGCACAGAAAGCTAGAATTGCTAAGATTATTTATCTTTAAGCCACTTTTAGATTCTTTGGGTTTTATCCAACAGTTTGCCTTCATAGAAAATAGAAGAATCATCACTAAAGTCAGGGAAATTATCATACTGCCACAATTATCAAAATTTCAATTATTAAAATGAGGGGGTTTTATCAGAAGAGTACATCACTTCTTTGTTAAGCATCACTTCTCTGTTAAGCCTTCTCAGATGATACAGCCTCTTTTGGCCTCCCTAAAATCTACAGGTTTTATCCTATGCTTTGGGATCTTCAACTTTCTTTATATTGCCTACATTTTCCTTTTTGCAGACTCAGGTCACCAAAATCATGTAACAGATCTAATCTGAAAAGAGAATTGGTTTGAGGGGAGTTCCACTGGACCATGGTTTCTGAAGTTAACACATTATGATAGTGGACACACTAAATGATGCAGTTAATTCTTCAAATGGACATAAAAGTAGTAGGAATTTGCATGCTACTTCTGAAATGATTTGTGCTTATGAACATACTACCCTAAGGCAAATCTTGTGCCTTTCTGCACATATGCAGAACTCTTAGCTTAATGTATTTTTCCATTAATATTGGAGACCCTCTAGATGCAACCTGGCAGAGAGGGGGAACATAGTGTTTCAGAACTCTTTGGTTGAAAGCACATACCATTCCTCTTCTAGGGCAGGTAATTTGATCCTAAGAAAATTTATATTAGCTGGGTTTTGGAATTCATAAGATGGAAAAAATACATCATAGAATTTTGTTCAGTTTGTTGAGCCACTTTTGTCACTCATCTAGTATTTTAAAAGTATGGTCCTGAAAATTCAGCTGTTTTTAATATCCACAGTTGAATTCACTTCACTGGACCTCTCCATTATGTTACAACATCTAAAGATCTGGGCTCACCTGACTTTTAGAAACTCTCAATACCCTGTGATGGGAGTCCAGCTTTTGACTAAATCAATTCGGCTTTTTTATACATCTCACCTGATCTGGAAGATCTCCCAATACGTTTATAAGACTGAAATCCAGACTTCCTGGAACCTCTACATTTTGGCATTTCTTGATACAGCAGCCTATCAGCTGAAAAATATTAGTTGTTAAACAAGATGTGTAGGTACTCCTTAGAGAGATTTGTAACAATAAACAGTTGAATACGAGTACATAGTGACTGAAAACTATTGCCATTGAAAGGCCATGAACAGGACTAGAAAATTACAAGCTTGACCTCATTTCAGAGAAGATATCTGGCTGAGACCATATTATTAAGAACTAATAGCAGGCTGAGGAACATTAGGTAGATGGGTAGGACTGCTTAGTGTTGTACTGGGTCTGGCTGGGATGGAGTTCATTTTCTTTATAGCAGCCTATATGGTGCTGGTTTGGATTTGTGACTAAACCAGTGTCGATAACACACCAGTGTTTTGACTGTTGCTGACAAGTGATCTCGCACAGTGTCAAGGTTTTATCTTTTGGGTTTGGTTGTGTTGTTTGTTTCTTTTTCCCTACTCTGCCTCCACCCTGAGCAGGCTGGGGGAATTGGGAATGGACACAGCTGGGACAGCTGACCAAAGAGATATCCCATACCATATGACCTCATACACAATGAGCAATAAAAGCTGGGGGAAAGAAGAAAGGGGGAATGTTTGTGGTTATGGCATTTGTCTTCCCAAGTAACCATTGCACATGCTGAGGCCCTGCTTTCCAGGAAAGTGTCTAAACATCTTCCTGCCGATGGGAAGTAGTGAATAAATTCCTTGTTTTGCATTGCTTGTGCATGCAGCTTTGCTTCACCTATTAGACTGTTTTTATCTTTACCCATGAGTTTTCAGCTTTTGCTCTTCCAATTCTGTCCCCCATCCCACTGAAAGGTGGGAAGTGAGTGAGCTGCTGTGTGGAGCTTAGCTGCTGGCTGGGGTCAGCCCACCACATGTGGATATAATAATTCATTTTAAATGGATACAAACTGATCTTGGATACCTTTCACAAGAACATTCTAGAAAGAAAGAAAAGGAAGATTAATTTTACTTATAAGCTTCCTCTGTAGTGTTTTAAAAGCTCCATAATAGGCCACATAAGTGGCTGCTCTGAACACATTCAATTATGATATTTGAAATTTCATCTTCAAAATTATTCATGCTCTCCTCTCATCAAACCTGCCCACCTCCAGCACAGCTATAAGCTCTCCAGCTCAAGTCAGGTGAGCTTGAGTGAGAGTGGTGGTTCTTGGTAACTAATTGAAAAATACAAGGTTTGGATTATTTTCTAAGAGATTTTTTTCCCCTGCTTAACTCCTTTTGTATTCTCTATTTCCCTAATGTTTATTCCCGATCTCATTAGTAGGTTAGTGAAGGGCACTGTTGACTGGCAGTTTTCCCTTACTTGTTATGGAGAAGGAGAGACATACTTGAGCCAATATATACATTTAATCTCCTCTTCACAGTCCTAGCAGTTTCATTCAGTCCCTAATATACAACAATATTTGCTGAGGGGATCCAGAAGAAGTTGCAAAACTGTTGGCTGTTGGATTTCTCAAATACAGTAGTGTATATTTTTAAAAAGGGTAAGGGCCAGTAAAGTACAACACCAGTGAATTCTTGGTGTCATGCATGCCATTTTACCATTGACTGGGTATTCCAGATATCATAGGACTGCCTGATGCTGAGCACTTACAGCCATATGTGAGCATGGCCAGCTAGCTCTATGCTGGCAGTATGAAAATGAAAGTTTCAGTTTTCTGGCTTAAAGAAAAAAAGATCACCAAGTCTTGCTTTCTCTTCAAGACTTTTCTCATACTGGCCTTGGAATGCTTTTTTCTGATCCTTCACCTGTCTCAGCTTCATCTGTTCATCTTAAAGGTTAGGCACTGTAGCATTAAGTTCAGCCTAAGACGGCAGAGCAAACATTTGGGATGAGATATCCCAGACCATTGACTTGATACTTAGAATTTGTTAATAGGGGTGACAGGTCACATATACAAACAGTATATGTAATTAGGAGCCTCATGCCAAGTGAAATAAATCTGCCCTCAGTCAAATGGCTGTAATATCGACAGTTTCTGTCCTGTCTGTAAAACAGACATAATGTTCTCATAATGACAGATGTCTTTTCTCATGCTTGTATTTGTCAAGGTGGTTTTTTCAATAGCTTATTGAAATTTGGCATAGAGGTAAGGGAGAAAGTCTCTTCTGGACCACAGATCTTCAGAAGCTTATCCTGAGATCATTTTGTCCACCCAGCCTGGAAAAACTAGCTCACAATGTCACTGCAAATACACGGGTGGATTGCTGTGGTGATTCTGTCCCAATCATAAAGCTCCTCCATGGCTCCTCATGCAGGCTCTTACTCTGTACAAATGGGATACATGAGGCTTAGAACCAGAATCAGCTTCTCTAGCTGGAGAAGCCAGCAGCCCAGGGATGGGGTCCAGGGCATGGAGAAAAAGCAGAGGTGAGAATGTCTGTGTTTGACTGTGACCTGCTTCATTGAAGAATGACAGATCTGTACTTGCTCATGCAGGCTTGAGTAAATGCTATCTTAGCCTTCAATGTGACCATGCTGCTAAATTACACAACTAAATGTAATAATTCATCTTTTAATGACTAAAAAGTCATGAAGTCATGGAAGAAATAAATCACATGTAAGATAAATGGAGTACCTGTGCAGCATTAAATTTTTGTCTTATTTGATCAACTTCTTTGAGTATCTGACAGAAAAAATTCATAGCTCTCACCCACATACACATGGACCTGCATGTTTTTTAAATCCTTTCTACTTTTTCAGGTACAAAATCTGGTTTATTGATGTATCTCTGCAGCTTTTGACAATATTTGAGGCTTTACATTTTCTTTATCCTATTCTAAAAGCTTTCTAAGAAAATCAGCATATCCAAGAATTTGGATAAGAGGCTTAAGAGATGAAATTAAAAACCCACTGATATAAAATTAGAAAACAATGTTTTAACTAAAACAGGCTTGCATATTTTGAGTGATTTCATGTATAGTGCTTTGAAGTGATTTACCACAACAAATACTTGATAAAGACAATGGGCCTTTTTTTTTTTTTTTTTTTTTTAAATTATTTTACTGTAGATATAATATAAATTTGCTAAAATTGCCTCTCTGCTTTAGGACACCTGAAAGCTGAGGAGCAGCCCTCCTCCTGAGGAAAATGGAGGTTAGTATATGCAGCAAGAGAACAGATGTGCAAGCAGGGAAAGATTTCAGACATTACTGCTTCATAAAAGCATGAACTGAAGTACAGTCATCACCTCTCTAGTTTTAATTAATCAATGCAGACATTTCAAGGGCAAAATTCCAAAATTGCTAGCTCACTAGCAGAATGGGCCTTAATGGCTTTCTGATACTGAAATTTCAGGCAAGTCACAACAGGTTTGAACTCTCAAGACAGTCTGCTAACCAAAGAACTGGACTTTCCTTTTAATTCCAAAAATTTCATGAATGTCTAATCATGCTTGCCACAAACAGAAAATAAACAAGCCCTCTTCATACTAAAAATTATGCATTTAGCCTTTCTTATAAGTTCTTGAAGACATTTTAAAAACTTAATAGGTTTATGTGAAAACAAAAGTCCATCCAAATAACATTGGCCAAATAATGAGAAATTGCTAACACAGTAAACAGTGTAAACAAATAACTCAGTCAAATTAAATACCACAGTTGTTGTATTTAAAAACACTTGCAGTATGTAGTTTATGAACAGGTAAACTAAAAAAGTATACCGAATTTCAAGAAACGAAACCCCCTACTGCTACACGTGTTTAAAAAAGGGTCTTTTATTTTCTCTGGTTTCTGTTGTTCTCAGTTTTGTAAAATGTGTATTATTTACAATATCATCAACTAGAAGTTATGCCTGCACTTTGTTTTTTAATGACACTTCCCTGACAGAAGAGGTTTCCTTATCTCTCAGATGCTGGTTGTAATTTTTTCCTAAGACATTCTGTCAGTACAGTCCCAAATGACTGCTGATTTAGAGCAAGAAAGTGGAGCTGAGTGCACACAGATCAAAGTGTGAGACTATTTGAAAATGCTATGTGTGAAAATTAATCAATATATGACAAACCAAAATGTAGCAGACATCAATGCATGTCATAGACATTTAATTTTTTTTTAGATTACTCTATCTTCTTGTTCCTATTTAGTCCTAGAAATTAGAAAGGAAGGTAAGCCACAAAGTTGGCAGCTTGTTCTGAATGTCTGTGAAGTTCAGAAAGCCTGCATATCTGAGTGAGGCCAGTTAGATGTGCTGTCAATACTAAATTTCTTTTAAGTTCAAAGGTATTCTTCACAGGGTTTTTGGTCCAGGAACATCCATTCATAAATGAACAGAGCATGGTGAAAAAAATCCATCTTTCATTTTAAATGGCTAGTGGGTATTTTGCTTGAGGAAAAATAAATATAGGATGAGTAATTTTTGCTATGAAAGGTGTTGATAGACACAAGCAGCACACTAAATGTAAGGGTGATTGGCGAATAGGAAAGACAGGAAAGCAGTAAGAAATGTTGAACAGCTTGTTTGGCATTTAAAAGAATACAAATAGCTTACATCACCGTCATGACAGGTGGTTTCATAAAAACTCCAATTTCAGAAATGCATGCTTTCTCTAAGGAGTCAAAAGCCATATTTACAGATTCTAAAGCTGAGAGAACTTCATCCAGGTTTCTCAAAGAATCTTTAGCTATTGCTCGAGTCTCTTCTGCTCTCACTTTAGCAATAGCTTCATCTTCCTGAACAACACAACAAACCTGAAATTAAATGTGCAGTCAAGATTTCTCAAAATGCAGTATTTTTTAGAAGAGTTTATTCTTCACTGTTAATGTTCACTGCTTCACTTAGAGTGTACAGAGAGAGACGGGAAACAATTATTTATTTCCTTCCACATGCACAGCAGCAGCCACTAGAGAATTAGAAACAGAACCATAGAACTCCCCAGGTTGGAAGGGACGTCACCTAGACCACCCTTTCATGGGAAAGGGAGCCTGGATGAAGTTATCTAGCACCCCATCCAGTTGCATCTTGAAAGCCTCCAGTGATGGGGAGGGACTCTACCACATCCCTTGGGAGGTTGTTCCAGTGATTAATTGTTCTCACTGTAAAAAATTGCTGTCTTTTATCAAGATGAAACTTTTCCTGCTGCAGCTTGCACCCATTGCCCTTTGTCTTCTCCATATGGTGCCTTGTGAAGAAAGAACCTCCATCCTCCTTGCAGCCACCCACTAAGCACTGAAAAACTGAGATGAGGATTAGGATAGAATGTTGTTATTTCACAGCATTAGCAGCTGTCATTCTTGTTAGCTGGTGGGCAATACCAAAAGTAAATTTTGCTGTATACTTTAGGCAAGCATGTGTCCTTGCATATAAGACCATGGAAATAGAAGAGAGCAACATTACATAAAACAAAAAAGGTACAAGTTATGAATTTCAGGATCATATTAGCAAGATGACAATATTTAGTTGTTATATGCTGGACAATGTAAAAGAATTACCCTTAGCTGGTCTTATAACTTTCTCCTATGTATCCTTTTTTTCATACTCAGTCTGACTCGACACAGGTGAATTTCCACAAGCTTGGGGTTAGCCAGTCAAATCCCCACTACACAGACACACAAAAATAAGAGATGTAGGTAAGGGCTAGTTGAAAAAACAAACAAACAAACAAACAAAACCCAAACAAACAAACAAAAGAAAGCTATGGATTTTTTAAAAACAAATCTACATATTGTAAATAGCTTTTTCTTGTTGTAAATTATTTCTTGTTATTTCTGGTTATTCCCAAACTCAAAGAGCCTAGCAAGTAGCAACTTGGGCTGAATGCAAAAAGAGGCACACAGGAGAGAGCTGTACGATCCTTTACAGAAGAAAATTCCTCTACTTCGTTTTTCAATATGTAACAATTTCCTATGCTCAACTTGATAATTTTATCTTGCTGATGAATAATCTATATGATATCACTTCAAATGACCTTGTTCTTTTAAGTATCTGTAGCATCCTGTCACCACTGCACATTGCAGCTAAGATTTTAATGAGTTTGAATGTCCTGGTTAGGATAGACCCCACTGTCCCCAATATAACAGCTGTGAAGGATATGCAAGCCAAGCCAAGTCCTGTGTACCTCACTGCCAGTTCTGCTCTGACAGCATTTCTTTACCGGCAGCGCCAGCAAAGAACACATGTGAAATCTTTTTGAAAGCAGCATTCTAAAGTCTGTCATCCTTTCACAGGAACAGTCATGCTGATGAAAACAGCAGCACAGAAAAAGGTGATATGATATCTAGCTGTCTTTCCCTTCCAGACTCCCATGCCAATGCTTAATCTTGTATTGTTGGCTTTCTTTTCTACTGTGTCACATAAAGAAAAACTATTGCCCAGAATTACTGATCCTTAAATATAAAATTTCTGCTGTTAGCTATTGAGCAGTAACGTGTTATCTCATATATAATCCAAGACAGTACTTCATAGCTGATCAGCATTTTCTTGATCCACCTTTAGTTTTTTCCACCGAGGCCTCAAGATCTACTAATTTCTTTTTGAGGACTGTCTTTAAAGCTGAAAGACTTAATTTCATTTTATCTACAAGCTGTTTGTTTCAATAATTTGGATAAACAACAGTTCACAGCCCTGTTCCTGAAATATAAGAAACTTATGAGTGAGAATACTTCAAAAACCTCAGATTTTTTGCAGTTGCTGGTCCCAAATATTTTAAAATTTATTTTTGTAACCTTACCAGCTATAACAGTTGCATGGTATGTAATAATTTCTGATTTCTATAATAGCCTGCTATTATAAAGCTCAGATTTATTTAATAGAGTTTTAATTGGCAAACAGACATCACAATATATTTATTTTAGTATTCATTCTGTTAAATGTTTTATCATGACTGATACTAGACATATCTTCACGTGAGGTTCAAAAAGTCAAAATTGAATTCATCTGGAATTAGAACTCTCATTTGGAATTCAAACTTCTGCTCTAGCATTGTACTTTGTGTTTTATACCATAACACAAACATAACAGGAAACAAAATGGGTAATATTTTCTACTTTTATTTACTGATGATGAAAAACGATATGTCACATAACAACTTGTCAAAACTCGTTGTCATAATTGCTGATGTATTGTTTATAGGTACATCTTTTCAAACTGCAGCAAAGCAATCGAAGAACAGTACAAAAACTGGAGAGAAAGCAAACAGAATTATATTCAGAAAATTACACTTACAAAAAAAAATATGCTTCTTTTTCTCCCCCAGTATTCTCAAGTAGAGCTTCATTAATCCTAAATATGAAGTGGATATTGTATAATATTGTAATCAGAGTTCTGTTTAAAATGAAATTGCCATTTCAGTAACACTCATATGGATATCCACCTATTATGAATAGTTTCTCTTTTATATAATCACTTCCAAGATCAATATTCAACAAAAATGTCCTGGATACAGAAAGAAGTGCTTCTCTTGGAGATTGCAGGGAGGAAAACTTATCTCAAAAGCAACTCTTCTCATGTACATAAGCTCAAAGAATATTTGGGTTTCATGAAAGCTCCTAAAGAGGGCAAAATTCAGAATGCAAAATACTACTGTTGGAGAAATATTTTTTTTTTGAGAGAGATTCCTATTAATCAGCTTGCAAGAAATTAAAGTCAAAAATATGATGTGCTACATAATTCTGGCTGACATCTTGGGGCCAAATATTTATTTATTCTGCTATTAACACAAGCGTGTACATATAATTCTTGTTGTTTGCTATTTTGACACCACAAACATTGCTGGATCACAGTAACCCCAAATCTGCATGAACCAATCTATTGCACAGCAGACCTCAAAGGGTGGAAATATTTGATGTTATGCATGAAAAGTCTCTCCTGTAGGACAAATAACATACACAGAACAAATAAACTGGATTAAGAAAGGATTAAAATATCTGCTCAAAAGTAAACAGAAATGTCCACAGTCAAAATAGGGTGGTAATAATTAGAACTTCTACTCAAATGCAACCTTGTCCAGCCATATACTGCAAGGAGCAGTAAAATGTTGGCTCATTACCTAACAAGCTGTTTTTTCATTTTCAGCATTTACAAGTGCCACAAGTGAATGAATAGCTAAAAAAAAATAATTCTACTGTTCATCACTTAATTCACAAAAATTGTGCAGAGTAAACCCTTAGCTGACAATATTTGATCGCAATTTTTCATGTCCAGAAGATAATTGTCACCACTTGTTGACAAAGACAGGAATGACAGGTAAAGTAGTTCTATAGTTCTCTAATATTAAAAGATAATAGGTGAAATGAAAACATCAGCTGCACACTTCCCATCATGACTGAGATAGCCATGGCAAGTTTCTTCTAATATTGTTTGCTTGCTAGAATGTCAGAACCATGAAAATTATGGTTGACCACCTCTGAGAGAATGCTCAACTCCTTTCAAACTTCAGTGAGCACAGATTTTTTTAAGAAGTCAATTATCTCTTCTGTGAGTGATTATTTAGATGTGGCAAAACAATTTATATGATTTCTATGCAGGACAAACAAAATCTTTCATCTCCAACACAAATGTGGTCTGTCAAAAATTACCTTAGTTCTCAACCTGTATCAATAATTCATTCAATAAATATAAATTAAATGAAGAATCCTGTCTGTCCTTTCAAGTATTTTTAAAGAAAGGTGTGGAAAGTACTTCTGGAATGAACTATTCCTGTCATGCGTTGTGCCTTATAATAATAATGTGCATTCAGATGAAATAATCATATTTGGAGACATTATCATGGAGGACCAAACATCAGAAGTAGAAACTCATCTTTTTGCATGAACTCAAGAACTGGTCTAACAATTCTTTTAATAAGAAAGATATTCACACAGACATTCCTATATGCTTTAATGATCTAACAGAGTTTTAAATAACAGTGACCATAAATCTGATCATTTTATATATGTTTATTGGTATATTTGCAATATATATTAAGAGCAGTTTAAGCTCTAGCCCTACTTTTTAAAAAACAGTTTAACCCCTAGTTTAAAACCCCAGTTCTCTGGATCCTGAATTTAATGACCTTTGACTTCACAGTGTGCCACAGTCTGGCTTCTATCAGATATTTCTCACAGGACAGGATGAATCTTCCTCTGGAATGTATTTTTTCTCTTGACTGATTATGACATGGTAATATAGAGGGGAGGCAGATATTTCTTATCTGGACAGCTAAATTTAAATGAGGTTAATCTCACCAAAATGCCTGGCATGTAGCCTGGCTCATGTTGACAGTCTGCCCACACTCAGAAATTGTTACCAAAAGGAAATAATTAATAATTGTTTCTGGCATAGCAAAAAGATTACAGGTTATGTTTCCAAAACTATTAGAATCAAAAACCTCAGCTGAAGAAAAAAACATGTGTATGGTTCCATTTCCATTACTACTGGAACTGTACTCTATTAAATCAAGTAGCAATGTGGATTTTATCTTGATCAGCCCTGTGCCACTGGTTGCATGATTCAGAGTTGATATGCAGAGGTTGTCAGCCTTAGCGCACTGAACGTACTACTTTAAATGTTTTGAAATGTTTAAATGTTTGAATTCTCAGAGGGAATTTATACCAGCCTACTACATTTCAGTGCATTGCTGTGGTAGTTTTTATTTTGTAGAATAAGCTATAAAGTTCCTACTGTGAACGAAAGCTTCACAAAATAGGAAATGGAAAGTTTACTAAGGATTTCAACCAGCCTAGTCTCTTGAATATTAAATGAGAGAACACATTGTGGCATACTTACTTGGTGCTTCTGCTCTTAGTCTGAGGGTTTTACTAGGTTTTTTGTTTAAGCATTGCAAAAAAGTTTTTAAACATGAAGACCAACAAACTTTGTAATGAGGTCCTTGTTCTTCTTCCAAACATTTTTCCTGACATTTAAACCCCCAGAAGAAGAAACAAACAAATAAGTACATGGGTAGGATACATACTTAATATGGTTTATGAAAATAAAAGATATTTCTTTGCTAAATAATGATTTGGGAGCTTAATTCCACAAAAAAGGGTGACATGAATTGAGCTTGTGTAACCATTTTAGTCTCCTTCAATGTGACGTTTCCGAATAAATCTGCTTGTACAAGTTAGTTTCCTCTAAAGAAAAGTATTTTGATTCAGAACTTTTCCTTTTGGGTTTAAGGACAAATTATATTGAACTTTGTTTAATCCAAAGGTTGTTTTCTGTCTTCTCTGCTATTCAAAATACATTGTTGTGGAGTTTGCAGGAGAAAATTCTAGAGAAGGCTGAAGCAAAAGGAGAAACATGGAGAAGCAGATTGTAGCATATCAGCTTTTCTTTAGTATCCTTGAGATGTGGCCATATTTAGCTACTTCCCTATGTTTCTTAACAATCTTTCTATGGCAAAGCCTGCCTTGACAAAATTAGCAATGCTTCGTAGGTCAGATTTCTACATCATTTTTCCACACAGTTTCCCCCTCACCATCTCTGCATGCCTTTTCCTGGGGATGCTGCATGTCCTTGAATACACTGGTCAGGGGTCAAGATGTCTAGATCTCACTGACTCCATCCAGATTAACTGAGGTGTCTCTGCAACATGCACTTTTGTGTCCAGAGAATCAAGAAATGTGTTTTGGATTCATAGAGTGACCCTTCACTTAACATTTATTAGGCAGAGATGATTATCTTGCGTTCCTTGTTTCATGTTACCTCTCCAGCTGACAGCTCTTCTACATAAAAAACACTTACTAGTTTTTGGGTTTGTTCCCTCCAACTTTTTTAAATAGAATCTCTGGTCATTCAGTGCCATTCTATGCAATTTAAGTAGTTCGCTGCACAATGTGTGATTAAGTGTAGTTTGTGCCCAGAGGGCCATTGAGAAAAGCTGTAAAGTCCCTGAACTTTGCATTTGGTTAAGCTGTTACAGTAGCTAACATTTTTTGAGAATTTACAGCACTTTAGGGGTGAGACCTGTGCTGTACTCTTGGAAGATTAGGCTGTGAAGAAAGATTCTTAACACATTGCCTATAGTACCTTACAGACCAGATCATGACTTTAGTACAACATTACAAACCAGATCATGACTTTTCAGTTCCAAACTTCTTTCTTAAGTCCCCTGTTTTGAGTTACTCACTGCTTACATAAATTGTAGCTTGTTTTATCTGCACATTCTTACAAGACATTTACCTACATTTATATACACATACATGCAGAGATATATAAAGCTGTATCTGATTTTAAGGACAGTCCTTTGACTTTTTGTCTTTGTTCCCTTTTCAAAACTTTTTTTTTTATTTTTCACTTTTTTAATTCCTCTGTGAAGAGATGGATATTTGGACCTTCTAGCTGCTTTTTCTTCTTCACTTAAGAACACTACTTCTCACAAGGTAAACTGAGTTAACTCACTTTACTAACACTTCAGTAATAATGGCTCTGCCATTAAGTTTCAGAAGTTCAGGCTTTCCAAATTATTAGTAATCCTTCCTCTGATGAGGCCAGAAAATAATTCGATTTTGGCAGTAAACCTAAATGACCTCTCCGAAATACTTATTTATCTACTGAACTCCTGTCACTAAAATCAGGATATAAATATTCTGTCCAGACCTGACAGAGCACTTTTTCATCAAAAAACCTAGACTGTGTCTTTTCAGTTATAAAGCAAATGTAATACCCTCTTCTTCTCAAGTGAGATAAATAAAAGATGGATATAAGATACTTATTAGTATTTTGCATTTATTTGTTTCAAACTAATTATCTTGATTTCCATGGGAAATGTCATCTGCTGTAATACAATCCTGGTATTTCTATTTCTCTTGCTTTAAGCCTGATAGCTGCCTGTCTAATTCAGCCTTTTCAAATACATTAGGGAATTCCAGAGAACAAAGAATATTTATATCTTTCAAGAACTCCCCTATAACAAAGTACAGGCAAGATTGTACATACATTTGATTACCACTTGCAACAATAGAAACAGAGAAAGCAGTCACAAAAATTGATATTACCAGCATATATACTACACATTATATAACATATGGAAGAAGATTAAAAAAAAAAAAAAAAGCTGTTAAACATTAGAAAAGCATTTCAAACTATTAAAAGGGAGAAAAAAACAACCAACCACAACACAAAAAACCACAAACCCACATAAAAAACCCACTTTCTTCACAGTTTCCTTTTTATGTCCACAAGTCATAAAGTCAGAAAGACTCATAGCTTTCATATTAAGAGAGTATTGCTCATGGAGTGCCTTCAGCATGCAAAAGCACTGATAGGATTCAAAGACACAAAGCCACAGGAGCTTTAAAATGTGCATAAAAGCAAATTTAGACTGGAAATGAAAAGAGATTCTGGAAGACTTGAACAGAATAATGGTCACTAAAACCTTACTGATTGTACAAAATATTAGAGAAGCTGAAAGGACCTATTGACTTTGATATGAATAATCGCCACAGATAACTGCTACCCATAAAGATAATTTTATGGGTAGGTAGTATCCTAGGTTTATTTTTAAAACAAGTCAGAACTCCTGGGAAGGATGTGTACTCTGTATTGCAAGCCATGATTATACAGCTATACTGCTTCCATATTTAGACTGCTTATTGCACCCAAGTCAAGCTATCCAGGTGGCTGGCTGTGCAGTTTCTTGAGTTTTTAATCTTGGGTCTCAGTATGGGATGCTAGTGTTTTCAAGTAAATTACAACTGTCTCCTTCCATCTTTGTTTACCACAGATTATGTTTGAGGAGAGGACTAACATCATTTGTTTGTTTCCATGTCAGCCAGATCTTCATATAGTCTATCAGCTTTTTCTGTTCCAAACTCAGTGGAAATTACCTGAATGAAATAAAACTATGGAAAAAATATATAAAGCAGCACAATCCTAAAACATCCTACAATCTATTTGTTCACATTTTCAGAACTGGATATTTAGCAGCAGGGTTATAAATATCTTTTTTTTAATGTGCCAAAAATTCATGCTTAAAATACATGTTTAATTTTCCCAGTGTGTTTAGACCCTTATCTCCATTTTCAGTTTAGGTTTTCAGCTCATTAAAAGCTCCATGTGTCTACATCTTTCAATATGGGGCCAAAATAAGCACTCGACTTTAATTACTATTAAGCTGTGTTTCATGCCTCATTTTCCGCCAAATCACTCTCACAATGCAGCTGAAATATTTCAGCTGGTGTACTGCTCAACCTATACCTATACATCCTTTCTTACTCAATTTTAACTTGCACACCAAATTAATTCTTTCTACCTAATTACCTCTATAATGAGGTATCTTCTCAGACCAGGTAGAAAGGAATTCCTAAAAAGTCTTGAGTTTCCATTTACAGAAGTCTGTCAAAGCAAAATAAAACCTTTGCCTATGCAGAGAAGAGGAGAATGTAGAAACACTTTTGTGAAAGGTGATTGTCTCTGAAACCTTTTGTGATTGATACATAGTGAAGTGATCTGATCTAGTTAAGTGACAATGGTATAGCTTGAATTCCTTTTCAGCACAATTGTTTTGCTGAAATTCTTCATTTTAAAAAAAAAAATATTCTTTCAGGCTGGAGTTTCTTTCTAGTGTGAAAAAAGTGGTGTCAGTCACTGATTACTTTCCTGTTTTTTCCCTTGGAGTTGAATGATCAAAATGTTTTCTGTAATATACCCTCCTATGGGACCTGTGAAGGGACAGAAAGGATAATTAGCTCTCCCTGTTATTGGTATCATCCATGTATATCTGCTAAATAACTTACTCTTGAACTACCACAGGACCTTCTTGCCTGTCCAAGAAACTTTATTGAAGGGGAAATAAACTCATTTCAGCCATTTATTCTACAATTAAGATGTAAATTGTCCTTTTTCAGCATCTTGGTACTTCATAAGAAAAGGCAATGTCTTTTATTAAATCTGTTGACATTACTGAAAAATGAGTAAGCTTTGAGGGTCAGGAACCCAACTTTGTGCTCTTCCTACATGCCTGGAAGCATACCTGTGGGTTTTAACAAAAACACTAATAGGTGTAATAAAAGTTACTACCTTTTCCTATAAACTCTGCCTCATTTGTATTCTCAAGCTGTGGGTAGGCAGGCAGTATTGTCTAGTCAGCATGTTATTTCAGTTTGTGGTGTTCCCCGCACTTGCCCTGCTTCCTTTCTACTTTCAAGATTGTTTGTGCACCATGCTGCAAACCAAATCATGAAACAAGCAGACTTTAAAAAAACAAGTGGAAAACCTGTGGATTTTTATGTAGTTTTGTTACTGTTTTTGTGGGAAAAGGGGGTTGCTGATTGAGCTTACTGTGCAGCTCCACAAATAGGTGTCAAGGAAGAACTGGTGTGTGCTGGAATCAGTGAGAGCTGACAGGGAGCTGGGTCTGTCTTAATGTCTTAACAGTATTGCTGCTGGAGAAGATACACCATCAAACCCTTGCCATTGCTGTTACAAACACATTAATATTAACAGTCCAAAAGCATTAGCAGCTTCCTCTGAAAAATAGATCAGCTGCTTCTCTGACAAACAGACTTTCAAATAGAAGATAAACTTCTGCTTATCTCTTAATTTCCAGAATTTCAAAGAGGTCCTCGTAAGTCTTTAGATCTCTAGGGATACAGTGATTACAGTGTTTTATGTAGTTCAGCCTGTTTACAAGAGGAAACTAGCTTTTTGGCAGACTGAGACCACAGCTGGGCAAAACTCTAATTTAATTAATACAGAAATTTCATAACATATGCTAAAGAATAATTTCCATGCTATATGAAGGGCTTGTGTCCCATTGGCCTGTGAACACACGCAGCTTCACTTGCTTCTGTTTTCCATTGTTTCAGTTATATCAGGTATTTTAAAATAATTATTTTTATTATACGCTTGCCTTAAGAAAGTCACAAAATATAATTGGCTTACACGCAATATATTCTGGGATTCCAAACCATCTGGCTCCAAGCAATATGCAAAGGTAGACAGGTTTGTGTAGGATGTATTTGCATACCTACTGCAATAGAAATAAAGAGAGCTTATTTCCTTATTGGCTATTTCAGACAGCATAGGATGGAAATACTGCTAGTCTCTGTTGTTAATGACGTGGTCACGGAAAAATCTTTGGCTTTCATGACAATGTAGGCTAAAATCAGAAAGTTTCATTCTATGTTAACATAATTTTTAAAATCTTTAACAGTGGGAAAAGAATTTGTCAGGTCTGTTCAGAAAGCTTTATTGGCAGTGAAGAGTGTTCAGTAATCCAACAGCATCAGAACATGAATTTTAAAAAAGCAAAATAAAGTAAAAAGTGAGACACTATACAAAAGCATACAGTGCCTGCAAGCGTCTGTGGCAGAAAACACGGGAATAATAATGTTAAAGGAAGAAGAAAGGAAAGAGATTGTGAAAACCTAAAACATTAGGTCTATGAAAAACTCAAATTCAGAAGTGAAATGCCTAATCCTCCTTTACTATTTCTCCATCACTTGGAATGGAAATAAGAACTGAGATGGAATGGCATAGAAATCATAACTGGACAGAGTGGCCTGTTAAAATTGAAAACAAGAAAAAAGGAAAGGCAATGCTAATGTGTGTTTGTGTTATTAACATTATTAATTTCAATATTATAGCATGCATATGTTATTGACCCATGTTTTCAACTTACCTCATAAGAAAAGCTATTTAAAATGTTTGTCATGTTTATAAAAATACATTCTCTGCACAGACATAAGCAGGGAGGAAAAAACTGCAATCTTATATTTGGTTATGTTTTTCTTTTTTTAATGCTGGCCAGTGACAGATGATTCAGAGGTGCAGTAAGTTCTCTTAAGATATCTATCAAGTCCATTTATATGTTACTTTACAAAAAATGTCATGCTTAATTTCAGCAGCCCCTCTTTCAGTGCCATGAAGCACAACCAGACTATTCTGATTAGTTTAGCTTAGAGAACTATCCATGTTACTTCAAGTAATAAAACTGGTCTGTCATAATAGTGTCTGATGACTATGAATTCAACTGGTAGATTACAATCCAAATGAAACATTTTTAGTTACAAATTATTATCCATTTTGTTCTTTACATCTACTCTTCCTCTAGCTATGGGAAAAGCAAAAAATAAGAACTGATAATTTTTCAGTGTCACTTTCAGAATTATGGACATCTCAGCTGATTTACGTTGACTCTTTTCCTTTGTGAACTAATCAAACATTGTCCTTGCAAGCTAATATACTATATGTAATTCTAATCTTGCAGTATCCATTGCCTGGCTCTGGCTTTTACCAATCTGGACCATGTTTTTTTGGAAATAATATTTTAAATCTAGTGGGAACAAACTGCAGAGGCAGAATTAACTGAGAAGCAAACAGAAAGCAGAACCAGGAAAGGAAGATAGAAGCCTATGCTTTCTTTTTAAAGTATTCACTGTACATACTCACATATCTGTTTTGAAGTAAATGAGTGAAAGATAAATCAAAAGGGGTTGGCTGATTTGGTTTTCAAGCAACATACATTAGATACCTAAGCAGCTGAAGAAGCAAATGAGCTAGAGGGACAGAATATGAATATATATACCCTATTATCTCCAGAAAGCAAAAGTATTTACACTAATTTATTATACACAATCCTTTCAGGTTAAGTGTTTCAACTGCATTTGCCTTCTTTTTACACCTTTTCCTTTTGGGGAAAAAAAAAATATTACAGGAAACCATAAGCTGCTTCATCTATTCTGCAAGCAGAAAAAGACTGAAGTACGAGGGTGATTAACTGAAAATAATTTACCTTGCCTTAAAAAATCCAATTACATCGGGGCGGGGGGGGGGGGGGGGGCAGTTCTGAGGATGCAATCATGATGTTGTGGTTTAACCCAACAGGCAGCTAAACACCACATAGCTGTTTGCTCACACACACCCCCAGTGGGATAGGGGAGAGAATTGGAAAAAAGGTAAAACTCATCGGTTGAGATAAATACAGTTTAATAGGACAGAAAAGGAAGGGGGGGGGGGGAAATAATAATGATGATAAAAGAATATAGAAAACGAGTGATGCACCGATGCCCAGCCAGTACCCGAGTAGTGGGCCACCACATCCCCCACACACACACTGCCCCAGTCAATTCCTCCCAGTTTTATTGTTCAGCATGACATCATATGGTATGGAATATCCCATTGGTCAGTTTGGGTCAGCTGTCTTGGCTGTGTCCCCTTCCAAGTTGTTGTGCACCCACAGCCTCCTCACTGGCAGGGCAGCATGAGAAGCTGAAAAATCCTTGCCTTAGTGTAAGCATGGCACAGCAACAACTAAAACATCAGTGTGTTATCAACATTATTCTCTTACTAAATCCAAAACATAGCACTATACCAACTACTAATAAGAAAATGAACTCTAGCCCAGCTGAAACCAGGACACAAGAGAAAGTAGAGCACTGCAAAGGTCAATGCTGGATAGCATAGTGCCCTTTATTCTCCTGACCAACTTAATAATAAGATGCTAGAAGGCATCAGGTTAAAAACAGCTTTATCTTACCTTGGACACACTTTGAGAAATTATATAAATTGAAAACATAACGGGATTTGTTTGGTCCTGGAAGAAGACCATGCTCATGTTTTGATAAATTTCCACAGCAGCATCCACAAAGTTTGTCACAGTCTGCTTTACTGGTTGAGCAAATTCTGCTGAGATCTTCAGGATAGTCTGTGTGCAAAGCAGAAGCAGAAGAATAAAACACACTCAGAATGCAATATGCAGGAGATTTACTTTTACTTTGATCCTCAAATACCTGCAGTCCCATTCTGTTATCATTTAAAGGAATCTCAGTTGAAAGATTTAATGTAACAGAAGACACACACGTTAACCACAAAAGTGTAGTAAATTAATTTAAGTGTTAATTAAAGAGTTATGTTAGTTCAGTTCAGGAATTTAACTGGAAGGTGCCTGCACTTAGTCTTCTAATTCATAGGCAGATATTTACATATGAAAGAGACTGGGTTGCAGGCAACAAATTAATGTCTGTGTCAAGAAGGAAAGGGCCTTGGGAAAGAGCACTTGTGTACTTTGCATTTCATCTTCTCCGAGCTTAAAAGCTGTCTATTGTCCAGATAATCTAGGCAAAGCACATAGATGCAAAAGCAGCCCAAGGACTAGGCAAATATGTGATGAGGTCCGCACTGACCCAGTGGAGAGATAGAGGTCAATTTCTTAGCCTTCTTCCTTATGTCCAGAATTCTCTCATACTCTTGTTCCTTAGCACAGAAACTCCTTGGCTGAAAGATGCAAAAAGTTAAGACAGAAAAGAAGAAATGTGGAAAGAAGGGTTGAAACAAAAATAAATGTGAAGGATGAAGGGAAACAGAGACATTTCACTATCCCTCTGCAGCCTATCTTTAGCCGCAACAGCACTGGGGATCTCTGCTTTCCCAGAGACTCAGCATGTCACGGTGCTCGTTCTCGGCAGAAACTTTTTCTGAAAGGCAAACGTCTGGCTCCTTCTCCCACACGGAAGGTGCCAGCCCTAAAAGATCTTGCTGGTCTTCACCGTCCCCCTGCAGCCTATCTTTAGCCACAACAGCAGTGGGGATCTCTGCTGTCCCAGAGACTCAGCATGTCACGGTGCTCGTTCTCGGCAGAAACTTTTTCTGAAAAGGCAAACGTCTGGCTCCTTCTCCCAAAAGCAAGGTGCCAGCCCTGAAGATCTTGTGGTCTTCACCGCCCCCTGCAGCCTATCCACAGGCACAACAGCACTGGGGATCTCTGCTTTCCCAGAGACTCAGCATGTCACGGTGCTCGTTCTCGGCAGAAACTTTTTCTGAAAAGGCAAACGTCTGGCTCCTTCTCCCAAAAGCAAGGTGCCAGCCCTGAAGATCTTGTGGTCTTCACCGCCCCCTGCAGCCTATCCACAGGCACAACAGCACTGGGGATCTCTGCTTTCCCAGAGACTCAGCATGTCACGGTGCTCGTTCTCGGCAGAAACTTTTTCTGAAAAGGCAAACGTCCGGCTCCTTCTCCCACAAGGAATGTACCAGCCCTGAGAGCTCTTGCAGGTCTGCACCATCCCTCTGCAGCCTAAATTTAGCCGCAACAGCACTGGGGATCTCTGCTTTCCCAGAGACTCAGCATGTCACGGTGCTCTTTCTCGGCAGAAACTTTTTCTGAAAAGGCAAACGTCCGGCTCCTTCTCCCACAGGGAAGCTGCCAGCCCTGAGAGCTCTTGCAGGTCTGCACCATCCCTCTGCAGCCTAAATTTAGCCGCAACAGCACTGGGGATCTCTGCTTTCCCAGAGACTCAGCATGTCACGGTGCTCGCTCTCGGCAGAGCCTTTTTCTGAGAAGGCAATCTTACGGCTCCTTCTCCCACAATGGAAGCTGCCAGCCCTGAAAGATCTTGCTGGTCTTAACCGTCCCCCTGCAGCCTATCCACAGGCACAACAGCACTGGGGATCTCTGCTTTCCCAGAGACTCAGCATGTCACGGTGCTCGTCCTCGGCAGAAACTTTTTCTGAGAAGGCAATCTTACGGCTCCTTCTCCCACAATGGAAGCTGCCAGCCCTGAAAGATCTTGCTGGTCTTAACCGTCCCCCTCCAGCCTATCCACAGGCACAACAGCACTGGGGATCTCTGCTTTCCCAGAGACTCAGCATGTCACGGTGCTCGTTCTCGGCAGAAACTTTTTCTGAAAAGGCAAACGTCCGGCTCCTTCTCCCACAAGGAATGTACCAGCCCTGAGATCTCTTGCAGGTCTGCACCATCCCTCTGCAGCCTAAATTTAGCCGCAACAGCACTGGGGATCTCTGCTTTCCCAGAGACTCAGCATGTCACGGTGCTCGCTCTCGGCAGAGCCTTTTTCTGAGAAGGCAATCTTACGGCTCCTTCTCCCACAATGGAAGCTTCCAGCCCTGAAAGATCTTGCTGGTCTTAACCGTCCCCCTCCAGCCTATCCACAGGCACAACAGCACTGGGGATCTCTGCTTTCCCAGAGACTCAGCATGTCACGGTGCTCGTTCTCGGCAGAAACTTTTTCTGAAAAGGCAAACGTCCGGCTCCTTCTCCCACAAGGAATGTACCAGCCCTGAGAGCTCTTGCAGGTCTGCACCATCCCTCTGCAGCCTAAATTTAGCCGCAACAGCACTGGGGATCTCTGCTTTCCCAGAGACTCAGCATGTCACGGTGCTCGCTCTCGAAAGAGCCTTTTTCTGAGAAGGCAATCTTACGGCTCCTTCTCCCACAATGGAAGCTGCCAGCCCTGAAAGATCTTGCTGGTCTTAACCGTCCCCCTCCAGCCTATCCACAGGCACAACAGCACTGGGGATCTCTGCTTTCCCAGAGACTCAGCATGTCACGGTGCTCGTTCTCGGCAGAAACTTTTTCTGAAAAGGCAAACATCCGGCTCCTTCTCCCACAAGGAATGTACCAGCCCTGAGAGCTCTTGCAGGTCTGCACCATCCCTCTGCAGCCTAAATTTAGCCGCAACAGCACTGGGGATCTCTGCTGTCCCAGAGACTCAGCATGTCACGGTGCTCTTTCTCGGCAGAAACTTTTTCTGAAAAGGCAAACGTCTGGCTCCTTCTCCCAAAAGCAAGGTGCCAGCCCTGAAGATCTTGTGGTCTTCACCGCCCCCTGCAGCCTATCCACAGGCACAAGAGCACTGGGGATCTCTGCTTTCCCAGAGACTCAGCATGACACGGTGCTCGTTCTCGGCAGAAACTTTTTCTGAAAAGGCAAACGTCCGGCTCCTTCTCCCACAGGGAAGCTGCGAGCTCTGAGAGCTCTTGCAGGTCTGCACCATCCCTCTGCAGCCTAAATTTAGCCGCAACAGCACTGGGGATCTCTGCTTTCCCAGAGACTCAGCATGTCACGGTGCTCGCTCTCGGCAGAGCCTTTTTCTGAGAAGGCAATCTTACGGCTCCTTCTCCCACAATGGAAGCTGCCAGCCCTGAAAGATCTTGCTGGTCTTAACCGTCCCCCTGCAGCCTATCCACAGGCACAACAGCACTGGGGATCTCTGCTTTCCCAGAGACTCAGCATGTCACGGTGCTCGTCCTCGGCAGAAACTTTTTCTGAGAAGGCAATCTTACGGCTCCTTCTCCCACAATGGAAGCTGCCAGCCCTGAAAGATCTTGCTGGTCTTAACCGTCCCCCTCCAGCCTATCCACAGGCACAACAGCACTGGGGATCTCTGCTTTCCCAGAGACTCAGCATGTCACGGTGCTCGTTCTCGGCAGAAACTTTTTCTGAAAAGGCAAACGTCCGGCTCCTTCTCCCACAAGGAATGTACCAGCCCTGAGAGCTCTTGCAGGTCTGCACCATCCCTCTGCAGCCTAAATTTAGCCGCAACAGCACTGGGGATCTCTGCTTTCCCAGAGACTCAGCATGTCACGGTGCTCGCTCTCGGCAGAGCCTTTTTCTGAGAAGGCAATCTTACGGCTCCTTCTCCCACAATGGAAGCTGCCAGCCCTGAAAGATCTTGCTGGTCTTAACCGTCCCCCTCCAGCCTATCCACAGGCACAACAGCACTGGGGATCTCTGCTTTCCCAGAGACTCAGCATGTCACGGTGCTCGTTCTCGGCAGAAACTTTTTCTGAAAAGGCAAACGTCCGGCTCCTTCTCCCACAAGGAATATACCAGCCCTGAGAGCTCTTGCAGGTCTGCACCATCCCTCTGCAGCCTAAATTTAGACGCAACAGCACTGGGGATCTCTGCTTTCCCAGAGACTCAGCATGTCACGGTGCTCGCTCTCGGCAGAGCCTTTTTCTGAGAAGGCAATCTTACGGCTCCTTCTCCCACAATGGAAGCTGCCAGCCCTGAAAGATCTTGCTGGTCTTAACCGTCCCCCTCCAGCCTATCCACAGGCACAACAGCACTGGGGATCTCTGCTTTCCCAGAGACTCAGCATGTCACGGTGCTCGTTCTCGGCAGAAACTTTTTCTGAAAAGGCAAACAGCTGGCTCCTTCTCCCACAAGGAAGGTGCCAGCCCTGAGAGCTCTTGCAGGTCTGCACCATCCCTCTGCAGCCTAAATTTAGCCGCAACAGCACTGGGGATCTCTGCTGTCCCAGAGACTCAGCATGTCACGGTGCTCGTTCTCGGCAGAAACTTTTTCTGAAAAGGCAAACGTCCGGCTCCTTCTCCCACAAGGAATGTACCAGCCCTGAGAGCTCTTGCAGGTCTGCACCATCCCTCTGCAGCCTAAATTTAGCCGCAACAGCACTGGGGATCTCTGCTTTCCCAGAGACTCAGCATGTCACGGTGCTCTTTCTCGGCAGAAACTTTTTCTGAAAAGGCAAACGTCTTGCTCCTTCTCCCAAAAGCAAGGTGCCAGCCCTGAAGATCTTGTGGTCTTCACCGCCCCCTGCAGCCTATCCACAGGCACAACAGCACTGGGGATCTCTGCTTTCCCAGAGACTCAGCATGACACGGTGCTCGTTCTCGGCAGAAACTTTTTCTGAAAAGGCAAACGTCCGGCTCTTTCTCCCACAGGGACGCTGCCAGCCCTGAGAGCTCTTGCAGGTCTGCACCATCCCTCTGCAGCCTAAATTTAGCCGCAACAGCACTGGGGATCTCTGCTTTCCCAGAGACTCAGCATGTCACGGTGCTCGCTCTCGGCAGAGCCTTTTTCTGAGAAGGCAATCTTACGGCTCCTTCTCCCACAATGGAAGCTGCCAGCCCTGAAAGATCTTGCTGGTCTTAACCGTCCCCCTGCAGCCTATCCACAGGCACAACAGCACTGGGGATCTCTGCTTTCCCAGAGACTCAGCATGTCACGGTGCTCGTCCTCGGCAGAAACTTTTTCTGAGAAGGCAATCTTACGGCTCCTTCTCCCACAATGGAAGCTGCCAGCCCTGAAAGATCTTGCTGGTCTTAACCGTCCCCCTCCAGCCTATCCACAGGCACAACAGCACTGGGGATCTCTGCTTTCCCAGAGACTCAGCATGTCACGGTGCTCGTTCTCGGCAGAAACTTTTTCCGAAAAGGCAAACGTCCGGCTCCTTCTCCCACAAGGAATGTACCAGCCCTGAGAGCTCTTGCAGGTCTGCACCATCCCTCTGCAGCCTAAATTTAGCCGCAACAGCACTGGGGATCTCTGCTTTCCCAGAGACTCAGCATGTCACGGTGCTCGCTCTCGGCAGAGCCTTTTTCTGAGAAGGCAATCTTACGGCTCCTTCTCCCACAATGGAAGCTTCCAGCCCTGAAAGATCTTGCTGGTCTTAACCGCCCCCCTCCAGCCTATCCACAGGCACAACAGCACTGGGGATCTCTGCTTTCCCAGAGACTCAGCATGTCACGGTGCTCGTTCTCGGCAGAAACTTTTTCTGAAAAGGCAAACATCCGGCTCCTTCTCCCACAAGGAATGTACCAGCCCTGAGAGCTCTTGCAGGTCTGCACCATCCCTCTGCAGCCTAAATTTAGCCGCAACAGCACTGGGGATCTCTGCTGTCCCAGAGACTCAGCATGTCACGGTGCTCGTTCTCGGCAGAAACTTTTTCTGAGAAGGCAAACGTCCGGCTCCTTCTCCCACAAGGAATGTACCAGCCCTGAGAGCTCTTGCAGGTCTGCACCATCCCTCTGCAGCCTAAATTTAGCCGCAACAGCACTGGGGATCTCTGCTTTCCCAGAGACTCAGCATGTCACGGTGCTCTTTCTCGGCAGAAACTTTTTCTGAAAAGGCAAACGTCTTGCTCCTTCTCCCAAAAGCAAGGTGCCAGCCCTGAAGATCTTGTGGTCTTCACCGCCCCCTGCAGCCTATCCACAGGCACAACAGCACTGGGGATCTCTGCTTTCCCAGAGACTCAGCATGTCACGGTGCTCGCTCTCGGCAGAGCCTTTTTCTGAGAAGGCAATCTTACGGCTCCTTCTCCCACAATGGAAGCTGCCAGCCCTGAAAGATCTTGCTGGTCTTAACCGTCCCCCTGCAGCCTATCCACAGGCACAACAGCACTGGGGATCTCTGCTTTCCCAGAGACTCAGCATGTCACGGTGCTCGTCCTCGGCAGAAACTTTTTCTGAGAAGGCAATCTTACGGCTCCTTCTACCACAATGGAAGCTGCCAGCCCTGAAAGATCTTGCTGGTCTTAACCGTCCCCCTCCAGCCTATCCACAGGCACAACAGCACTGGGGATCTCTGCTTTCCCAGAGACTCAGCATGTCACGGTGCTCGTTCTCGGCAGAAACTTTTTCTGAAAAGGCAAACGTCTGGCTCCTTCTCCCACAAGGAATGTACCAGCCCTGAGAGCTCTTGCAGGTCTGCACCATCCCTCTGCAGCCTAAATTTAGCCGCAACAGCACTGGGGATCTCTGCTTTCCCAGAGACTCAGCATGTCACGGTGCTCGCTCTCGGCAGAGCCTTTTTCTGAGAAGGCAATCTTACGGCTCCTTCTCCCACAATGGAAGCTTCCAGCCCTGAAAGATCTTGCTGGTCTTAACCGCCCCCCTCCAGCCTATCCACAGGCACAACAGCACTGGGGATCTCTGCTTTCCCAGAGACTCAGCATGTCACGGTGCTCGTTCTCGGCAGAAACTTTTTCTGAAAAGGCAAACGTCCGGCTCCTTCTCCCACAAGGAATGTACCAGCCCTGAGAGCTCTTGCAGGTCTGCACCATCCCTCTGCAGCCTAAATTTAGCCGCAACAGCACTGGGGATCTCTGCTTTCCCAGAGACTCAGCATGTCACGGTGCTCGCTCTCGGCAGAGCCTTTTTCTGAGAAGGCAATCTTACGGCTCCTTCTCCCACAATGGAAGCTGCCAGCCCTGAAAGATCTTGCTGGTCTTAACCGCCCCCCTCCAGCCTATCCACAGGCACAACAGCACTGGGGATCTCTGCTTTCCCAGAGACTCAGCATGTCACGGTGCTCGTTCTCGGCAGAAACTTTTTCTGAAAAGGCAAACATCCGGCTCCTTCTCCCACAAGGAATGTACCAGCCCTGAGAGCTCTTGCAGGTCTGCACCATCCCTCTGCAGCCTAAATTTAGCCGCAACAGCACTGGGGATCTCTGCTGTCCCAGAGACTCAGCATGTCACGGTGCTCGTTCTCGGCAGAAACTTTTTCTGAAAAGGCAAACGTCCGGCTCCTTCTCCCACAAGGAATGTACCAGCCCTGAGAGCTCTTGCAGGTCTGCACCATCCCTCTGCAGCCTAAATTTAGCCGCAACAGCACTGGGGATCTCTGCTTTCCCAGAGACTCAGCATGTCACGGTGCTCGCTCTCGGCAGAAACTTTTTCTGAAAAGGCAAACGTCTTGCTCCTTCTCCCAAAAGCAAGGTGCCAGCCCTGAAGATCTTGTGGTCTTCACCGCCCCCTGCAGCCTATCCACAGGCACAACAGCACTGGGGATCTCTGCTTTCCCAGAGACTCAGCATGACACGGTGCTCGTTCTCGGCAGAAACTTTTTCTGAAAAGGCAAACGTCCGGCTCCTTCTCCCACAGGGACGCTGCCAGCCCTGAGAGCTCTTGCAGGTCTGCACCATCCCTCTGCAGCCTAAATTTAGCCGCAACAGCACTGGGGATCTCTGCTTTCCCAGAGACTCAGCATGTCACGGTGCTCGCTCTCGGCAGAGCCTTTTTCTGAGAAGGCAATCTTACGGCTCCTTCTCCCACAATGGAAGCTGCCAGCCCTGAAAGATCTTGCTGGTCTTAACCGTCCCCCTGCAGCCTATCCACAGGCACAACAGCACTGGGGATCTCTGCTTTCCCAGAGACTCAGCATGTCACGGTGCTCGTTCTCGGCAGAAACTTTTTCTGAGAAGGCAATCTTACGGCTCCTTCTCCCACAATGGAAGCTGCCAGCCCTGAAAGATCTTGCTGGTCTTAACCGCCCCCCTCCAGCCTATCCACAGGCACAACAGCACTGGGGATCTCTGCTTTCCCAGAGACTCAGCATGTCACGGTGCTCGTTCTCGGCAGAAACTTTTTCTGAAAAGGCAAATGTCCGGCTCCTTCTCCCACAAGGAATGTACCAGCCCTGAGAGCTCTTGCAGGTCTGCACCATCCCTCTGCAGCCTAAATTTAGCCGCAACAGCACTGGGGATCTCTGCTTTCCCAGAGACTCAGCATATCACGGTGCTCGCTCTCGGCAGAGCCTTTTTCTGAGAAGGCAATCTTACGGCTCCTTCTCCCACAATGGAAGCTTCCAGCCCTGAAAGATCTTGCTGGTCTTAACCGCCCCCCTCCAGCCTATCCACAGGCACAACAGCACTGGGGATCTCTGCTTTCCCAGAGACTCAGCATGTCACGGTGCTCGTTCTCGGCAGAAACTTTTTCTGAAAAGGCAAACGTCCGGCTCCTTCTCCCACAAGGAATGTACCAGCCCTGAGAGCTCTTGCAGGTCTGCACCATCCCTCTGCAGCCTAAATTTAGCCGCAACAGCACTGGGGATCTCTGCTTTCGCAGAGACTCAGCATGTCACGGTGCTCGCTCTCGGCAGAGCCTTTTTCTGAGAAGGCAATCTTACGGCTCCTTCTCCCACAATGGAAGCTGCCAGCCCTGAAAGATCTTGCTGGTCTTAACCGCCCCCCTCCAGCCTATCCACAGGCACAACAGCACTGGGGATCTCTGCTTTCCCAGAGACTCAGCATGTCACGGTGCTCGTTCTCGGCAGAAACTTTTTCTGAAAAGGCAAACATCCGGCTCCTTCTCCCACAAGGAATGTACCAGCCCTGAGAGCTCTTGCAGGTCTGCACCATCCCTCTGCAGCCTAAATTTAGCCGCAACAGCACTGGGGATCTCTGCTGTCCCAGAGACTCAGCATGTCACGGTGCTCGTTCTCGGCAGAAACTTTTTCTGAAAAGGCAAACGTCCGGCTCCTTCTCCCACAAGGAATGTACCAGCCCTGAGAGCTCTTGCAGGTCTGCACCATCCCTCTGCAGCCTAAATTTAGCCGCAACAGCACTGGGGATCTCTGCTTTCCCAGAGACTCAGCATGTCACGGTGCTCGCTCTCGGCAGAAACTTTTTCTGAAAAGGCAAACGTCTTGCTCCTTCTCCCAAAAGCAAGGTGCCAGCCCTGAAGATCTTGTGGTCTTCACCGCCCCCTGCAGCCTATCCACAGGCACAACAGCACTGGGGATCTCTGCTTTCCCAGAGACTCAGCATGACACGGTGCTCGTTCTCGGCAGAAACTTTTTCTGAAAAGGCAAACGTCCGGCTCCTTCTCCCACAGGGACGCTGCCAGCCCTGAGAGCTCTTGCAGGTCTGCACCATCCCTCTGCAGCCTAAATTTAGCCGCAACAGCACTGGGGATCTCTGCTTTCCCAGAGACTCAGCATGTCACGGTGCTCGCTCTCGGCAGAGCCTTTTTCTGAGAAGGCAATCTTACGGCTCCTTCTCCCACAATGGAAGCTGCCAGCCCTGAAAGATCTTGCTGGTCTTAACCGTCCCCCTGCAGCCTATCCACAGGCACAACAGCACTGGGGATCTCTGCTTTCCCAGAGACTCAGCATGTCACGGTGCTCGTTCTCGGCAGAAACTTTTTCTGAGAAGGCAATCTTACGGCTCCTTCTCCCACAATGGAAGCTGCCAGCCCTGAAAGATCTTGCTGGTCTTAACCGCCCCCCTCCAGCCTATCCACAGGCACAACAGCACTGGGGATCTCTGCTTTCCCAGAGACTCAGCATGTCACGGTGCTCGTTCTCGGCAGAAACTTTTTCTGAAAAGGCAAATGTCCGGCTCCTTCTCCCACAAGGAATGTACCAGCCCTGAGAGCTCTTGCAGGTCTGCACCATCCCTCTGCAGCCTAAATTTAGCCGCAACAGCACTGGGGATCTCTGCTTTCCCAGAGACTCAGCATATCACGGTGCTCGCTCTCGGCAGAGCCTTTTTCTGAGAAGGCAATCTTACGGCTCCTTCTCCCACAATGGAAGCTTCCAGCCCTGAAAGATCTTGCTGGTCTTAACCGCCCCCCTCCAGCCTATCCACAGGCACAACAGCACTGGGGATCTCTGCTTTCCCAGAGACTCAGCATGTCACGGTGCTCGTTCTCGGCAGAAACTTTTTCTGAAAAGGCAAACGTCCGGCTCCTTCTCCCACAAGGAATGTACCAGCCCTGAGAGCTCTTGCAGGTCTGCACCATCCCTCTGCAGCCTAAATTTAGCCGCAACAGCACTGGGGATCTCTGCTTTCGCAGAGACTCAGCATGTCACGGTGCTCGCTCTCGGAAGAGCCTTTTTCTGAGAAGGCAATCTTACGGCTCCTTCTCCCACAATGGAAGCTGCCAGCCCTGAAAGATCTTGCTGGTCTTAACCGTCCCCCTCCAGCCTATCCACAGGCACAACAGCACTGGGGATCTCTGCTTTCCCAGAGACTCAGCATGTCACGGTGCTCGTTCTCGGCAGAAACTTTTTCTGAAAAGGCAAACATCCGGCTCCTTCTCCCACAAGGAATGTACCAGCCCTGAGAGCTCTTGCAGGTCTGCACCATCCCTCTGCAGCCTAAATTTAGCCGCAACAGCACTGGGGATCTCTGCTGTCCCAGAGACTCAGCATGTCACGGTGCTCGTTCTCGGCAGAAACTTTTTCTGAAAAGGCAAACGTCTGGCTCCTTCTCCCAAAAGCAAGGTGCCAGCCCTGAAGATCTTGTGGTCTTCACCGCCCCCTGCAGCCTATCCACAGGCACAACAGCACTGGGGATCTCTGCTTTCCCAGAGACTCAGCATGTCACAGTGCTCGTTCTCGGCAGAAACTTTTTCTGAAAAGGCAAACGTCTGGCTCCTTCTCCCACAAGGAAGCGGCCAGCCCTGAAAGATCTTGCTGGTCTTCCCCGTCCCCCTGCAGCCTATCTTTAGCCGCAACAGCACTGGGGATCTCTGCTTTCCCAGAGACTCAGCATGTCACGGTGCTCCTTCTCGGCAGAAACTTTTTCTGAAAAGGCAAACGTCTGGCTCCTTCTCCCACACGGAAGGTGACAGCCCAGAAAGATCTTGCAGGTCTTCACCGTCCCCCTGCAGCCTAAGTTTAGCCGCAACAGCACTGGGGATCTCTGCTTTCCCAGAGACTCAGCATGTCACGGTGCTCGTTCTCGGCAGAAACTTTTTCTGAAAAGGCAAACGTCTGGCTCCTTCTCCCACAAGGAAGCGGCCAGCCCTTCACCGTCCCCCTGAAGCCTATCTTTAGCCGCAACAGCACTGGGGATCTCTGCTTTCCCAGAGACTCAACATGTCACGGTGCTCGTTCTCGGCAGAAACTTTTTCTGAAAAGGCAATCCTCTGGCTCCTTCTCCCACAAGGAAGCGGCCAGCCCTGAAAGATCTTGCTGGTCTTCACCGTCCCCCTGAAGCCTATCTTTAGCCGCAGCAGCACTGGGGATCTCTGCTTTCCCAGAGACTCAGCATGTCACGGTGCTCGTTCTCGGCAGAAACTTTTTCTGAAAAGGCAAACGTCTGGCTCCTTCTCCCACACGGAAGGTGCCAGCCCTGATAGCTCTTGCAGGTCTGCACTATCCCTCTGCAGCCTATCTTTAGCCGCAACAGCACTGGGGATCTCTGCTTTCCCAGAGACTCAGCATGTCACGGTGCTCCTTCTCGGCAGAAACTTTTTCTGAAAAGGCAAACGTCTGGCTCCTTCTCCCACACGGAAGGTGACAGCCCTGAAAGATCTTGCAGGTCTTCACCGTCCCCCTGCAGCCTAAGTTTAGCCGCAACAGCACTGGGGATCTCTGCTTTCCCAGAGACTCAGCATGTCACGGTGCTCGTTCTCGGCAGAAACTTTTTCTGAAAAGGCAATCCTCTGGCTCCTTCTCCCACACGGAAGGTGCCAGCCCTGAAAGATCTTGGAGGTCTTCACCGTCCCCCTGCAGCCTATCTTTAGCCGCAACAGCACTGGGGATCTCTGCTTTCCCAGAGACTCAGCATGTCACGGTGCTCCTTCTCGGCAGAAACTTTTTCTGAAAAGGCAAACGTCTGGCTCCTTCTCCCACACGGAAGGTGACAGCCCTGAAAGATCTTGCAGGTCTTCACCGTCCCCCTGCAGCCTAACTTTAGCCGCAACAGCACTGGGGATCTCTGCTTTCCCAGAGACTCAGCATGTCACGGTGCTCGTTCTCGGCAGAAACTTTTTCTGAAAAGGCAAACGTCTGGCTCCTTCTCCCACAAGGAAGCGGCCAGCCCTGAAAGATCTTGCAGGTCTTCACCGTCCCCCTGAAGCCTATCTTTAGCCGCAACAGCACTGGGGATCTCTGCTTTCCCAGAGACTCAGCATGTCACGGTGCTTGTTCTCGGCAGAAACTTTTTCGGAAAAGGCAAACGTCTGGCTCCTTCTCCCTCAAGGAAGGTGCCAGCCCTGAAAGATATTGCTGGTCTTCACCGTCCCCCTGCAGCCTAAGTTTAGCTGCAACAGCACTGGGGATCTCTGCTTTCCCAGAGACTCAGCATGTCACGGTGCTCGTTCTCGGCAGAAACTTTTTCTGAAAAGGCAAACGTCTGGCTCCTTCTTCCACACGGAAGGTGCCAGCCCTGAAAGATCTTTCTGGATTTCACCGTCCCCCTGCAGCCTATCTTTAGCCGCAACAGCACTGGGGATCTCTGCTTTCCCAGAGACTCAGCATGTCACGGTGCTCCTTCTCGGCAGAAACTTTTTCTGAAAAGGCAAACGTCTGGCTCCTTCTCCCACACGGAAGGTGCCAGCCCTGAAAGATCTTGCAGGTCTTCACCGTCCCCCTGCAGCCTATCTTTAGCCGCAACAGCACTGGGGATCTCTGCTTTCCCAGAGACTCAGCATGTCACGGTGCTCGTTCTCGGCAGAAACTTCTTCTGAAAAGGCAAACGTCTGGCTCCTTCTCCCACAAGGAAGGTACCAGCCCTGAGAGCTCCTGCAGGTATGCACTATCCCTCTGCAGCCTATCTTTAGCCGCAACAGCACTGGGGATCTCTGCTTTCCCAGAGACTCAGCATGTCACGGTGCTCGTTCTCGGCAGAAACTTTTTCTGAAAAGGCAAACGTATGGCTCCTTCTCCCACAAAGAAGCGGCCAGCCCTGAAAGATATTGCAGCTCTTCACCGTCCCCCTGCAGCCTATCTTTAGCCGCAACAGCACTGGGGATCTCTGCTTTCCCAGAGACTAAGCAACTCAGGGTGCTCGTTCTCGGCAGAAACTTTTTCTGAAAAGGCAAACGTCTGGCTCCTTCTCCCACAAGGAAGGTGCCAGCCCTGAAAGATCTTGCTGGTCTTCACCATCCCCCTGCAGCCTATCTTTAGCCGCAGCAGCACTGGGGATCTCTGCTTTCCCAGAGACTCAGCATGTCACAGTGCTCGTTCTCGGCAGAAACTTTTTCTGAAAAGGCAAACGTCTGGCTCCTTCTCCCACAAGGAAGCTGCCAGCCCTGATAGCTCTTGCAGGTCTGCACTATCCCTCTGCAGCCCATCTTTAGCCGCAACAGCACTGGGGATCTCTGCTTTCCCAGAGACTCAGCATGTCACGGTGCTCGTTCTCGGCAGAAACTTTTCCTGAAAAGGCAAACGTCTGGCTCCTTCTCCCACACGGAAGGTGCCAGCCCTGAAAGATCTTGCAGGTCTTCACCGTCCCCCTGCAGCTTATCTTTAGCCGCAACAGCACTGGGTATCTCTGCTTTCCCAGAGACTAAGCATATCACGGTGCTCGTTCTCGGCAGAAACTTTTTCTGAAAAGGCAAACGTCTGGCTCCTTCTCCCACATGGAAGGTGCCAGCCCTGAAAGATCTTGCTGGTCTTCACCGTCCCCCTGCAGCCTATCTTTAGCCGCAACAGCACTGGGGATCTCTGCTTTCCCAGAGACTCAGCATGTCACGGTGCTCGTTCTCGGCAGAAACTTTTTCTGAAAAGGCAAACGTCTGGCTCCTTCTCCCACACGGAAGGTGCCAGTCCTGAAAGATCTTGCAGGTCTTCACCGTCCCCCTGCAGCCTATCTTTAGCCGCAACAGCACTGGGGATCTCTGCTTTCCCAGAGACTCAGCATGTCACGGTGCTCGTTCTCGGCAGAAACTTCTTCTGAAAAGGCAAACGTCTGGCTCCTTCTCCCACAAGGAAGGTACCAGCCCTGAAAGATATTGCAGGTCTTCACCGTCCCCCTGCAGCCTATCTTTAGCCGCAACAGCACTGGGGATCTCTGCTTTCCCAGAGACTCAGCATGTCACAGTGCTCGTTCTCGGCAGAAACTTTTTCTGAAAAGGCAAACGTCTGGCTCCTTCTCCCACAAGGAAGCGGCCAGCCCTGAAAGATCTTGCTGGTCTTCCCCGTCCCCCTGCAGCCTATCTTTAGCCGCAACAGCACTGGGGATCTCTGCTTTCCCAGAGACTCAGCATGTCACGGTGCTCGTTCTCGGCAGAAACTTTTTCTGAAAAGGCAAACGTATGGCTCCTTCTCCCACAAAGAAGCGGCCAGCCCTGAAAGATATTGCTGGTCTTCACCGTCCCCCTGCAGCCTATCTTTAGCCGCAACAGCACTAGGAATCTCTGCTTTCCCAGAGACTCAGCATGTCACGGTGCTCGTTCTCGGCAGAAACTTTTTCTGAAAAGGCAAACGTCTGGCTCCTTCTCCCTCAAGGAAGGTGCCAGCCCTGAAAGATATTGCTGGTCTTCACCGTCCCCCTGCAGCCTAAGTTTAGCTGCAACAGCACTGGGGATCTCTGCTTTCCCAGAGACCCAGCATGTCACGGTGCTCGTTCTCGGCAGAAACTTTTTCTGAAAAGGCAAACGTCTGGCTCCTTCTCCCACACGGAAGGTGCCAGCCCTGAAAGATCTTGCTGGTCTGCACCGTCCACCTGCAGACTATCTTTAGCCGCAACAGCACTGGGGATCTCTGCTTTCCCAGAGAATCAGCATATCACGGTGCTCGTTCACGGCAGAAACTTTTTCTGAAAAGGCAAACGTCTGGCTCCTTCTTCCACACGGAAGGTGCCAGCCCTGAAAGATCTTTCTGGATTTCACCGTCCCCCTGCAGCCTATCTTTAGCCGCAACAGCACTGGGGATCTCTGCTTTCCCAGAGACTCAGCATGTCACGGTGCTCGTTCTCGGCAGAAACTTCTTCTGAAAAGGCAAACGTCTGGCTCCTTCTCCCACACGGAAGGTACCAGCCCTGAGAGCTCCTGCAGGTATGCACTATCCCTCTGCAGCCTATCTTTAGCCGCAACAGCACTGGGGATCTCTGCTTTCCCAGAGACTCAGCATGTCACGGTGCTCGTTCTCGGCAGAAACTTTTTCTGAAAAGGCAAACGTATGGCTCCTTCTCCCACAAAGAAGCGGCCAGCCCTGAAAGATATTGCTGGTCTTCACCGTCCCCCTGCAGCCTAAGTTTAGCTGCAACAGCACTGGGGATCTCTGCTTTCCCAGAGACTCAGCATGTCACGGTGCTCGTTCTCGGCAGAAACTTTTTCTGAAAAGGCAAACGTCTGGCTCCTTCTCCCACACGGAAGGTGCCAGCCCTGAAAGATCATGCTGGTCTGCACCGTCCACCTGCATCCTATCTTTAGCCGCAACAGCACTGGGGATCTCTGCTTTCCCAGAGAATCAGCATATCACGGTGCTCGTTCTCGGCAGAAACTTTTTCTGAAAAGGCAAACGTCTGGCTCCTTCTTCCACACGGAAGGTGCCAGCCCTGAAAGATCTTTCTGGATTTCACCGTCCCCCTGCAGCCTCTCTTTAGCCGCAACAGCACTGGGGATCTCTGCTTTCCCAGAGACTCAGCATGTCACGGTGCTCCTTCTCGGCAGAAACTTTTTCTGAAAAGGCAAACGTCTGGCTCCTTTTCCCACAAGGAAGGTGCCAGCCCTGAAAGATCTTGCAGGTCTTCACCGTCCCCCTGCAGCCTATCTTTAGCCGCAACAGCACTGGGGATCTCTGCTTTCCCAGAGACTCAGCATGTCACAGTGCTCGTTCTCGGCAGAAACTTTTTCTGAAAACGCAAACGTCTGGCTCCTTCTCCCACAAGGAAGGTGCCAGCCCTGAAAGATCTTGCTGGTCTTCACCATCCCCCTGCAGCCTAAATTTAGCCGCAACAGCACTGGGGATCTCTGCTTTCCCAGAGACTCAGCATGTCACGGTGCTCGTTCTCGGCAGAAACTTTTTCTGAAAAGGCCAACGTCTGGCTCCTTCTCCCACAAGGAAGCGGCCAGCCCTCAAAGATCTTGCTGGTCTTCACCGTCCCCCTGAAGCCTATCTTTAGCCGCAACAGCACTGGGGATCTCTGCTTTCCCAGAGACTCAGCATGTCACGGTGCTCGTTCTCGGCAGAAACTTTTTCTGAAAAGGCAAACGTCTGGCTCCTTCTCCCACAAGGAAGCGGCCAGCCCTGAAAGATCTTGCTGGTCTTCACCGTCCCCCTGCAGCCTATCTTTAGCCGCAACAGCACTGGGGATCTCTGCTTTCCCAGACACTCAGCATGTCACGGTGCTCGTTCTCGGCAGAAACTTTTTCTGAAAAGGCAAACGTCTGGCTCCTTCTCCCTCAAGGAACGTGCCAGCCCTGAAAGATATTGCTGGTCTTCACCGTCCCCCTGCAGCCTAAGTTTAGCTGCAACAGCACTGGGGATCTCTGCTTTCCCAGAGACTCAGCATGTCACGGTGCTCGTTCTCGGCAGAAACTTTTTCTGAAAAGGCAAACGTCTGGCTCCTTCTCCCACACGGAAGCTGCCAGTCCTGAAAGTTCTTGCAGGTCTGCACTATCCCTCTGCAGCCTATCTTTAGCCGCAACAGCACTGGGGATCTCTGCTTTCCCAGAGACTCAGCATGTCACGGTGCTCTTTCTCGGCAGAAACTTTTTCTGAAAAGGCAAACGTCTGGCTCCTTTTCCCACAAGGAAGGTGCCAGCCCTGAAAGATCTTGCAGGTCTTCACCGTCCCCCTGCAGCCTATCTTTAGCCGCAACAGCACTGGGGATCTCTGCTTTCCCAGAGACTCAGCATGTCACGGTGCTCGTTCTCGGCAGAAACTTCTTCTGAAAAGGCAAACGTCTGGCTCCTTCTCCCACAAGGAAGGTACCAGCCCTGAGAGCTCCTGCAGGTATGCACTATCCCTCTGCAGCCTATCTTTAGCCGCAACAGCACTGGGGATCTCTGCTTTCCCAGAGACTCAGCATGTCACGGTGCTCGTTCTCGGCAGAAACTTTTTCTGAAAAGGCAAACGTATGGCTCCTTCTCCCACAAAGAAGCGGTCAGCCCTGAAAGATATTGCAGGTCTTCACCGTCCCCCTGCAGCCTATCTTTAGCCGCAACAGCACTGGGGATCTCTGCTTTCCCAGAGACTAAGCAACTCAGGGTGCTCGTTCTCGGCAGAAACATTTTCTGAAAAGGCAAACGTCTGGCTCCTTCTCCCACAAGGAAGCGGCCAGCCCTGAAAGATCTTGCTGGTCTTCACCATCCCCCTGCAGCCTATCTTTAGCCGCAACAGCACTGGGGATCTCTGCTTTCCCAGAGACTCAGCATGTCACAGTGCTCGTTCTCGGCAGAAACTTTTTCTGAAAAGGCAAACGTCTGGCTCCTTCTCCCACAAGGAAGCTGCCAGCCCTGAGAGCTCTTGCAGGTCTGCACTAACCCTCTGCAGCCTAAGTTTAGCCGCAACAGCACTGGGGATCTCTGCTTTCCCAGAGACTCAGCATGTCACGGTGCTCGTTCTTGGCAGAAACTTTTTCTGAGAAGGCAAACGTCTGGCTCCTTCTCCCACAAGGAAGGTGCTAGCCCTGAAAGATCTTGCTGGTATTCACTATCCCTCTGCAGCCTATCCACAGGCACAACAGCTTTGGGGATCTCTGCTTTCCCAGAGACTCAGCAGGTCACGGTGCTCGCTCTCGGCAGAAGCTTTTTTCTGAAAAGGCAAACTTACGGCTCCTTCTCCCACAAGGAAGGTGCCAGCCCTGAAAGATCTTGCTGGTCTTCACTATCCCTCTGCAGCCTATCCACAGGCACAACAGTTTTGGGAGTCTCTGCTTTCCCAGAGACTCAGCATGTCACGGTGCTCGCTCTCGGCAGAAACTTTTTTCTGAAAAAGAAAACTTTCGGCTCCTTCTCCCACAAGGAAGGTGCCAGGCCTGAAAGCTAATGCAGTTTTTCACTATCCCTCTGCAGCCTATCCACAGGCAAAACAGCACTGGGGATCTCTGCTTTCCCAGAGACTCAGCATGTCACGGTGCTCACTCTCGCCAGAGCCTTTTTCTGAAAAGGCAAACTTACGGCTCCTTCTCCCACAGGGAAGGTGCCAGCCCTGAAAACTAATGCAGTTTTTCACTATCCCTCTGCAGCCTATCCACAGGCACAACAGCTTTGGGGATCTCTGCTTTCCCAGAGACTCAGCATGTCACGGTGCTCGCTCTCGGCAGAAGCTTTTTTCTGAAAAAGAAAACTTTCGGCTCCTTCTCCCACAGGGAAGGTGCCAGCCCTGAAAACTAATGCAGTTTTTCACTATCCCTCTGCAGCCTATCCACAGGCACAACAGCTTTGGGGATCTCTGCTTTCCCAGAGACTCAGCATGTCACGGTGCTCGCTCTCGGCAGAAGCTTTTTTCTGAAAAGGCAAACTTACGGCTCCTTCTCCCACAGGGAAGGTGCCAGCCCTGAAAACTAATGCAGTTTTTCACTATCCCTCTGCAGCCTATCCACAGGCACAACAGCTTTGGGGATCTCTGCTTTCCCAGAGACTCAGCATGTCACGGTGCTCACTCTCGCCAGAACCTTTTTCTGAAAAGGCAAACTTACGGCTCCTTCTCCCACAAGGAAGGTGCCAGCCCTGAAAGATCTTGCTGGTATTCACTATCCCTCTGCAGCCTATCTTTAGCCGCAACAGCACTGGGGATCTCTGCTTTCCCAGAGACTCAGCATGTCACGGTGCTCGTTCTCGGCAGAAGCTTTTTCTGAGAAGGCAAACGTCTGGCTCCTTCTCCCACAAGGAAGGTGCTAGCCCTGAAAGATCTTGCTGGTATTCACTATCCCTCTGCAGCCTATCCACAGGCACAACAGCTTTGGGGATCTCTGCTTTCCCAGAGACTCAGCAGGTCACGGTGCTCGCTCTCGGCAGAAGCTTTTTTCTGAAAAGGCAAACTTACGGCTCCTTCTCCCACAGGGAAGGTGCCAGCCCTGAAAACTAATGCAGTTTTTCACTATCCCTCTGCAGCCTATCCACAGGCACAACAGCTTTGTGGATCTCTGCTTTCCCAGAGACTCAGCATGTCACGGTGCTCACTCTCGCCAGAAGCTTTTTTCTGAAAAGGCAAACTTACGGCTCCTTCTCCCACAGGGAAGGTGCCAGCCCTGAAAACTAATGCAGTTTTTCACTATCCCTCTGCAGCCTATCCACAGGCACAACAGCTTTGGGGATCTCTGCTTTCCCAGAGACTCAGCATGTCACGGTGCTCGCTCTCGGCAGAAGCTTTTTTCTGAAAAAGAAAACTTTCGGCTCCTTCTCCCACAAGGAAGGTGCCAGGCCTGAAAGCTAATGCAGCTCTTCACTATCCTCCTGCAGCCTATCCACAGGCAAAACAGCACTGGGTATCTCTGCTTTCCCAGAGACTCAGCATGTCACGGTGCTCACTCTCGCCAGAGCTTTTTTCTGAAAAAGAAAACTTTCGGCTCCTTCTCCCACAGGGAAGGTGCCAGCCCTGAAAACTAATGCAGTTTTTCACTATCCCTCTGCAGCCTATCCACAGGCACAACAGCTTTGGGGATCTCTGCTTTCCCAGAGACTCAGCATGTCACGGTGCTCACTCTCGCCAGAGCCTTTTTCTGAAAAAGAAAACTTTCGGCTCCTTCTCCCACAGGGAAGGTGCCAGCCCTGAAAACTAATGCAGTTTTTCACTATCCCTCTGCAGCCTATCCACAGGCACAACAGCTTTGGGGATCTCTGCTTTCCCAGAGACTCAGCATGTCACGGTGCTCGCTCTCGGCAGAAGCTTTTTTCTGAAAAAGAAAACTTTCGGCTCCTTCTCCCACAAGGAAGGTGCCAGGCCTGAAAGCTAATGCAGATCTTCACTATCCTCCTGCAGCCTATCCACAGGCACAACAGCACTGGGGATCTCTGCTTTCCCAGAGACTCAGCATGTCACGGTGCTCACTCTCGCCAGAACCTTTTTCTGAAAAGGCAAACTTACGGCTCCTTCTCCCACAAGGAAGGTGCCAGCCCTGAAAGATCTTGCTGGTATTCACTATCCCTCTGCAGCCTATCTTTAGCCGCAACAGCACTGGGGATCTCTGCTTTCCCAGAGACTCAGCATGTCACGGTGCTCGTTCTCGGCAGAAGCTTTTTCTGAGAAGGCAAACGTCTGGCTCCTTCTCCCACAAGGAAGGTGCTAGCCCTGAAAGATCTTGCTGGTATTCACTATCCCTCTGCAGCCTATCCACAGGCACAAGAGCTTTGGGGATCTCTGCTTTCCCAGAGACTCAGCAGGTCACGGTGCTCGCTCTCGGCAGAAGCTTTTTTCTGAAAAGGCAAACTTACGGCTCCTTCTCCCACAGGGAAGGTGCCAGCCCTGAAAACTAATGCAGTTTTTCACTATCCTCCTGCAGCCTATCCACAGGCAAAACAGCACTGGGGATCTCTGCTTTCCCAGAGACTCAGCATGTCACGGTGCTCACTCTCGCCAGAGCCTTTTTCTGAAAAGGCAAACTTACGGCTCCTTCTCCCACAGGGAAGGTGCCAGCCCTGAAAACTAATGCAGTTTTTCACTATCCCTCTGCAGCCTATCCACAGGCACAACAGCTTTGGGGATCTCTGCTTTCCCAGAGACTCAGCATGTCACGGTGCTCGCTCTCGGCAGAAGCTTTTTTCTGAAAAGGCAAAACTTACGGCTCCTTCTCCCACAAGGAAGGTGCCAGCCCTGAAAGATCTTGCTGGTCTTCACTATCCCTCTGCAGCCTATCCACAGGCACAACAGCTTTGGGGATCTCTGCTTTCCCAGAGACTCAGCATGTCACGGTGCTCGCTCTCGGCAGAGCCTTTTTCTGAAAAGGCAAACTTACGGCTCCTTCTCCCACAGGGAAGGTGCCAGCCCTGAAAACTAATGCAGTTTTTCACTATCCCTCTGCAGCCTATCCACAGGCACAACAGCTTTGGGGATCTCTGCTTTCCCAGAGACTCAGCATGTCACGGTGCTCGCTCTCGGCAGAAGCTTTTTTCTGAAAAGGCAAACTTACGGCTCCTTCTCCCACAGGGAAGGTGCCAGCCCTGAAAACTAATGCAGTTTTTCACTATCCCTCTGCAGCCTATCCACAGGCACAACAGCTTTGGGGATCTCTGCTTTCCCAGAGACTCAGCATGTCACGGTGCTCACTCTCGCCAGAACCTTTTTCTGAAAAGGCAAACTTACGGCTCCTTCTCCCACAAGGAAGGTGCCAGCCCTGAAAGATCTTGCTGGTATTCACTATCCCTCTGCAGCCTATCTTTAGCCGCAACAGCACTGGGGATCTCTGCTTTCCCAGAGACTCAGCATGTCACGGTGCTCGTTCTCGGCAGAAGCTTTTTCTGAGAAGGCAAACGTCTGGCTCCTTCTCCCACAAGGAAGGTGCTAGCCCTGAAAGATCTTGCTGGTATTCACTATCCCTCTGCAGCCTATCCACAGGCACAACAGCTTTGGGGATCTCTGCTTTCCCAGAGACTCAGCATGTCACGGTGCTCGCTCTCGGCAGAAGCTTTTTTCTGAAAAGGCAAACTTACGGCTCCTTCTCCCACAGGGAAGGTGCCAGCCCTGAAAACTAATGCAGTTTTTCACTATCCCTCTGCAGCCTATCCACAGGCACAACAGCTTTGGGGATCTCTGCTTTCCCAGAGACTCAGCATGTCACGGTGCTCACTCTCGCCAGAAGCTTTTTTCTGAAAAGGCAAACTTACGGCTCCTTCTCCCACAGGGAAGGTGCCAGCCCTGAAAACTAATGCAGTTTTTCACTATCCCTCTGCAGCCTATCCACAGGCACAACAGCTTTGGGGATCTCTGCTTTCCCAGAGACTCAGCATGTCACGGTGCTCGCTCTCGGCAGAAGCTTTTTTCTGAAAAAGAAAACTTTCGGCTCCTTCTCCCACAAGGAAGGTGCCAGGCCTGAAAGCTAATGCAGCTCTTCACTATCCTCCTGCAGCCTATCCACAGGCAAAACAGCACTGGGTATCTCTGCTTTCCCAGAGACTCAGCATGTCACGGTGCTCGTTCTCGGCAGAAGCTTTTTCTGAGAAGGCAAACGTCTGGCTCCTTCTCCCACAAGGAAGGTGCTAGCCCTGAAAGATCTTGCTGGTATGCACTATCCCTCTGCAGCCTATCCACAGGCACAACAGCTTTGGGGATCTCTGCTTTCCCAGAGACTCAGCATGTCACGGTGCTCGCTCTCGGCAGAAGCTTTTTTCTGAAAAGGCAAACTTACGGCTCCTTCTCCCACAGGGAAGGTGCCAGCCCTGAAAACTAATGCAGTTTTTCACTATCCCTCTGCAGCCTATCCACAGGCACAACAGCTTTGGGGATCTCTGCTTTCCCAGAGACTCAGCATGTCACGTTGCTCGCTCTCGGCAGAAGCTTTTTTCTGAAAAAGAAAACTTTCGGCTCCTTCTCCCACAAGGAAGGTGCCAGGCCTGAAAGCTAATGCAGATCTTCACTATCCTCCTGCAGCCTATCCACAGGCACAACAGCACTGGGGATCTCTGCTTTCCCAGAGACTCAGCATGTCACGGTGCTCACTCTCGCCAGAACCTTTTTCTGAAAAGGCAAACTTACGGCTCCTTCTCCCACAAGGAAGGTGCCAGCCCTGAAAGATCTTGCTGGTATTCACTATCCCTCTGCAGCCTATCTTTAGCCGCAACAGCACTGGGGATCTCTGCTTTCCCAGAGACTCAGCATGTCACGGTGCTCGTTCTCGGCAGAAGCTTTTTCTGAGAAGGCAAACGTCTGGCTCCTTCTCCCACAAGGAAGGTGCTAGCCCTGAAAGATCTTGCTGGTATTCACTATCCCTCTGCAGCCTATCCACAGGCACAAGAGCTTTGGGGATCTCTGCTTTCCCAGAGACTCAGCAGGTCACGGTGCTCGCTCTCGGCAGAAGCTTTTTTCTGAAAAGGCAAACTTACGGCTCCTTCTCCCACAGGGAAGGTGCCAGCCCTGAAAACTAATGCAGTTTTTCACTATCCTCCTGCAGCCTATCCACAGGCAAAACAGCACTGGGGATCTCTGCTTTCCCAGAGACTCAGCATGTCACGGTGCTCACTCTCGCCAGAGCCTTTTTCTGAAAAGGCAAACTTACGGCTCCTTCTCCCACAGGGAAGGTGCCAGCCCTGAAAACTAATGCAGTTTTTCACTATCCCTCTGCAGCCTATCCACAGGCACAACAGCTTTGGGGATCTCTGCTTTCCCAGAGACTCAGCATGTCACGGTGCTCGCTCTCGGCAGAAGCTTTTTTCTGAAAAGGCAAACTTACGGCTCCTTCTCCCACAAGGAAGGTGCCAGCCCTGAAAACTAATGCAGTTTTTCACTATCCCTCTGCAGCCTATCCACAGGCACAACAGCTTTGGGGATCTCTGCTTTCCCAGAGACTCAGCATGTCACGGTGCTCACTCTCGCCAGAGCCTTTTTCTGAAAAGGCAAACTTACGGCTCCTTCTCCCACAGGGAAGGTGCCAGCCCTGAAAACTAATGCAGTTTTTCACTATCCCTCTGCAGCCTATCCACAGGCACAACAGCTTTGGGGATCTCTGCTTTCCCAGAGACTCAGCATGTCACGGTGCTCGCTCTCGGCAGAGCCTTTTTCTGAGAAGGCAAACGTCTGGCTCCTTCTCCCACAAGGAAGGTGCCAGCCCTGAAAACTAATGCAGTTTTTCACTATCCCTCTGCAGCCTATCCACAGGCACAACAGCTTTGGGGATCTCTGCTTTCCCAGAGACTCAGCATGTCACGGTGCTCGCTCTCGGCAGAAGCTTTTTTCTGAAAAGGCAAACTTACGGCTCCTTCTCCCACAGGGAAGGTGCCAGCCCTGAAAACTAATGCAGTTTTTCACTATCCCTCTGCAGCCTATCCACAGGCACAACAGCTTTGGGGATCTCTGCTTTCCCAGAGACTCAGCATGTCACGGTGCTCACTCTCGCCAGAACCTTTTTCTGAAAAGGCAAACTTACGGCTCCTTCTCCCACAAGGAAGGTGCCAGCCCTGAAAGATCTTGCTGGTATTCACTATCCCTCTGCAGCCTATCTTTAGCCGCAACAGCACTGGGGTTCTCTGCTTTCCCAGAGACTCAGCATGTCACGGTGCTCGTTCTCGGCAGAAGCTTTTTCTGAGAAGGCAAACGTCTGGCTCCTTCTCCCACAAGGAAGGTGCTAGCCCTGAAAGATCTTGCTGGTATTCACTATCCCTCTGCAGCCTATCCACAGGCACAACAGCTTTGGGGATCTCTGCTTTCCCAGAGACTCAGCATGTCACGGTGCTCGCTCTCGGCAGAAGCTTTTTTCTGAAAAGGCAAACTTACGGCTCCTTCTCCCACAGGGAAGGTGCCAGCCCTGAAAACTAATGCAGTTTTTCACTATCCCTCTGCAGCCTATCCACAGGCACAACAGCTTTGGGGATCTCTGCTTTCCCAGAGACTCAGCATGTCACGGTGCTCGCTCTCGGCAGAAGATTTTTTCTGAAAAAGATAACTTTCGGCTCCTTCTCCCACAAGGAAGGTGCCAGGCCTGAAAGCTAATGCAGCTCTTCACTATCCTCCTGCAGCCTATCCACAGGCAAAACAGCACTGGGTATCTCTGCTTTCCCAGAGACTCAGCATGTCACGGTGCTCACTCTCGCCAGAGCTTTTTTCTGAAAAAGAAAACTTTCGGCTCCTTCTCCCACAGGGAAGGTGCCAGCCCTGAAAACTAATGCAGTTTTTCACTATCCCTCTGCAGCCTATCCACAGGCACAACAGCTTTGGGGATCTCTGCTTTCCCAGAGACTCAGCATGTCACGGTGCTCACTCTCGCCAGAGCCTTTTTCTGAAAAAGAAAACTTTCGGCTCCTTCTCCCACAGGGAAGGTGCCAGCCCTGAAAACTAATGCAGTTTTTCACTATCCCTCTGCAGCCTATCCACAGGCACAACAGCTTTGGGGATCTCTGCTTTCCCAGAGACTCAGCATGTCACGGTGCTCGTTCTCGGCAGAAGCTTTTTCTGAGAAGGCAAACGTCTGGCTCCTTCTCCCACAAGGAAGGTGCTAGCCCTGAAAGATCTTGCTGGTATGCACTATCCCTCTGCAGCCTATCCACAGGCACAACAGCTTTGGGGATCTCTGCTTTCCCAGAGACTCAGCATGTCACGGTGCTCGCTCTCGGCAGAAGCTTTTTTCTGAAAAGGCAAACTTACGGCTCCTTCTCCCACAGGGAAGGTGCCAGCCCTGAAAACTAATGCAGTTTTTCACTATCCCTCTGCAGCCTATCCACAGGCACAACAGCTTTGGGGATCTCTGCTTTCCCAGAGACTCAGCATGTCACGGTGCTCGCTCTCGGCAGAAGATTTTTTCTGAAAAAGAAAACTTTCGGCTCCTTCTCCCACAAGGAAGGTGCCAGGCCTGAAAGCTAATGCAGATCTTCACTATCCTCCTGCAGCCTATCCACAGGCACAACAGCACTGGGGATCTCTGCTTTCCCAGAGACTCAGCATGTCACGGTGCTCACTCTCGCCAGAACCTTTTTCTGAAAAGGCAAACTTACGGCTCCTTCTCCCACAAGGAAGGTGCCAGCCCTGAAAGATCTTGCTGGTATTCACTATCCCTCTGCAGCCTATCTTTAGCCGCAACAGCACTGGGGATCTCTGCTTTCCCAGAGACTCAGCATGTCACGGTGCTCGTTCTCGGCAGAAGCTTTTTCTGAGAAGGCAAACGTCTGGCTCCTTCTCCCACAAGGAAGGTGCTAGCCCTGAAAGATCTTGCTGGTATTCACTATCCCTCTGCAGCCTATCCACAGGCACAAGAGCTTTGGGGATCTCTGCTTTCCCAGAGACTCAGCAGGTCACGGTGCTCGCTCTCGGCAGAAACTTTTTTCTGAAAAAGAAAACTTTCGGCTCCTTCTCCCACAGGGAAGGTGCCAGCCCTGAAAACTAATGCAGTTTTTCACTATCCTCCTGCAGCCTATCCACAGGCAAAACAGCACTGGGGATCTCTGCTTTCCCAGAGACTCAGCATGTCACGGTGCTCACTCTCGCCAGAGCCTTTTTCTGAAAAGGCAAACTTACGGCTCCTTCTCCCACAGGGAAGGTGCCAGCCCTGAAAACTAATGCAGTTTTTCACTATCCCTCTGCAGCCTATCCACAGGCACAACAGCTTTGGGGATCTCTGCTTTCCCAGAGACTCAGCATGTCACGGTGCTCGCTCTCGGCAGAAGCTTTTTTCTGAAAAGGCAAACTTACGGCTCCTTCTCCCACAGGGAAGGTGCCAGCCCTGAAAACTAATGCAGTTTTTCACTATCCCTCTGCAGCCTATCCACAGGCACAACAGCTTTTGGGATCTCTGCTTTCCCAGAGACTCAGCATGTCACGGTGCTCGCTCTCGGCAAAGCTTTTTTCTGAAAAAGAAAACTTTCGGCTCCTTCTCCCACAGGGAAGGTGCCAACCCTGAAAACTAATGCAGTTTTTCACTATCCCTCTGCAGCCTATCCACAGGCACAACAGCTTTGGGGATCTCTGCTTTCCCAGAGACTCAGCATGTCACGGTGCTCGCTCTCGGCAGAAGCTTTTTTCTGAAAAGGCAAACTTACGGCTCCTTCTCCCACAAGGAAGGTGCCAGCCCTGAAAACTAATGCAGTTTTTCACTATCCCTCTGCAGCCTATCCACAGGCACAACAGCTTTGGGGATCTCTGCTTTCCCAGAGACTCAGCATGTCACGGTGCTCACTCTCGCCAGAGCCTTTTTCTGAAAAGGCAAACTTACGGCTCCTTCTCCCACAGGGAAGGTGCCAGCCCTGAAAACTAATGCAGTTTTTCACTATCCCTCTGCAGCCTATCCACAGGCACAACAGCTTTGGGGATCTCTGCTTTCCCAGAGACTCAGCATGTCACGGTGCTCGCTCTCGGCAGAGCCTTTTTCTGAAAAGGCAAACTTACGGCTCCTTCTCCCACAGGGAAGGTGCCAGCTCTGAAAACTAATGCAGTTTTTCACTATCCCTCTGCAGCCTATCCACAGGCACAACAGCTTTGGGGATCTCTGCTTTCCCAGAGACTCAGCATGTCACGGTGCTCGCTCTCGGCAGAAGCTTTTTTCTGAAAAGGCAAACTTACGGCTCCTTCTCCCACAGGGAAGGTGCCAGTCCTGAAAACTAATGCAGTTTTTCACTATCCCTCTGCAGCCTATCCACAGGCACAACAGCTTTGGGGATCTCTGCTTTCCCAGAGACTCAGCATGTCACGTTGCTCGCTCTCGGCAGAAGCTTTTTTCTGAAAAAGAAAACTTTCGGCTCCTTCTCCCACAAGGAAGGTGCCAGGCCTGAAAGCTAATGCAGCTCTTCACTATCCTCCTGCAGCCTATCCACAGGCACAACAGCACTGGGGATCTCTGCTTTCCCAGAGACTCAGCATGTCACGGTGCTCACTCTCGCCAGAACCTTTTTCTGAAAAGGCAAACTTACGGCTCCTTCTCCCACAAGGAAGGTGCCAGCCCTGAAAGATCTTGCTGGTATTCACTATCCCTCTGCAGCCTATCTTTAGCCGCAACAGCACTGGGGATCTCTGCTTTCCCAGAGACTCAGCATGTCACGGTGCTCGTTCTCGGCAGAAGCTTTTTCTGAGAAGGCAAACGTCTGGCTCCTTCTCCCACAAGGAAGGTGCTAGCCCTGAAAGATCTTGCTGGTATGCACTATCCCTCCGCAGCCTATCCACAGGCACAACAGCTTTGGGGATCTCTGCTTTCCCAGAGACTCAGCATGTCACGGTGCTCACTCTCGCCAGAGCCTTTTTCTGAAAAGGCAAACTTACGGCTCCTTCTCCCACAAGGAAGGTGCCAGCCCTGAAAACTAATGCAGTTTTTCACTATCCCTCTGCAGCCTATCCACAGGCACAACAGCTTTGGGGATCTCTGCTTTCCCAGAGACTCAGCATGTCACGGTGCTCACTCTCGCCAGAGCTTTTTTCTGAAAAGGCAAACTTACGGCTCCTTCTCCCACAGGGAAGGTGCCAGCCCTGAAAACTAATGCAGTTTTTCACTATCCCTCTGCAGCCTATCCACAGGCACAACAGCTTTTGGGATCTCTGCTTTCCCAGAGACTCAGCATGTCACGGTGCTCACTCTCCACAGAACCTTTTTCTGAAAAGGCAAACTTTCGGCTCCTTCTCCCACAGGGAAGGTGCCAGCCCTGAAAACTAATGCAGTTTTTCACTATCCCTCTGCAGCCTATCCACAGGCACAACAGCTTTGGGGATCTCTGCTTTCCCAGAGACTCAGCATGTCACGGTGCTCGCTCTCGGCACAAGCTTTTTTCTGAAAAGGCAAACTTACGGCTCCTTCTCCCACAGGGAAGGTGCCAGCCCTGAAAACTAATGCAGTTTTTCACTATCCCTCTGCAGCCTATCCACAGGCACAACAGCTTTTGGGATCTCTGCTTTCCCAGAGACTCAGCATGTCACGGTGCTCGCTCTCGGCAAAGCTTTTTTCTGAAAAAGAAAACTTTCGGCTCCTTCTCCCACAGGGAAGGTGCCAACCCTGAAAACTAATGCAGTTTTTCACTATCCCTCTGCAGCCTATCCACAGGCACAACAGCTTTGGGGATCTCTGCTTTCCCAGAGACTCAGCATGTCACGGTGCTCGCTCTCGGCAGAAGCTTTTTTCTGAAAAAGAAAACTTTCGGCTCCTTCTCCCACAAGGAAGGTGCCAGGCCTGAAAGCTAATGCAGCTCTTCACTATCCTCCTGCAGCCTATCCACAGGCACAACAGCACTGGGGATCTCTGCTTTCCCAGAGACTCAGCATGTCACGGTGCTCACTCTCGCCAGAACCTTTTTCTGAAAAGGCAAACTTACGGCTCCTTCTCCCACAAGGAAGGTGCCAGCCCTGAAAGATCTTGCTGGTATTCACTATCCCTCTGCAGCCTATCTTTAGCCGCAACAGCACTGGGGATCTCTGCTTTCCCAGAGACTCAGCATGTCACGGTGCTCGTTCTCGCAGAAGCTTTTTCTGAGAAGGCAAACGTCTGGCTCCTTCTCCCACAAGGAAGGTGCTAGCCCTGAAAGATCTTGCGGGTATGCACTATCCCTCTGCAGCCTATCCACAGGCACAACAGCTTTGGGGATCTCTGCTTTCCCAGAGACTCAGCATGTCACGGTGCTCGCTCTCGGCACAAGCTTTTTTCTGAAAAGGCAAACTTACGGCTCCTTCTCCCACAGGGAAGGTGCCAGCCCTGAAAACTAATGCAGTTTTTCACTATCCCTCTGCAGCCTATCCACAGGCACAACAGCTTTTGGGATCTCTGCTTTCCCAGAGACTCAGCATGTCACGGTGCTCGCTCTCGGCAGAAGCTTTTTTCTGAAAAAGAAAACTTTCGGCTCCTTCTCCCACAGGGAAGGTGCCAACCCTGAAAACTAATGCAGTTTTTCACTATCCCTCTGCAGCCTATCCACAGGCACAACAGCTTTGGGGATCTCTGCTTTCCCAGAGACTCAGCATGTCACGGTGCTCGTTCTCGGCAGAAGCTTTTTCTGAGAAGGCAAACGTCTGGCTCCTTCTCCCACAAGGAAGGTGCTAGCCCTGAAAGATCTTGCTGGTATGCACTATCCCTCTGCAGCCTATCCACAGGCACAACAGCTTTGGGGATCTCTGCTTTCCCAGAGACTCAGCATGTCACGGTGCTCACTCTCCACAGAACCTTTTTCTGAAAAGGCAAACTTACGGCTCCTTCTCCCACAGGGAAGGTGCCAGCCCTGAAAACTAATGCAGTTTTTCACTATCCCTCTGCAGCCTATCCACAGGCACAACAGCTTTGGGGATCTCTGCTTTCCCAGAGACTCAGCATGTCACGGTGCTCGCTCTCGGCACAAGCTTTTTTCTGAAAAGGCAAACTTACGGCTCCTTCTCCCACAGGGAAGGTGCCAGCCCTGAAAACTAATGCAGTTTTTCACTATCCCTCTGCAGCCTATCCACAGGCACAACAGCTTTTGGGATCTCTGCTTTCCCAGAGACTCAGCATGTCACGGTGCTCGCTCTCGGCAAAGCTTTTTTCTGAAAAAGAAAACTTTCGGCTCCTTCTCCCACAGGGAAGGTGCCAACCCTGAAAACTAATGCAGTTTTTCACTATCCCTCTGCAGCCTATCCACAGGCACAACAGCTTTGGGGATCTCTGCTTTCCCAGAGACTCAGCATGTCACGGTGCTCGCTCTCGGCAGAAGCTTTTTTCTGAAAAAGAAAACTTTCGGCTCCTTCTCCCACAAGGAAGGTGCCAGGCCTGAAAGCTAATGCAGCTCTTCACTATCCTCCTGCAGCCTATCCACAGGCACAACAGCACTGGGGATCTCTGCTTTCCCAGAGACTCAGCATGTCACGGTGCTCACTCTCGCCAGAACCTTTTTCTGAAAAGGCAAACTTACGGCTCCTTCTCCCACAAGGAAGGTGCCAGCCCTGAAAGATCTTGCTGGTATTCACTATCCCTCTGCAGCCTATCTTTAGCCGCAACAGCACTGGGGATCTCTGCTTTCCCAGAGACTCAGCATGTCACGGTGCTCGTTCTCGCAGAAGCTTTTTCTGAGAAGGCAAACGTCTGGCTCCTTCTCCCACAAGGAAGGTGCTAGCCCTGAAAGATCTTGCGGGTATGCACTATCCCTCTGCAGCCTATCCACAGGCACAACAGCTTTGGGGATCTCTGCTTTCCCAGAGACTCAGCATGTCACGGTGCTCGCTCTCGGCAGAAGCTTTTTTCTGAAAAGGCAAACTTACGGCTCCTTCTCCCACAGGGAAGGTGCCAGCCCTGAAAACTAATGCAGTTTTTCACTATCCCTCTGCAGCCTATCCACAGGCACAACAGCTTTTGGGATCTCTGCTTTCCCAGAGACTCAGCATGTCACGGTGCTCGCTCTCGGCAGAAGCTTTTTTCTGAAAAAGAAAACTTTCGGCTCCTTCTCCCACAGGGAAGGTGCCAACCCTGAAAACTAATGCAGTTTTTCACTATCCCTCTGCAGCCTATCCACAGGCACAACAGCTTTGGGGATCTCTGCTTTCCCAGAGACTCAGCATGTCACGGTGCTCGTTCTCGGCAGAAGCTTTTTCTGAGAAGGCAAACGTCTGGCTCCTTCTCCCACAAGGAAGGTGCTAGCCCTGAAAGATCTTGCTGGTATGCACTATCCCTCTGCAGCCTATCCACAGGCACAACAGCTTTGGGGATCTCTGCTTTCCCAGAGACTCAGCATGTCACGGTGCTCGCTCTCGGCAGAAGCTTTTTTCTGAAAAAGAAAACTTTCGGCTCCTTCTCCCACAGGGAAGGTGCCAGCCCTGAAAACTAATGCAGTTTTTCACTATCCCTCTGCAGCCTATCCACAGGCACAACAGCTTTGGGGATCTCTGCTTTCCCAGAGACTCAGCATGTCACGGTGCTCACTCTTGCCAGAGCCTTTTTCTGAAAAAGAAAACTTTCGGCTCCTTCTCCCACAGGGAAGGTGCCAGCCCTGAAAACTAATGCAGTTTTTCACTATCCCTCTGCAGCCTATCCACAGGCACAACAGCTTTGGGGATCTCTGCTTTCCCAGAGACTCAGCATGTCACGGTGCTCGTTCTCGGCAGAAGCTTTTTCTGAGAAGGCAAACGTCTGGCTCCTTCTCCCACAAGGAAGGTGCTAGCCCTGAAAGATCTTGCTGGTATGCACTATCCCTCTGCAGCCTATCCACAGGCACAACAGCTTTGGGGATCTCTGCTTTCCCAGAGACTCAGCATGTCACGGTGCTCGCTCTCGGCAGAAGCTTTTTTCTGAAAAGGCAAACTTACGTCTCCTTCTCCCACAGGGAAGGTGCCAGCCCTGAAAACTAATGCAGTTTTTCACTATCCCTCTGCAGCCTATCCACAGGCACAACAGCTTTTGGGATCTCTGCTTTCCCAGAGACTCAGCATGTCACGGTGCTCGCTCTCGGCAGAAGCTTTTTTCTTAAAAAGAAAACTTTCGGCTCCTTCTCCCACAGGGAAGGTGCCAGCCCTGAAAACTAATGCAGTTTTTCACTATCCCTCTGCAGCCTATCCACAGGCACAACAGCTTTGGGGATCTCTGCTTTCCCAGAGACTCAGCATGTCACGGTGCTCGTTCTCGGCAGAAGCTTTTTCTGAGAAGGCAAACGTCTGGCGCCTTCTCCCACAAGGAAGGTGCTAGCCCTGAAAGATCTTGCTGGTATGCACTATCCCTCTGCAGCCTATCCACAGGCACAACAGCTTTGGGGATCTCTGCTTTCCCAGAGACTCAGCATGTCACGGTGCTCGCTCTCGGCAGAAGCTTTTTTCTGAAAAGGCAAACTTACGGCTCCTTCTCCCACAGGGAAGGTGCCAGCCCTGAAAACTAATGCAGTTTTTCACTATCCCTCTGCAGCCTATCCACAGGCACAACAGCTTTGGGGATCTCTGCTTTCCCAGAGACTCAGCATGTCACGGTGCTCGCTCTCGGCAGAAGCTTTTTTCTGAAAAAGAAAACTTTCGGCTCCTTCTCCCACAAGGAAGGTGCCAGGCCTAAAAGCTAATGCAGCTCTTCAATATCCTCCTGCAGCCTATCCACAGGCACAACAGCTTTGGGGATCTCTGCTTTCCCAGAGACTCAGCATGTCACGGTGCTCGCTCTCGGCAGAAGCTTTTTTCTGAAAAGGCAAACTTACGGCTCCTTCTCCCACAGGGAAGGTGCCAGCCCTGAAAACTAATGCAGTTTTTCACTATCCCTCTGCAGCCTATCCACAGGCACAACAGCTTTGGGGATCTCTGCTTTCCCAGAGACTCAGCATGTCATGGTGCTCGCTCTCGGCAGAAGCTTTTTTCTGAAAAAGAAAACTTTCGGCTCCTTCTCCCACAAGGAAGGTGCCAGGCCTGAAAGCTAATGCAGCTCTTCACTATCCTCCTGCAGCCTATCCACAGGCACAACAGCACTGGGGATCTCTGCTTTCCCAGAGACTCAGCATGTCACGGTGCTCACTCTCGCCAGAACCTTTTTCTGAAAAGGAAAACTTACGGCTCCTTCTCCCACAAGGAAGGTGCCAGCCCTGAAAGATCTTGCTGGTATTCACTATCCCTCTGCAGCCTATCTTTAGCCGCAACAGCACTGGGGATCTCTGCTTTCCCAGAGACTCAGCATGTCACGGTGCTCGTTCTCGGCAGAAGCTTTTTCTGAGAAGGCAAATGTCTGGCTCCTTCTCCCACAAGGAAGGTGCTAGCCCTGAAAGATCTTGCTGGTATGCACTATCCCTCTGCAGCCTATCCACAGGCACAGCAGCTTTGGGGATCTCTGCTTTCCCAGAGACTCAGCATGTCACGGTGCTCGCTCTCGGCAGAAGCTTTTTTCTGAAAAAGAAAACTTTCGGCTCCTTCTCCCACAAGGAAGGTGCCAGGCCTGAAAGCTAATGCAGCTCTTCACTATCCTCCTGCAGCCTATCCACAGGCAAAACAGCTTTGGGGATCTCTGCTTTCCCAGAGACTCAGCATGTCACGGTGCTCACTCTCGCCAGAACCTTTTTCTGAAAAGGCAAACTTACGGCTCCTTCTCCCACAAGGAAGGTGCCAGCCCTGAAAGATCTTGCTGGTATTCACTATCCCTCTGCAGCCTATCTTTAGCCGCAACAGCACTGGGGATCTCTGCTTTCCCAGAGACTCAGCATGTCACGGTGCTCACTCTTGCCAGAGCCTTTTTCTGAAAAAGAAAACTTTCGGCTCCTTCTCCCACAGGGAAGGTGCCAGCCCTGAAAACTAATGCAGTTTTTCACTATCCCTCTGCAGCCTATCCACAGGCACAACAGCTTTGGGGATCTCTGCTTTCCCAGAGACTCAGCATGTCACGGTGCTCGTTCTCGGCAGAAGCTTTTTCTGAGAAGGCAAACGTCTGGCTCCTTCTCCCACAAGGAAGGTGCTAGCCCTGAAAGATCTTGCTGGTATTCACTATCCCTCTGCAGCCTATCCACAGGCACAACAGCTTTGGGGATCTCTGCTTTCCCAGAGACTCAGCATGTCACGGTGCTCGCTCTCGGCAGAAGCTTTTTTCTGAAAAAGAAAACTTTCGGCTCCTTCTCCCACAGGGAAGGTGCCAGCCCTGAAAACTAATGCAGTTTTTCACTATCCCTCTGCAGCCTATCCACAGGCACAACAGCTTTGGGGATCTCTGCTTTCCCAGAGACTCAGCATGTCACGGTGCTCGCTCTCGGCAGAAGCTTTTTTCTGAAAAGGCAAACTTACGTCTCCTTCTCTCACGGGGAAGGTGCCAGCCCTGAAAACTAATGCAGTTTTTCACTATCCCTCTGCAGCCTATCCACAGGCACAACAGCTTTTGGGATCTCTGCTTTCCCAGAGACTCAGCATGTCACGGTGCTCGCTCTCGGCAGAAGCTTTTTTCTGAAAAGGCAAACTTACGTCTCCTTCTCTCACGGGGAAGGTGCCAGCCCTGAAAACTAATGCAGTTTTTCACTATCCCTCTGCAGCCTATCCACAGGCACAACAGCTTTTGGGATCTCTGCTTTCCCAGAGACTCAGCATGTCACGGTGCTCGTTCTCGGCAGAAGCTTTTTCTGAGAAGGCAAACGTCTGGCTCCTTCTCCCACAAGGAAGGTGCTAGCCCTGAAAGATCTTGCTGGTATGCACTATCCCTCTGCAGCCTATCCACAGGCACAACAGCTTTGGGGATCTCTGCTTTCCCAGAGACTCAGCATGTCACGGTGCTCGCTCTCGGCAGAAGCTTTTTTCTGAAAAAGAAAACTTTCGGCTCCTTCTCCCACAGGGAAGGTGCCAGCCCTGAAAACTAATGCAGTTTTTCACTATGCCTCTGCAGCCTATCCACAGGCACAACAGCTTTTGGGATCTCTGCTTTGCCAGAGACTCAGCATGTCACGGTGCTCGCTCTCGGCAGAAGCTTTTTTCTGAAAAAGAAAACTTTCGGCTCCTTCTCCCACAAGGAAGGTGCCAGGCCTGAAAGCTAATGCAGCTCTTCACTATCCCTCTGCAGCCTATCCACAGGCACAACAGCTTTGGGGATCTCTGCTTTCCCAGAGACTCAGCATGTCACGGTGCTCGTTCTCGGCAGAAGCTTTTTCTGAGAAGGCAAACGTCTGGCTCCTTCTCCCACAAGGAAGGTGCTAGCCCTGAAAGATCTTGCTGGTATTCACTATCCCTCTGCAGCCTATCCACAGGCACAACAGCACTGGGGATCTCTGCTTTCCCAGAGACTCAGCATGTCACGGTGCTCGCTCTCGGCAGAAGCTTTTTTCTGAAAAAGAAAACTTTCGGCTCCTTCTCCCACAGGGAAGGTGCCAGCCCTGAAAACTAATGCAGTTTTTCACTATCCCTCTGCAGCCTATCCACAGGCACAACAGCTTTGGGGATCTCTGCTTTCCCAGAGACTCAGCATGTCACGGTGCTCACTCTTGCCAGAGCCTTTTTCTGAAAAAGAAAACTTTCGGCTCCTTCTCCCACAGGGAAGGTGCCAGCCCTGAAAACTAATGCAGTTTTTCACTATCCCTCTGCAGCCTATCCACAGGCACAACAGCTTTGGGGATCTCTGCTTTCCCAGAGACTCAGCATGTCACGGTGCTCGCTCTCGGCAGAAGCTTTTTTCTGAAAAGGCAAACTTACGGCTCCTTCTCCCACAGGGAAGGTGCCAGCCCTGAAAACTAATGCAGTTTTTCACTATCCCTCTGCAGCCTATCCACAGGCACAACAGCTTTGGGGATCTCTGCTTTCCCAGAGACTCAGCATGTCACGGTGCTCGCTCTCGGCAGAAGCTTTTTTCTGAAAAGGCAAACTTACGGCTCCTTCTCCCACAGGGAAGGTGCCAGCCCTGAAAACTAATGCAGTTTTTCACTATCCCTCTGCAGCCTATCCACAGGCACAACAGCTTTGGGGATCTCTGCTTTCCCAGAGACTCAGCATGTCACGGTGCTCGTTCTCGGCAGAAGCTTTTTCTGAGAAGGCAAACGTCTGGCTCCTTCTCCCACAAGGAAGGTGCTAGCCCTGAAAGATCTTGCTGGTATTCACTATCCCTCTGCAGCCTATCCACAGGCACAACAGCTTTTGGGATCTCTGCTTTGCCAGAGACTCAGCATGTCACGGTGCTCGCTCTCGGCAGAAGCTTTTTTCTGAAAAAGAAAACTTTCGGCTCCTTCTCCCACAGGGAAGGTGCCAGCCCTGAAAACTAATGCAGTTTTTCACTATCCCTCTGCAGCCTATCCACAGGCACAACAGCTTTGGGGATCTCTGCTTTCCCAGAGACTCAGCATGTCACGGTGCTCGTTCTCGGCAGAAGCTTTTTCTGAGAAGGCAAACGTCTGGCTCCTTCTCCCACAAGGAAGGTGCTAGCCCTGAAAGATCTTGCTGGTATTCACTATCCCTCTGCAGCCTATCCACAGGCACAACAGCACTGGGGATCTCTGCTTTCCCAGAGACTCAGCATGTCACGGTGCTCGCTCTCGGCAGAAGCTTTTTTCTGAAAAAGAAAACTTTCGGCTCCTTCTCCCACAGGGAAGGTGCCAGCCCTGAAAACTAATGCAGTTTTTCACTATCCCTCTGCAGCCTATCCACAGGCACAACAGCTTTGGGGATCTCTGCTTTCCCAGAGACTCAGCATGTCACGGTGCTCACTCTTGCCAGAGCCTTTTTCTGAAAAAGAAAACTTTCGGCTCCTTCTCCCACAGGGAAGGTGCCAGCCCTGAAAACTAATGCAGTTTTTCACTATCCCTCTGCAGCCTATCCACAGGCACAACAGCTTTGGGGATCTCTGCTTTCCCAGAGACTCAGCATGTCACGGTGCTCGCTCTCGGCACAAGCTTTTTTCTGAAAAGGCAAACTTACGGCTCCTTCTCCCACAGGGAAGGTGCCAGCCCTGAAAACTAATGCAGTTTTTCACTATCCCTCTGCAGCCTATCCACAGGCACAACAGCTTTGGGGATCTCTGCTTTCCCAGAGACTCAGCATGTCACGGTGCTCGCTCTCGGCAGAAGCTTTTTTCTGAAAAGGCAAACTTACGGCTCCTTCTCCCACAGGGAAGGTGCCAGCCCTGAAAACTAATGCAGTTTTTCACTATCCCTCTGCAGCCTATCCACAGGCACAACAGCTTTGGGGATCTCTGCTTTCCCAGAGACTCAGCATGTCACGGTGCTCGTTCTCGGCAGAAGCTTTTTCTGAGAAGGCAAACGTCTGGCTCCTTCTCCCACAAGGAAGGTGCTAGCCCTGAAAGATCTTGCTGGTATTCACTATCCCTCTGCAGCCTATCCACAGGCACAACAGCTTTGGGGATCTCTGCTTTCCCAGAGACTCAGCATGTAACGGTGCTCACTCTTGCCAGAGCCTTTTTCTGAAAAAGAAAACTTTCGGCTCCTTCTCCCACAGGGAAGGTGCCAGCCCTGAAAACTAATGCAGTTTTTCACTATCCCTCTGCAGCCTATCCACAGGCACAACAGCTTTGGGGATCTCTGCTTTCCCAGAGACTCAGCATGTCACGGTGCTCGTTCTCGGCAGAAGCTTTTTCTGAGAAGGCAAACGTCTGGCTCCTTCTCCCACAAGGAAGGTGCTAGCCCTGAAAGATCTTGCTGGTATGCACTATCCCTCTGCAGCCTATCCACAGGCACAACAGCTTTGGGGATCTCTGCTTTCCCAGAGACTCAGCATGTCACGGTGCTCGCTCTCGGCAGAAGCTTTTTTCTGAAAAAGAAAACTTTCGGCTCCTTCTCCCACAAGGAAGGTGCCAGGCCTGAAAGCTAATGCAGCTCTTCACTATCCTCCTGCAGCCTATCCACAGGCACAACAGCACTGGGGATCTCTGCTTTCCCAGAGACTCAGCATGTCACGGTGCTCACTCACGCCAGAACCTTTTTCTGAAAAGGCAAACTTACGGCTCCTTCTCCCACAAGGAAGGTGCCAGCCCTGAAAGATCTTGCTGGTATTCACTATCCCTCTGCAGCCTATCTTTAGCCGCAACAGCACTGGGGATCTCTGCTTTCCCAGAGACTCAGCATGTCACGGTGCTCGTTCTCGGCAGAAGCTTTTTCTGAGAAGGCAAACGTCTGGCTCCTTCTCCCACAAGGAAGGTGCTAGCCCTGAAAGATCTTGCTGGTATGCACTATCCCTCTGCAGCCTATCCACAGGCACAACAGCTTTGGGGATCTCTGCTTTCCCAGAGACTCAGCATGTCACGGTGCTCGCTCTCGGCAGAAGCTTTTTTCTGAAAAAGAAAACTTTCGGCTCCTTCTCCCACAGGGAAGGTGCCAGCCCTGAAAACTAATGCAGTTTTTCACTATCCCTCTGCAGCCTATCCACAGGCACAACAGCTTTGGGGATCTCTGCTTTCCCAGAGACTCAGCATGTCACGTTGCTCGCTCTCGGCAGAAGCTTTTTTCTGAAAAAGAAAACTTTCGGCTCCTTCTCCCACAGGGAAGGTGCCAACCCTGAAAACTAATGCAGTTTTTCACTATCCCTCTGCAGCCTATCCACAGGCACAACAGCTTTGAGGATCTCTGCTTTCCCAGAGACTCAGCATGTCACGGTGCTCGTTCTCGGCAGAAGCTTTTTCTGAGAAGGCAAACGTCTGGCTCCTTCTCCCACAAGGAAGGTGCTAGCCCTGAAAGATCTTGCTGGTATTCACTATCCCTCTGCAGCCTATCCACAGGCACAACAGCTTTGGGGATCTCTGCTTTCCCAGAGACTCAGCATGTCACGGTGCTCGCTCTCGGCAGAAGCTTTTTTCTGAAAAAGAAAACTTTCGGCTCCTTCTCCCACAGGGAAGGTGCCAGCCCTGAAAACTAATGCAGTTTTTCACTATCCCTCTGCAGCCTATCCACAGGCACAACAGCTTTGAGGATCTCTGCTTTCCCAGAGACTCAGCATGTCACGGTGCTCGTTCTCGGCAGAAGCTTTTTCTGAGAAGGCAAACGTCTGGCTCCTTCTCCCACAAGGAAGGTGCTAGCCCTGAAAGATCTTGCTGGTATTCACTATCCCTCTGCAGCCTATCCACAGGCACAACAGCTTTGGGGATCTCTGCTTTCCCAGAGACTCAGCATGTCACGGTGCTCGTTCTCGGCAGAAGCTTTTTCTGAGAAGGCAAACGTCTGGCTCCTTCTCCCACAAGGAAGGTGCTAGCCCTGAAAGATCTTGCTGGTATGCACTATCCCTCTGCAGCCTATCCACAGGCACAACAGCTTTGGGGATCTCTGCTTTCCCAGAGACTCAGCATGTCACGGTGCTCGCTCTCGGCAGAAGCTTTTTTCTGAAAAAGAAAACTTTCGGCTCCTTCTCCCACAGGGAAGGTGCCAGCCCTGAAAACTAATGCAGTTTTTCACTATCCCTCTGCAGCCTATCCACAGGCACAACAGCTTTGAGGATCTCTGCTTTCCCAGAGACTCAGCATGTCACGGTGCTCGTTCTCGGCAGAAGCTTTTTCTGAGAAGGCAAACGTCTGGCTCCTTCTCCCACAAGGAAGGTGCTAGCCCTGAAAGATCTTGCTGGTATTCACTATCCCTCTGCAGCCTATCTTTAGCCGCAACAGCACTGGGGATCTCTGCTTTCCCAGAGACTCAGCATGTCACGGTGCTCGTTCTCGGCAGAAGCTTTTTCTGAGAAGGCAAACGTCTGGCTCCTTCTCCCACAAGGAAGGTGCTAGCCCTGAAAGATCTTGCTGGTATGCACTATCCCTCTGCAGCCTATCCACAGGCACAACAGCTTTGGGGATCTCTGCTTTCCCAGAGACTCAGCATGTCACGGTGCTCGCTCTCGGCAGAAGCTTTTTTCTGAAAAAGAAAACTTTCGGCTCCTTCTCCCACAGGGAAGGTGCCAGCCCTGAAAACTAATGCAGTTTTTCACTATCCCTCTGCAGCCTATCCACAGGCACAACAGCTTTGGGGATCTCTGCTTTCCCAGAGACTCAGCATGTCACGGTGCTCGCTCTCGGCAGAAGCTTTTTTCTGAAAAAGAAAACTTTCGGCTCCTTCTCCCACAAGGAAGGTGCCAGGCCTGAAAGCTAATGCAGCTCTTCACTATCCCTCTGCAGCCTATCCACAGGCACAACAGCACTGGGGATCTCTGCTTTCCCAGAGACTCAGCATGTCACGGTGCTCACTCACGCCAGAACCTTTTTCTGAAAAGGCAAACTTACGGCTCCTTCTCCCACAAGGAAGGTGCCAGCCCTGAAAGATCTTGCTGGTATTCACTATCCCTCTGCAGCCTATCTTTAGCCGCAACAGCACTGGGGATCTCTGCTTTCCCAGAGACTCAGCATGTCACGGTGCTCGTTCTCGGCAGAAGCTTTTTCTGAGAAGGCAAACGTCTGGCTCCTTCTCCCACAAGGAAGGTGCTAGCCCTGAAAGATCTTGCTGGTATGCACTATCCCTCTGCAGCCTATCCACAGGCACAACAGCTTTGGGGATCTCTGCTTTCCCAGAGACTCAGCATGTCACGGTGCTCGCTCTCGGCAGAAGCTTTTTTCTGAAAAAGAAAACTTTCGGCTCCTTCTCCCACAGGGAAGGTGCCAGCCCTGAAAACTAATGCAGTTTTTCACTATCCCTCTGCAGCCTATCCACAGGCACAACAGCTTTGGGGATCTCTGCTTTCCCAGAGACTCAGCATGTCACGGTGCTCACTCTTGCCAGAGCCTTTTTCTGAAAAAGAAAACTTTCGGCTCCTTCTCCCACAGGGAAGGTGCCAGCCCTGAAAACTAATGCAGTTTTTCACTATCCCTCTGCAGCCTATCCACAGGCACAACAGCTTTGGGGATCTCTGCTTTCCCAGAGACTCAGCATGTCACGGTGCTCGTTCTCGGCAGAAGCTTTTTCTGAGAAGGCAAACCTCTAGCTCCTTCTCCCACAAGGAAGGTGCTAGCCCTGAAAGATCTTGCTGGTATGCACTATCCCTCTGCAGCCTATCCACAGGCACAACAGCTTTGGGGATCTCTGCTTTCCCAGAGACTCAGCATGTCACGGTGCTCGCTCTCGGCAGAAGCTTTTTTCTGAAAAGGCAAACTTACGTCTCCTTCTCTCACGGGGAAGGTGCCAGCCCTGAAAACTAATGCAGTTTTTCACTATCCCTCTGCAGCCTATCCACAGGCACAACAGCTTTTGGGATCTCTGCTTTCCCAGAGACTCAGCATGTCACGGTGCTCGTTCTCGGCAGAAGCTTTTTCTGAGAAGGCAAACGTCTGGCTCCTTCTCCCACAAGGAAGGTGCTAGCCCTGAAAGATCTTGCTGGTATGCACTATCCCTCTGCAGCCTATCCACAGGCACAACAGCTTTGGGGATCTCTGCTTTCCCAGAGACTCAGCATGTCACGGTGCTCGCTCTCGGCAGAAGCTTTTTTCTGAAAAAGAAAACTTTCGGCTCCTTCTCCCACAGGGAAGGTGCCAGCCCTGAAAACTAATGCAGATTTCACTATCCCTCTGCAGCCTATCCACAGGCACAACAGCTTTGGGGATCTCTGCTTTCCCAGAGACTCAGCATGTCACGGTGCTCGTTCTCGGCAGAAGCTTTTTCTGAGAAGGCAAACGTCTGGCTCCTTCTCCCACAAGGAAGGTGCTAGCCCTGAAAGATCTTGCTGGTATTCACTATCCCTCTGCAGCCTATCCACAGGCACAACAGCTTTGGGGATCTCTGCTTTCCCAGAGACTCAGCATGTCACGGTGCTCGCTCTCGGCAGAAGCTTTTTTCTGAAAAAGAAAACTTTCGGCTCCTTCTCCCACAGGGAAGGTGCCAGCCCTGAAAACTAATGCAGTTTTTCACTATCCCTCTGCAGCCTATCCACAGGCACAACAGCTTTGGGGATCTCTGCTTTCCCAGAGACTCAGCATGTCACGGTGCTCACTCTTGCCAGAGCCTTTTTCTGAAAAAGAAAACTTTCGGCTCCTTCTCCCACAGGGAAGGTGCCAGCCCTGAAAACTAATGCAGTTTTTCACTATCCCTCTGCAGCCTATCCACAGGCACAACAGCTTTGGGGATCTCTGCTTTCCCAGAGACTCAGCATGTCACGGTGCTCGTTCTCGGCAGAAGCTTTTTCTGAGAAGGCAAACGTCTGGCTCCTTCTCCCACAAGGAAGGTGCTAGCCCTGAAAGATCTTGCTGGTATGCACTATCCCTCTGCAGCCTATCCACAGGCACAACAGCTTTGGGGATCTCTGCTTTCCCAGAGACTCAGCATGTCACGGTGCTCGCTCTCGGCAGAAGCTTTTTTCTGAAAAGGCAAACTTACGGCTCCTTCTCCCACAGGGAAGGTGCCAGCCCTGAAAACTAATGCAGTTTTTCACTATCCCTCTGCAGCCTATCCACAGGCACAACAGCTTTTGGGATCTCTGCTTTCCCAGAGACTCAGCATGTCACGGTGCTCGCTCTCGGCAGAAGCTTTTTTCTGAAAAAGAAAACTTTCGGCTCCTTCTCCCACAGGGAAGGTGCCAACCCTGAAAACTTATGCAGTTTTTCACTATCCCTCTGCAGCCTATCCACAGGCACAACAGCTTTGAGGATCTCTGCTTTCCCAGAGACTCAGCATGTCACGGTGCTCGCTCTCGGCAGAAGCTTTTTTCTGAAAAAGAAAACTTTCGGCTCCTTCTCCCACAGGGAAGGTGCCAGCCCTGAAAACTAATGCAGTTTTTCACTATCCCTCTGCAGCCTATCCACAGGCACAACAGCTTTGGGGATCTCTGCTTTCCCAGAGACTCAGCATGTCACGGTGCTCACTCTTGCCAGAGCCTTTTTCTGAAAAAGAAAACTTTCGGCTCCTTCTCCCACAGGGAAGGTGCCAGCCCTGAAAACTAATGCAGTTTTTCACTATCCCTCTGCAGCCTATCCACAGGCACAACAGCTTTGGGGATCTCTGCTTTCCCAGAGACTCAGCATGTCACGGTGCTCGTTCTCGGCAGAAGCTTTTTCTGAGAAGGCAAACGTCTGGCTCCTTCTCCCACAAGGAAGGTGCTAGCCCTGAAAGATCTTGCTGGTATGCACTATCCCTCTGCAGCCTATCCACAGGCACAACAGCTTTGGGGATCTCTGCTTTCCCAGAGACTCAGCATGTCACGGTGCTCGCTCTCGGCAGAAGCTTTTTTCTGAAAAGGCAAACTTACGTCTCCTTCTCCCACAGGGAAGGTGCCAGCCCTGAAAACTAATGCAGTTTTTCACTATCCCTCTGCAGCCTATCCACAGGCACAACAGCTTTTGGGATCTCTGCTTTCCCAGAGACTCAGAATGTCACGGTGCTCGTTCTCGGCAGAAGCTTTTTCTGAGAAGGCAAACGTCTGGCTCCTTCTCCCACAAGGAAGGTGCTAGCCCTGAAAGATCTTGCTGGTATGCACTATCCCTCTGCAGCCTATCCACAGGCACAACAGCTTTGGGGATCTCTGCTTTCCCAGAGACTCAGCATGTCACGGTGCTCGCTCTCGGCAGAAGCTTTTTTCTGAAAAAGAAAACTTTCGGCTCCTTCTCCCACAGGGAAGGTGCCAGCCCTGAAAACTAATGCAGTTTTTCACTATCCCTCTGCAGCCTATCCACAGGCACAACAGCTTTGGGGATCTCTGCTTTCCCAGAGACTCAGCATGTCACGGTGCTCACTCTTGCCAGAGCCTTTTTCTGAAAAAGAAAACTTTCGGCTCCTTCTCCCACAGGGAAGGTGCCAGCCCTGAAAACTAATGCAGTTTTTCACTATCCCTCTGCAGCCTATCCACAGGCACAACAGCTTTGGGGATCTCTGCTTTCCCAGAGACTCAGCATGTCACGGTGCTCGCTCTCGGCAGAAGCTTTTTTCTGAAAAGCAAACTTACGGCTCCTTCTCCCACAGGGAAGGTGCCAGCCCTGAAAACTAATGCAGTTTTTCACTATCCCTCTGCAGCCTATCCACAGGCACAACAGCTTTGGCGATCTCTGCTTTCCCAGAGACTCAGCATGTCACGGTGCTCGTTCTCGGCAGAAGCTTTTTCTGAGAAGGCAAACGTCTGGCTCCTTCTCCCACAAGGAAGGTGCTAGCCCTGAAAGATCTTGCTGGTATGCACTATCCCTCTGCAGCCTATCCACAGGCACAACAGCTTTGGGGATCTCTGCTTTCCCAGAGACTCAGCATGTCACGGTGCTCGCTCTCGGCAGAAGCTTTTTTCTGAAAAAGAAAACTTTCGGCTCCTTCTCCCACAGGGAAGGTGCCAGCCCTGAAAACTAATGCAGTTTTTCACTATCCCTCTGCAGCCTATCCACAGGCACAACAGCTTTGGGGATCTCTGCTTTCCCAGAGACTCAGCATGTCACGGTGCTCACTCTTGCCAGAGCCTTTTTCTGAAAAAGAAAACTTTCGGCTCCTTCTCCCACAGGGAAGGTGCCAGCCCTGAAAACTAATGCAGTTTTTCACTATCCCTCTGCAGCCTATCCACAGGCACAACAGCTTTGGGGATCTCTGCTTTCCCAGAGACTCAGCATGTCACGGTGCTCGTTCTCGGCAGAAGCTTTTTCTGAGAAGGCAAACGTCTGGCTCCTTCTCCCACAAGGAAGGTGCTAGCCCTGAAAGATCTTGCTGGTATTCACTATCCCTCTGCAGCCTATCCACAGGCACAACAGCTTTGGGGATCTCTGCTTTCCCAGAGACTCAGCATGTCACGGTGCTCGCTCTCGGCAGAAGCTTTTTTCTGAAAAGGCAAACTTACGGCTCCTTCTCCCACAGGGAAGGTGCCAGCCCTGAAAACTAATGCAGTTTTTCACTATCCCTCTGCAGCCTATCCACAGGCACAACAGCTTTTGGGATCTCTGCTTTCCCAGAGACTCAGCATGTCACGGTGCTCGCTCTCGGCAGAAGCTTTTTTCTGAAAAAGAAAACTTTCGGCTCCTTCTCCCACAGGGAAGGTGCCAACCCTGAAAACTTATGCAGTTTTTCACTATCCCTCTGCAGCCTATCCACAGGCACAACAGCTTTGAGGATCTCTGCTTTCCCAGAGACTCAGCATGTCACGGTGCTCGCTCTCGGCAGAAGCTTTTTTCTGAAAAAGAAAACTTTCGGCTCCTTCTCCCACAGGGAAGGTGCCAGCCCTGAAAACTAATGCAGTTTTTCACTATCCCTCTGCAGCCTATCCACAGGCACAACAGCTTTGGGGATCTCTGCTTTCCCAGAGACTCAGCATGTCACGGTGCTCACTCTTGCCAGAGCCTTTTTCTGAAAAAGAAAACTTTCGGCTCCTTCTCCCACAGGGAAGGTGCCAGCCCTGAAAACTAATGCAGTTTTTCACTATCCCTCTGCAGCCTATCCACAGGCACAACAGCTTTGGGGATCTCTGCTTTCCCAGAGACTCAGCATGTCACGGTGCTCGTTCTCGGCAGAAGCTTTTTCTGAGAAGGCAAACGTCTGGCTCCTTCTCCCACAAGGAAGGTGCTAGCCCTGAAAACTAATGCAGTTTTTCACTATCCCTCTGCAGCCTATCCACAGGCACAACAGCTTTTGGGATCTCTGCTTTCCCAGAGACTCAGCATGTCACGGTGCTCGTTCTCGGCAGAAGCTTTTTCTGAGAAGGCAAACGTCTGGCTCCTTCTCCCACAAGGAAGGTGCTAGCCCTGAAAGATCTTGCTGGTATGCACTATCCCTCTGCAGCCTATCCACAGGCACAACAGCTTTGGGGATCTCTGCTTTCCCAGAGACTCAGCATGTCACGGTGCTCGCTCTCGGCAGAAGCTTTTTTCTGAAAATGAAAACTTTCGGCTCCTTCTCCCACATGGAAGGTGCCAGCCCTGAAAACTAATGCAGTTTTTCACTATCCCTCTGCAGCCTATCCACAGGCACAACAGCTTTGGGGATCTCTGCTTTCCCAGAGACTCAGCATGTCACGGTGCTCACTCTTGCCAGAGCCTTTTTCTGAAAAAGAAAACTTTCGGCTCCTTCTCCCACAGGGAAGGTGCCAGCCCTGAAAACTAATGCAGTTTTTCACTATCCCTCTGCAGCCTATCCACAGGCACAACAGCTTTTGGGATCTCTGCTTTCCCAGAGACTCAGCATGTCACGGTGCTCGCTCTCGGCAGAAGCTTTTTTCTGAAAAGGCAAACTTACGGCTCCTTCTCCCACAGGGAAGGTGCCAGCCCTGAAAACTAATGCAGTTTTTCACTATCCCTCTGCAGCCTATCCACAGGCACAACAGCTTTGGCGATCTCTGCTTTCCCAGAGACTCAGCATGTCACGGTGCTCGTTCTCGGCAGAAGCTTTTTCTGAGAAGGCAAACGTCTGGCTCCTTCTCCCACAAGGAAGGTGCTAGCCCTGAAAGATCTTGCTGGTATGCACTATCCCTCTGCAGCCTATCCACAGGCACAACAGCTTTGGGGATCTCTGCTTTCCCAGAGACTCAGCATGTCACGGTGCTCGCTCTCGGCAGAAGCTTTTTTCTGAAAAAGAAAACTTTCGGCTCCTTCTCCCACAGGGAAGGTGCCAGCCCTGAAAACTAATGCAGTTTTTCACTATCCCTCTGCAGCCTATCCACAGGCACAACAGCTTTTGGGATCTCTGCTTTCCCAGAGACTCAGCATGTCACGGTGCTCGCTCTCGGCAGAAGCTTTTTTCTGAAAAAGAAAACTTTCGGCTCCTTCTCCCACAGGGAAGGTGCCAACCCTGAAAACTAATGCAGTTTTTCACTATCCCTCTGCAGCCTATCCACAGGCACAACAGCTTTGAGGATCTCTGCTTTCCCAGAGACTCAGCATGTCACGGTGCTCGTTCTCGGCAGAAGCTTTTTCTGAGAAGGCAAACGTCTGGCTCCTTCTCCCACAAGGAAGGTGCTAGCCCTGAAAGATCTTGCTGGTATTCACTATCCCTCTGCAGCCTATCTTTAGCCGCAACAGCACTGGGGATCTCTGCTTTCCCAGAGACTCAGCATGTCACGGTGCTCGTTCTCGGCAGAAGCTTTTTCTGAGAAGGCAAACGTCTGGCTCCTTCTCCCACAAGGAAGGTGCTAGCCCTGAAAGATCTTGCTGGTATGCACTATCCCTCTGCAGCCTATCCACAGGCACAACAGCTTTGGGGATCTCTGCTTTCCCAGAGACTCAGCATGTCACGGTGCTCGCTCTCGGCAGAAGCTTTTTTCTGAAAAAGAAAACTTTCGGCTCCTTCTCCCACAGGGAAGGTGCCAGCCCTGAAAACTAATGCAGTTTTTCACTATCCCTCTGCAGCCTATCCACAGGCACAACAGCTTTTGGGATCTCTGCTTTCCCAGAGACTCAGCATGTCACGGTGCTCGCTCTCGGCAGAAGCTTTTTTCTGAAAAAGAAAACTTTCGGCTCCTTCTCCCACAGGGAAGGTGCCAACCCTGAAAACTAATGCAGTTTTTCACTATCCCTCTGCAGCCTATCCACAGGCACAACAGCTTTGAGGATCTCTGCTTTCCCAGAGACTCAGCATGTCACGGTGCTCGTTCTCGGCAGAAGCTTTTTCTGAGAAGGCAAACGTCTGGCTCCTTCTCCCACAAGGAAGGTGCTAGCCCTGAAAGATCTTGCTGGTATTCACTATCCCTCTGCAGCCTATCTTTAGCCGCAACAGCACTGGGGATCTCTGCTTTCCCAGAGACTCAGCATGTCACGGTGCTCGTTCTCGGCAGAAGCTTTTTCTGAGAAGGCAAACGTCTGGCTCCTTCTCCCACAAGGAAGGTGCTAGCCCTGAAAGATCTTGCTGGTATGCACTATCCCTCTGCAGCCTATCCACAGGCACAACAGCTTTGGGGATCTCTGCTTTCCCAGAGACTCAGCATGTCACGGTGCTCGCTCTCGGCAGAAGCTTTTTTCTGAAAAAGAAAACTTTCGGCTCCTTCTCCCACAGGGAAGGTGCCAGCCCTGAAAACTAATGCAGTTTTTCACTATCCCTCTGCAGCCTATCCACAGGCACAACAGCTTTGGGGATCTCTGCTTTCCCAGAGACTCAGCATGTCACGGTGCTCGCTCTCGGCAGAAGCTTTTTTCTGAAAAAGAAAACTTTCGGCTCCTTCTCCCACAAGGAAGGTGCCAGGCCTGAAAGCTAATGCAGCTCTTCACTATCCCTCTGCAGCCTATCCACAGGCACAACAGCACTGGGGATCTCTGCTTTCCCAGAGACTCAGCATGTCACGGTGCTCACTCACGCCAGAACCTTTTTCTGAAAAGGCAAACTTACGGCTCCTTCTCCCACAAGGAAGGTGCCAGCCCTGAAAGATCTTGCTGGTATTCACTATCCCTCTGCAGCCTATCTTTAGCCGCAACAGCACTGGGGATCTCTGCTTTCCCAGAGACTCAGCATGTCACGGTGCTCGTTCTCGGCAGAAGCTTTTTCTGAGAAGGCAAACGTCTGGCTCCTTCTCCCACAAGGAAGGTGCTAGCCCTGAAAGATCTTGCTGGTATGCACTATCCCTCTGCAGCCTATCCACAGGCACAACAGCTTTGGGGATCTCTGCTTTCCCAGAGACTCAGCATGTCACGGTGCTCGCTCTCGGCAGAAGCTTTTTTCTGAAAAAGAAAACTTTCGGCTCCTTCTCCCACAGGGAAGGTGCCAGCCCTGAAAACTAATGCAGTTTTTCACTATCCCTCTGCAGCCTATCCACAGGCACAACAGCTTTGGGGATCTCTGCTTTCCCAGAGACTCAGCATGTCACGGTGCTCACTCTTGCCAGAGCCTTTTTCTGAAAAAGAAAACTTTCGGCTCCTTCTCCCACAGGGAAGGTGCCAGCCCTGAAAACTAATGCAGTTTTTCACTATCCCTCTGCAGCCTATCCACAGGCACAACAGCTTTGGGGATCTCTGCTTTCCCAGAGACTCAGCATGTCACGGTGCTCGTTCTCGGCAGAAGCTTTTTCTGAGAAGGCAAACGTCTGGCTCCTTCTCCCACAAGGAAGGTGCTAGCCCTGAAAGATCTTGCTGGTATGCACTATCCCTCTGCAGCCTATCCACAGGCACAACAGCTTTGGGGATCTCTGCTTTCCCAGAGACTCAGCATGTCACGGTGCTCGCTCTCGGCAGAAGCTTTTTTCTGAAAAGGCAAACTTACGGCTCCTTCTCCCACAGGGAAGGTGCCAGCCCTGAAAACTAATGCAGTTTTTCACTATCCCTCTGCAGCCTATCCACAGGCACAACAGCTTTTGGGATCTCTGCTTTCCCAGAGACTCAGCATGTCACGGTGCTCGCTCTCGGCAGAAGCTTTTTTCTGAAAAAGAAAACTTTCGGCTCCTTCTCCCACAGGGAAGGTGCCAACCCTGAAAACTAATGCAGTTTTTCACTATCCCTCTGCAGCCTATCCACAGGCACAACAGCTTTGAGGATCTCTGCTTTCCCAGAGACTCAGCATGTCACGGTGCTCGCTCTCGGCAGAAGCTTTTTTCTGAAAAAGAAAACTTTCGGCTCCTTCTCCCACAGGGAAGGTGCCAGCCCTGAAAACTAATGCAGTTTTTCACTATCCCTCTGCAGCCTATCCACAGGCACAACAGCTTTGGGGATCTCTGCTTTCCCAGAGACTCAGCATGTCACGGTGCTCACTCTTGCCAGAGCCTTTTTCTGAAAAAGAAAACTTTCGGCTCCTTCTCCCACAGGGAAGGTGCCAGCCCTGAAAACTAATGCAGTTTTTCACTATCCCTCTGCAGCCTATCCACAGGCACAACAGCTTTGGGGATCTCTGCTTTCCCAGAGACTCAGCATGTCACGGTGCTCGTTCTCGGCAGAAGCTTTTTCTGAGAAGGCAAACGTCTGGCTCCTTCTCCCACAAGGAAGGTGCTAGCCCTGAAAGATCTTGCTGGTATGCACTATCCCTCTGCAGCCTATCCACAGGCACAACAGCTTTGGGGATCTCTGCTTTCCCAGAGACTCAGCATGTCACGGTGCTCGCTCTCGGCAGAAGCTTTTTTCTGAAAAGGCAAACTTACGTCTCCTTCTCCCACAGGGAAGGTGCCAGCCCTGAAAACTAATGCAGTTTTTCACTATCCCTCTGCAGCCTATCCACAGGCACAACAGCTTTTGGGATCTCTGCTTTCCCAGAGACTCAGCATGTCACGGTGCTCGTTCTCGGCAGAAGCTTTTTCTGAGAAGGCAAACGTCTGGCTCCTTCTCCCACAAGGAAGGTGCTAGCCCTGAAAGATCTTGCTGGTATGCACTATCCCTCTGCAGCCTATCCACAGGCACAACAGCTTTGGGGATCTCTGCTTTCCCAGAGACTCAGCATGTCACGGTGCTCGCTCTCGGCAGAAGCTTTTTTCTGAAAAAGAAAACTTTCGGCTCCTTCTCCCACAGGGAAGGTGCCAGCCCTGAAAACTAATGCAGTTTTTCACTATCCCTCTGCAGCCTATCCACAGGCACAACAGCTTTGGGGATCTCTGCTTTCCCAGAGACTCAGCATGTCACGGTGCTCACTCTTGCCAGAGCCTTTTTCTGAAAAAGAAAACTTTCGGCTCCTTCTCCCACAGGGAAGGTGCCAGCCCTGAAAACTAATGCAGTTTTTCACTATCCCTCTGCAGCCTATCCACAGGCACAACAGCTTTGGGGATCTCTGCTTTCCCAGAGACTCAGCATGTCACGGTGCTCGCTCTCGGCAGAAGCTTTTTTCTGAAAAGGCAAACTTACGGCTCCTTCTCCCACAGGGAAGGTGCCAGCCCTGAAAACTAATGCAGTTTTTCACTATCCCTCTGCAGCCTATCCACAGGCACAACAGCTTTGGGGATCTCTGCTTTCCCAGAGACTCAGCATGTCACGGTGCTCGTTCTCGGCAGAAGCTTTTTCTGAGAAGGCAAACGTCTGGCTCCTTCTCCCACAAGGAAGGTGCTAGCCCTGAAAGATCTTGCTGGTATGCACTATCCCTCTGCAGCCTATCCACAGGCACAACAGCTTTGGGGATCTCTGCTTTCCCAGAGACTCAGCATGTCACGGTGCTCGCTCTCGGCAGAAGCTTTTTTCTGAAAAAGAAAACTTTCGGCTCCTTCTCCCACAGGGAAGGTGCCAGCCCTGAAAACTAATGCAGTTTTTCACTATCCCTCTGCAGCCTATCCACAGGCACAACAGCTTTTGGGATCTCTGCTTTCCCAGAGACTCAGCATGTCACGGTGCTCGCTCTCGGCAGAAGCTTTTTTCTGAAAAAGAAAACTTTCGGCTCCTTCTCCCACAGGGAAGGTGCCAACCCTGAAAACTAATGCAGTTTTTCACTATCCCTCTGCAGCCTATCCACAGGCACAACAGCTTTGAGGATCTCTGCTTTCCCAGAGACTCAGCATGTCACGGTGCTCGTTCTCGGCAGAAGCTTTTTCTGAGAAGGCAAACGTCTGGCTCCTTCTCCCACAAGGAAGGTGCTAGCCCTGAAAGATCTTGCTGGTATTCACTATCCCTCTGCAGCCTATCTTTAGCCGCAACAGCACTGGGGATCTCTGCTTTCCCAGAGACTCAGCATGTCACGGTGCTCGTTCTCGGCAGAAGCTTTTTCTGAGAAGGCAAACGTCTGGCTCCTTCTCCCACAAGGAAGGTGCTAGCCCTGAAAGATCTTGCTGGTATGCACTATCCCTCTGCAGCCTATCCACAGGCACAACAGCTTTGGGGATCTCTGCTTTCCCAGAGACTCAGCATGTCACGGTGCTCGCTCTCGGCAGAAGCTTTTTTCTGAAAAAGAAAACTTTCGGCTCCTTCTCCCACAGGGAAGGTGCCAGCCCTGAAAACTAATGCAGTTTTTCACTATCCCTCTGCAGCCTATCCACAGGCACAACAGCTTTGGGGATCTCTGCTTTCCCAGAGACTCAGCATGTCACGGTGCTCGCTCTCGGCAGAAGCTTTTTTCTGAAAAAGAAAACTTTCGGCTCCTTCTCCCACAAGGAAGGTGCCAGGCCTGAAAGCTAATGCAGCTCTTCACTATCCCTCTGCAGCCTATCCACAGGCACAACAGCACTGGGGATCTCTGCTTTCCCAGAGACTCAGCATGTCACGGTGCTCACTCACGCCAGAACCTTTTTCTGAAAAGGCAAACTTACGGCTCCTTCTCCCACAAGGAAGGTGCCAGCCCTGAAAGATCTTGCTGGTATTCACTATCCCTCTGCAGCCTATCCACAGGCACAACAGCTTTGGGGATCTCTGCTTTCCCAGAGACTCAGCATGTCACGGTGCTCGTTCTCGGCAGAAGCTTTTTCTGAGAAGGCAAACGTCTGGCTCCTTCTCCCACAAGGAAGGTGCTAGCCCTGAAAGATCTTGCTGGTATGCACTATCCCTCTGCAGCCTATCCACAGGCACAACAGCTTTGGGGATCTCTGCTTTCCCAGAGACTCAGCATGTCACGGTGCTCGCTCTCGGCAGAAGCTTTTTTCTGAAAAAGAAAACTTTCGGCTCCTTCTCCCACAGGGAAGGTGCCAGCCCTGAAAACTAATGCAGTTTTTCACTATCCCTCTGCAGCCTATCCACAGGCACAACAGCTTTTGGGATCTCTGCTTTCCCAGAGACTCAGCATGTCACGGTGCTCGCTCTCGGCAGAAGCTTTTTTCTGAAAAAGAAAACTTTCGGCTCCTTCTCCCACAGGGAAGGTGCCAACCCTGAAAACTAATGCAGTTTTTCACTATCCCTCTGCAGCCTATCCACAGGCACAACAGCTTTGAGGATCTCTGCTTTCCCAGAGACTCAGCATGTCACGGTGCTCGTTCTCGGCAGAAGCTTTTTCTGAGAAGGCAAACGTCTGGCTCCTTCTCCCACAAGGAAGGTGCTAGCCCTGAAAGATCTTGCTGGTATTCACTATCCCTCTGCAGCCTATCTTTAGCCGCAACAGCACTGGGGATCTCTGCTTTCCCAGAGACTCAGCATGTCACGGTGCTCGTTCTCGGCAGAAGCTTTTTCTGAGAAGGCAAACGTCTGGCTCCTTCTCCCACAAGGAAGGTGCTAGCCCTGAAAGATCTTGCTGGTATTCACTATCCCTCTGCAGCCTATCCACAGGCACAACAGCTTTGGGGATCTCTGCTTTCCCAGAGACTCAGCATGTCACGGTGCTCGCTCTCGGCAGAAGCTTTTTTCTGAAAAAGAAAACTTTCGGCTCCTTCTCCCACAGGGAAGGTGCCAGCCCTGAAAACTAATGCAGTTTTTCACTATCCCTCTGCAGCCTATCCACAGGCACAACAGCTTTGGGGATCTCTGCTTTCCCAGAGACTCAGCATGTCACGGTGCTCGCTCTCGGCAGAAGCTTTTTTCTGAAAAAGAAAACTTTCGGCTCCTTCTCCCACAAGGAAGGTGCCAGGCCTGAAAGCTAATGCAGCTCTTCACTATCCCTCTGCAGCCTATCCACAGGCACAACAGCACTGGGGATCTCTGCTTTCCCAGAGACTCAGCATGTCACGGTGCTCACTCACGCCAGAACCTTTTTCTGAAAAGGCAAACTTACGGCTCCTTCTCCCACAAGGAAGGTGCCAGCCCTGAAAGATCTTGCTGGTATTCACTATCCCTCTGCAGCCTATCTTTAGCCGCAACAGCACTGGGGATCTCTGCTTTCCCAGAGACTCAGCATGTCACGGTGCTCGTTCTCGGCAGAAGCTTTTTCTGAGAAGGCAAACGTCTGGCTCCTTCTCCCACAAGGAAGGTGCTAGCCCTGAAAGATCTTGCTGGTATGCACTATCCCTCTGCAGCCTATCCACAGGCACAACAGCTTTGGGGATCTCTGCTTTCCCAGAGACTCAGCATGTCACGGTGCTCGCTCTCGGCAGAAGCTTTTTTCTGAAAAAGAAAACTTTCGGCTCCTTCTCCCACAGGGAAGGTGCCAGCCCTGAAAACTAATGCAGTTTTTCACTATCCCTCTGCAGCCTATCCACAGGCACAACAGCTTTGGGGATCTCTGCTTTCCCAGAGACTCAGCATGTCACGGTGCTCGCTCTCGGCAGAAGCTTTTTTCTGAAAAAGAAAACTTTCGGCTCCTTCTCCCACAGGGAAGGTGCCAGCCCTGAAAACTAATGCAGTTTTTCACTATCCCTCTGCAGCCTATCCACAGGCACAACAGCTTTGGGGATCTCTGCTTTCCCAGAGACTCAGCATGTCACGGTGCTCGCTCTCGGCAGAAGCTTTTTTCTGAAAAAGAAAACTTTCGGCTCCTTCTCCCACAGGGAAGGTGCCAGCCCTGAAAACTAATGCAGTTTTTCACTATCCCTCTGCAGCCTATCCACAGGCACAACAGCTTTGGGGATCTCTGCTTTCCCAGAGACTCAGCATGTCACGGTGCTCGCTCTCGGCAGAAGCTTTTTTCTGAAAAAGAAAACTTTCGGCTCCTTCTCCCACAGGGAAGGTGCCAGCCCTGAAAACTAATGCAGTTTTTCACTATCCCTCTGCAGCCTATCCACAGGCACAACAGCTTTGGGGATCTCTGCTTTCCCAGAGACTCAGCATGTCACGGTGCTCACTCTTGCCAGAGCCTTTTTCTGAAAAAGAAAACTTTCGGCTCCTTCTCCCACAGGGAAGGTGCCAGCCCTGAAAACTAATGCAGTTTTTCACTATCCCTCTGCAGCCTATCCACAGGCACAACAGCTTTGGGGATCTCTGCTTTCCCAGAGACTCAGCATGTCACGGTGCTCGTTCTCGGCAGAAGCTTTTTCTGAGAAGGCAAACGTCTGGCTCCTTCTCCCACAAGGAAGGTGCTAGCCCTGAAAGATCTTGCTGGTATGCACTATCCCTCTGCAGCCTATCCACAGGCACAACAGCTTTGGGGATCTCTGCTTTCCCAGAGACTCAGCATGTCACGGTGCTCGCTCTCGGCAGAAGCTTTTTTCTGAAAAAGAAAACTTTCGGCTCCTTCTCCCACAGGGAAGGTGCCAGCCCTGAAAACTAATGCAGTTTTTCACTATCCCTCTGCAGCCTATCCACAGGCACAACAGCTTTGGGGATCTCTGCTTTCCCAGAGACTCAGCATGTCACGGTGCTCGCTCTCGGCAGAAGCTTTTTTCTGAAAAAGAAAACTTTCGGCTCCTTCTCCCACAGGGAAGGTGCCAGCCCTGAAAACTAATGCAGTTTTTCACTATCCCTCTGCAGCCTATCCACAGGCACAACAGCTTTGGGGATCTCTGCTTTCCCAGAGACTCAGCATGTCACGGTGCTCGTTCTCGGCAGAAGCTTTTTCTGAGAAGGCAAACGTCTGGCTCCTTCTCCCACAAGGAAGGTGCTAGCCCTGAAAGACCTTGCTGGTATTCACTATCCCTCTGCAGCCTATCTTTAGCCGCAACAGCACTGGGGATCTCTGCTTTCCCAGAGACTCAGCATGTCACGGTGCTCGTTCTCGGCAGAAGCTTTTTCTGAGAAGGCAAACGTCTGGCTCCTTCTCCCACAAGGAAGGTGCTAGCCCTGAAAGATCTTGCTGGTATGCACTATCCCTCTGCAGCCTATCCACAGGCACAACAGCTTTGGGGATCTCTGCTTTCCCAGAGACTCAGCATGTCACGGTGCTCGCTCTCGGCAGAAGCTTTTTTCTGAAAAAGAAAACTTTCGGCTCCTTCTCCCACAGGGAAGGTGCCAGCCCTGAAAACTAATGCAGTTTTTCACTATCCCTCTGCAGCCTATCCACAGGCACAACAGCTTTTGGGATCTCTGCTTTCCCAGAGACTCAGCATGTCACGGTGCTCGCTCTCGGCAGAAGCTTTTTTCTGAAAAAGAAAACTTTCGGCTCCTTCTCCCACAGGGAAGGTGCCAACCCTGAAAACTAATGCAGTTTTTCACTATCCCTCTGCAGCCTATCCACAGGCACAACAGCTTTGAGGATCTCTGCTTTCCCAGAGACTCAGCATGTCACGGTGCTCGTTCTCGGCAGAAGCTTTTTCTGAGAAGGCAAACGTCTGGCTCCTTCTCCCACAAGGAAGGTGCTAGCCCTGAAAGATCTTGCTGGTATTCACTATCCCTCTGCAGCCTATCTTTAGCCGCAACAGCACTGGGGATCTCTGCTTTCCCAGAGACTCAGCATGTCACGGTGCTCGTTCTCGGCAGAAGCTTTTTCTGAGAAGGCAAACGTCTGGCTCCTTCTCCCACAAGGAAGGTGCTAGCCCTGAAAGATCTTGCTGGTATGCACTATCCCTCTGCAGCCTATCCACAGGCACAACAGCTTTGGGGATCTCTGCTTTCCCAGAGACTCAGCATGTCACGGTGCTCGCTCTCGGCAGAAGCTTTTTTCTGAAAAAGAAAACTTTCGGCTCCTTCTCCCACAGGGAAGGTGCCAGCCCTGAAAACTAATGCAGTTTTTCACTATCCCTCTGCAGCCTATCCACAGGCACAACAGCTTTGGGGATCTCTGCTTTCCCAGAGACTCAGCATGTCACGGTGCTCGCTCTCGGCAGAAGCTTTTTTCTGAAAAAGAAAACTTTCGGCTCCTTCTCCCACAGGGAAGGTGCCAGCCCTGAAAACTAATGCAGTTTTTCACTATCCCTCTGCAGCCTATCCACAGGCACAACAGCTTTGGGGATCTCTGCTTTCCCAGAGACTCAGCATGTCACGGTGCTCGCTCTCGGCAGAAGCTTTTTTCTGAAAAAGAAAACTTTCGGCTCCTTCTCCCACAGGGAAGGTGCCAGCCCTGAAAACTAATGCAGTTTTTCACTATCCCTCTGCAGCCTATCCACAGGCACAACAGCTTTGGGGATCTCTGCTTTCCCAGAGACTCAGCATGTCACGGTGCTCACTCTTGCCAGAGCCTTTTTCTGAAAAAGAAAACTTTCGGCTCCTTCTCCCACAGGGAAGGTGCCAGCCCTGAAAACTAATGCAGTTTTTCACTATCCCTCTGCAGCCTATCCACAGGCACAACAGCTTTGGGGATCTCTGCTTTCCCAGAGACTCAGCATGTCACGGTGCTCGTTCTCGGCAGAAGCTTTTTCTGAGAAGGCAAACGTCTGGCTCCTTCTCCCACAAGGAAGGTGCTAGCCCTGAAAGATCTTGCTGGTATGCACTATCCCTCTGCAGCCTATCCACAGGCACAACAGCTTTGGGGATCTCTGCTTTCCCAGAGACTCAGCATGTCACGGTGCTCGCTCTCGGCAGAAGCTTTTTTCTGAAAAAGAAAACTTTCGGCTCCTTCTCCCACAGGGAAGGTGCCAGCCCTGAAAACTAATGCAGTTTTTCACTATCCCTCTGCAGCCTATCCACAGGCACAACAGCTTTTGGGATCTCTGCTTTCCCAGAGACTCAGCATGTCACGGTGCTCGCTCTCGGCAGAAGCTTTTTTCTGAAAAAGAAAACTTTCGGCTCCTTCTCCCACAGGGAAGGTGCCAGCCCTGAAAACTAATGCAGTTTTTCACTATCCCTCTGCAGCCTATCCACAGGCACAACAGCTTTGGGGATCTCTGCTTTCCCAGAGACTCAGCATGTCACGGTGCTCGTTCTCGGCAGAAGCTTTTTCTGAGAAGGCAAACGTCTGGCTCCTTCTCCCACAAGGAAGGTGCTAGCCCTGAAAGATCTTGCTGGTATTCACTATCCCTCTGCAGCCTATCTTTAGCCGCAACAGCACTGGGGATCTCTGCTTTCCCAGAGACTCAGCATGTCACGGTGCTCGTTCTCGGCAGAAGCTTTTTCTGAGAAGGCAAACGTCTGGCTCCTTCTCCCACAAGGAAGGTGCTAGCCCTGAAAGATCTTGCTGGTATGCACTATCCCTCTGCAGCCTATCCACAGGCACAACAGCTTTGGGGATCTCTGCTTTCCCAGAGACTCAGCATGTCACGGTGCTCGCTCTCGGCAGAAGCTTTTTTCTGAAAAAGAAAACTTTCGGCTCCTTCTCCCACAGGGAAGGTGCCAGCCCTGAAAACTAATGCAGTTTTTCACTATCCCTCTGCAGCCTATCCACAGGCACAACAGCTTTTGGGATCTCTGCTTTCCCAGAGACTCAGCATGTCACGGTGCTCGCTCTCGGCAGAAGCTTTTTTCTGAAAAAGAAAACTTTCGGCTCCTTCTCCCACAGGGAAGGTGCCAACCCTGAAAACTAATGCAGTTTTTCACTATCCCTCTGCAGCCTATCCACAGGCACAACAGCTTTGAGGATCTCTGCTTTCCCAGAGACTCAGCATGTCACGGTGCTCGTTCTCGGCAGAAGCTTTTTCTGAGAAGGCAAACCTCTAGCTCCTTCTCCCACAAGGAAGGTGCTAGCCCTGAAAGATCTTGCTGGTATTCACTATCCCTCTGCAGCCTATCTTTAGCCGCAACAGCACTGGGGATCTCTGCTTTCCCAGAGACTCAGCATGTCACGGTGCTCGTTCTCGGCAGAAGCTTTTTCTGAGAAGGCAAACGTCTGGCTCCTTCTCCCACAAGGAAGGTGCTAGCCCTGAAAGATCTTGCTGGTATGCACTATCCCTCTGCAGCCTATCCACAGGCACAACAGCTTTGGGGATCTCTGCTTTCCCAGAGACTCAGCATGTCACGGTGCTCGCTCTCGGCAGAAGCTTTTTTCTGAAAAAGAAAACTTTCGGCTCCTTCTCCCACAGGGAAGGTGCCAGCCCTGAAAACTAATGCAGTTTTTCACTATCCCTCTGCAGCCTATCCACAGGCACAACAGCTTTTGGGATCTCTGCTTTCCCAGAGACTCAGCATGTCACGGTGCTCGCTCTCGGCAGAAGCTTTTTTCTGAAAAGGCAAACTTACAGCTCCTTCTCCCACAGGGAAGGTGCCAGCCCTGAAAACTAATGCAGTTTTTCACTATCCCTCTGCAGCCTATCCACAGGCACAACAGCTTTGAGGATCTCTGCTTTCCCAGAGACTCAGCATGTCACGGTGCTCGTTCTCGGCAGAAGCTTTTTCTGAGAAGGCAAACGTCTGGCTCCTTCTCCCACAAGGAAGGTGCTAGCCCTGAAAGATCTTGCTGGTATTCACTATCCCTCTGCAGCCTATCCACAGGCACAACAGCTTTGGGGATCTCTGCTTTCCCAGAGACTCAGCATGTCACGGTGCTTGCTCTCGGCAGAAGCTTTTTTCTGAAAAAGAAAACTTTCGGCTCCTTCTCCCACAGGGAAGGTGCCAGCCCTGAAAACTAATGCAGTTTTTCACTATCCCTCTGCAGCCTATCCACAGGCACAACAGCTTTGGGGATCTCTGCTTTCCCAGAGACTCAGCATGTCACGGTGCTCACTCTTGCCAGAGCCTTTTTCTGAAAAAGAAAACTTTCGGCTCCTTCTCCCACAGGGAAGGTGCCAGCCCTGAAAACTAATGCAGTTTTTCACTATCCCTCTGCAGCCTATCCACAGGCACAACAGCTTTGGGGATCTCTGCTTTCCCAGAGACTCAGCATGTCACGGTGCTCGCTCTCGGCAGAAGCTTTTTTCTGAAAAAGAAAACTTTCGGCTCCTTCTCCCACAAGGAAGGTGCCAGGCCTGAAAGCTAATGCAGCTCTTCACTATCCCTCTGCAGCCTATCCACAGGCACAACAGCACTGGGGATCTCTGCTTTCCCAGAGACTCAGCATGTCACGGTGCTCACTCACGCCAGAACCTTTTTCTGAAAAGGCAAACTTACGGCTCCTTCTCCCACAAGGAAGGTGCCAGCCCTGAAAGATCTTGCTGGTATGCACTATCCCTCTGCAGCCTATCTTTAGCCGCAACAGCACTGGGGATCTCTGCTTTTCCAGAGACTCAGCATGTCACGGTGCTCGTTCTCGGCAGAAGCTTTTTCTGAGAAGGCAAACGTCTGGCTCCTTCTCCCACAAGGAAGGTGCTAGCCCTGAAAGATCTTGCTGGTATGCACTATCCCTCTGCAGCCTATCCACAGGCACAACAGCTTTGGGGATCTCTGCTTTCCCAGAGACTCAGCATGTCACGGTGCTCGCTCTCGGCAGAAGCTTTTTTCTGAAAAAGAAAACTTTCGGCTCCTTCTCCCACAGGGAAGGTGCCAGCCCTGAAAACTAATGCAGTTTTTCACTATCCCTCTGCAGCCTATCCACAGGCACAACAGCTTTGGGGATCTCTGCTTTCCCAGAGACTCAGCATGTCACGGTGCTCGCTCTCGGCAGAAGCTTTTTTCTGAAAAAGAAAACTTTCGGCTCCTTCTCCCACAGGGAAGGTGCCAGCCCTGAAAACTAATGCAGTTTTTCACTATCCCTCTGCAGCCTATCCACAGGCACAACAGCTTTGGGGATCTCTGCTTTCCCAGAGACTCAGCATGTCACGGTGCTCACTCTTGCCAGAGCCTTTTTCTGAAAAAGAAAACTTTCGGCTCCTTCTCCCACAGGGAAGGTGCCAGCCCTGAAAACTAATGCAGTTTTTCACTATCCCTCTGCAGCCTATCCACAGGCACAACAGCTTTGGGGATCTCTGCTTTCCCAGAGACTCAGCATGTCACGGTGCTCGTTCTCGGCAGAAGCTTTTTCTGAGAAGGCAAACCTCTAGCTCCTTCTCCCACAAGGAAGGTGCTAGCCCTGAAAGATCTTGCTGGTATGCACTATCCCTCTGCAGCCTATCCACAGGCACAACAGCTTTGGGGATCTCTGCTTTCCCAGAGACTCAGCATGTCACGGTGCTCGCTCTCGGCAGAAGCTTTTTTCTGAAAAGGCAAACTTACGTCTCCTTCTCCCACGGGGAAGGTGCCAGCCCTGAAAACTAATGCAGTTTTTCACTATCCCTCTGCAGCCTATCCACAGGCACAACAGCTTTTGGGATCTCTGCTTTCCCAGAGACTCAGCATGTCACGGTGCTCGTTCTCGGCAGAAGCTTTTTCTGAGAAGGCAAACGTCTGGCTCCTTCTCCCACAAGGAAGGTGCTAGCCCTGAAAGATCTTGCTGGTATGCACTATCCCTCTGCAGCCTATCCACAGGCACAACAGCTTTGGGGATCTCTGCTTTCCCAGAGACTCAGCATGTCACGGTGCTCGCTCTCGGCAGAAGCTTTTTTCTGAAAAAGAAAACTTTCGGCTCCTTCTCCCACAGGGAAGGTGCCAGCCCTGAAAACTAATGCAGTTTTTCACTATCCCTCTGCAGCCTATCCACAGGCACAACAGCTTTTGGGATCTCTGTTTTGCCAGAGACTCAGCATGTCACGGTGCTCGCTCTCGGCAGAAGCTTTTTTCTGAAAAAGAAAACTTTCGGCTCCTTCTCCCACAGGGAAGGTGCCAACCCTGAAAACTAATGCAGTTTTTCACTATCCCTCTGCAGCCTATCCACAGGCACAACAGCTTTGAGGATCTCTGCTTTCCCAGAGACTCAGCATGTCACGGTGCTCGTTCTCGGCAGAAGCTTTTTCTGAGAAGGCAAACGTCTGGCTCCTTCTCCCACAAGGAAGGTGCTAGCCCTGAAAGATCTTGCTGGTATTCACTATCCCTCTGCAGCCTATCCACAGGCACAACAGCTTTGGGGATCTCTGCTTTCCCAGAGACTCAGCATGTCACGGTGCTCGCTCTCGGCAGAAGCTTTTTTCTGAAAAAGAAAACTTTCGGCTCCTTCTCCCACAGGGAAGGTGCCAGCCCTGAAAACTAATGCAGTTTTTCACTATCCCTCTGCAGCCTATCCACAGGCACAACAGCTTTGGGGATCTCTGCTTTCCCAGAGACTCAGCATGTCACGGTGCTCACTCTTGCCAGAGCCTTTTTCTGAAAAAGAAAACTTTCGGCTCCTTCTCCCACAGGGAAGGTGCCAGCCCTGAAAACTAATGCAGTTTTTCACTATCCCTCTGCAGCCTATCCACAGGCACAACAGCTTTGGGGATCTCTGCTTTCCCAGAGACTCAGCATGTCACGGTGCTCGTTCTCGGCAGAAGCTTTTTCTGAGAAGGCAAACGTCTGGCTCCTTCTCCCACAAGGAAGGTGCTAGCCCTGAAAGATCTTGCTGGTATGCACTATCCCTCTGCAGCCTATCCACAGGCACAACAGCTTTGGGGATCTCTGCTTTCCCAGAGACTCAGCATGTCACGGTGCTCGCTCTCGGCAGAAGCTTTTTTCTGAAAAGGCAAACTTACGGCTCCTTCTCCCACAGGGAAGGTGCCAGCCCTGAAAACTAATGCAGTTTTTCACTATCCCTCTGCAGCCTATCCACAGGCACAACAGCTTTGGGGATCTCTGCTTTCCCAGAGACTCAGCATGTCACGGTGCTCGCTCTCGGCAGAAGCTTTTTTCTGAAAAAGAAAACTTTCGGCTCCTTCTCCCACAAGGAAGGTGCCAGGCCTGAAAGCTAATGCAGCTCTTCACTATCCTCCTGCAGCCTATCCACAGGCACAACAGCACTGGGGATCTCTGCTTTCCCAGAGACTCAGCATGTCACGGTGCTCACTCAGGCCAGAACCTTTTTCTGAAAAGGCAAACTTACGGCTCCTTCTCCCACAAGGAAGGTGCCAGCCCTGAAAGATCTTGCTGGTATTCACTATCCCTCTGCAGCCTATCTTTAGCCGCAACAGCACTGGGGATCTCTGCTTTCCCAGAGACTCAGCATGTCACGGTGCTCGTTCTCGGCAGAAGCTTTTTCTGAGAAGGCAAACGTCTGGCTCCTTCTCCCACAAGGAAGGTGCTAGCCCTGAAAGATCTTGCTGGTATGCACTATCCCTCTGCAGCCTATCCACAGGCACAACAGCTTTGGGGATCTCTGCTTTCCCAGAGACTCAGCATGTCACGGTGCTCGCTCTCGGCAGAAGCTTTTTTCTGAAAAAGAAAACTTTCGGCTCCTTCTCCCACAGGGAAGGTGCCAGCCCTGAAAACTAATGCAGTTTTTCACTATCCCTCTGCAGCCTATCCACAGGCACAACAGCTTTGGGGATCTCTGCTTTCCCAGAGACTCAGCATGTCACGGTGCTCGTTCTCGGCAGAAGCTTTTTCTGAGAAGGCAAACGTCTGGCTCCTTCTCCCACAAGGAAGGTGCTAGCCCTGAAAGATCTTGCTGGTATGCACTATCCCTCTGCAGCCTATCCACAGGCACAACAGCTTTGGGGATCTCTGCTTTCCCAGAGACTCAGCATGTCACGGTGCTCGCTCTCGGCAGAAGCTTTTTTCTGAAAAAGAAAACTTTCGGCTCCTTCTCCCACAGGGAAGGTGCCAGCCCTGAAAACTAATGCAGTTTTTCACTATCCCTCTGCAGCCTATCCACAGGCACAACAGCTTTTGGGATCTCTGCTTTCCCAGAGACTCAGCATGTCACGGTGCTCGTTCTCGGCAGAAGCTTTTTTCTGAAAAAGAAAACTTTCGGCTCCTTCTCCCACAGGGAAGGTGCCAACCCTGAAAACTAATGCAGTTTTTCACTATCCCTCTGCAGCCTATCCACAGGCACAACAGCTTTGGGGATCTCTGCTTTCCCAGAGACTCAGCATGTCACGGTGCTCGTTCTCGCCAGAAGCTTTTTCTGAGAAGGCAAACGTCTGGCTCCTTCTCCCACAAGGAAGGTGCTAGCCCTGAAAGATCTTGCTGGTATTCACTATCCCTCTGCAGCCTATCCACAGGCACAACAGCTTTGGGGATCTCTGCTTTCCCAGAGACTCAGCATGTCACGGTGCTCGCTCTCGGCAGAAGCTTTTTTCTGAAAAAGAAAACTTTCGGCTCCTTCTCCCACAGGGAAGGTGCCAGCCCTGAAAACTAATGCAGTTTTTCACTATCCCTCTGCAGCCTATCCACAGGCACAACAGCTTTGGGGATCTCTGCTTTCCCAGAGACTCAGCATGTCACGGTGCTCGTTCTCGGCAGAAGCTTTTTCTGAGAAGGCAAACGTCTGGCTCCTTCTCCCACAAGGAAGGTGCTAGCCCTGAAAGATCTTGCTGGTATGCACTATCCCTCTGCAGCCTATCCACAGGCACAACAGCTTTGGGGATCTCTGCTTTCCCAGAGACTCAGCATGTCACGGTGCTCGCTCTCGGCAGAAGCTTTTTTCTGAAAAGGCAAACTTACGGCTCCTTCTCCCACAGGGAAGGTGCCAGCCCTGAAAACTAATGCAGTTTTTCACTATCCCTCTGCAGCCTATCCACAGGCACAACAGCTTTGGGGATCTCTGCTTTCCCAGAGACTCAGCATGTCACGGTGCTCGCTCTCGGCAGAAGCTTTTTTCTGAAAAAGAAAACTTTCGGCTCCTTCTCCCACAAGGAAGGTGCCAGGCCTGAAAGCTAATGCAGCTCTTCACTATCCTCCTGCAGCCTATCCACAGGCACAACAGCACTGGGGATCTCTGCTTTCCCAGAGACTCAGCATGTCACGGTGCTCACTCTTGCCAGAGCCTTTTTCTGAAAAAGAAAACTTTCGGCTCCTTCTCCCACAGGGAAGGTGCCAGCCCTGAAAACTAATGCAGTTTTTCACTATCCCTCTGCAGCCTATCCACAGGCACAACAGCTTTGGGGATCTCTGCTTTCCCAGAGACTCAGCATGTCACGGTGCTCGTTCTCGGCAGAAGCTTTTTCTGAGAAGGCAAACCTCTAGCTCCTTCTCCCACAAGGAAGGTGCTAGCCCTGAAAGATCTTGCTGGTATGCACTATCCCTCTGCAGCCTATCCACAGGCACAACAGCTTTGGGGATCTCTGCTTTCCCAGAGACTCAGCATGTCACGGTGCTCGTTCTCGGCAGAAGCTTTTTCTGAGAAGGCAAACCTCTAGCTCCTTCTCCCACAAGGAAGGTGCCAGCCCTGAAAGATCTTGCTGGTATTCACTATCCCTCTGCAGCCTATCTTTAGCCGCAACAGCACTGGGGATCTCTGCTTTCCCAGAGACTCAGCATGTCACGGTGCTCGTTCTCGGCAGAAGCTTTTTCTGAGAAGGCAAACGTCTGGCTCCTTCTCCCACAAGGAAGGTGCTAGCCCTGAAAGATCTTGCTGGTATGCACTATCCCTCTGCAGCCTATCCACAGGCACAACAGCTTTGGGGATCTCTGCTTTCCCAGAGACTCAGCATGTCACGGTGCTCGCTCTCGGCAGAAGCTTTTTTCTGAAAAAGAAAACTTTCGGCTCCTTCTCCCACAGGGAAGGTGCCAGCCCTGAAAACTAATGCAGTTTTTCACTATCCCTCTGCAGCCTATCCACAGGCACAACAGCTTTGGGGATCTCTGCTTTCCCAGAGACTCAGCATGTCACGGTGCTCGCTCTCGGCAGAAGCTTTTTTCTGAAAAAGAAAACTTTCGGCTCCTTCTCCCACAGGGAAGGTGCCAGCCCTGAAAACTAATGCAGTTTTTCACTATCCCTCTGCAGCCTATCCACAGGCACAACAGCTTTGGGGATCTCTGCTTTCCCAGAGACTCAGCATGTCACGGTGCTCGCTCTCGGCAGAAGCTTTTTTCTGAAAAAGAAAACTTTCGGCTCCTTCTCCCACAGGGAAGGTGCCAGCCCTGAAAACTAATGCAGTTTTTCACTATCCCTCTGCAGCCTATCCACAGGCACAACAGCTTTGGGGATCTCTGCTTTCCCAGAGACTCAGCATGTCACGGTGCTCGCTCTCGGCAGAAGCTTTTTTCTGAAAAAGAAAACTTTCGGCTCCTTCTCCCACAGGGAAGGTGCCAGCCCTGAAAACTAATGCAGTTTTTCACTATCCCTCTGCAGCCTATCCACAGGCACAACAGCTTTGGGGATCTCTGCTTTCCCAGAGACTCAGCATGTCACGGTGCTCACTCTTGCCAGAGCCTTTTTCTGAAAAAGAAAACTTTCGGCTCCTTCTCCCACAGGGAAGGTGCCAGCCCTGAAAACTAATGCAGTTTTTCACTATCCCTCTGCAGCCTATCCACAGGCACAACAGCTTTGGGGATCTCTGCTTTCCCAGAGACTCAGCATGTCACGGTGCTCGTTCTCGGCAGAAGCTTTTTCTGAGAAGGCAAACGTCTGGCTCCTTCTCCCACAAGGAAGGTGCTAGCCCTGAAAGATCTTGCTGGTATGCACTATCCCTCTGCAGCCTATCCACAGGCACAACAGCTTTGGGGATCTCTGCTTTCCCAGAGACTCAGCATGTCACGGTGCTCGCTCTCGGCAGAAGCTTTTTTCTGAAAAAGAAAACTTTCGGCTCCTTCTCCCACAGGGAAGGTGCCAGCCCTGAAAACTAATGCAGTTTTTCACTATCCCTCTGCAGCCTATCCACAGGCACAACAGCTTTGGGGATCTCTGCTTTCCCAGAGACTCAGCATGTCACGGTGCTCGCTCTCGGCAGAAGCTTTTTTCTGAAAAAGAAAACTTTCGGCTCCTTCTCCCACAGGGAAGGTGCCAGCCTCAAAGGTCTTGCTGGTATGCACTATCCCTCTGCAGCCTATCCACAGGCACAACAGCTTTGGGGATCTCTGCTTTCCCAGAGACTCAGCATGTCACGGTGCTCGTTCTCGGCAGAAGCTTTTTTCTGAAAAGGCAAACTTACGTCTCCTTCTCCCACAGGGAAGGTGCCAGCCCTGAAAACTAATGCAGTTTTTCACTATCCCTCTGCAGCCTATCCACAAGCACAACAGCTTTTGGGATCTCTGCTTTCCCAGAGACTCAGCATGTCACGGTGCTCGTTCTCGGCAGAAGCTTTTTCTGAGAAGGCAAACGTCTGGCTCCTTCTCCCACAAGGAAGGTGCTAGCCCTGAAAGATCTTGCTAGTATGCACTATCCCTCTGCAGCCTATCCACAGGCACAACAGCTTTGGGGATCTCTGCTTTCCCAGAGACTCAGCATGTCACGGTGCTCGCTCTCGGCAGAAGCTTTTTTCTGAAAAGGCAAACTTACGTCTCCTTCTCCCACAGGGAAGGTGCCAGCCCTGAAAACTAATGCAGTTTTTCACTATCCCTCTGCAGCCTATCCACAGGCACAACAGCTTTGGGGATCTCTGCTTTCCCAGAGACTCAGCATGTCACGGTGCTCGTTCTCGGCAGAAGCTTTTTCTGAGAAGGCAAACGTCTGGCTCCTTCTCCCACAAGGAAGGTGCTAGCCCTGAAAGATCTTGCTGGTATTCAGTATCCCTCTGCAGCCTATCCACAGGCACAACAGCTTTGGGGATCTCTGCTTTCCCAGAGACTCAGCATGTCACGGTGCTCGCTCTCGGCAGAAGCTTTTTTCTGAAAAAGAAAACTTTCGGCTCCTTCTGCCACAGGGAAGGTGCCAGCCCTGAAAACTAATGCAGTTTTTCACTATCCCTCTGCAGCCTATCCACAGGCACAACAGCTTTGGGGATCTCTGCTTTCCCAGAGACTCAGCATGTCACAGTGCTCGTTCTCGGCAGAAGCTTTTTCTGAGAAGGCAAACCTCTAGCTCCTTCTCCCACAAGGAAGGTGCTAGCCCTGAAAGATCTTGCTGGTATGCACTATCCCTCTGCAGCCTATCCACAGGCACAACAGCTTTGGGGATGTCTGCTTTCCCAGAGACTCAGCATGTCACGGTGCTCGCTCTCGGCAGAAGCTTTTTTCTGAAAAAGAAAACTTTCGGCTCCTTCTCCCACAGGGAAGGTGCCAGCCCTGAAAACTAATGCAGTTTTTCACTATCCCTCTGCAGCCTATCCACAGGCACAACAGCTTTGGGGATCTCTGCTTTCCCAGAGACTCAGCATGTCACGGTGCTCGCTCTCGGCAGAAGCTTTTTTCTGAAAAGGCAAACTTACGGCTCCTTCTCCCACAAGGAAGGTGCTAGCCCTGAAAGATCTTGCTGGTATGCACTATCCCTCTGCAGCCTATCCACAGGCACAACAGCTTTGGGGATCTCTGCTTTCCCAGAGACTCAGCATGTCACGGTGCTCGCTCTCGGCAGAAGCTTTTTTCTGAAAAAGAAAACTTTCGGCTCCTTCTCCCACAGGGAAGGTGCCAGCCCTGAAAACTAATGCAGTTTTTCACTATCCCTCTGCAGCCTATCCACAGGCACAACAGCTTTTGGGATCTCTGCTTTCCCAGAATCTCAGCATGTCACGGTGCTCGCTCTCGGCAGAAGCTTTTTTCTGAAAAAGAAAACTTTCGGCTCCTTCTCCCACAGGGAAGGTGCCAACCCTGAAAACTAATGCAGTTTTTCACTATCCCTCTGCAGCCTATCCACAGGCACAACAGCTTTGGGGATCTCTGCTTTCCCAGAGACTCAGCATGTCACGGTGCTCGTTCTCGGCAGAAGCTTTTTCTGAGAAGGCAAACGTCTGGCTCCTTCTCCCACAAGGAAGGTGCTAGCCCTGAAAGATCTTGCTGGTATTCACTATCCCTCTGCAGCCTATCCACAGGCACAACAGCTTTGGGGATCTCTGCTTTCCCAGAGACTCAGCATGTCACGGTGCTCGCTCTCGGCAGAAGCTTTTTTCTGAAAAAGAAAACTTTCGGCTCCTTCTCCCACAGGGAAGGTGCCAGCCCTGAAAACTAATGCAGTTTTTCACTATCCCTCTGCAGCCTATCCACAGGCACAACAGCTTTGGGGATCTCTGCTTTCCCAGAGACTCAGCATGTCACGGTGCTCACTCTTGCCAGAGCCTTTTTCTGAAAAAGAAAACTTTCGGCTCCTTCTCCCACAGGGAAGGTGCCAGCCCTGAAAACTAATGCAGTTTTTCACTATCCCTCTGCAGCCTATCCACAGGCACAACAGCTTTGGGGATCTCTGCTTTCCCAGAGACTCAGCATGTCACGGTGCTCGTTCTCGGCAGAAGCTTTTTCTGAGAAGGAAAACCTCTAGCTCCTTCTCCCACAAGGAAGGTGCTAGCCCTGAAAGATCTTGCTGGTATGCACTATCCCTCTGCAGCCTATCCACAGGCACAACAGCTTTGGGGATCTCTGCTTTCCCAGAGACTCAGCATGTCACGGTGCTCGCTCTCGGCAGAAGCTTTTTTCTGAAAAGGCAAACTTACGGCTCCTTCTCCCACAGGGAAGGTGCCAGCCCTGAAAACTAATGCAGTTTTTCACTATCCCTCTGCAGCCTATCCACAGGCACAACAGCTTTTGGGATCTCTGCTTTCCCAGAGACTCAGCATGTCACGGTGCTCGTTCTCGGCAGAAGCTTTTTCTGAGAAGGCAAACGTCTGGCTCCTTCTCCCACAAGGAAGGTGCTAGCCCTGAAAGATCTTGCTAGTATGCACTATCCCTCTGCAGCCTATCCACAGGCACAACAGCTTTGGGGATCTCTGCTTTCCCAGAGACTCAGCATGTCACGGTGCTCGCTCTCGGCAGAAGCTTTTTTCTGAAAAGGCAAACTTACGGCTCCTTCTCCCACAGGGAAGGTGCCAGCCCTGAAAACTAATGCAGTTTTTCACTATCCCTCTGCAGCCTATCCACAGGCACAACAGCTTTGGGGATCTCTGCTTTCCCAGAGACTCAGCATGTCACGGTGCTCGTTCTCGGCAGAAGCTTTTTCTGAGAAGGCAAACGTCTGGCTCCTTCTCCCACAAGGAAGGTGCTAGCCCTGAAAGATCTTGCTGGTATTCACTATCCCTCTGCAGCCTATCCACAGGCACAACAGCTTTGGGGATCTCTGCTTTCCCAGAGACTCAGCATGTCACGGTGCTCGCTCTCGGCAGAAGCTTTTTTCTGAAAAAGAAAACTTTCGGCTCCTTCTCCCACAGGGAAGGTGCCAGCCCTGAAAACTAATGCAGTTTTTCACTATCCCTCTGCAGCCTATCCACAGGCACAACAGCTTTGGGGATCTCTGCTTTCCCAGAGACTCAGCATGTCACAGTGCTCGTTCTCGGCAGAAGCTTTTTCTGAGAAGGCAAACGTCTAGCTCCTTCTCCCACAAGGAAGGTGCTAGCCCTGAAAGATCTTGCTGGTATGCACTATCCCTCTGCAGCCTATCCACAGGCACAACAGCTTTGGGGATCTCTGCTTTCCCAGAGACTCAGCATGTCACGGTGCTCGCTCTCGGCAGAAGCTTTTTTCTGAAAAAGAAAACTTTCGGCTCCTTCTCCCACAGGGAAGGTGCCAGCCCTGAAAACTAATGCAGTTTTTCACTATCCCTCTGCAGCCTATCCACAGGCACAACAGCTTTGGGGATCTCTGCTTTCCCAGAGACTCAGCATGTCACGGTGCTCACTCTTGCCAGAGCCTTTTTCTGAAAAAGAAAACTTTCGGCTCCTTCTCCCACAAGGAAGGTGCTAGCCCTGAAAGATCTTGCTAGTATGCACTATCCCTCTGCAGCCTATCCACAGGCACAACAGCTTTTGGGATCTCTGCTTTCCCAGAGACTCAGCATGTCACGGTGCTCGTTCTCGGCAGAAGCTTTTTCTGAGAAGGCAAACGTCTGGCTCCTTCTCCCACAAGGAAGGTGCTAGCCCTGAAAGATCTTGCTAGTATGCACTATCCCTCTGCAGCCTATCCACAGGCACAACAGCTTTGGGGATCTCTGCTTTCCCAGAGACTCAGCATGTCACGGTGCTCGTTCTCGGCAGAAGCTTTTTCTGAGAAGGCAAACGTCTGGCTCCTTCTCCCACAAGGAAGGTGCTAGCCCTGAAAGATCTTGCTGGTATTCACTATCCCTCTGCAGCCTATCCACAGGCACAACAGCTTTGGGGATCTCTGCTTTCCCAGAGACTCAGCATGTCACGGTGCTCGCTCTCGGCAGAAGCTTTTTTCTGAAAAAGAAAACTTTCGGCTCCTTCTCCCACAGGGAAGGTGCCAGCCCTGAAAACTAATGCAGTTTTTCACTATCCCTCTGCAGCCTATCCACAGGCACAACAGCTTTGGGGATCTCTGCTTTCCCAGAGACTCAGCATGTCACGGTGCTCACTCTTGCCAGAGCCTTTTTCTGAAAAAGAAAACTTTCGGCTCCTTCTCCCACAGGGAAGGTGCCAGCCCTGAAAACTAATGCAGTTTTTCACTATCCCTCTGCAGCCTATCCACAGGCACAACAGCTTTGGGGATCTCTGCTTTCCCAGAGACTCAGCATGTCACAGTGCTCGTTCTCGGCAGAAGCTTTTTCTGAGAAGGCAAACCTCTAGCTCCTTCTCCCACAAGGAAGGTGCTAGCCCTGAAAGATCTTGCTGGTATGCACTATCCCTCTGCAGCCTATCCACAGGCACAACAGCTTTGGGGATCTCTGCTTTCCCAGAGACTCAGCATGTCACGGTGCTCGCTCTCGGCAGAAGCTTTTTTCTGAAAAAGAAAACTTTCGGCTCCTTCTCCCACAGGGAAGGTGCCAGCCCTGAAAACTAATGCAGTTTTTCACTATCCCTCTGCAGCCTATCCACAGGCACAACAGCTTTTGGGATCTCTGCTTTCCCAGAGACTCAGCATGTCACGGTGCTCGCTCTCGGCAGAAGCTTTTTTCTGAAAAAGAAAACTTTCGGCTCCTTCTCCCACAGGGAAGGTGCCAACCCTGAAAACTAATGCAGTTTTTCACTATCCCTCTGCAGCCTATCCACAGGCACAACAGCTTTGGGGATCTCTGCTTTCCCAGAGACTCAGCATGTCACGGTGCTCGTTCTCGGCAGAAGCTTTTTCTGAGAAGGCAAACGTCTGGCTCCTTCTCCCACAAGGAAGGTGATAGCCCTGAAAGATCTTGCTGGTATTCACTATCCCTCTGCAGCCTATCCACAGGCACAACAGCTTTGGGGATCTCTGCTTTCCCAGAGACTCAGCATGTCACGGTGCTCGCTCTCGGCAGAAGCTTTTTTCTGAAAAAGAAAACTTTCGGCTCCTTCTCCCACAGGGAAGGTGCCAGCCCTGAAAACTAATGCAGTTTTTCACTATCCCTCTGCAGCCTATCCACAGGCACAACAGCTTTGGGGATCTCTGCTTTCCCAGAGACTCAGCATGTCACGGTGCTCACTCTTGCCAGAGCCTTTTTCTGAAAAAGAAAACTTTCGGCTCCTTCTCCCACAGGGAAGGTGCCAGCCCTGAAAACTAATGCAGTTTTTCACTATCCCTCTGCAGCCTATCCACAGGCACAACAGCTTTGGGGATCTCTGCTTTCCCAGAGACTCAGCATGTCACGGTGCTCGCTCTCGGCAGAAGCTTTTTTCTGAAAAGGCAAACTTACGGCTCCTTCTCCCACAGGGAAGGTGCCAGCCCTGAAAACTAATGCAGTTTTTCACTATCCCTCTGCAGCCTATCCACAGGCACAACAGCTTTGGGGATCTCTGCTTTCCCAGAGACTCAGCATGTCACGGTGCTCGTTCTCGGCAGAAGCTTTTTCTGAGAAGGCAAACGTCTGGCTCCTTCTCCCACAAGGAAGGTGCTAGCCCTGAAAGATCTTGCTGGTATGCACTATCCCTCTGCAGCCTATCCACAGGCACAACAGCTTTGGGGATCTCTGCTTTCCCAGAGACTCAGCATGTCACGGTGCTCGCTCTCGGCAGAAGCTTTTTTCTGAAAAAGAAAACTTTCGGCTCCTTCTCCCACAGGGAAGGTGCCAGCCCTGAAAACTAATGCAGTTTTTCACTATCCCTCTGCAGCCTATCCACAGGCACAACAGCTTTGGGGATCTCTGCTTTCCCAGAGACTCAGCATGTCACGGTGCTCGCTCTCGGCAGAAGCTTTTTTCTGAAAAGAAAAACTTACGGCTCCTTCTCCCACAGGGAAGGTGCCAGCCCTGAAAACTAATGCAGTTTTTCACTATCCCTCTGCAGCCTATCCACAGGCACAACAGCTTTGGGGATCTCTGCTTTCCCAGAGACTCAGCATGTCACGGTGCTCGTTCTCGGCAGAAGCTTTTTCTTAGAAGGCAAACGTCTGGCTCCTTCTCCCACAAGGAAGGTGATAGCCCTGAAAGATATTGCTGGTATGCACTATCCCTCTGCAGCCTATCCACAGGCACAACAGCTTTGGGGATCTCTGCTTTCCCAGAGACTCAGCATGTCACGGTGCTCGCTCTCGGCAGAAGCTTTTTTCTGAAAAAGAAAACTTTCGGCTCCTTCTCCCACAGGGAAGGTGCCAGCCCTGAAAACTAATGCAGTTTTTCACTATCCCTCTGCAGCCTATCCACAGGCACAACAGCTTTGGGGATCTCTGCTTTCCCAGAGACTCAGCATGTCACGGTGCTCGCTCTCGGCAGAAGCTTTTTTCTGAAAAAGAAAACTTTCGGCTCCTTCTCCCACAGGGAAGGTGCCAGCCCTGAAAACTAATGCAGTTTTTCACTATCCCTCTGCAGCCTATCCACAGGCACAACAGCTTTGGGGATCTCTGCTTTCCCAGAGACTCAGCATGTCACGGTGCTAGTTCTCGGCAGAAGCTTTTTCTGAGAAGGCAAACCTCTAGCTCCTTCTCCCACAAGGAAGGTGCTAGCCCTGAAAGATCTTGCTGGTATGCACTATCCCTCTGCAGCCTATCCACAGGCACAACAGCTTTGGGGATCTCTGCTTTCCCAGAGACTCAGCATGTCACGGTGCTCGCTCTCGGCAGAAGCTTTTTTCTGAAAAGGCAAACTTACGTCTCCTTCTCCCACAGGGAAGGTGCCAGCCCTGAAAACTAATGCAGTTTTTCACTATCCCTCTGCAGCCTATCCACAGGCACAACAGCTTTTGGGATCTCTGCTTTCCCAGAGACTCAGCATGTCACGGTGCTCGTTCTCGGCAGAAGCTTTTTCTGAGAAGGCAAACGTCTGGCTCCTTCTCCCACAAGGAAGGTGCAAGCCCTGAAAGATCTTGCTAGTATGCACTATCCCTCTGCAGCCTATCCACAGGCACAACAGCTTTGGGGATCTCTGCTTTCCCAGAGACTCAGCATGTCACGGTGCTCGCTCTCGGCAGAAGCTTTTTTCTGAAAAAGAAAACTTTCGGCTCCTTCTCCCACAGGGAAGGTGCCAGCCCTGAAAACTAATGCAGTTTTTCACTATCCCTCTGCAGCCTATCCACAGGCACAACAGCTTTGGGGATCTCTGCTTTCCCAGAGACTCAGCATGTCACGGTGCTCGCTCTCGGCAGAAGCTTTTTTCTGAAAAGGCAAACTTACGTCTCCTTCTCCCACAGGGAAGGTGCCAGCCCTGAAAACTAATGCAGTTTTTCACTATCCCTCTGCAGCCTATCCACAGGCACAACAGCTTTTGGGATCTCTGCTTTCCCAGAGACTCAGCATGTCACGGTGCTCGCTCTCGGCAGAAGCTTTTTTCTGAAAAAGAAAACTTTCGGCTCCTTCTCCCACAGGGAAGGTGCCAACCCTGAAAACTAATGCAGTTTTTCACTATCCCTCTGCAGCCTATCCACAGGCACAACAGCTTTGGGGATCTCTGCTTTCCCAGAGACTCAGCATGTCACGGTGCTCGTTCTCGGCAGAAGCTTTTTCTGAGAAGGCAAACGTCTGGCTCCTTCTCCCACAAGGAAGGTGATAGCCCTGAAAGATCTTGCTGGTATTCACTATCCCTCTGCAGCCTATCCACAGGCACAACAGCTTTGGGGATCTCTGCTTTCCCAGAGACTCAGCATGTCACGGTGCTCGCTCTCGGCAGAAGCTTTTTTCTGAAAAAGAAAACTTTCGGCTCCTTCTCCCACAGGGAAGGTGCCAGCCCTGAAAACTAATGCAGTTTTTCACTATCCCTCTGCAGCCTATCCACAGGCACAACAGCTTTGGGGATCTCTGCTTTCCCAGAGACTCAGCATGTCACGGTGCTCACTCTTGCCAGAGCCTTTTTCTGAAAAAGAAAACTTTCGGCTCCTTCTCCCACAGGGAAGGTGCCAGCCCTGAAAACTAATGCAGTTTTTCACTATCCCTCTGCAGCCTATCCACAGGCACAACAGCTTTGGGGATCTCTGCTTTCCCAGAGACTCAGCATGTCACGGTGCTCGCTCTCGGCAGAAGCTTTTTTCTGAAAAGGCAAACTTACGGCTCCTTCTCCCACAGGGAAGGTGCCAGCCCTGAAAACTAATGCAGTTTTTCACTATCCCTCTGCAGCCTATCCACAGGCACAACAGCTTTGGGGATCTCTGCTTTCCCAGAGACTCAGCATGTCACGGTGCTCGTTCTCGGCAGAAGCTTTTTCTGAGAAGGCAAACGTCTGGCTCCTTCTCCCACAAGGAAGGTGCTAGCCCTGAAAGATCTTGCTGGTATGCACTATCCCTCTGCAGCCTATCCACAGGCACAACAGCTTTGGGGATCTCTGCTTTCCCAGAGACTCAGCATGTCACGGTGCTCGCTCTCGGCAGAAGCTTTTTTCTGAAAAAGAAAACTTTCGGCTCCTTCTCCCACAGGGAAGGTGCCAGCCCTGAAAACTAATGCAGTTTTTCACTATCCCTCTGCAGCCTATCCACAGGCACAACAGCTTTGGGGATCTCTGCTTTCCCAGAGACTCAGCATGTCACGGTGCTCGCTCTCGGCAGAAGCTTTTTTCTGAAAAGAAAAACTTACGGCTCCTTCTCCCACAGGGAAGGTGCCAGCCCTGAAAACTAATGCAGTTTTTCACTATCCCTCTGCAGCCTATCCACAGGCACAACAGCTTTGGGGATCTCTGCTTTCCCAGAGACTCAGCATGTCACGGTGCTCGTTCTCGGCAGAAGCTTTTTCTGAGAAGGCAAACGTCTGGCTCCTTCTCCCACAAGGAAGGTGATAGCCCTGAAAGATATTGCTGGTATGCACTATCCCTCTGCAGCCTATCCACAGGCACAACAGCTTTGGGGATCTCTGCTTTCCCAGAGACTCAGCATGTCACGGTGCTCGCTCTCGGCAGAAGCTTTTTTCTGAAAAAGAAAACTTTCGGCTCCTTCTCCCACAGGGAAGGTGCCAGCCCTGAAAACTAATGCAGTTTTTCACTATCCCTCTGCAGCCTATCCACAGGCACAACAGCTTTGGGGATCTCTGCTTTCCCAGAGACTCAGCATGTCACGGTGCTCGCTCTCGGCAGAAGCTTTTTTCTGAAAAAGAAAACTTTCGGCTCCTTCTCCCACAGGGAAGGTGCCAGCCCTGAAAACTAATGCAGTTTTTCACTATCCCTCTGCAGCCTATCCACAGGCACAACAGCTTTGGGGATCTCTGCTTTCCCAGAGACTCAGCATGTCACGGTGCTAGTTCTCGGCAGAAGCTTTTTCTGAGAAGGCAAACCTCTAGCTCCTTCTCCCACAAGGAAGGTGCTAGCCCTGAAAGATCTTGCTGGTATGCACTATCCCTCTGCAGCCTATCCACAGGCACAACAGCTTTGGGGATCTCTGCTTTCCCAGAGACTCAGCATGTCACGGTGCTCGCTCTCGGCAGAAGCTTTTTTCTGAAAAGGCAAACTTACGTCTCCTTCTCCCACAGGGAAGGTGCCAGCCCTGAAAACTAATGCAGTTTTTCACTATCCCTCTGCAGCCTATCCACAGGCACAACAGCTTTTGGGATCTCTGCTTTCCCAGAGACTCAGCATGTCACGGTGCTCGTTCTCGGCAGAAGCTTTTTCTGAGAAGGCAAACGTCTGGCTCCTTCTCCCACAAGGAAGGTGCAAGCCCTGAAAGATCTTGCTAGTATGCACTATCCCTCTGCAGCCTATCCACAGGCACAACAGCTTTGGGGATCTCTGCTTTCCCAGAGACTCAGCATGTCACGGTGCTCGCTCTCGGCAGAAGCTTTTTTCTGAAAAGGCAAACTTACGGCTCCTTCTCCCACAGGGAAGGTGCCAGCCCTGAAAACTAATGCAGTTTTTCACTATCCCTCTGCAGCCTATCCACAGGCACAACAGCTTTGGGGATCTCTGCTTTCCCAGAGACTCAGCATGTCACGGTGCTCGTTCTCGGCAGAAGCTTTTTCTGAGAAGGCAAACGTCTGGCTCCTTCTCCCACAAGGAAGGTGCTAGCCCTGAAAGATCTTGCTGGTATTCACTATCCCTCTGCAGCCTATCCACAGGCACAACAGCTTTGGGGATCTCTGCTTTCCCAGAGACTCAGCATGTCACGGTGCTCGCTCTCGGCAGAAGCTTTTTTCTGAAAAAGAAAACTTTCGGCTCCTTCTCCCACAGGGAAGGAGCCAGCCCTGAAAACTAATGCAGTTTTTCACTATCCCTCTGCAGCCTATCCACAGGCACAACAGCTTTGGGGATCTCTGCTTTCCCAGAGACTCAGCATGTCACAGTGCTCGTTCTCGGCAGAAGCTTTTTCTGAGAAGGCAAACCTCTAGCTCCTTCTCCCACAACGAAGGTGCTAGCCCTGAAAGATCTTGCTGGTATGCACTATCCCTCTGCAGCCTATCCACAGGCACAACAGCTTTGGGGATCTCTGCTTTCCCAGAGACTCAGCATGTCACGGTGCTCACTCTTGCCAGAGCCTTTTTCTGAAAAAGAAAACTTTCGGCTCCTTCTCCCACAGGGAAGGTGCCAGCCCTGAAAACTAATGCAGTTTTTCACTATCCCTCTGCAGCCTATCCACAGGCACAACAGCTTTGGGGATCTCTGCTTTCCCAGAGACTCAGCATGTCACGGTGCTCGTTCTCGGCAGAAGCTTTTTCTGAGAAGGCAAACCTCTAGCTCCTTCTCCCACAAGGAAGGTGCTAGCCCTGAAAGATCTTGCTGGTATGCACTATCCCTCTGCAGCCTATCCACAGGCACAACAGCTTTGGGGATCTCTGCTTTCCCAGAGACTCAGCATGTCACGGTGCTCGCTCTCGGCAGAAGCTTTTTTCTGAAAAGGCAAACTTACGTCTCCTTCTCCCACAGGGAAGGTGCCAGCCCTGAAAACTAATGCAGTTTTTCACTATCCCTCTGCAGCCTATCAACAGGCACAACAGCTTTTGGGATCTCTGCTTTCCCAGAGACTCAGCATGTCACGGTGCTCGTTCTCGGCAGAAGCTTTTTCTGAGAAGGCAAACGTCTGGCTCCTTCTCCCACAAGGAAGGTGCTAGCCCTGAAAGATCTTGCTAGTATGCACTATCCCTCTGCAGCCTATCCACAGGCACAACAGCTTTGGGGATCTCTGCTTTCCCAGAGACTCAGCATGTCACGGTGCTCGTTCTCGGCAGAAGCTTTTTCTGAGAAGGCAAACGTCTGGCTCCTTCTCCCACAAGGAAGGTGCTAGCCCTGAAAGATCTTGCTGGTATTCACTATCCCTCTGCAGCCTATCCACAGGCACAACAGCTTTGGGGATCTCTGCTTTCCCAGAGACTCAGCATGTCACGGTGCTCGCTCTCGGCAGAAGCTTTTTTCTGAAAAAGAAAACTTTCGGCTCCTTCTCCCACAGGGAAGGTGCCAGCCCTGAAAACTAATGCAGTTTTTCACTATCCCTCTGCAGCCTATCCACAGGCACAACAGCTTTGGGGATCTCTGCTTTCCCAGAGACTCAGCATGTCACGGTGCTCACTCTTGCCAGAGCCTTTTTCTGAAAAAGAAAACTTTCGGCTCCTTCTCCCACAGGGAAGGTGCCAGCCCTGAAAACTAATGCAGTTTTTCACTATCCCTCTGCAGCCTATCCACAGGCACAACAGCTTTGGGGATCTCTGCTTTCCCAGAGACTCAGCATGTCACAGTGCTCGTTCTCGGCAGAAGCTTTTTCTGAGAAGGCAAACCTCTAGCTCCTTCTCCCACAAGGAAGGTGCTAGCCCTGAAAGATCTTGCTAGTATGCACTATCCCTCTGCAGCCTATCCACAGGCACAACAGCTTTGGGGATCTCTGCTTTCCCAGAGACTCAGCATGTCACGGTGCTCGCTCTCGGCAGAAGCTTTTTTCTGAAAAAGAAAACTTTCGGCTCCTTCTCCCACAGGGAAGGTGCCAGCCCTGAAAACTAATGCAGTTTTTCACTATCCCTCTGCAGCCTATCCACAGGCACAACAGCTTTGGGGATCTCTGCTTTCCCAGAGACTCAGCATGTCACGGTGCTCGCTCTCGGCAGAAGCTTTTTTCTGAAAAAGAAAACTTTCGGCTCCTTCTCCCACAGGGAAGGTGCCAGCCCTGAAAACTAATGCAGTTTTTCACTATCCCTCTGCAGCCTATCCACAGGCACAACAGCTTTGGGGATCTCTGCTTTCCCAGAGACTCAGCATGTCACGGTGCTCGTTCTCGGCAGAAGCTTTTTCTGAGAAGGCAAACGTCTGGCTCCTTCTCCCACAAGGAAGGTGATAGCCCTGAAAGATCTTGCTGGTATTCACTATCCCTCTGCAGCCTATCCACAGGCACAACAGCTTTGGGGATCTCTGCTTTCCCAGAGACTCAGCATGTCACGGTGCTCGCTCTCGGCAGAAGCTTTTTTCTGAAAAAGAAAACTTTCGGCTCCTTCTCCCACAGGGAAGGTGCCAGCCCTGAAAACTAATGCAGTTTTTCACTATCCCTCTGCAGCCTATCCACAGGCACAACAGCTTTGGGGATCTCTGCTTTCCCAGAGACTCAGCATGTCACGGTGCTCACTCTTGCCAGAGCCTTTTTCTGAAAAAGAAAACTTTCGGCTCCTTCTCCCACAGGGAAGGTGCCAGCCCTGAAAACTAATGCAGTTTTTCACTATCCCTCTGCAGCCTATCCACAGGCACAACAGCTTTGGGGATCTCTGCTTTCCCAGAGACTCAGCATGTCACGGTGCTCGTTCTCGGCAGAAGCTTTTTCTGAGAAGGCAAACGTCTGGCTCCTTCTCCCACAAGGAAGGTGCTAGCCCTGAAAGATCTTGCTGGTATGCACTATCCCTCTGCAGCCTATCCACAGGCACAACAGCTTTGGGGATCTCTGCTTTCCCAGAGACTCAGCATGTCACGGTGCTCGCTCTCGGCAGAAGCTTTTTTCTGAAAAAGAAAACTTTCGGCTCCTTCTCCCACAGGGAAGGTGCCAGCCCTGAAAACTAATGCAGTTTTTCACTATCCCTCTGCAGCCTATCCACAGGCACAACAGCTTTGGGGATCTCTGCTTTCCCAGAGACTCAGCATGTCACGGTGCTCGCTCTCGGCAGAAGCTTTTTTCTGAAAAGGCAAACTTACGGCTCCTTCTCCCACAGGGAAGGTGCCAGCCCTGAAAACTAATGCAGTTTTTCACTATCCCTCTGCAGCCTATCCACAGGCACAACAGCTTTGGGGATCTCTGCTTTCCCAGAGACTCAGCATGTCACGGTGCTCGCTCTCGGCAGAAGCTTTTTTCTGAAAAAGAAAACTTTCGGCTCCTTCTCCCACAGGGAAGGTGCCAGCCCTGAAAACTAATGCAGTTTTTCACTATCCCTCTGCAGCCTATCCACAGGCACAACAGCTTTGGGGATCTCTGCTTTCCCAGAGACTCAGCATGTCACGGTGCTCACTCTTGCCAGAGCCTTTTTCTGAAAAAGAAAACTTTCGGCTCCTTCTCCCACAGGGAAGGTGCCAGCCCTGAAAACTAATCCAGTTTTTCACTATCCCTCTGCAGCCTATCCACAGGCACAACAGCTTTGGGGATCTCTGCTTTCCCAGAGACTCAGCATGTCACGGTGCTAGTTCTCGGCAGAAGCTTTTTCTGAGAAGGCAAACCTCTAGCTCCTTCTCCCACAAGGAAGGTGCTAGCCCTGAAAGATCTTGCTGGTATGCACTATCCCTCTGCAGCCTATCCACAGGCACAACAGCTTTGGGGATCTCTGCTTTCCCAGAGACTCAGCATGTCACGGTGCTCGCTCTCGGCAGAAGCTTTTTTCTGAAAAGGCAAACTTACGTCTCCTTCTCCCACAGGGAAGGTGCCAGCCCTGAAAACTAATGCAGTTTTTCACTATCCCTCTGCAGCCTATCCACAGGCACAACAGCTTTTGGGATCTCTGCTTTCCCAGAGACTCAGCATGTCACGGTGCTCGTTCTCGGCAGAAGCTTTTTCTGAGAAGGCAAACGTCTGGCTCCTTCTCCCACAAGGAAGGTGCTAGCCCTGAAAGATCTTGCTAGTATGCACTATCCCTCTGCAGCCTATCCACAGGCACAACAGCTTTGGGGATCTCTGCTTTCCCAGAGACTCAGCATGTCACGGTGCTCGCTCTCGGCAGAAGCTTTTTTCTGAAAAGGCAAACTTACGGCTCCTTCTCCCACAGGGAAGGTGCCAGCCCTGAAAACTAATGCAGTTTTTCACTATCCCTCTGCAGCCTATCCACAGGCACAACAGCTTTGGGGATCTCTGCTTTCCCAGAGACTCAGCATGTCACGGTGCTCGTTCTCGGCAGAAGCTTTTTCTGAGAAGGCAAACGTCTGGCTCCTTCTCCCACAAGGAAGGTGCTAGCCCTGAAAGATCTTGCTGGTATTCACTATCCCTCTGCAGCCTATCCACAGGTACAACAGCTTTGGGGATCTCTGCTTTCCCAGAGACTCAGCATGTCACGGTGCTCGCTCTCGGCAGAAGCTTTTTTCTGAAAAAGAAAACTTTCGGCTCCTTCTCCCACAGGGAAGGAGCCAGCCCTGAAAACTAATGCAGTTTTTCACTATCCCTCTGCAGCCTATCCACAGGCACAACAGCTTTGGGGATCTCTGCTTTCCCAGAGACTCAGCATGTCACGGTGGTCACTCTTGCCAGAGCCTTTTTCTGAAAAAGAAAACTTTCGGCTCCTTCTCCCACAGGGAAGGTGCCAGCCCTGAAAACTAATGCAGTTTTTCACTATCCCTCTGCAGCCTATCCACAGGCACAACAGCTTTGGGGATCTCTGCTTTCCCAGAGACTCAGCATGTCACGGTGCTCGCTCTCGGCAGAAGCTTTTTCTGAGAAGGCAAACCTCTAGCTCCTTCTCCCACAAGGAAGGTGCTAGCCCTGAAAGATCTTGCTGGTATGCACTATCCCTCTGCAGCCTATCCACAGGCACAACAGCTTTGGGGATCTCTGCTTTCCCAGAGACTCAGCATGTCACGGTGCTCGCTCTCGGCAGAAGCTTTTTTCTGAAAAGGCAAACTTACGTCTCCTTCTCCCACAGGGAAGGTGCCAGCCCTGAAAACTAATGCAGTTTTTCACTATCCCTCTGCAGCCTATCAACAGGCACAACAGCTTTTGGGATCTCTGCTTTCCCAGAGACTCAGCATGTCACGGTGCTCGTTCTCGGCAGAAGCTTTTTCTGAGAAGGCAAACGTCTGGCTCCTTCTCCCACAAGGAAGGTGCTAGCCCTGAAAGATCTTGCTAGTATGCACTATCCCTCTGCAGCCTATCCACAGGCACAACAGCTTTGGGGATCTCTGCTTTCCCAGAGACTCAGCATGTCACGGTGCTCGTTCTCGGCAGAAGCTTTTTCTGAGAAGGCAAACGTCTGGCTCCTTCTCCCACAAGGAAGGTGCTAGCCCTGAAAGATCTTGCTGGTATTCACTATCCCTCTGCAGCCTATCCACAGGCACAACAGCTTTGGGGATCTCTGCTTTCCCAGAGACTCAGCATGTCACGGTGCTCGCTCTCGGCAGAAGCTTTTTTCTGAAAAAGAAAACTTTCGGCTCCTTCTCCCACAGGGAAGGTGCCAGCCCTGAAAACTAATGCAGTTTTTCACTATCCCTCTGCAGCCTATCCACAGGCACAACAGCTTTGGGGATCTCTGCTTTCCCAGAGACTCAGCATGTCACGGTGCTCACTCTTGCCAGAGCCTTTTTCTGAAAAAGAAAACTTTCGGCTCCTTCTCCCACAGGGAAGGTGCCAGCCCTGAAAACTAATGCAGTTTTTCACTATCCCTCTGCAGCCTATCCACAGGCACAACAGCTTTGGGGATCTCTGCTTTCCCAGAGACTCAGCATGTCACAGTGCTCGTTCTCGGCAGAAGCTTTTTCTGAGAAGGCAAACCTCTAGCTCCTTCTCCCACAAGGAAGGTGCTAGCCCTGAAAGATCTTGCTGGTATGCACTATCCCTCTGCAGCCTATCCACAGGCACAACAGCTTTTGGGATCTCTGCTTTCCCAGAGACTCAGCATGTCACGGTGCTCGCTCTCGGCAGAAGCTTTTTTCTGAAAAAGAAAACTTTCGGCTCCTTCTCCCACAGGGAAGGTGCCAACCCTGAAAACTAATGCAGTTTTTCACTATCCCTCTGCAGCCTATCCACAGGCACAACAGCTTTGGGGATCTCTGCTTTCCCAGAGACTCAGCATGTCACGGTGCTCGTTCTCGGCAGAAGCTTTTTCTGAGAAGGCAAACGTCTGGCTCCTTCTCCCACAAGGAAGGTGCTAGCCCTGAAAGATCTTGCTGGTATTCACTATCCCTCTGCAGCCTATCCACAGGCACAACAGCTTTGGGGATCTCTGCTTTCCCAGAGACTCAGCATGTCACGGTGCTCGCTCTCGGCAGAAGCTTTTTTCTGAAAAAGAAAACTTTCGGCTCCTTCTCCCACAGGGAAGGTGCCAGCCCTGAAAACTAATGCAGTTTTTCACTATCCCTCTGCAGCCTATCCACAGGCACAACAGCTTTGGGGATCTCTGCTTTCCCAGAGACTCAGCATGTCACGGTGCTCACTCTTGCCAGAGCCTTTTTCTGAAAAAGAAAACTTTCGGCTCCTTCTCCCACAGGGAAGGTGCCAGCCCTGAAAACTAATGCAGTTTTTCACTATCCCTCTGCAGCCTATCCACAGGCACAACAGCTTTGGGGATCTCTGCTTTCCCAGAGACTCAGCATGTCACGGTGCTAGTTCTCGGCAGAAGCTTTTTCTGAGAAGGCAAACCTCTAGCTCCTTCTCCCACAAGGAAGGTGCTAGCCCTGAAAGATCTTGCTGGTATGCACTATCCCTCTGCAGCCTATCCACAGGCACAACAGCTTTGGGGATCTCTGCTTTCCCAGAGACTCAGCATGTCACGGTGCTCGCTCTCGGCAGAAGCTTTTTTCTGAAAAGGCAAACTTACGTCTCCTTCTCCCACAGGGAAGGTGCCAGCCCTGAAAACTAATGCAGTTTTTCACTATCCCTCTGCAGCCTATCCACAGGCACAACAGCTTTTGGGATCTCTGCTTTCCCAGAGACTCAGCATGTCACGGTGCTCGTTCTCGGCAGAAGCTTTTTCTGAGAAGGCAAACGTCTGGCTCCTTCTCCCACAAGGAAGGTGCTAGCCCTGAAAGATCTTGCTAGTATGCACTATCCCTCTGCAGCCTATCCACAGGCACAACAGCTTTGGGGATCTCTGCTTTCCCAGAGACTCAGCATGTCACGGTGCTCGCTCTCGGCAGAAGCTTTTTTCTGAAAAGGCAAACTTACGGCTCCTTCTCCCACAGGGAAGGTGCCAGCCCTGAAAACTAATGCAGTTTTTCACTATCCCTCTGCAGCCTATCCACAGGCACAACAGCTTTGGGGATCTCTGCTTTCCCAGAGACTCAGCATGTCACGGTGCTCGCTCTCGGCAGAAGCTTTTTTCTGAAAAGGCAAACCTCTAGCTCCTTCTCCCACAACGAAGGTGCTAGCCCTGAAAGATCTTGCTGGTATGCACTATCCCTCTGCAGCCTATCCACAGGCACAACAGCTTTGGGGATCTCTGCTTTCCCAGAGACTCAGCATGTCACGGTGCTCGTTCTCGGCAGAAGCTTTTTCTGAGAAGGCAAACGTCTGGCTCCTTCTCCCACAAGGAAGGTGCTAGCCCTGAAAGATCTTGCTAGTATGCACTATCCCTCTGCAGCCTATCCACAGGCACAACAGCTTTGGGGATCTCTGCTTTCCCAGAGACTCAGCATGTCACGGTGCTCGCTCTCGGCAGAAGCTTTTTTCTGAAAAGGCAAACTTACGGCTCCTTCTCCCACAGGGAAGGTGCCAGCCCTGAAAACTAATGCAGTTTTTCACTATCCCTCTGCAGCCTATCCACAGGCACAACAGCTTTGGGGATCTCTGCTTTCCCAGAGACTCAGCATGTCACGGTGCTCGTTCTCGGCAGAAGCTTTTTCTGAGAAGGCAAACGTCTGGCTCCTTCTCCCACAAGGAAGGTGCTAGCCCTGAAAGATCTTGCTGGTATTCACTATCCCTCTGCAGCCTATCCACAGGCACAACAGCTTTGGGGATCTCTGCTTTCCCAGAGACTCAGCATGTCACGGTGCTCGCTCTCGGCAGAAGCTTTTTTCTGAAAAAGAAAACTTTCGGCTCCTTCTCCCACAGGGAAGGTGCCAGCCCTGAAAACTAATGCAGTTTTTCACTATCCCTCTGCAGCCTATCCACAGGCACAACAGCTTTGGGGATCTCTGCTTTCCCAGAGACTCAGCATGTCACGGTGCTCACTCTTGCCAGAGCCTTTTTCTGAAAAAGAAAACTTTCGGCTCCTTCTCCCACAGGGAAGGTGCCAGCCCTGAAAACTAATGCAGTTTTTCACTATCCCTCTGCAGCCTATCCACAGGCACAACAGCTTTGGGGATCTCTGCTTTCCCAGAGACTCAGCATGTCACGGTGCTCGTTCTCGGCAGAAGCTTTTTCTGAGAAGGCAAACCTCTAGCTCCTTCTCCCACAAGGAAGGTGCTAGCCCTGAAAGATCTTGCTGGTATGCACTATCCCTCTGCAGCCTATCCACAGGCACAACAGCTTTGGGGATCTCTGCTTTCCCAGAGACTCAGCATGTCACGGTGCTCGCTCTCGGCAGAAGCTTTTTTCTGAAAAGGCAAACTTACGTCTCCTTCTCCCACAGGGAAGGTGCCAGCCCTGAAAACTAATGCAGTTTTTCACTATCCCTCTGCAGCCTATCAACAGGCACAACAGCTTTTGGGATCTCTGCTTTCCCAGAGACTCAGCATGTCACGGTGCTCGTTCTCGGCAGAAGCTTTTTCTGAGAAGGCAAACGTCTGGCTCCTTCTCCCACAAGGAAGGTGCTAGCCCTGAAAGATCTTGCTAGTATGCACTATCCCTCTGCAGCCTATCCACAGGCACAACAGCTTTGGGGATCTCTGCTTTCCCAGAGACTCAGCATGTCACGGTGCTCGCTCTCGGCAGAAGCTTTTTTCTGAAAAGGCAAACTTACGTCTCCTTCTCCCACAGGGAAGGTGCCAGCCCTGAAAACTAATGCAGTTTTTCACTATCCCTCTGCAGCCTATCAACAGGCACAACAGCTTTTGGGATCTCTGCTTTCCCAGAGACTCAGCATGTCACGGTGCTCGTTCTCGGCAGAAGCTTTTTCTGAGAAGGCAAACGTCTGGCTCCTTCTCCCACAAGGAAGGTGCTAGCCCTGAAAGATCTTACTAGTATGCACTATCCCTCTGCAGCCTATCCACAGGCACAACAGCTTTGGGGATCTCTGCTTTCCCAGAGACTCAGCATGTCACGGTGCTCGCTCTCGGCAGAAGCTTTTTTCTGAAAAGGCAAACTTACGGCTCCTTCTCCCACAGGGAAGGTGCCAGCCCTGAAAACTAATGCAGTTTTTCACTATCCCTCTGCAGCCTATCCACAGGCACAACAGCTTTTGGGATCTCTGCTTTCCCAGAGACTCAGCATGTCACGGTGCTCGTTCTCGGCAGAAGCTTTTTCTGAGAAGGCAAACGTCTGGCTCCTTCTCCCACAAGGAAGGTGCTAGCCCTGAAAGATCTTGCTGGTATTCACTATCCCTCTGCAGCCTATCCACAGGCACAACAGCTTTGGGGATCTCTGCTTTCCCAGAGACTCAGCATGTCACGGTGCTCGCTCTCGGCAGAAGCTTTTTTCTGAAAAAGAAAACTTTCGGCTCCTTCTCCCACAGGGAAGGTGCCAGCCCTGAAAACTAATGCAGTTTTTCACTATCCCTCTGCAGCCTATCCACAGGCACAACAGCTTTTGGGATCTCTGCTTTCCCAGAGACTCAGCATGTCACGGTGCTCGCTCTCGGCAGAAGCTTTTTTCTGAAAAAGAAAACTTTCGGCTCCTTCTCCCACAGGGAAGGTGCCAGCGCTGAAAACTAATGCAGTTTTTCACTATCCCTCTGCAGCCTATCCACAGGCACAACAGCTTTTGGGATCTCTGCTTTCCCAGAGACTCAGCATGTCACTGTGCTCGTTCTCGGCAGAAGCTTTTTCTGAGAAGGCAAACGTCTGGCTCCTTCTCCCACAAGGAAGGTGCTAGCCCTGAAAGATCTTGCTAGTATGCACTATCCCTCTGCAGCCTATCAACAGGCACAACAGCTTTGGGGATCTCTGCTTTCCCAGAGACTCAGCATGTCACGGTGCTCGTTCTCGGCAGAAGCTTTTTCTGAGAAGGCAAACGTCTGGCTCCTTCTCCCACAAGGAAGGTGCTAGCCCTGAAAGATCTTGCTGGTATTCACTATCCCTCTGCAGCCTATCCACAGGCACAACAGCTTTGGGGATCTCTGCTTTCCCAGAGACTCAGCATGTCACGGTGCTCGCTCTCGGCAGAAGCTTTTTTCTGAAAAAGAAAACTTTCGGCTCCTTCTCCCACAGGGAAGGTGCCAGCCCTGAAAACTAATGCAGTTTTTCACTATCCCTCTGCAGCCTATCCACAGGCACAACAGCTTTGGGGATCTCTGCTTTCCCAGAGACTCAGCATGTCACGGTGCTCACTCTTGCCAGAGCCTTTTTCTGAAAAAGAAAACTTTCGGCTCCTTCTCCCACAGGGAAGGTGCCAGCCCTGAAAACTAATGCAGTTTTTCACTATCCCTCTGCAGCCTATCCACAGGCACAACAGCTTTGGGGATCTCTGCTTTCCCAGAGACTCAGCATGTCACAGTGCTCGTTCTCGGCAGAAGCTTTTTCTGAGAAGGCAAACCTCTAGCTCCTTCTCCCACAAGGAAGGTGCTAGCCCTGAAAGATCTTGCTGGTATGCACTATCCCTCTGCAGCCTATCCACAGGCACAACAGCTTTGGGGATCTCTGCTTTCCCAGAGACTCAGCATGTCACGGTGCTCGCTCTCGGCAGAAGCTTTTTTCTGAAAAAGAAAACTTTCGGCTCCTTCTCCCCCAGGGAAGGTGCCAGCCCTGAAAACTAATGCAGTTTTTCACTATCCCTCTGCAGCCTATCCACAGGCACAACAGCTTTTGGGATCTCTGCTTTCCCAGAGACTCAGCATGTCACGGTGCTCGCTCTCGGCAGAAGCATTTTTCTGAAAAAGAAAACTTTCGGCTCCTTCTCCCACAGGGAAGGTGCCAACCCTGAAAACTAATGCAGTTTTTCACTATCCCTCTGCAGCCTATCCACAGGCACAACAGCTTTGGGGATCTCTGCTTTCCCAGAGACTCAGCATGTCACGGTGCTCGTTCTCGGCAGAAGCTTTTTCTGAGAAGGCAAACCTCTAGCTCCTTCTCCCACAACGAAGGTGCTAGCCCTGAAAGATCTTGCTGGTATGCACTATCCCTCTGCAGCCTATCCACAGGCACAACAGCTTTGGGGATCTCTGCTTTCCCAGAGACTCAGCATGTCACGGTGCTCGTTCTCGGCAGAAGCTTTTTCTGAGAAGGCAAACGTCTGGCTCCTTCTCCCACAAGGAAGGTGCTAGCCCTGAAAGATCTTGCTAGTATGCACTATCCCTCTGCAGCCTATCCACAGGCACAACAGCTTTGGGGATCTCTGCTTTCCCAGAGACTCAGCATGTCACGGTGCTCGCTCTCGGCAGAAGCTTTTTTCTGAAAAGGCAAACTTACGGCTCCTTCTCCCACAGGGAAGGTGCCAGCCCTGAAAACTAATGCAGTTTTTCACTATCCCTCTGCAGCCTATCCACAGGCACAACAGCTTTGGGGATCTCTGCTTTCCCAGAGACTCAGCATGTCACGGTGCTCGTTCTCGGCAGAAGCTTTTTCTGAGAAGGCAAACGTCTGGCTCCTTCTCCCACAAGGAAGGTGCTAGCCCTGAAAGATCTTGCTGGTATTCACTATCCCTCTGCAGCCTATCCACAGGCACAACAGCTTTGGGGATCTCTGCTTTCCCAGAGACTCAGCATGTCACGGTGCTCGCTCTCGGCAGAAGCTTTTTTCTGAAAAAGAAAACTTTCGGCTCCTTCTCCCACAGGGAAGGTGCCAGCCCTGAAAACTAATGCAGTTTTTCACTATCCCTCTGCAGCCTATCCACAGGCACAACAGCTTTGGGGATCTCTGCTTTCCCAGAGACTCAGCATGTCACGGTGCTCACTCTTGCCAGAGCCTTTTTCTGAAAAAGAAAACTTTCGGCTCCTTCTCCCACAGGGAAGGTGCCAGCCCTGAAAACTAATGCAGTTTTTCACTATCCCTCTGCAGCCTATCCACAGGCACAACAGCTTTGGGGATCTCTGCTTTCCCAGAGACTCAGCATGTCACGGTGCTCGTTCTCGGCAGAAGCTTTTTCTGAGAAGGCAAACCTCTAGCTCCTTCTCCCACAAGGAAGGTGCTAGCCCTGAAAGATCTTGCTGGTATGCACTATCCCTCTGCAGCCTATCCACAGGCACAACAGCTTTGGGGATCTCTGCTTTCCCAGAGACTCAGCATGTCACGGTGCTCGCTCTCGGCAGAAGCTTTTTTCTGAAAAGGCAAACTTACGTCTCCTTCTCCCACAGGGAAGGTGCCAGCCCTGAAAACTAATGCAGTTTTTCACTATCCCTCTGCAGCCTATCAACAGGCACAACAGCTTTTGGGATCTCTGCTTTCCCAGAGACTCAGCATGTCACGGTGCTCGTTCTCGGCAGAAGCTTTTTCTGAGAAGGCAAACGTCTGGCTCCTTCTCCCACAAGGAAGGTGCTAGCCCTGAAAGATCTTGCTAGTATGCACTATCCCTCTGCAGCCTATCCACAGGCACAACAGCTTTGGGGATCTCTGCTTTCCCAGAGACTCAGCATGTCACGGTGCTCGCTCTCGGCAGAAGCTTTTTTCTGAAAAGGCAAACTTACGTCTCCTTCTCCCACAGGGAAGGTGCCAGCCCTGAAAACTAATGCAGTTTTTCACTATCCCTCTGCAGCCTATCAACAGGCACAACAGCTTTTGGGATCTCTGCTTTCCCAGAGACTCAGCATGTCACGGTGCTCGTTCTCGGCAGAAGCTTTTTCTGAGAAGGCAAACGTCTGGCTCCTTCTCCCACAAGGAAGGTGCTAGCCCTGAAAGATCTTACTAGTATGCACTATCCCTCTGCAGCCTATCCACAGGCACAACAGCTTTGGGGATCTCTGCTTTCCCAGAGACTCAGCATGTCACGGTGCTCGCTCTCGGCAGAAGCTTTTTTCTGAAAAGGCAAACTTACGGCTCCTTCTCCCACAGGGAAGGTGCCAGCCCTGAAAACTAATGCAGTTTTTCACTATCCCTCTGCAGCCTATCCACAGGCACAACAGCTTTTGGGATCTCTGCTTTCCCAGAGACTCAGCATGTCACGGTGCTCGCTCTCGGCAGAAGCTTTTTTCTGAAAAAGAAAACTTTCGGCTCCTTCTCCCACAGGGAAGGTGCCAGCGCTGAAAACTAATGCAGTTTTTCACTATCCCTCTGCAGCCTATCCACAGGCACAACAGCTTTTGGGATCTCTGCTTTCCCAGAGACTCAGCATGTCACTGTGCTCGTTCTCGGCAGAAGCTTTTTCTGAGAAGGCAAACGTCTGGCTCCTTCTCCCACAAGGAAGGTGCTAGCCCTGAAAGATCTTGCTAGTATGCACTATCCCTCTGCAGCCTATCAACAGGCACAACAGCTTTGGGGATCTCTGCTTTCCCAGAGACTCAGCATGTCACGGTGCTCGTTCTCGGCAGAAGCTTTTTCTGAGAAGGCAAACGTCTGGCTCCTTCTCCCACAAGGAAGGTGCTAGCCCTGAAAGATCTTGCTGGTATTCACTATCCCTCTGCAGCCTATCCACAGGCACAACAGCTTTGGGGATCTCTGCTTTCCCAGAGACTCAGCATGTCACGGTGCTCGCTCTCGGCAGAAGCTTTTTTCTGAAAAAGAAAACTTTCGGCTCCTTCTCCCACAGGGAAGGTGCCAGCCCTGAAAACTAATGCAGTTTTTCACTATCCCTCTGCAGCCTATCCACAGGCACAACAGCTTTGGGGATCTCTGCTTTCCCAGAGACTCAGCATGTCACGGTGCTCACTCTTGCCAGAGCCTTTTTCTGAAAAAGAAAACTTTCGGCTCCTTCTCCCACAGGGAAGGTGCCAGCCCTGAAAACTAATGCAGTTTTTCACTATCCCTCTGCAGCCTATCCACAGGCACAACAGCTTTGGGGATCTCTGCTTTCCCAGAGACTCAGCATGTCACAGTGCTCGTTCTCGGCAGAAGCTTTTTTCTGAAAAGGCAAACTTACGTCTCCTTCTCCCACAGGGAAGGTGCCAGCCCTGAAAACTAATGCAGTTTTTCACTATCCCTCTGCAGCCTATCAACAGGCACAACAGCTTTTGGGATCTCTGCTTTCCCAGAGACTCAGCATGTCACGGTGCTCGTTCTCGGCAGAAGCTTTTTCTGAGAAGGCAAACGTCTGGCTCCTTCTCCCACAAGGAAGGTGCTAGCCCTGAAAGATCTTACTAGTATGCACTATCCCTCTGCAGCCTATCCACAGGCACAACAGCTTTGGGGATCTCTGCTTTCCCAGAGACTCAGCATGTCACGGTGCTCGCTCTCGGCAGAAGCTTTTTTCTGAAAAGGCAAACTTACGGCTCCTTCTCCCACAGGGAAGGTGCCAGCCCTGAAAACTAATGCAGTTTTTCACTATCCCTCTGCAGCCTATCCACAGGCACAACAGCTTTTGGGATCTCTGCTTTCCCAGAGACTCAGCATGTCACGGTGCTCGTTCTCGGCAGAAGCTTTTTCTGAGAAGGCAAACGTCTGGCTCCTTCTCCCACAAGGAAGGTGCTAGCCCTGAAAGATCTTGCTGGTATTCACTATCCCTCTGCAGCCTATCCACAGGCACAACAGCTTTGGGGATCTCTGCTTTCCCAGAGACTCAGCATGTCACGGTGCTCGCTCTCGGCAGAAGCTTTTTTCTGAAAAAGAAAACTTTCGGCTCCTTCTCCCACAGGGAAGGTGCCAGCCCTGAAAACTAATGCAGTTTTTCACTATCCCTCTGCAGCCTATCCACAGGCACAACAGCTTTGGGGATCTCTGCTTTCCCAGAGACTCAGCATGTCACGGTGCTCACTCTTGCCAGAGCCTTTTTCTGAAAAAGAAAACTTTCGGCTCCTTCTCCCACAGGGAAGGTGCCAGCCCTGAAAACTAATCCAGTTTTTCACTATCCCTCTGCAGCCTATCCACAGGCACAACAGCTTTGGGGATCTCTGCTTTCCCAGAGACTCAGCATGTCACGGTGCTAGTTCTCGGCAGAAGCTTTTTCTGAGAAGGCAAACCTCTAGCTCCTTCTCCCACAAGGAAGGTGCTAGCCCTGAAAGATCTTGCTGGTATGCACTATCCCTCTGCAGCCTATCCACAGGCACAACAGCTTTGGGGATCTCTGCTTTCCCAGAGACTCAGCATGTCACGGTGCTCGCTCTCGGCAGAAGCTTTTTTCTGAAAAGGCAAACTTACGTCTCCTTCTCCCACAGGGAAGGTGCCAGCCCTGAAAACTAATGCAGTTTTTCACTATCCCTCTGCAGCCTATCCACAGGCACAACAGCTTTTGGGATCTCTGCTTTCCCAGAGACTCAGCATGTCACGGTGCTCGTTCTCGGCAGAAGCTTTTTCTGAGAAGGCAAACGTCTGGCTCCTTCTCCCACAAGGAAGGTGCTAGCCCTGAAAGATCTTGCTAGTATGCACTATCCCTCTGCAGCCTATCCACAGGCACAACAGCTTTGGGGATCTCTGCTTTCCCAGAGACTCAGCATGTCACGGTGCTCGTTCTCGGCAGAAGCTTTTTCTGAGAAGGCAAACGTCTGGCTCCTTCTCCCACAAGGAAGGTGCTAGCCCTGAAAGATCTTGCTGGTATTCACTATCCCTCTGCAGCCTATCCACAGGCACAACAGCTTTGGGGATCTCTGCTTTCCCAGAGACTCAGCATGTCACGGTGCTCGCTCTCGGCAGAAGCTTTTTTCTGAAAAAGAAAACTTTCGGCTCCTTCTCCCACAGGGAAGGTGCCAGCCCTGAAAACTAATGCAGTTTTTCACTATCCCTCTGCAGCCTATCCACAGGCACAACAGCTTTGGGGATCTCTGCTTTCCCAGAGACTCAGCATGTCACGGTGCTCACTCTTGCCAGAGCCTTTTTCTGAAAAAGAAAACTTTCGGCTCCTTCTCCCACAGGGAAGGTGCCAGCCCTGAAAACTAATGCAGTTTTTCACTATCCCTCTGCAGCCTATCCACAGGCACAACAGCTTTGGGGATCTCTGCTTTCCCAGAGACTCAGCATGTCACAGTGCTCGTTCTCGGCAGAAGCTTTTTCTGAGAAGGCAAACCTCTAGCTCCTTCTCCCACAAGGAAGGTGCTAGCCCTGAAAGATCTTGCTGGTATGCACTATCCCTCTGCAGCCTATCCACAGGCACAACAGCTTTGGGGATCTCTGCTTTCCCAGAGACTCAGCATGTCACGGTGCTCGCTCTCGGCAGAAGCTTTTTTCTGAAAAAGAAAACTTTCGGCTCCTTCTCCCACAGGGAAGGTGCCAGCCCTGAAAACTAATGCAGTTTTTCACTATCCCTCTGCAGCCTATCCACAGGCACAACAGCTTTGGGGATCTCTGCTTTCCCAGAGACTCAGCATGTCACGGTGCTCGCTCTCGGCAGAAGCTTTTTTCTGAAAAGGCAAACTTACGGCTCCTTCTCCCACAGGGAAGGTGCCAGCCCTGAAAACTAATGCAGTTTTTCACTATCCCTCTGCAGCCTATCCACAGGCACAACAGCTTTGGGGATCTCTGCTTTCCCAGAGACTCAGCATGTCACGGTGCTCGTTCTCGGCAGAAGCTTTTTCTGAGAAGGCAAACGTCTGGCTCCTTCTCCCACAAGGAAGGTGCTAGCCCTGAAAGATATTGCTGTTATTCACTATCCCTCTGCAGCCTATCCACAGGCACAACAGCTTTGGGGATCTCTGCTTTCCCAGAGACTCAGCATGTCACGGTGCTCGCTCTCGGCAGAAGCTTTTTTCTGAAAAAGAAAACTTTCGGCTCCTTCTCCCACAGGGAAGGTGCCAGCCCTGAAAACTAATGCAGTTTTTCACTATCCCTCTGCAGCCTATCCACAGGCACAACAGCTTTGGGGATCTCTGCTTTCCCAGAGACTCAGCATGTCACGGTGCTCGCTCTCGGCAGAAGCTTTTTTCTGAAAAAGAAAACTTTCGGCTCCTTCTCCCACAGGGAAGGTGCCAGCCCTGAAAACTAATCCAGTTTTTCACTATCCCTCTGCAGCCTATCCACAGGCACAACAGCTTTGGGGATCTCTGCTTTCCCAGAGACTCAGCATGTCACGGTGCTAGTTCTCGGCAGAAGCTTTTTCTGAGAAGGCAAACCTCTAGCTCCTTCTCCCACAAGGAAGGTGCTAGCCCTGAAAGATCTTGCTGGTATGCACTATCCCTCTGCAGCCTATCCACAGGCACAACAGCTTTGGGGATCTCTGCTTTCCCAGAGACTCAGCATGTCACGGTGCTCGCTCTCGGCAGAAGCTTTTTTCTGAAAAGGCAAACTTACGTCTCCTTCTCCCACAGGGAAGGTGCCAGCCCTGAAAACTAATGCAGTTTTTCACTATCCCTCTGCAGCCTATCCACAGGCACAACAGCTTTTGGGATCTCTGCTTTCCCAGAGACTCAGCATGTCACGGTGCTCGTTCTCGGCAGAAGCTTTTTCTGAGAAGGCAAACGTCTGGCTCCTTCTCCCACAAGGAAGGTGCTAGCCCTGAAAGATCTTGCTAGTATGCACTATCCCTCTGCAGCCTATCCACAGGCACAACAGCTTTGGGGATCTCTGCTTTCCCAGAGACTCAGCATGTCACGGTGCTCGCTCTCGGCAGAAGCTTTTTTCTGAAAAGGCAAACTTACGGCTCCTTCTCCCACAGGGAAGGTGCCAGCCCTGAAAACTAATGCAGTTTTTCACTATCCCTCTGCAGCCTATCCACAGGCACAACAGCTTTGGGGATCTCTGCTTTCCCAGAGACTCAGCATGTCACGGTGCTCGTTCTCGGCAGAAGCTTTTTCTGAGAAGGCAAACGTCTGGCTCCTTCTCCCACAAGGAAGGTGCTAGCCCTGAAAGATCTTGCTGGTATTCACTATCCCTCTGCAGCCTATCCACAGGCACAACAGCTTTGGGGATCTCTGCTTTCCCAGAGACTCAGCATGTCACGGTGCTCGCTCTCGGCAGAAGCTTTTTCTGAGAAGGCAAACCTCTAGCTCCTTCTCCCACAAGGAAGGTGCTAGCCCTGAAAGATCTTGCTGGTATGCACTATCCCTCTGCAGCCTATCCACAGGCACAACAGCTTTGGGGATCTCTGCTTTCCCAGAGACTCAGCATGTCACGGTGCTCGCTCTCGGCAGAAGCTTTTTTCTGAAAAGGCAAACTTACGTCTCCTTCTCCCACAGGGAAGGTGCCAGCCCTGAAAACTAATGCAGTTTTTCACTATCCCTCTGCAGCCTATCAACAGGCACAACAGCTTTTGGGATCTCTGCTTTCCCAGAGACTCAGCATGTCACGGTGCTCGTTCTCGGCAGAAGCTTTTTCTGAGAAGGCAAACGTCTGGCTCCTTCTCCCACAAGGAAGGTGCTAGCCCTGAAAGATCTTGCTAGTATGCACTATCCCTCTGCAGCCTATCCACAGGCACAACAGCTTTGGGGATCTCTGCTTTCCCAGAGACTCAGCATGTCACGGTGCTCGTTCTCGGCAGAAGCTTTTTCTGAGAAGGCAAACGTCTGGCTCCTTCTCCCACAAGGAAGGTGCTAGCCCTGAAAGATCTTGCTGGTATTCACTATCCCTCTGCAGCCTATCCACAGGCACAACAGCTTTGGGGATCTCTGCTTTCCCAGAGACTCAGCATGTCACGGTGCTCGCTCTCGGCAGAAGCTTTTTTCTGAAAAAGAAAACTTTCGGCTCCTTCTCCCACAGGGAAGGTGCCAGCCCTGAAAACTAATGCAGTTTTTCACTATCCCTCTGCAGCCTATCCACAGGCACAACAGCTTTGGGGATCTCTGCTTTCCCAGAGACTCAGCATGTCACGGTGCTCACTCTTGCCAGAGCCTTTTTCTGAAAAAGAAAACTTTCGGCTCCTTCTCCCACAGGGAAGGTGCCAGCCCTGAAAACTAATGCAGTTTTTCACTATCCCTCTGCAGCCTATCCACAGGCACAACAGCTTTGGGGATCTCTGCTTTCCCAGAGACTCAGCATGTCACAGTGCTCGTTCTCGGCAGAAGCTTTTTCTGAGAAGGCAAACCTCTAGCTCCTTCTCCCACAAGGAAGGTGCTAGCCCTGAAAGATCTTGCTGGTATGCACTATCCCTCTGCAGCCTATCCACAGGCACAACAGCTTTTGGGATCTCTGCTTTCCCAGAGACTCAGCATGTCACGGTGCTCGCTCTCGGCAGAAGCTTTTTTCTGAAAAAGAAAACTTTCGGCTCCTTCTCCCACAGGGAAGGTGCCAACCCTGAAAACTAATGCAGTTTTTCACTATCCCTCTGCAGCCTATCCACAGGCACAACAGCTTTGGGGATCTCTGCTTTCCCAGAGACTCAGCATGTCACGGTGCTCGTTCTCGGCAGAAGCTTTTTCTGAGAAGGCAAACGTCTGGCTCCTTCTCCCACAAGGAAGGTGCTAGCCCTGAAAGATCTTGCTGGTATTCACTATCCCTCTGCAGCCTATCCACAGGCACAACAGCTTTGGGGATCTCTGCTTTCCCAGAGACTCAGCATGTCACGGTGCTCGCTCTCGGCAGAAGCTTTTTTCTGAAAAAGAAAACTTTCGGCTCCTTCTCCCACAGGGAAGGTGCCAGCCCTGAAAACTAATGCAGTTTTTCACTATCCCTCTGCAGCCTATCCACAGGCACAACAGCTTTGGGGATCTCTGCTTTCCCAGAGACTCAGCATGTCACGGTGCTCACTCTTGCCAGAGCCTTTTTCTGAAAAAGAAAACTTTCGGCTCCTTCTCCCACAGGGAAGGTGCCAGCCCTGAAAACTAATGCAGTTTTTCACTATCCCTCTGCAGCCTATCCACAGGCACAACAGCTTTGGGGATCTCTGCTTTCCCAGAGACTCAGCATGTCACGGTGCTAGTTCTCGGCAGAAGCTTTTTCTGAGAAGGCAAACCTCTAGCTCCTTCTCCCACAAGGAAGGTGCTAGCCCTGAAAGATCTTGCTGGTATGCACTATCCCTCTGCAGCCTATCCACAGGCACAACAGCTTTGGGGATCTCTGCTTTCCCAGAGACTCAGCATGTCACGGTGCTCGCTCTCGGCAGAAGCTTTTTTCTGAAAAGGCAAACTTACGTCTCCTTCTCCCACAGGGAAGGTGCCAGCCCTGAAAACTAATGCAGTTTTTCACTATCCCTCTGCAGCCTATCCACAGGCACAACAGCTTTTGGGATCTCTGCTTTCCCAGAGACTCAGCATGTCACGGTGCTCGTTCTCGGCAGAAGCTTTTTCTGAGAAGGCAAACGTCTGGCTCCTTCTCCCACAAGGAAGGTGCTAGCCCTGAAAGATCTTGCTAGTATGCACTATCCCTCTGCAGCCTATCCACAGGCACAACAGCTTTGGGGATCTCTGCTTTCCCAGAGACTCAGCATGTCACGGTGCTCGCTCTCGGCAGAAGCTTTTTTCTGAAAAGGCAAACTTACGGCTCCTTCTCCCACAGGGAAGGTGCCAGCCCTGAAAACTAATGCAGTTTTTCACTATCCCTCTGCAGCCTATCCACAGGCACAACAGCTTTGGGGATCTCTGCTTTCCCAGAGACTCAGCATGTCACGGTGCTCGCTCTCGGCAGAAGCTTTTTTCTGAAAAGGCAAACCTCTAGCTCCTTCTCCCACAACGAAGGTGCTAGCCCTGAAAGATCTTGCTGGTATGCACTATCCCTCTGCAGCCTATCCACAGGCACAACAGCTTTGGGGATCTCTGCTTTCCCAGAGACTCAGCATGTCACGGTGCTCGTTCTCGGCAGAAGCTTTTTCTGAGAAGGCAAACGTCTGGCTCCTTCTCCCACAAGGAAGGTGCTAGCCCTGAAAGATCTTGCTAGTATGCACTATCCCTCTGCAGCCTATCCACAGGCACAACAGCTTTGGGGATCTCTGCTTTCCCAGAGACTCAGCATGTCACGGTGCTCGCTCTCGGCAGAAGCTTTTTTCTGAAAAGGCAAACTTACGGCTCCTTCTCCCACAGGGAAGGTGCCAGCCCTGAAAACTAATGCAGTTTTTCACTATCCCTCTGCAGCCTATCCACAGGCACAACAGCTTTGGGGATCTCTGCTTTCCCAGAGACTCAGCATGTCACGGTGCTCGTTCTCGGCAGAAGCTTTTTCTGAGAAGGCAAACGTCTGGCTCCTTCTCCCACAAGGAAGGTGCTAGCCCTGAAAGATCTTGCTGGTATTCACTATCCCTCTGCAGCCTATCCACAGGCACAACAGCTTTGGGGATCTCTGCTTTCCCAGAGACTCAGCATGTCACGGTGCTCGCTCTCGGCAGAAGCTTTTTTCTGAAAAAGAAAACTTTCGGCTCCTTCTCCCACAGGGAAGGTGCCAGCCCTGAAAACTAATGCAGTTTTTCACTATCCCTCTGCAGCCTATCCACAGGCACAACAGCTTTGGGGATCTCTGCTTTCCCAGAGACTCAGCATGTCACGGTGCTCACTCTTGCCAGAGCCTTTTTCTGAAAAAGAAAACTTTCGGCTCCTTCTCCCACAGGGAAGGTGCCAGCCCTGAAAACTAATGCAGTTTTTCACTATCCCTCTGCAGCCTATCCACAGGCACAACAGCTTTGGGGATCTCTGCTTTCCCAGAGACTCAGCATGTCACGGTGCTCGTTCTCGGCAGAAGCTTTTTCTGAGAAGGCAAACCTCTAGCTCCTTCTCCCACAAGGAAGGTGCTAGCCCTGAAAGATCTTGCTGGTATGCACTATCCCTCTGCAGCCTATCCACAGGCACAACAGCTTTGGGGATCTCTGCTTTCCCAGAGACTCAGCATGTCACGGTGCTCGCTCTCGGCAGAAGCTTTTTTCTGAAAAGGCAAACTTACGTCTCCTTCTCCCACAGGGAAGGTGCCAGCCCTGAAAACTAATGCAGTTTTTCACTATCCCTCTGCAGCCTATCAACAGGCACAACAGCTTTTGGGATCTCTGCTTTCCCAGAGACTCAGCATGTCACGGTGCTCGTTCTCGGCAGAAGCTTTTTCTGAGAAGGCAAACGTCTGGCTCCTTCTCCCACAAGGAAGGTGCTAGCCCTGAAAGATCTTGCTAGTATGCACTATCCCTCTGCAGCCTATCCACAGGCACAACAGCTTTGGGGATCTCTGCTTTCCCAGAGACTCAGCATGTCACGGTGCTCGCTCTCGGCAGAAGCTTTTTTCTGAAAAGGCAAACTTACGTCTCCTTCTCCCACAGGGAAGGTGCCAGCCCTGAAAACTAATGCAGTTTTTCACTATCCCTCTGCAGCCTATCAACAGGCACAACAGCTTTTGGGATCTCTGCTTTCCCAGAGACTCAGCATGTCACGGTGCTCGTTCTCGGCAGAAGCTTTTTCTGAGAAGGCAAACGTCTGGCTCCTTCTCCCACAAGGAAGGTGCTAGCCCTGAAAGATCTTACTAGTATGCACTATCCCTCTGCAGCCTATCCACAGGCACAACAGCTTTTGGGATCTCTGCTTTCCCAGAGACTCAGCATGTCACGGTGCTCGCTCTCGGCAGAAGCTTTTTTCTGAAAAGGCAAACTTACGGCTCCTTCTCCCACAGGGAAGGTGCCAGCCCTGAAAACTAATGCAGTTTTTCACTATCCCTCTGCAGCCTATCCACAGGCACAACAGCTTTTGGGATCTCTGCTTTCCCAGAGACTCAGCATGTCACGGTGCTCGTTCTCGGCAGAAGCTTTTTCTGAGAAGGCAAACGTCTGGCTCCTTCTCCCACAAGGAAGGTGCTAGCCCTGAAAGATCTTGCTGGTATTCACTATCCCTCTGCAGCCTATCCACAGGCACAACAGCTTTGGGGATCTCTGCTTTCCCAGAGACTCAGCATGTCACGGTGCTCGCTCTCGGCAGAAGCTTTTTTCTGAAAAAGAAAACTTTCGGCTCCTTCTCCCACAGGGAAGGTGCCAGCCCTGAAAACTAATGCAGTTTTTCACTATCCCTCTGCAGCCTATCCACAGGCACAACAGCTTTTGGGATCTCTGCTTTCCCAGAGACTCAGCATGTCACGGTGCTCGCTCTCGGCAGAAGCTTTTTTCTGAAAAAGAAAACTTTCGGCTCCTTCTCCCACAGGGAAGGTGCCAGCGCTGAAAACTAATGCAGTTTTTCACTATCCCTCTGCAGCCTATCCACAGGCACAACAGCTTTTGGGATCTCTGCTTTCCCAGAGACTCAGCATGTCACTGTGCTCGTTCTCGGCAGAAGCTTTTTCTGAGAAGGCAAACGTCTGGCTCCTTCTCCCACAAGGAAGGTGCTAGCCCTGAAAGATCTTGCTAGTATGCACTATCCCTCTGCAGCCTATCAACAGGCACAACAGCTTTGGGGATCTCTGCTTTCCCAGAGACTCAGCATGTCACGGTGCTCGTTCTCGGCAGAAGCTTTTTCTGAGAAGGCAAACGTCTGGCTCCTTCTCCCACAAGGAAGGTGCTAGCCCTGAAAGATCTTGCTGGTATGCACTATCCCTCTGCAGCCTATCCACAGGCACAACAGCTTTGGGGATCTCTGCTTTCCCAGAGACTCAGCATGTCACGGTGCTCGCTCTCGGCAGAAGCTTTTTTCTGAAAAAGAAAACTTTCGGCTCCTTCTCCCACAGGGAAGGTGCCAGCCCTGAAAACTAATGCAGTTTTTCACTATCCCTCTGCAGCCTATCCACAGGCACAACAGCTTTTGGGATCTCTGCTTTCCCAGAGACTCAGCATGTCACGGTGCTCGCTCTCGGCAGAAGCTTTTTTCTGAAAAAGAAAACTTTCGGCTCCTTCTCCCACAGGGAAGGTGCCAACCCTGAAAACTAATGCAGTTTTTCACTATCCCTCTGCAGCCTATCCACAGGCACAACAGCTTTGGGGATCTCTGCTTTCCCAGAGACTCAGCATGTCACGGTGCTCGTTCTCGGCAGAAGCTTTTTCTGAGAAGGCAAACCTCTAGCTCCTTCTCCCACAACGAAGGTGCTAGCCCTGAAAGATCTTGCTGGTATGCACTATCCCTCTGCAGCCTATCCACAGGCACAACAGCTTTGGGGATCTCTGCTTTCCCAGAGACTCAGCATGTCACGGTGCTCGTTCTCGGCAGAAGCTTTTTCTGAGAAGGCAAACGTCTGGCTCCTTCTCCCACAAGGAAGGTGCTAGCCCTGAAAGATCTTGCTAGTATGCACTATCCCTCTGCAGCCTATCCACAGGCACAACAGCTTTGGGGATCTCTGCTTTCCCAGAGACTCAGCATGTCACGGTGCTCGCTCTCGGCAGAAGCTTTTTTCTGAAAAGGCAAACTTACGGCACCTTCTCCCACAGGGAAGGTGCCAGCCCTGAAAACTAATGCAGTTTTTCACTATCCCTCTGCAGCCTATCCACAGGCACAACAGCTTTGGGGATCTCTGCTTTCCCAGAGACTCAGCATGTCACGGTGCTCGTTCTCGGCAGAAGCTTTTTCTGAGAAGGCAAACGTCTGGCTCCTTCTCCCACAAGGAAGGTGCTAGCCCTGAAAGATCTTGCTGGTATTCACTATCCCTCTGCAGCCTATCCACAGGCACAACAGCTTTGGGGATCTCTGCTTTCCCAGAGACTCAGCATGTCACGGTGCTCGCTCTCGGCAGAAGCTTTTTTCTGAAAAAGAAAACTTTCGGCTCCTTCTCCCACAGGGAAGGTGCCAGCCCTGAAAACTAATGCAGTTTTTCACTATCCCTCTGCAGCCTATCCACAGGCACAACAGCTTTGGGGATCTCTGCTTTCCCAGAGACTCAGCATGTCACGGTGCTCACTCTTGCCAGAGCCTTTTTCTGAAAAAGAAAACTTTCGGCTCCTTCTCCCACAGGGAAGGTGCCAGCCCTGAAAACTAATGCAGTTTTTCACTATCCCTCTGCAGCCTATCCACAGGCACAACAGCTTTGGGGATCTCTGCTTTCCCAGAGACTCAGCATGTCACGGTGCTCGTTCTCGGCAGAAGCTTTTTCTGAGAAGGCAAACCTCTAGCTCCTTCTCCCACAAGGAAGGTGCTAGCCCTGAAAGATCTTGCTGGTATGCACTATCCCTCTGCAGCCTATCCACAGGCACAACAGCTTTGGGGATCTCTGCTTTCCCAGAGACTCAGCATGTCACGGTGCTCGCTCTCGGCAGAAGCTTTTTTCTGAAAAGGCAAACTTACGTCTCCTTCTCCCACAGGGAAGGTGCCAGCCCTGAAAACTAATGCAGTTTTTCACTATCCCTCTGCAGCCTATCAACAGGCACAACAGCTTTTGGGATCTCTGCTTTCCCAGAGACTCAGCATGTCACGGTGCTCGTTCTCGGCAGAAGCTTTTTCTGAGAAGGCAAACGTCTGGCTCCTTCTCCCACAAGGAAGGTGCTAGCCCTGAAAGATCTTGCTAGTATGCACTATCCCTCTGCAGCCTATCCACAGGCACAACAGCTTTGGGGATCTCTGCTTTCCCAGAGACTCAGCATGTCACGGTGCTCGCTCTCGGCAGAAGCTTTTTTCTGAAAAGGCAAACTTACGTCTCCTTCTCCCACAGGGAAGGTGCCAGCCCTGAAAACTAATGCAGTTTTTCACTATCCCTCTGCAGCCTATCAACAGGCACAACAGCTTTTGGGATCTCTGCTTTCCCAGAGACTCAGCATGTCACGGTGCTCGTTCTCGGCAGAAGCTTTTTCTGAGAAGGCAAACGTCTGGCTCCTTCTCCCACAAGGAAGGTGCTAGCCCTGAAAGATCTTACTAGTATGCACTATCCCTCTGCAGCCTATCCACAGGCACAACAGCTTTGGGGATCTCTGCTTTCCCAGAGACTCAGCATGTCACGGTGCTCGCTCTCGGCAGAAGCTTTTTTCTGAAAAGGCAAACTTACGGCTCCTTCTCCCACAGGGAAGGTGCCAGCCCTGAAAACTAATGCAGTTTTTCACTATCCCTCTGCAGCCTATCCACAGGCACAACAGCTTTTGGGATCTCTGCTTTCCCAGAGACTCAGCATGTCACGGTGCTCGTTCTCGGCAGAAGCTTTTTCTGAGAAGGCAAACGTCTGGCTCCTTCTCCCACAAGGAAGGTGCTAGCCCTGAAAGATCTTGCTGGTATTCACTATCCCTCTGCAGCCTATCCACAGGCACAACAGCTTTGGGGATCTCTGCTTTCCCAGAGACTCAGCATGTCACGGTGCTCGCTCTCGGCAGAAGCTTTTTTCTGAAAAAGAAAACTTTCGGCTCCTTCTCCCACAGGGAAGGTGCCAGCCCTGAAAACTAATGCAGTTTTTCACTATCCCTCTGCAGCCTATCCACAGGCACAACAGCTTTTGGGATCTCTGCTTTCCCAGAGACTCAGCATGTCACGGTGCTCGCTCTCGGCAGAAGCTTTTTTCTGAAAAAGAAAACTTTCGGCTCCTTCTCCCACAGGGAAGGTGCCAGCGCTGAAAACTAATGCAGTTTTTCACTATCCCTCTGCAGCCTATCCACAGGCACAACAGCTTTTGGGATCTCTGCTTTCCCAGAGACTCAGCATGTCACTGTGCTCGTTCTCGGCAGAAGCTTTTTCTGAGAAGGCAAACGTCTGGCTCCTTCTCCCACAAGGAAGGTGCTAGCCCTGAAAGATCTTGCTAGTATGCACTATCCCTCTGCAGCCTATCAACAGGCACAACAGCTTTGGGGATCTCTGCTTTCCCAGAGACTCAGCATGTCACGGTGCTCGTTCTCGGCAGAAGCTTTTTCTGAGAAGGCAAACGTCTGGCTCCTTCTCCCACAAGGAAGGTGCTAGCCCTGAAAGATCTTGCTGGTATTCACTATCCCTCTGCAGCCTATCCACAGGCACAACAGCTTTGGGGATCTCTGCTTTCCCAGAGACTCAGCATGTCACGGTGCTCGCTCTCGGCAGAAGCTTTTTTCTGAAAAAGAAAACTTTCGGCTCCTTCTCCCACAGGGAAGGTGCCAGCCCTGAAAACTAATGCAGTTTTTCACTATCCCTCTGCAGCCTATCCACAGGCACAACAGCTTTGGGGATCTCTGCTTTCCCAGAGACTCAGCATGTCACGGTGCTCACTCTTGCCAGAGCCTTTTTCTGAAAAAGAAAACTTTCGGCTCCTTCTCCCACAGGGAAGGTGCCAGCCCTGAAAACTAATGCAGTTTTTCACTATCCCTCTGCAGCCTATCCACAGGCACAACAGCTTTGGGGATCTCTGCTTTCCCAGAGACTCAGCATGTCACAGTGCTCGTTCTCGGCAGAAGCTTTTTTCTGAAAAGGCAAACTTACGTCTCCTTCTCCCACAGGGAAGGTGCCAGCCCTGAAAACTAATGCAGTTTTTCACTATCCCTCTGCAGCCTATCAACAGGCACAACAGCTTTTGGGATCTCTGCTTTCCCAGAGACTCAGCATGTCACGGTGCTCGTTCTCGGCAGAAGCTTTTTCTGAGAAGGCAAACGTCTGGCTCCTTCTCCCACAAGGAAGGTGCTAGCCCTGAAAGATCTTACTAGTATGCACTATCCCTCTGCAGCCTATCCACAGGCACAACAGCTTTGGGGATCTCTGCTTTCCCAGAGACTCAGCATGTCACGGTGCTCGCTCTCGGCAGAAGCTTTTTTCTGAAAAGGCAAACTTACGGCTCCTTCTCCCACAGGGAAGGTGCCAGCCCTGAAAACTAATGCAGTTTTTCACTATCCCTCTGCAGCCTATCCACAGGCACAACAGCTTTTGGGATCTCTGCTTTCCCAGAGACTCAGCATGTCACGGTGCTCGTTCTCGGCAGAAGCTTTTTCTGAGAAGGCAAACGTCTGGCTCCTTCTCCCACAAGGAAGGTGCTAGCCCTGAAAGATCTTGCTGGTATTCACTATCCCTCTGCAGCCTATCCACAGGCACAACAGCTTTGGGGATCTCTGCTTTCCCAGAGACTCAGCATGTCACGGTGCTCGCTCTCGGCAGAAGCTTTTTTCTGAAAAAGAAAACTTTCGGCTCCTTCTCCCACAGGGAAGGTGCCAGCCCTGAAAACTAATGCAGTTTTTCACTATCCCTCTGCAGCCTATCCACAGGCACAACAGCTTTGGGGATCTCTGCTTTCCCAGAGACTCAGCATGTCACGGTGCTCACTCTTGCCAGAGCCTTTTTCTGAAAAAGAAAACTTTCGGCTCCTTCTCCCACAGGGAAGGTGCCAGCCCTGAAAACTAATCCAGTTTTTCACTATCCCTCTGCAGCCTATCCACAGGCACAACAGCTTTGGGGATCTCTGCTTTCCCAGAGACTCAGCATGTCACGGTGCTAGTTCTCGGCAGAAGCTTTTTCTGAGAAGGCAAACCTCTAGCTCCTTCTCCCACAAGGAAGGTGCTAGCCCTGAAAGATCTTGCTGGTATGCACTATCCCTCTGCAGCCTATCCACAGGCACAACAGCTTTGGGGATCTCTGCTTTCCCAGAGACTCAGCATGTCACGGTGCTCGCTCTCGGCAGAAGCTTTTTTCTGAAAAGGCAAACTTACGTCTCCTTCTCCCACAGGGAAGGTGCCAGCCCTGAAAACTAATGCAGTTTTTCACTATCCCTCTGCAGCCTATCCACAGGCACAACAGCTTTTGGGATCTCTGCTTTCCCAGAGACTCAGCATGTCACGGTGCTCGTTCTCGGCAGAAGCTTTTTCTGAGAAGGCAAACGTCTGGCTCCTTCTCCCACAAGGAAGGTGCTAGCCCTGAAAGATCTTGCTAGTATGCACTATCCCTCTGCAGCCTATCCACAGGCACAACAGCTTTGGGGATCTCTGCTTTCCCAGAGACTCAGCATGTCACGGTGCTCGTTCTCGGCAGAAGCTTTTTCTGAGAAGGCAAACGTCTGGCTCCTTCTCCCACAAGGAAGGTGCTAGCCCTGAAAGATCTTGCTGGTATTCACTATCCCTCTGCAGCCTATCCACAGGCACAACAGCTTTGGGGATCTCTGCTTTCCCAGAGACTCAGCATGTCACGGTGCTCGCTCTCGGCAGAAGCTTTTTTCTGAAAAAGAAAACTTTCGGCTCCTTCTCCCACAGGGAAGGTGCCAGCCCTGAAAACTAATGCAGTTTTTCACTATCCCTCTGCAGCCTATCCACAGGCACAACAGCTTTGGGGATCTCTGCTTTCCCAGAGACTCAGCATGTCACGGTGCTCACTCTTGCCAGAGCCTTTTTCTGAAAAAGAAAACTTTCGGCTCCTTCTCCCACAGGGAAGGTGCCAGCCCTGAAAACTAATGCAGTTTTTCACTATCCCTCTGCAGCCTATCCACAGGCACAACAGCTTTGGGGATCTCTGCTTTCCCAGAGACTCAGCATGTCACAGTGCTCGTTCTCGGCAGAAGCTTTTTCTGAGAAGGAAAACCTCTAGCTCCTTCTCCCACAAGGAAGGTGCTAGCCCTGAAAGATCTTGCTGGTATGCACTATCCCTCTGCAGCCTATCCACAGGCACAACAGCTTTGGGGATCTCTGCTTTCCCAGAGACTCAGCATGTCACGGTGCTCGCTCTCGGCAGAAGCTTTTTTCTGAAAAAGAAAACTTTCGGCTCCTTCTCCCACAGGGAAGGTGCCAGCCCTGAAAACTAATGCAGTTTTTCACTATCCCTCTGCAGCCTATCCACAGGCACAACAGCTTTTGGGATCTCTGCTTTCCCAGAGACTCAGCATGTCACGGTGCTCGCTCTCGGCAGAAGCTTTTTTCTGAAAAAGAAAACTTTCGGCTCCTTCTCCCACAGGGAAGGTGCCAACCCTGAAAACTAATGCAGTTTTTCACTATCCCTCTGCAGCCTATCCACAGGCACAACAGCTTTGGGGATCTCTGCTTTCCCAGAGACTCAGCATGTCACGGTGCTCGTTCTCGGCAGAAGCTTTTTCTGAGAAGGCAAACGTCTGGCTCCTTCTCCCACAAGGAAGGTGATAGCCCTGAAAGATCTTGCTGGTATTCACTATCCCTCTGCAGCCTATCCACAGGCACAACAGCTTTGGGGATCTCTGCTTTCCCAGAGACTCAGCATGTCACGGTGCTCGCTCTCGGCAGAAGCTTTTTTCTGAAAAAGAAAACTTTCGGCTCCTTCTCCCACAGGGAAGGTGCCAGCCCTGAAAACTAATGCAGTTTTTCACTATCCCTCTGCAGCCTATCCACAGGCACAACAGCTTTGGGGATCTCTGCTTTCCCAGAGACTCAGCATGTCACGGTGCTCACTCTTGCCAGAGCCTTTTTCTGAAAAAGAAAACTTTCGGCTCCTTCTCCCACAGGGAAGGTGCCAGCCCTGAAAACTAATGCAGTTTTTCACTATCCCTCTGCAGCCTATCCACAGGCACAACAGCTTTGGGGATCTCTGCTTTCCCAGAGACTCAGCATGTCACGGTGCTCGCTCTCGGCAGAAGCTTTTTTCTGAAAAGGCAAACTTACGGCTCCTTCTCCCACAGGGAAGGTGCCAGCCCTGAAAACTAATGCAGTTTTTCACTATCCCTCTGCAGCCTATCCACAGGCACAACAGCTTTGGGGATCTCTGCTTTCCCAGAGACTCAGCATGTCACGGTGCTCGTTCTCGGCAGAAGCTTTTTCTGAGAAGGCAAACGTCTGGCTCCTTCTCCCACAAGGAAGGTGCTAGCCCTGAAAGATCTTGCTGGTATGCACTATCCCTCTGCAGCCTATCCACAGGCACAACAGCTTTGGGGATCTCTGCTTTCCCAGAGACTCAGCATGTCACGGTGCTCGCTCTCGGCAGAAGCTTTTTTCTGAAAAAGAAAACTTTCGGCTCCTTCTCCCACAGGGAAGGTGCCAGCCCTGAAAACTAATGCAGTTTTTCACTATCCCTCTGCAGCCTATCCACAGGCACAACAGCTTTGGGGATCTCTGCTTTCCCAGAGACTCAGCATGTCACGGTGCTCGCTCTCGGCAGAAGCTTTTTTCTGAAAAGAAAAACTTACGGCTCCTTCTCCCACAGGGAAGGTGCCAGCCCTGAAAACTAATGCAGTTTTTCACTATCCCTCTGCAGCCTATCCACAGGCACAACAGCTTTGGGGATCTCTGCTTTCCCAGAGACTCAGCATGTCACGGTGCTCGTTCTCGGCAGAAGCTTTTTCTGAGAAGGCAAACGTCTGGCTCCTTCTCCCACAAGGAAGGTGATAGCCCTGAAAGATATTGCTGGTATGCACTATCCCTCTGCAGCCTATCCACAGGCACAACAGCTTTGGGGATCTCTGCTTTCCCAGAGACTCAGCATGTCACGGTGCTCGCTCTCGGCAGAAGCTTTTTTCTGAAAAAGAAAACTTTCGGCTCCTTCTCCCACAGGGAAGGTGCCAGCCCTGAAAACTAATGCAGTTTTTCACTATCCCTCTGCAGCCTATCCACAGGCACAACAGCTTTGGGGATCTCTGCTTTCCCAGAGACTCAGCATGTCACGGTGCTCGCTCTCGGCAGAAGCTTTTTTCTGAAAAAGAAAACTTTCGGCTCCTTCTCCCACAGGGAAGGTGCCAGCCCTGAAAACTAATGCAGTTTTTCACTATCCCTCTGCAGCCTATCCACAGGCACAACAGCTTTGGGGATCTCTGCTTTCCCAGAGACTCAGCATGTCACGGTGCTAGTTCTCGGCAGAAGCTTTTTTCTGAAAAGGCAAACTTACGTCTCCTTCTCCCACAGGGAAGGTGCCAGCCCTGAAAACTAATGCAGTTTTTCACTATCCCTCTGCAGCCTATCCACAGGCACAACAGCTTTTGGGATCTCTGCTTTCCCAGAGACTCAGCATGTCACGGTGCTCGTTCTCGGCAGAAGCTTTTTCTGAGAAGGCAAACGTCTGGCTCCTTCTCCCACAAGGAAGGTGCTAGCCCTGAAAGATCTTGCTAGTATGCACTATCCCTCTGCAGCCTATCCACAGGCACAACAGCTTTGGGGATCTCTGCTTTCCCAGAGACTCAGCATGTCACGGTGCTCGCTCTCGGCAGAAGCTTTTTTCTGAAAAGGCAAACTTACGGCTCCTTCTCCCACAGGGAAGGTGCCAGCCCTGAAAACTAATGCAGTTTTTCACTATCCCTCTGCAGCCTATCCACAGGCACAACAGCTTTGGGGATCTCTGCTTTCCCAGAGACTCAGCATGTCACGGTGCTCGTTCTCGGCAGAAGCTTTTTCTGAGAAGGAAAACGTCTGGCTCCTTCTCCCACAAGGAAGGTGCTAGCCCTGAAAGATCTTGCTGGTATTCACTATCCCTCTGCAGCCTATCCACAGGCACAACAGCTTTGGGGATCTCTGCTTTCCCAGAGACTCAGCATGTCACGGTGCTCGCTCTCGGCAGAAGCTTTTTTCTGAAAAAGAAAACTTTCGGCTCCTTCTCCCACAGGGAAGGAGCCAGCCCTGAAAACTAATGCAGTTTTTCACTATCCCTCTGCAGCCTATCCACAGGCACAACAGCTTTGGGGATCTCTGCTTTCCCAGAGACTCAGCATGTCACAGTGCTCGTTCTCGGCAGAAGCTTTTTCTGAGAAGGCAAACCTCTAGCTCCTTCTCCCACAACGAAGGTGCTAGCCCTGAAAGATCTTGCTGGTATGCACTATCCCTCTGCAGCCTATCCACAGGCACAACAGCTTTGGGGATCTCTGCTTTCCCAGAGACTCAGCATGTCACGGTGCTCGCTCTCGGCAGAAGCTTTTTTCTGAAAAAGAAAACTTTCGGCTCCTTCTCCCACAGGGAAGGTGCCAGCCCTGAAAACTAATGCAGTTTTTCACTATCCCTCTGCAGCCTATCCACAGGCACAACAGCTTTGGGGATCTCTGCTTTCCCAGAGACTCAGCATGTCACGGTGCTCACTCTTGCCAGAGCCTTTTTCTGAAAAAGAAAACTTTCGGCTCCTTCTCCCACAGGGAAGGTGCCAGCCCTGAAAACTAATGCAGTTTTTCACTATCCCTCTGCAGCCTATCCACAGGCACAACAGCTTTGGGGATCTCTGCTTTCCCAGAGACTCAGCATGTCACGGTGCTCGTTCTCGGCAGAAGCTTTTTCTGAGAAGGCAAACCTCTAGCTCCTTCTCCCACAAGGAAGGTGCTAGCCCTGAAAGATCTTGCTGGTATGCACTATCCCTCTGCAGCCTATCCACAGGCACAACAGCTTTGGGGATCTCTGCTTTCCCAGAGACTCAGCATGTCACGGTGCTCGCTCTCGGCAGAAGCTTTTTTCTGAAAAGGCAAACTTACGTCTCCTTCTCCCACAGGGAAGGTGCCAGCCCTGAAAACTAATGCAGTTTTTCACTATCCCTCTGCAGCCTATCCACAGGCACAACAGCTTTTGGGATCTCTGCTTTACCAGAGACTCAGCATGTCACGGTGCTCGTTCTCGGCAGAAGCTTTTTCTGAGAAGGCAAACGTCTGGCTCCTTCTCCCACAAGGAAGGTGCTAGCCCTGAAAGATCTTGCTAGTATGCACTATCCCTCTGCAGCCTATCCACAGGCACAACAGCTTTGGGGATCTCTGCTTTCCCAGAGACTCAGCATGTCACGGTGCTCACTCTTGCCAGAGCCTTTTTCTGAAAAAGAAAACTTTCGGCTCCTTCTCCCACAGGGAAGGTGCCAGCCCTGAAAACTAATGCAGTTTTTCACTATCCCTCTGCAGCCTATCCACAGGCACAACAGCTTTGGGGATCTCTGCTTTCCCAGAGACTCAGCATGTCACAGTGCTCGTTCTCGGCAGAAGCTTTTTCTGAGAAGGCAAACCTCTAGCTCCTTCTCCCACAAGGAAGGTGCTAGCCCTGAAAGATCTTGCTGGTATGCACTATCCCTCTGCAGCCTATCCACAGGCACAACAGCTTTGGGGATCTCTGCTTTCCCAGAGACTCAGCATGTCACGGTGCTCGCTCTCGGCAGAAGCTTTTTTCTGAAAAAGAAAACTTTCGGCTCCTTCTCCCACAGGGAAGGTGCCAGCCCTGAAAACTAATGCAGTTTTTCACTATCCCTCTGCAGCCTATCCACAGGCACAACAGCTTTTGGGATCTCTGCTTTCCCAGAGACTCAGCATGTCACGGTGCTCGCTCTCGGCAGAAGCTTTTTTCTGAAAAAGAAAACTTTCGGCTCCTTCTCCCACAGGGAAGGTGCCAACCCTGAAAACTAATGCAGTTTTTCACTATCCCTCTGCAGCCTATCCACAGGCACAACAGCTTTGGGGATCTCTGCTTTCCCAGAGACTCAGCATGTCACGGTGCTCGTTCTCGGCAGAAGCTTTTTCTGAGAAGGCAAACGTCTGGCTCCTTCTCCCACAAGGAAGGTGATAGCCCTGAAAGATCTTGCTGGTATTCACTATCCCTCTGCAGCCTATCCACAGGCACAACAGCTTTGGGGATCTCTGCTTTCCCAGAGACTCAGCATGTCACGGTGCTCGCTCTCGGCAGAAGCTTTTTTCTGAAAAAGAAAACTTTCGGCTCCTTCTCCCACAGGGAAGGTGCCAGCCCTGAAAACTAATGCAGTTTTTCACTATCCCTCTGCAGCCTATCCACAGGCACAACAGCTTTGGGGATCTCTGCTTTCCCAGAAACTCAGCATGTCACGGTGCTCACTCTTGCCAGAGCCTTTTTCTGAAAAAGAAAACTTTCGGCTCCTTCTCCCACAGGGAAGGTGCCAGCCCTGAAAACTAATGCAGTTTTTCACTATCCCTCTGCAGCCTATCCACAGGCACAACAGCTTTGGGGATCTCTGCTTTCCCAGAGACTCGGCATGTCACGGTGCTCGCTCTCGGCAGAAGCTTTTTTCTGAAAAGGCAAACTTACGGCTCCTTCTCCCACAGGGAAGGTGCCAGCCCTGAAAACTAATGCAGTTTTTCACTATCCCTCTGCAGCCTATCCACAGGCACAACAGCTTTGGGGATCTCTGCTTTCCCAGAGACTCAGCATGTCACGGTGCTCGTTCTCGGCAGAAGCTTTTTCTGAGAAGGCAAACGTCTGGCTCCTTCTCCCACAAGGAAGGTGCTAGCCCTGAAAGATCTTGCTGGTATGCACTATCCCTCTGCAGCCTATCCACAGGCACAACAGCTTTGGGGATCTCTGCTTTCCCAGAGACTCAGCATGTCACGGTGCTCGCTCTCGGCAGAAGCTTTTTTCTGAAAAAGAAAACTTTCGGCTCCTTCTCCCACAGGGAAGGTGCCAGCCCTGAAAACTAATGCAGTTTTTCACTATCCCTCTGCAGCCTATCCACAGGCACAACAGCTTTGGGGATCTCTGCTTTCCCAGAGACTCAGCATGTCACGGTGCTCGCTCTCGGCAGAAGCTTTTTTCTGAAAAGAAAAACTTACGGCTCCTTCTCCCACAGGGAAGGTGCCAGCCCTGAAAACTAATGCAGTTTTTCACTATCCCTCTGCAGCCTATCCACAGGCACAACAGCTTTGGGGATCTCTGCTTTCCCAGAGACTCAGCATGTCACGGTGCTCGTTCTCGGCAGAAGCTTTTTCTGAGAAGGCAAACGTCTGGCTCCTTCTCCCACAAGGAAGGTGATAGCCCTGAAAGATATTGCTGGTATGCACTATCCCTCTGCAGCCTATCCACAGGCACAACAGCTTTGGGGATCTCTGCTTTCCCAGAGACTCAGCATGTCACGGTGCTCGCTCTCGGCAGAAGCTTTTTTCTGAAAAAGAAAACTTTCGGCTCCTTCTCCCACAGGGAAGGTGCCAGCCCTGAAAACTAATGCAGTTTTTCACTATCCCTCTGCAGCCTATCCACAGGCACAACAGCTTTGGGGATCTCTGCTTTCCCAGAGACTCAGCATGTCACGGTGCTCGCTCTCGGCAGAAGCTTTTTTCTGAAAAAGAAAACTTTCGGCTCCTTCTCCCACAGGGAAGGTGCCAGCCCTGAAAACTAATGCAGTTTTTCACTATCCCTCTGCAGCCTATCCACAGGCACAACAGCTTTGGGGATCTCTGCTTTCCCAGAGACTCAGCATGTCACGGTGCTAGTTCTCGGCAGAAGCTTTTTCTGAGAAGGCAAACCTCTAGCTCCTTCTCCCACAAGGAAGGTGCTAGCCCTGAAAGATCTTGCTGGTATGCACTATCCCTCTGCAGCCTATCCACAGGCACAACAGCTTTGGGGATCTCTGCTTTCCCAGAGACTCAGCATGTCACGGTGCTCGCTCTCGGCAGAAGCTTTTTTCTGAAAAGGCAAACTTACGTCTCCTTCTCCCACAGGGAAGGTGCCAGCCCTGAAAACTAATGCAGTTTTTCACTATCCCTCTGCAGCCTATCCACAGGCACAACAGCTTTTGGGATCTCTGCTTTCCCAGAGACTCAGCATGTCACGGTGCTCGTTCTCGGCAGAAGCTTTTTCTGAGAAGGCAAACGTCTGGCTCCTTCTCCCACAAGGAAGGTGCAAGCCCTGAAAGATCTTGCAAGTATGCACTATCCCTCTGCAGCCTATCCACAGGCACAACAGCTTTGGGGATCTCTGCTTTCCCAGAGACTCAGCATGTCACGGTGCTCGCTCTCGGCAGAAGCTTTTTTCTGAAAAGGCAAACTTACGGCTCCTTCTCCCACAGGGAAGGTGCCAGCCCTGAAAACTAATGCAGTTTTTCACTATCCCTCTGCAGCCTATCCACAGGCACAACAGCTTTGGGGATCTCTGCTTTCCCAGAGACTCAGCATGTCACGGTGCTCGTTCTCGGCAGAAGCTTTTTCTGAGAAGGCAAACGTCTGGCTCCTTCTCCCACAAGGAAGGTGCTAGCCCTGAAAGATCTTGCTGGTATTCACTATCCCTCTGCAGCCTATCCACAGGCACAACAGCTTTGGGGATCTCTGCTTTCCCAGAGACTCAGCATGTCACGGTGCTCGCTCTCGGCAGAAGCTTTTTTCTGAAAAAGAAAACTTTCGGCTCCTTCTCCCACAGGGAAGGAGCCAGCCCTGAAAACTAATGCAGTTTTTCACTATCCCTCTGCAGCCTATCCACAGGCACAACAGCTTTGGGGATCTCTGCTTTCCCAGAGACTCAGCATGTCACGGTGCTCACTCTTGCCAGAGCCTTTTTCTGAAAAAGAAAACTTTCGGCTCCTTCTCCCACAGGGAAGGTGCCAGCCCTGAAAACTAATGCAGTTTTTCACTATCCCTCTGCAGCCTATCCACAGGCACAACAGCTTTGGGGATCTCTGCTTTCCCAGAGACTCAGCATGTCACGGTGCTCGTTCTCGGCAGAAGCTTTTTCTGAGAAGGCAAACCTCTAGCTCCTTCTCCCACAAGGAAGGTGCTAGCCCTGAAAGATCTTGCTGGTATGCACTATCCCTCTGCAGCCTATCCACAGGCACAACAGCTTTGGGGATCTCTGCTTTCCCAGAGACTCAGCATGTCACGGTGCTCGCTCTCGGCAGAAGCTTTTTTCTGAAAAGGCAAACTTACGTCTCCTTCTCCCACAGGGAAGGTGCCAGCCCTGAAAACTAATGCAGTTTTTCACTATCCCTCTGCAGCCTATCAACAGGCACAACAGCTTTTGGGATCTCTGCTTTCCCAGAGACTCAGCATGTCACGGTGCTCGTTCTCGGCAGAAGCTTTTTCTGAGAAGGCAAACGTCTGGCTCCTTCTCCCACAAGGAAGGTGCTAGCCCTGAAAGATCTTGCTAGTATGCACTATCCCTCTGCAGCCTATCCACAGGCACAACAGCTTTGGGGATCTCTGCTTTCCCAGAGACTCAGCATGTCACGGTGCTCGTTCTCGGCAGAAGCTTTTTCTGAGAAGGCAAACGTCTGGCTCCTTCTCCCACAAGGAAGGTGCTAGCCCTGAAAGATCTTGCTGGTATTCACTATCCCTCTGCAGCCTATCCACAGGCACAACAGCTTTGGGGATCTCTGCTTTCCCAGAGACTCAGCATGTCACGGTGCTCGCTCTCGGCAGAAGCTTTTTTCTGAAAAAGAAAACTTTCGGCTCCTTCTCCCACAGGGAAGGTGCCAGCCCTGAAAACTAATGCAGTTTTTCACTATCCCTCTGCAGCCTATCCACAGGCACAACAGCTTTGGGGATCTCTGCTTTCCCAGAGACTCAGCATGTCACGGTGCTCACTCTTGCCAGAGCCTTTTTCTGAAAAAGAAAACTTTCGGCTCCTTCTCCCACAGGGAAGGTGCCAGCCCTGAAAACTAATGCAGTTTTTCACTATCCCTCTGCAGCCTATCCACAGGCACAACAGCTTTGGGGATCTCTGCTTTCCCAGAGACTCAGCATGTCACAGTGCTCGTTCTCGGCAGAAGCTTTTTCTGAGAAGGCAAACCTCTAGCTCCTTCTCCCACAAGGAAGGTGCTAGCCCTGAAAGATCTTGCTGGTATGCACTATCCCTCTGCAGCCTATCCACAGGCACAACAGCTTTGGGGATCTCTGCTTTCCCAGAGACTCAGCATGTCACGGTGCTCGCTCTCGGCAGAAGCTTTTTTCTGAAAAAGAAAACTTTCGGCTCCTTCTCCCACAGGGAAGGTGCCAGCCCTGAAAACTAATGCAGTTTTTCACTATCCCTCTGCAGCCTATCCACAGGCACAACAGCTTTGGGGATCTCTGCTTTCCCAGAGACTCAGCATGTCACGGTGCTCGCTCTCGGCAGAAGCTTTTTTCTGAAAAAGAAAACTTTCGGCTCCTTCTCCCACAGGGAAGGTGCCAACCCTGAAAACTAATGCAGTTTTTCACTATCCCTCTGCAGCCTATCCACAGGCACAACAGCTTTGGGGATCTCTGCTTTCCCAGAGACTCAGCATGTCACGGTGCTCGTTCTCGGCAGAAGCTTTTTCTGAGAAGGCAAACGTCTGGCTCCTTCTCCCACAAGGAAGGTGATAGCCCTGAAAGATCTTGCTGGTATTCACTATCCCTCTGCAGCCTATCCACAGGCACAACAGCTTTTGGGATCTCTGCTTTCCCAGAGACTCAGCATGTCACGGTGCTCGCTCTCGGCAGAAGCTTTTTTCTGAAAAAGAAAACTTTCGGCTCCTTCTCCCACAGGGAAGGTGCCAGCCCTGAAAACTAATGCAGTTTTTCACTATCCCTCTGCAGCCTATCCACAGGCACAACAGCTTTGGGGATCTCTGCTTTCCCAGAGACTCAGCATGTCACGGTGCTCACTCTTGCCAGAGCCTTTTTCTGAAAAAGAAAACTTTCGGCTCCTTCTCCCACAGGGAAGGTGCCAGCCCTGAAAACTAATGCAGTTTTTCACTATCCCTCTGCAGCCTATCCACAGGCACAACAGCTTTGGGGATCTCTGCTTTCCCAGAGACTCAGCATGTCACGGTGCTCGTTCTCGGCAGAAGCTTTTTCTGAGAAGGCAAACGTCTGGCTCCTTCTCCCACAAGGAAGGTGCTAGCCCTGAAAGATCTTGCTGGTATGCACTATCCCTCTGCAGCCTATCCACAGGCACAACAGCTTTGGGGATCTCTGCTTTCCCAGAGACTCAGCATGTCACGGTGCTCGCTCTCGGCAGAAGCTTTTTTCTGAAAAAGAAAACTTTCGGCTCCTTCTCCCACAGGGAAGGTGCCAGCCCTGAAAACTAATGCAGTTTTTCACTATCCCTCTGCAGCCTATCCACAGGCACAACAGCTTTGGGGATCTCTGCTTTCCCAGAGACTCAGCATGTCACGGTGCTCGTTCTCGGCAGAAGCTTTTTCTGAGAAGGCAAACGTCTGGCACCTTCTCCCACAAGGAAGGTGCTAGCCCTGAAATATAATGCTGGTATGCACTATCCCTCTGCAGCCTATCCACAGGCACAACAGCTTTGGGGATCTCTGCTTTCCCAGAGACTCAGCATGTCACGGTGCTCGCTCTCGGCAGAAGCTTTTTTCTGAAAAAGAAAACTTTCGGCTCCTTCTCCCACAGGGAAGGTGCCAGCCCTGAAAACTAATGCAGTTTTTCACTATCCCTCTGCAGCCTATCCACAGGCACAACAGCTTTGGGGATCTCTGCTTTCCCAGAGACTCAGCATGTCACGGTGCTCGCTCTCGGCAGAAGCTTTTTTCTGAAAAAGAAAACTTTCGGCTCCTTCTCCCACAGGGAAGGTGCCAGCCCTGAAAACTAATCCAGTTTTTCACTATCCCTCTGCAGCCTATCCACAGGCACAACAGCTTTGGGGATCTCTGCTTTCCCAGAGACTCAGCATGTCACGGTGCTAGTTCTCGGCAGAAGCTTTTTCTGAGAAGGCAAACCTCTAGCTCCTTCTCCCACAAGGAAGGTGCTAGCCCTGAAAGATCTTGCTGGTATGCACTATCCCTCTGCAGCCTATCCACAGGCACAACAGCTTTGGGGATCTCTGCTTTCCCAGAGACTCAGCATGTCACGGTGCTCGCTCTCGGCAGAAGCTTTTTTCTGAAAAGGCAAACTTACGTCTCCTTCTCCCACAGGGAAGGTGCCAGCCCTGAAAACGAATGCAGTTTTTCACTATCCCTCTGCAGCCTATCCACAGGCACAACAGCTTTTGGGATCTCTGCTTTCCCAGAGACTCAGCATGTCACGGTGCTCGTTCTCGGCAGAAGCTTTTTCTGAGAAGGCAAACGTCTGGCTCCTTCTCCCACAAGGAAGGTGCTAGCCCTGAAAGATCTTGCTAGTATGCACTATCCCTCTGCAGCCTATCCACAGGCACAACAGCTTTGGGGATCTCTGCTTTCCCAGAGACTCAGCATGTCACGGTGCTCGCTCTCGGCAGAAGCTTTTTTCTGAAAAGGCAAACTTACGGCTCCTTCTCCCACAGGGAAGGTGCCAGCCCTGAAAACTAATGCAGTTTTTCACTATCCCTCTGCAGCCTATCCACAGGCACAACAGCTTTGGGGATCTCTGCTTTCCCAGAGACTCAGCATGTCACGGTGCTCGTTCTCGGCAGAAGCTTTTTCTGAGAAGGCAAACGTCTGGCTCCTTCTCCCACAAGGAAGGTGCTAGCCCTGAAAGATCTTGCTGGTATTCACTATCCCTCTGCAGCCTATCCACAGGCACAACAGCTTTGGGGATCTCTGCTTTCCCAGAGACTCAGCATGTCACGGTGCTCGCTCTCGGCAGAAGCTTTTTTCTGAAAAAGAAAACTTTCGGCTCCTTCTCCCACAGGGAAGGAGCCAGCCCTGAAAACTAATGCAGTTTTTCACTATCCCTCTGCAGCCTATCCACAGGCACAACAGCTTTGGGGATCTCTGCTTTCCCAGAGACTCAGCATGTCACGGTGGTCACTCTTGCCAGAGCCTTTTTCTGAAAAAGAAAACTTTCGGCTCCTTCTCCCACAGGGAAGGTGCCAGCCCTGAAAACTAATGCAGTTTTTCACTATCCCTCTGCAGCCTATCCACAGGCACAACAGCTTTGGGGATCTCTGCTTTCCCAGAGACTCAGCATGTCACGGTGCTCGCTCTCGGCAGAAGCTTTTTCTGAGAAGGCAAACCTCTAGCTCCTTCTCCCACAAGGAAGGTGCTAGCCCTGAAAGATCTTGCTGGTATGCACTATCCCTCTGCAGCCTATCCACAGGCACAACAGCTTTGGGGATCTCTGCTTTCCCAGAGACTCAGCATGTCACGGTGCTCGCTCTCGGCAGAAGCTTTTTTCTGAAAAGGCAAACTTACGTCTCCTTCTCCCACAGGGAAGGTGCCAGCCCTGAAAACTAATGCAGTTTTTCACTATCCCTCTGCAGCCTATCAACAGGCACAACAGCTTTTGGGATCTCTGCTTTCCCAGAGACTCAGCATGTCACGGTGCTCGTTCTCGGCAGAAGCTTTTTCTGAGAAGGCAAACGTCTGGCTCCTTCTCCCACAAGGAAGGTGCTAGCCCTGAAAGATCTTGCTAGTATGCACTATCCCTCTGCAGCCTATCCACAGGCACAACAGCTTTGGGGATCTCTGCTTTCCCAGAGACTCAGCATGTCACGGTGCTCGTTCTCGGCAGAAGCTTTTTCTGAGAAGGCAAACGTCTGGCTCCTTCTCCCACAAGGAAGGTGCTAGCCCTGAAAGATCTTGCTGGTATTCACTATCCCTCTGCAGCCTATCCACAGGCACAACAGCTTTGGGGATCTCTGCTTTCCCAGAGACTCAGCATGTCACGGTGCTCGCTCTCGGCAGAAGCTTTTTTCTGAAAAAGAAAACTTTCGGCTCCTTCTCCCACAGGGAAGGTGCCAGCCCTGAAAACTAATGCAGTTTTTCACTATCCCTCTGCAGCCTATCCACAGGCACAACAGCTTTGGGGATCTCTGCTTTCCCAGAGACTCAGCATGTCACGGTGCTCACTCTTGCCAGAGCCTTTTTCTGAAAAAGAAAACTTTCGGCTCCTTCTCCCACAGGGAAGGTGCCAGCCCTGAAAACTAATGCAGTTTTTCACTATCCCTCTGCAGCCTATCCACAGGCACAACAGCTTTGGGGATCTCTGCTTTCCCAGAGACTCAGCATGTCACAGTGCTCGTTCTCGGCAGAAGCTTTTTCTGAGAAGGCAAACCTCTAGCTCCTTCTCCCACAAGGAAGGTGCTAGCCCTGAAAGATCTTGCTGGTATGCACTATCCCTCTGCAGCCTATCCACAGGCACAACAGCTTTTGGGATCTCTGCTTTCCCAGAGACTCAGCATGTCACGGTGCTCGCTCTCGGCAGAAGCTTTTTTCTGAAAAAGAAAACTTTCGGCTCCTTCTCCCACAGGGAAGGTGCCAACCCTGAAAACTAATGCAGTTTTTCACTATCCCTCTGCAGCCTATCCACAGGCACAACAGCTTTGGGGATCTCTGCTTTCCCAGAGACTCAGCATGTCACGGTGCTCGTTCTCGGCAGAAGCTTTTTCTGAGAAGGCAAACGTCTGGCTCCTTCTCCCACAAGGAAGGTGCTAGCCCTGAAAGATCTTGCTGGTATTCACTATCCCTCTGCAGCCTATCCACAGGCACAACAGCTTTGGGGATCTCTGCTTTCCCAGAGACTCAGCATGTCACGGTGCTCGCTCTCGGCAGAAGCTTTTTTCTGAAAAAGAAAACTTTCGGCTCCTTCTCCCACAGGGAAGGTGCCAGCCCTGAAAACTAATGCAGTTTTTCACTATCCCTCTGCAGCCTATCCACAGGCACAACAGCTTTGGGGATCTCTGCTTTCCCAGAGACTCAGCATGTCACGGTGCTCACTCTTGCCAGAGCCTTTTTCTGAAAAAGAAAACTTTCGGCTCCTTCTCCCACAGGGAAGGTGCCAGCCCTGAAAACTAATGCAGTTTTTCACTATCCCTCTGCAGCCTATCCACAGGCACAACAGCTTTGGGATCTCTGCTTTCCCAGAGACTCAGCATGTCACGGTGCTAGTTCTCGGCAGAAGCTTTTTCTGAGAAGGCAAACCTCTAGCTCCTTCTCCCACAAGGAAGGTGCTAGCCCTGAAAGATCTTGCTGGTATGCACTATCCCTCTGCAGCCTATCCACAGGCACAACAGCTTTGGGGATCTCTGCTTTCCCAGAGACTCAGCATGTCACGGTGCTCGCTCTCGGCAGAAGCTTTTTTCTGAAAAGGCAAACTTACGTCTCCTTCTCCCACAGGGAAGGTGCCAGCCCTGAAAACTAATGCAGTTTTTCACTATCCCTCTGCAGCCTATCCACAGGCACAACAGCTTTTGGGATCTCTGCTTTCCCAGAGACTCAGCATGTCACGGTGCTCGTTCTCGGCAGAAGCTTTTTCTGAGAAGGCAAACGTCTGGCTCCTTCTCCCACAAGGAAGGTGCTAGCCCTGAAAGATCTTGCTAGTATGCACTATCCCTCTGCAGCCTATCCACAGGCACAACAGCTTTGGGGATCTCTGCTTTCCCAGAGACTCAGCATGTCACGGTGCTCGCTCTCGGCAGAAGCTTTTTTCTGAAAGGCAAACTTACGGCTCCTTCTCCCACAGGGAAGGTGCCAGCCCTGAAAACTAATGCAGTTTTTCACTATCCCTCTGCAGCCTATCCACAGGCACAACAGCTTTGGGGATCTCTGCTTTCCCAGAGACTCAGCATGTCACGGTGCTCGTTCTCGGCAGAAGCTTTTTCTGAGAAGGCAAACCTCTAGCTCCTTCTCCCACAACGAAGGTGCTAGCCCTGAAAGATCTTGCTGGTATGCACTATCCCTCTGCAGCCTATCCACAGGCACAACAGCTTTGGGGATCTCCGCTTTCCCAGAGACTCAGCATGTCACGGTGCTCGTTCTCGGCAGAAGCTTTTTCTGAGAAGGCAAACGTCTGGCTCCTTCTCCCACAAGGAAGGTGCTAGCCCTGAAAGATCTTGCTAGTATGCACTATCCCTCTGCAGCCTATCCACAGGCACAACAGCTTTGGGGATCTCTGCTTTCCCAGAGACTCAGCATGTCACGGTGCTCGCTCTCGGCAGAAGCTTTTTTCTGAAAAGGCAAACTTACGGCTCCTTCTCCCACAGGGAAGGTGCCAGCCCTGAAAACTAATGCAGTTTTTCACTATCCCTCTGCAGCCTATCCACAGGCACAACAGCTTTGGGGATCTCTGCTTTCCCAGAGACTCAGCATGTCACGGTGCTCGTTCTCGGCAGAAGCTTTTTCTGAGAAGGCAAACGTCTGGCTCCTTCTCCCACAAGGAAGGTGCTAGCCCTGAAAGATCTTGCTGGTATTCACTATCCCTCTGCAGCCTATCCACAGGCACAACAGCTTTGGGGATCTCTGCTTTCCCAGAGACTCAGCATGTCACGGTGCTCGCTCTCGGCAGAAGCTTTTTTCTGAAAAAGAAAACTTTCGGCTCCTTCTCCCACAGGGAAGGTGCCAGCCCTGAAAACTAATGCAGTTTTTCACTATCCCTCTGCAGCCTATCCACAGGCACAACAGCTTTGGGGATCTCTGCTTTCCCAGAGACTCAGCATGTCACGGTGCTCACTCTTGCCAGAGCCTTTTTCTGAAAAAGAAAACTTTCGGCTCCTTCTCCCACAGGGAAGGTGCCAGCCCTGAAAACTAATGCAGTTTTTCACTATCCCTCTGCAGCCTATCCACAGGCACAACAGCTTTGGGGATCTCTGCTTTCCCAGAGACTCAGCATGTCACGGTGCTCGTTCTCGGCAGAAGCTTTTTCTGAGAAGGCAAACCTCTAGCTCCTTCTCCCACAAGGAAGGTGCTAGCCCTGAAAGATCTTGCTGGTATGCACTATCCCTCTGCAGCCTATCCACAGGCACAACAGCTTTGGGGATCTCTGCTTTCCCAGAGACTCAGCATGTCACGGTGCTCGCTCTCGGCAGAAGCTTTTTTCTGAAAAGGCAAACTTACGTCTCCTTCTCCCACAGGGAAGGTGCCAGCCCTGAAAACTAATGCAGTTTTTCACTATCCCTCTGCAGCCTATCAACAGGCACAACAGCTTTTGGGATCTCTGCTTTCCCAGAGACTCAGCATGTCACGGTGCTCGTTCTCGGCAGAAGCTTTTTCTGAGAAGGCAAACGTCTGGCTCCTTCTCCCACAAGGAAGGTGCTAGCCCTGAAAGATCTTGCTAGTATGCACTATCCCTCTGCAGCCTATCCACAGGCACAACAGCTTTGGGGATCTCTGCTTTCCCAGAGACTCAGCATGTCACGGTGCTCGCTCTCGGCAGAAGCTTTTTTCTGAAAAGGCAAACTTACGTCTCCTTCTCCCACAGGGAAGGTGCCAGCCCTGAAAACTAATGCAGTTTTTCACTATCCCTCTGCAGCCTATCAACAGGCACAACAGCTTTTGGGATCTCTGCTTTCCCAGAGACTCAGCATGTCACGGTGCTCGTTCTCGGCAGAAGCTTTTTCTGAGAAGGCAAACGTCTGGCTCCTTCTCCCACAAGGAAGGTGCTAGCCCTGAAAGATCTTACTAGTATGCACTATCCCTCTGCAGCCTATCCACAGGCACAACAGCTTTGGGGATCTCTGCTTTCCCAGAGACTCAGCATGTCACGGTGCTCGCTCTCGGCAGAAGCTTTTTTCTGAAAAGGCAAACTTACGGCTCCTTCTCCCACAGGGAAGGTGCCAGCCCTGAAAACTAATGCAGTTTTTCACTATCCCTCTGCAGCCTATCCACAGGCACAACAGCTTTTGGGATCTCTGCTTTCCCAGAGACTCAGCATGTCACGGTGCTCGTTCTCGGCAGAAGCTTTTTCTGAGAAGGCAAACGTCTGGCTCCTTCTCCCACAAGGAAGGTGCTAGCCCTGAAAGATCTTGCTGGTATTCACTATCCCTCTGCAGCCTATCCACAGGCACAACAGCTTTGGGGATCTCTGCTTTCCCAGAGACTCAGCATGTCACGGTGCTCGCTCTCGGCAGAAGCTTTTTTCTGAAAAAGAAAACTTTCGGCTCCTTCTCCCACAGGGAAGGTGCCAGCCCTGAAAACTAATGCAGTTTTTCACTATCCCTCTGCAGCCTATCCACAGGCACAACAGCTTTTGGGATCTCTGCTTTCCCAGAGACTCAGCATGTCACGGTGCTCGCTCTCGGCAGAAGCTTTTTTCTGAAAAAGAAAACTTTCGGCTCCTTCTCCCACAGGGAAGGTGCCAGCGCTGAAAACTAATGCAGTTTTTCACTATCCCTCTGCAGCCTATCCACAGGCACAACAGCTTTTGGGATCTCTGCTTTCCCAGAGACTCAGCATGTCACTGTGCTCGTTCTCGGCAGAAGCTTTTTCTGAGAAGGCAAACGTCTGGCTCCTTCTCCCACAAGGAAGGTGCTAGCCCTGAAAGATCTTGCTAGTATGCACTATCCCTCTGCAGCCTATCAACAGGCACAACAGCTTTGGGGATCTCTGCTTTCCCAGAGACTCAGCATGTCACGGTGCTCGTTCTCGGCAGAAGCTTTTTCTGAGAAGGCAAACGTCTGGCTCCTTCTCCCACAAGGAAGGTGCTAGCCCTGAAAGATCTTGCTGGTATTCACTATCCCTCTGCAGCCTATCCACAGGCACAACAGCTTTGGGGATCTCTGCTTTCCCAGAGACTCAGCATGTCACGGTGCTCGCTCTCGGCAGAAGCTTTTTTCTGAAAAAGAAAACTTTCGGCTCCTTCTCTCACAGGGAAGGTGCCAACCCTGAAAACTAATGCAGTTTTTCACTATCCCTCTGCAGCCTATCCACAGGCACAACAGCTTTGGGGATCTCTGCTTTCCCAGAGACTCAGCATGTCACGGTGCTCACTCTTGCCAGAGCCTTTTTCTGAAAAAGAAAACTTTCGGCTCCTTCTCCCACAGGGAAGGTGCCAGCCCTGAAAACTAATGCAGTTTTTCACTATCCCTCTGCAGCCTATCCACAGGCACAACAGCTTTGGGGATCTCTGCTTTCCCAGAGACTCAGCATGTCACAGTGCTCGTTCTCGGCAGAAGCTTTTTCTGAGAAGGCAAACCTCTAGCTCCTTCTCCCACAAGGAAGGTGCTAGCCCTGAAAGATCTTGCTGGTATGCACTATCCCTCTGCAGCCTATCCACAGGCACAACAGCTTTGGGGATCTCTGCTTTCCCAGAGACTCAGCATGTCACGGTGCTCGCTCTCGGCAGAAGCTTTTTTCTGAAAAAGAAAACTTTCGGCTCCTTCTCCCACAGGGAAGGTGCCAGCCCTGAAAACTAATGCAGTTTTTCACTATCCCTCTGCAGCCTATCCACAGGCACAACAGCTTTTGGGATCTCTGCTTTCCCAGAGACTCAGCATGTCACGGTGCTCGCTCTCGGCAGAAGCTTTTTTCTGAAAAAGAAAACTTTCGGCTCCTTCTCCCACAGGGAAGGTGCCAACCCTGAAAACTAATGCAGTTTTTCACTATCCCTCTGCAGCCTATCCACAGGCACAACAGCTTTGGGGATCTCTGCTTTCCCAGAGACTCAGCATGTCACGGTGCTCGTTCTCGGCAGAAGCTTTTTCTGAGAAGGCAAACGTCTGGCTCCTTCTCCCACAAGGAAGGTGCTAGCCCTGAAAGATCTTGCTGGTATTCACTATCCGTCTGCAGCCTATCCACAGGCACAACAGCTTTGGGGATCTCTGCTTTCCCAGAGACTCAGCATGTCACGGTGCTCGCTCTCGGCAGAAGCTTTTTTCTGAAAAAGAAAACTTTCGGCTCCTTCTCCCACAGGGAAGGTGCCAGCCCTGAAAACTAATGCAGTTTTTCACTATCCCTCTGCAGCCTATCCACAGGCACAACAGCTTTGGGGATCTCTGCTTTCCCAGAGACTCAGCATGTCACGGTGCTCACTCTTGCCAGAGCCTTTTTCTGAAAAAGAAAACTTTCGGCTCCTTCTCCCACAGGGAAGGTGCCAGCCCTGAAAACTAATCCAGTTTTTCACTATCCCTCTGCAGCCTATCCACAGGCACAACAGCTTTGGGGATCTCTGCTTTCCCAGAGACTCAGCATGTCACGGTGCTAGTTCTCGGCAGAAGCTTTTTCTGAGAAGGCAAACCTCTAGCTCCTTCTCCCACAAGGAAGGTGCTAGCCCTGAAAGATCTTGCTGGTATGCACTATCCCTCTGCAGCCTATCCACAGGCACAACAGCTTTGGGGATCTCTGCTTTCCCAGAGACTCAGCATGTCACGGTGCTCGCTCTCGGCAGAAGCTTTTTTCTGAAAAGGCAAACTTACGTCTCCTTCTCCCACAGGGAAGGTGCCAGCCCTGAAAACTAATGCAGTTTTTCACTATCCCTCTGCAGCCTATCCACAGGCACAACAGCTTTGGGGATCTCTGCTTTCCCAGAGACTCAGCATGTCACGGTGCTCGTTCTCGGCAGAAGCTTTTTCTGAGAAGGCAAACGTCTGGCTCCTTCTCCCACAAGGAAGGTGCTAGCCCTGAAAGATCTTGCTAGTATGCACTATCCCTCTGCAGCCTATCCACAGGCACAACAGCTTTGGGGATCTCTGCTTTCCCAGAGACTCAGCATGTCACGGTGCTCGCTCTCGGCAGAAGCTTTTTTCTGAAAAGGCAAACTTACGGCTCCTTCTCCCACAGGGAAGGTGCCAACCCTGAAAACTAATGCAGTTTTTCACTATCCCTCTGCAGCCTATCCACAGGCACAACAGCTTTGGGGATCTCTGCTTTCCCAGAGACTCAGCATGTCACGGTGCTCGTTCTCGGCAGAAGCTTTTTCTGAGAAGGCAAACCTCTAGCTCCTTCTCCCACAACGAAGGTGCTAGCCCTGAAAGATCTTGCTGGTATGCACTATCCCTCTGCAGCCTATCCACAGGCACAACAGCTTTGGGGATCTCTGCTTTCCCAGAGACTCAGCATGTCACGGTGCTCGTTCTCGGCAGAAGCTTTTTCTGAGAAGGCAAACGTCTGGCTCCTTCTCCCACAAGGAAGGTGCTAGCCCTGAAAGATCTTGCTAGTATGCACTATCCCTCTGCAGCCTATCCACAGGCACAACAGCTTTGGGGATCTCTGCTTTCCCAGAGACTCAGCATGTCACGGTGCTCGCTCTCGGCAGAAGCTTTTTTCTGAAAAGGCAAACTTACGGCTCCTTCTCCCACAGGGAAGGTGCCAGCCCTGAAAACTAATGCAGTTTTTCACTATCCCTCTGCAGCCTATCCACAGGCACAACAGCTTTGGGGATCTCTGCTTTCCCAGAGACTCAGCATGTCACGGTGCTCGTTCTCGGCAGAAGCTTTTTCTGAGAAGGCAAACGTCTGGCTCCTTCTCCCACAAGGAAGGTGCTAGCCCTGAAAGATCTTGCTGGTATTCACTATCCCTCTGCAGCCTATCCACAGGCACAACAGCTTTGGGGATCTCTGCTTTCCCAGAGACTCAGCATGTCACGGTGCTCGCTCTCGGCAGAAGCTTTTTTCTGAAAAAGAAAACTTTCGGCTCCTTCTCCCACAGGGAAGGTGCCAGCCCTGAAAACTAATGCAGTTTTTCACTATCCCTCTGCAGCCTATCCACAGGCACAACAGCTTTGGGGATCTCTGCTTTCCCAGAGACTCAGCATGTCACGGTGCTCACTCTTGCCAGAGCCTTTTTCTGAAAAAGAAAACTTTCGGCTCCTTCTCCCACAAGGAAGGTGCTAGCCCTGAAAGATCTTGCTAGTATGCACTATCCCTCTGCAGCCTATCCACAGGCACAACAGCTTTGGGGATCTCTGCTTTCCCAGAGACTCAGCATGTCACGGTGCTCGCTCTTGCCAGAGCCTTTTTCTGAAAAAGAAAACTTTCGGCTCCTTCTCCCACAAGGAAGGTGCTAGCCCTGAAAGATCTTGCTAGTATGCACTATCCCTCTGCAGCCTATCCACAGGCACAACAGCTTTGGGGATCTCTGCTTTCCCAGAGACTCAGCATGTCACGGTGCTCGCTCTCGGCAGAAGCTTTTTTCTGAAAAAGAAAACTTTCGGCTCCTTCTCCCACAGGGAAGGTGCCAGCCCTGAAAACTAATGCAGTTTTTCACTATCCCTCTGCAGCCTATCCACAGGCACAACAGCTTTGGGGATCTCTGCTTTCCCAGAGACTCAGCATGTCACGGTGCTCGTTCTCGGCAGAAGCTTTTTCTGAGAAGGCAAACGTCTGGCTCCTTCTCCCACAAGGAAGGTGCTAGCCCTGAAAGATCTTGCTGGTATGCACTATCCCTCTGCAGCCTATCCACAGGCACAACAGCTTTGGGGATCTCTGCTTTCCCAGAGACTCAGCATGTCACGGTGCTCGCTCTCGGCAGAAGCTTTTTTCTGAAAAGGCAAACTTACGGCTCCTTCTCCCACAGGGAAGGTGCCAGCCCTGAAAACTAATGCAGTTTTTCACTATCCCTCTGCAGCCTATCCACAGGCACAACAGCTTTGGGGATCTCTGCTTTCCCAGAGACTCAGCATGTCACGGTGCTCACTCTTGCCAGAGCCTTTTTCTGAAAAAGAAAACTTTCGGCTCCTTCTCCCACAGGGAAGGTGCCAGCCCTGAAAACTAATGCAGTTTTTCACTATCCCTCTGCAGCCTATCCACAGGCACAACAGCTTTGGGGATCTCTGCTTTCCCAGAGACTCAGCATGTCACAGTGCTCGTTCTCGGCAGAAGCTTTTTCTGAGAAGGCAAACCTCTAGCTCCTTCTCCCACAAGGAAGGTGCTAGCCCTGAAAGATCTTGCTGGTATGCACTATCCCTCTGCAGCCTATCCACAGGCACAACAGCTTTGGGGATCTCTGCTTTCCCAGAGACTCAGCATGTCACGGTGCTCGCTCTCGGCAGAAGCTTTTTTCTGAAAAAGAAAACTTTCGGCTCCTTCTCCCACAGGGAAGGTGCCAGCCCTGAAAACTAATGCAGTTTTTCACTATCCCTCTGCAGCCTATCCACAGGCACAACAGCTTTTGGGATCTCTGCTTTCCCAGAGACTCAGCATGTCACGGTGCTCGCTCTCGGCAGAAGCTTTTTTCTGAAAAAGAAAACTTTCGGCTCCTTCTCCCACAGGGAAGGTGCCAGCGCTGAAAACTAATGCAGTTTTTCACTATCCCTCTGCAGCCTATCCACAGGCACAACAGCTTTGGGGATCTCTGCTTTCCCAGAGACTCAGCATGTCACGGTGCTCACTCTTGCCAGAGCCTTTTTCTGAAAAAGAAAACTTTCGGCTCCTTCTCCCACAAGGAAGGTGCTAGCCCTGAAAGATCTTGCTAGTATGCACTATCCCTCTGCAGCCTATCCACAGGCACAACAGCTTTGGGGATTTCTGCTTTCCCAGAGACTCAGCATGTCACGGTGCTCGCTCTTGCCAGAGCCTTTTTCTGAAAAAGAAAACTTTCGGCTCCTTCTCCCACAAGGAAGGTGCTAGCCCTGAAAGATCTTGCTAGTATGCACTATCCCTCTGCAGCCTATCCACAGGCACAACAGCTTTGGGGATCTCTGCTTTCCCAGAGACTCAGCATGTCACGGTGCTCGCTCTCGGCAGAAGCTTTTTTCTGAAAAAGAAAACTTTCGGCTCCTTCTCCCACAGGGAAGGTGCCAGCCCTGAAAACTAATGCAGTTTTTCACTATCCCTCTGCAGCCTATCCACAGGCACAACAGCTTTGGGGATCTCTGCTTTCCCAGAGACTCAGCATGTCACGGTGCTCGTTCTCGGCAGAAGCTTTTTCTGAGAAGGCAAACGTCTGGCTCCTTCTCCCACAAGGAAGGTGCTAGCCCTGAAAGATCTTGCTGGTATGCACTATCCCTCTGCAGCCTATCCACAGGCACAACAGCTTTGGGGATCTCTGCTTTCCCAGAGACTCAGCATGTCACGGTGCTCGCTCTCGGCAGAAGCTTTTTTCTGAAAAGGCAAACTTACGGCTCCTTCTCCCACAGGGAAGGTGCCAGCCCTGAAAACTAATGCAGTTTTTCACTATCCCTCTGCAGCCTATCCACAGGCACAACAGCTTTGGGGATCTCTGCTTTCCCAGAGACTCAGCATGTCACGGTGCTCACTCTTGCCAGAGCCTTTTTCTGAAAAAGAAAACTTTCGGCTCCTTCTCCCACAGGGAAGGTGCCAGCCCTGAAAACTAATGCAGTTTTTCACTATCCCTCTGCAGCCTATCCACAGGCACAACAGCTTTGGGGATCTCTGCTTTCCCAGAGACTCAGCATGTCACAGTGCTCGTTCTCGGCAGAAGCTTTTTCTGAGAAGGCAAACCTCTAGCTCCTTCTCCCACAAGGAAGGTGCTAGCCCTGAAAGATCTTGCTGGTATGCACTATCCCTCTGCAGCCTATCCACAGGCACAACAGCTTTGGGGATCTCTGCTTTCCCAGAGACTCAGCATGTCACGGTGCTCGCTCTCGGCAGAAGCTTTTTTCTGAAAAAGAAAACTTTCGGCTCCTTCTCCCACAGGGAAGGTGCCAGCCCTGAAAACTAATGCAGTTTTTCACTATCCCTCTGCAGCCTATCCACAGGCACAACAGCTTTTGGGATCTCTGCTTTCCCAGAGACTCAGCATGTCACGGTGCTCGCTCTCGGCAGAAGCTTTTTTCTGAAAAAGAAAACTTTCGGCTCCTTCTCCCACAGGGAAGGTGCCAGCGCTGAAAACTAATGCAGTTTTTCACTATCCCTCTGCAGCCTATCCACAGGCACAACAGCTTTGGGGATCTCTGCTTTCCCAGAGACTCAGCATGTCACGGTGCTCACTCTTGCCAGAGCCTTTTTCTGAAAAAGAAAACTTTCGGCTCCTTCTCCCACAAGGAAGGTGCTAGCCCTGAAAGATCTTGCTAGTATGCACTATCCCTCTGCAGCCTATCCACAGGCACAACAGCTTTGGGGATCTCTGCTTTCCCAGAGACTCAGCATGTCACGGTGCTCGCTCTTGCCAGAGCCTTTTTCTGAAAAAGAAAACTTTCGGCTCCTTCTCCCACAAGGAAGGTGCTAGCCCTGAAAGATCTTGCTGGTATGCACTATCCCTCTGCAGCCTATCCACAGGCACAACAGCTTTGGGGATCTCTGCTTTCCCAGAGACTCAGCATGTCACGGTGCTCGCTCTCGGCAGAAGCTTTTTTCTGAAAAAGAAAACTTTCGGCTCCTTCTCCCACAGGGAAGGTGCCAGCCCTGAAAACTAATGCAGTTTTTCACTATCCCTCTGCAGCCTATCCACAGGCACAACAGCTTTTGGGATCTCTGCTTTCCCAGAGACTCAGCATGTCACGGTGCTCGCTCTCGGCAGAAGCTTTTTTCTGAAAAAGAAAACTTTCGGCTCCTTCTCCCACAGGGAAGGTGCCAACCCTGAAAACTAATGCAGTTTTTCACTATCCCTCTGCAGCCTATCCACAGGCACAACAGCTTTGGGGATCTCTGCTTTCCCAGAGACTCAGCATGTCACGGTGCTCGTTCTCGGCAGAAGCTTTTTCTGAGAAGGCAAACGTCTGGCTCCTTCTCCCACAAGGAAGGTGCTAGCCCTGAAAGATCTTGCTGGTATGCACTATCCCTCTGCAGCCTATCCACAGGCACAACAGCTTTGGGGATCTCTGCTTTCCCAGAGACTCAGCATGTCACGGTGCTCGTTCTCGGCAGAAGCTTTTTTCTGAAAAAGAAAACTTTCGGCTCCTTCTCCCACAGGGAAGGTGCCAGCCCTGAAAACTAATGCAGTTTTTCACTATCCCTCTGCAGCCTATCCACAGGCACAACAGCTTTGGGGATCTCTGCTTTCCCAGAGACTCAGCATGTCACGGTGCTCGTTCTCGGCAGAAGCTTTTTCTGAGAAGGCAAACGTCTGGCTCCTTCTCCCACAAGGAAGGTGCTAGCCCTGAAAGATCTTGCTGGTATTCACTATCCCTCTGCAGCCTATCCACAGGCACAACAGCTTTGGGGATCTCTGCTTTCCCAGAGACTCAGCATGTCACGGTGCTCGCTCTCGGCAGAAGCTTTTTTCTGAAAAAGAAAACTTTCGGCTCCTTCTCCCACAGGGAAGGTGCCAGCCCTGAAAACTAATGCAGTTTTTCACTATCCCTCTGCAGCCTATCCACAGGCACAACAGCTTTGGGGATCTCTGCTTTCCCAGAGACTCAGCATGTCACGGTGCTCGCTCTCGGCAGAAGCTTTTTTCTGAAAAAGAAAACTTTCGGCTCCTTCTCCCACAGGGAAGGTGCCAACCCTGAAAACTAATGCAGTTTTTCACTATCCCTCTGCAGCCTATCCACAGGCACAACAGCTTTGGGGATCTCTGCTTTCCCAGAGACTCAGCATGTCACGGTGCTCGTTCTCGGCAGAAGCTTTTTCTGAGAAGGCAAACGTCTGGCTCCTTCTCCCACAAGGAAGGTGCTAGCCCTGAAAGATCTTGCTGGTATGCACTATCCCTCTGCAGCCTATCCACAGGCACAACAGCTTTGGGGATCTCTGCTTTCCCAGAGACTCAGCATGTCACGGTGCTCGCTCTCGGCAGAAGCTTTTTTCTGAAAAAGAAAACTTTCGGCTCCTTCTCCCACAGGGAAGGTGCCAGCCCTGAAAACTAATGCAGTTTTTCACTATCCCTCTGCAGCCTATCCACAGGCACAACAGCTTTTGGGATCTCTGCTTTCCCAGAGACTCAGCATGTCACGGTGCTCGCTCTCGGCAGAAGCTTTTTTCTGAAAAAGAAAACTTTCGGCTCCTTCTCCCACAGGGAAGGTGCCAGCCCTGAAAACTAATGCAGTTTTTCACTATCCCTCTGCAGCCTATCCACAGGCACAACAGCTTTGGGGATCTCTGCTTTCCCAGAGACTCAGCATGTCACGGTGCTCACTCTTGCCAGAGCCTTTTTCTGAAAAAGAAAACTTTCGGCTCCTTCTCCCACAGGGAAGGTGCCAGCCCTGAAAACTAATGCAGTTTTTCACTATCCCTCTGCAGCCTATCCACAGGCACAACAGCTTTGGGGATCTCTGCTTTCCCAGAGACTCAGCATGTCACAGTGCTCGTTCTCGGCAGAAGCTTTTTCTGAGAAGGCAAACCTCTAGCTCCTTCTCCCACAAGGAAGGTGCTAGCCTGAAAGATCTTGCTGGTATGCACTATCCCTCTGCAGCCTATCCACAGGCACAACAGCTTTGGGGATCTCTGCTTTCCCAGAGACTCAGCATGTCACGGTGCTCGCTCTCGGCAGAAGCTTTTTTCTGAAAAAGAAAACTTTCGGCTCCTTCTCCCACAGGGAAGGTGCCAGCCCTGAAAACTAATGCAGTTTTTCACTATCCCTCTGCAGCCTATCCACAGGCACAACAGCTTTTGGGATCTCTGCTTTCCCAGAGACTCAGCATGTCACGGTGCTCGCTCTCGGCAGAAGCTTTTTTCTGAAAAAGAAAACTTTCGGCTCCTTCTCCCACAGGGAAGGTGCCAACCCTGAAAACTAATGCAGTTTTTCACTATCCCTCTGCAGCCTATCCACAGGCACAACAGCTTTGGGGATCTCTGCTTTCCCAGAGACTCAGCATGTCACGGTGCTCGTTCTCGGCAGAAGCTTTTTCTGAGAAGGCAAACGTCTGGCTCCTTCTCCCACAAGGAAGGTGCTAGCCCTGAAAGATCTTGCTGGTATTCACTATCCCTCTGCAGCCTATCCACAGGCACAACAGCTTTGGGGATCTCTGCTTTCCCAGAGACTCAGCATGTCACGGTGCTCGCTCTCGGCAGAAGCTTTTTTCTGAAAAAGAAAACTTTCGGCTCCTTCTCCCACAGGGAAGGTGCCAGCCCTGAAAACTAATGCAGTTTTTCACTATCCCTCTGCAGCCTATCCACAGGCACAACAGCTTTGGGGATCTCTGCTTTCCCAGAGACTCAGCATGTCACGGTGCTCGCTCTCGGCAGAAGCTTTTTTCTGAAAAAGAAAACTTTCGGCTCCTTCTCCCACAGGGAAGGTGCCAACCCTGAAAACTAATGCAGTTTTTCACTATCCCTCTGCAGCCTATCCACAGGCACAACAGCTTTGGGCATCTCTGCTTTCCCAGAGACTCAGCATGTCACGGTGCTCGTTCTCGGCAGAAGCTTTTTCTGAGAAGGCAAACGTCTGGCTCCTTCTCCCACAAGGAAGGTGCTAGCCCTGAAAGATCTTGCTGGTATGCACTATCCCTCTGCAGCCTATCCACAGGCACAACAGCTTTGGGGATCTCTGCTTTCCCAGAGACTCAGCATGTCACGGTGCTCGCTCTCGGCAGAAGCTTTTTTCTGAAAAAGAAAACTTTCGGCTCCTTCTCCCACAGGGAAGGTGCCAGCCCTGAAAACTAATGCAGTTTTTCACTATCCCTCTGCAGCCTATCCACAGGCACAACAGCTTTTGGGATCTCTGCTTTCCCAGAGACTCAGCATGTCACGGTGCTCGCTCTCGGCAGAAGCTTTTTTCTGAAAAAGAAAACTTTCGGCTCCTTCTCCCACAGGGAAGGTGCCAACCCTGAAAACTAATGCAGTTTTTCACTATCCCTCTGCAGCCTATCCACAGGCACAACAGCTTTGGGGATCTCTGCTTTCCCAGAGACTCAGCATGTCACGGTGCTCGTTCTCGGCAGAAGCTTTTTCTGAGAAGGCAAACGTCTGGCTCCTTCTCCCACAAGGAAGGTGCTAGCCCTGAAAGATCTTGCTGGTATTCACTATCCCTCTGCAGCCTATCCACAGGCACAACAGCTTTGGGGATCTCTGCTTTCCCAGAGACTCAGCATGTCACGGTGCTCGCTCTCGGCAGAAGCTTTTTTCTGAAAAAGAAAACTTTCGGCTCCTTCTCCCACAGGGAAGGTGCCAGCCCTGAAAACTAATGCAGTTTTTCACTATCCCTCTGCAGCCTATCCACAGGCACAACAGCTTTGGGGATCTCTGCTTTCCCAGAGACTCAGCATGTCACGGTGCTCACTCTTGCCAGAGCCTTTTTCTGAAAAAGAAAACTTTCGGCTCCTTCTCCCACAGGGAAGGTGCCAGCCCTGAAAACTAATGCAGTTTTTCACTATCCCTCTGCAGCCTATCCACAGGCACAACAGCTTTGGGGATCTCTGCTTTCCCAGAGACTCAGCATGTCACGGTGCTCGTTCTCGGCAGAAGCTTTTTCTGAGAAGGAAAACCTCTAGCTCCTTCTCCCACAAGGAAGGTGCTAGCCCTGAAAGATCTTGCTGGTATGCACTATCCCTCTGCAGCCTATCCACAGGCACAACAGCTTTGGGGATCTCTGCTTTCCCAGAGACTCAGTATGTCACGGTGCTCGCTCTCGGCAGAAGCTTTTTTCTGAAAAGGCAAACTTACGGCTCCTTCTCCCACAGGGAAGGTGCCAGCCCTGAAAACTAATGCAGTTTTTCACTATCCCTCTGCAGCCTATCCACAGGCAAAACAGCTTTGGGGATCTCTGCTTTCCCAGAGACTCAGCATGTCACGGTGCTCACTCTTGCCAGAGCCTTTTTCTGAAAAAGAAAACTTTCGGCTCCTTCTCCCACAGGGAAGGTGCCAGCCCTGAAAACTAATGCAGTTTTTCACTATCCCTCTGCAGCCTATCCACAGGCACAACAGCTTTGGGGATCTCTGCTTTCCCAGAGACTCAGCATGTCACAGTGCTCGTTCTCGGCAGAAGCTTTTTCTGAGAAGGCAAACCTCTAGCTCCTTCTCCCACAAGGAAGGTGCTAGCCCTGAAAGATCTTGCTGGTATGCACTATCCCTCTGCAGCCTATCCACAGGCACAACAGCTTTGGGGATCTCTGCTTTCCCAGAGACTCAGCATGTCACGGTGCTCGCTCTCGGCAGAAGCTTTTTTCTGAAAAAGAAAACTTTCGGCTCCTTCTCCCACAGGGAAGGTGCCAGCCCTGAAAACTAATGCAGTTTTTCACTATCCCTCTGCAGCCTATCCACAGGCACAACAGCTTTTGGGATCTCTGCTTTCCCAGAGACTCAGCATGTCACGGTGCTCGCTCTCGGCAGAAGCTTTTTTCTGAAAAAGAAAACTTTCGGCTCCTTCTCCCACAGGGAAGGTGCCAGCCCTGAAAACTAATGCAGTTTTTCACTATCCCTCTGCAGCCTATCCACAGGCACAACAGCTTTGGGGATCTCTGCTTTCCCAGAGACTCAGCATGTCACGGTGCTCGTTCTCGGCAGAAGCTTTTTTCTGAAAAAGAAAACTTTCGGCTCCTTCTCCCACAGGGAAGGTGCCAGCCCTGAAAACTAATGCAGTTTTTCACTATCCCTCTGCAGCCTATCCACAGGCACAACAGCTTTGGGGATCTCTGCTTTCCCAGAGACTCAGCATGTCACGGTGCTCACTCTTGCCAGAGCCTTTTTCTGAAAAAGAAAACTTTCGGCTCCTTCTCCCACAGGGAAGGTGCCAGCCCTGAAAACTAATGCAGTTTTTCACTATCCCTCTGCAGCCTATCCACAGGCACAACAGCTTTGGGGATCTCTGCTTTCCCAGAGACTCAGCATGTCACGGTGCTCGCTCTCGGCAGAAGCTTTTTTTGAAAAGGCAAACTTACGGCTCCTTCTCCCACAGGGAAGGTGCCAGCCCTGAAAACTAATGCAGTTTTTCACTATCCCTCTGCAGCCTATCCACAGGCACAACAGCTTTGGGGATCTCTGCTTTCCCAGAGACTCAGCATGTCACGGTGCTCGTTCTCGGCAGAAGCTTTTTCTGAGAAGGCAAACGTCTGGCTCCTTCTCCCACAAGGAAGGTGCTAGCCCTGAAAGATCTTGCTGGTATGCACTATCCCTCTGCAGCCTATCCACAGGCACAACAGCTTTGGGGATCTCTGCTTTCCCAGAGACTCAGCATGTCACGGTGCTCGCTCTCGGCAGAAGCTTTTTTCTGAAAAAGAAAACTTTCGGCTCCTTCTCCCACAGGGAAGGTGCCAGCCCTGAAAACTAATGCAGTTTTTCACTATCCCTCTGCAGCCTATCCACAGGCACAACAGCTTTGGGGATCTCTGCTTTCCCAGAGACTCAGCATGTCACAGTGCTCGTTCTCGGCAGAAGCTTTTTCTGAGAAGGCAAACCTCTAGCTCCTTCTCCCACAAGGAAGGTGCTAGCCCTGAAAGATCTTGCTGGTATGCACTATCCCTCTGCAGCCTATCCACAGGCACAACAGCTTTGGGGATCTCTGCTTTCCCAGAGACTCAGCATGTCACGGTGCTCGCTCTCGGCAGAAGCTTTTTTCTGAAAAAGAAAACTTTCGGCTCCTTCTCCCACAGGGAAGGTGCCAGCCCTGAAAACTAATGCAGTTTTTCACTATCCCTCTGCAGCCTATCCACAGGCACAACAGCTTTGGGGATCTCTGCTTTCCCAGAGACTCAGCATGTCACGGTGCTCGCTCTCGGCAGAAGCTTTTTTCTGAAAAAGAAAACTTTCGGCTCCTTCTCCCACAGGGAAGGTGCCAACCCTGAAAACTAATGCAGTTTTTCACTATCCCTCTGCAGCCTATCCACAGGCACAACAGCTTTGGGGATCTCTGCTTTCCCAGAGACTCAGCATGTCACGGTGCTCGTTCTCGGCAGAAGCTTTTTTCTGAAAAAGAAAACTTTCGGCTCCTTCTCCCACAGGGAAGGTGCCAGCCCTGAAAACTAATGCAGTTTTTCACTATCCCTCTGCAGCCTATCCACAGGCACAACAGCTTTGGGGATCTCTGCTTTCCCAGAGACTCAGCATGTCACGGTGCTCACTCTTGCCAGAGCCTTTTTCTGAAAAAGAAAACTTTCGGCTCCTTCTCCCACAGGGAAGGTGCCAGCCCTGAAAACTAATGCAGTTTTTCACTATCCCTCTGCAGCCTATCCACAGGCACAACAGCTTTGGGGATCTCTGCTTTCCCAGAGACTCAGCATGTCACGGTGCTCGCTCTCGGCAGAAGCTTTTTTCTGAAAAGGCAAACTTACGGCTCCTTCTCCCACAGGGAAGGTGCCAGCCCTGAAAACTAATGCAGTTTTTCACTATCCCTCTGCAGCCTATCCACAGGCACAACAGCTTTGGGGATCTCTGCTTTCCCAGAGACTCAGCATGTCACGGTGCTCGTTCTCGGCAGAAGCTTTTTCTGAGAAGGCAAACGTCTGGCTCCTTCTCCCACAAGGAAGGTGCTAGCCCTGAAAGATCTTGCTGGTATGCACTATCCCTCTGCAGCCTATCCACAGGCACAACAGCTTTGGGGATCTCTGCTTTCCCAGAGACTCAGCATGTCACGGTGCTCGCTCTCGGCAGAAGCTTTTTTCTGAAAAAGAAAACTTTCGGCTCCTTCTCCCACAGGGAAGGTGCCAGCCCTGAAAACTAATGCAGTTTTTCACTATCCCTCTGCAGCCTATCCACAGGCACAACAGCTTTGGGGATCTCTGCTTTCCCAGAGACTCAGCATGTCACGGTGCTCGCTCTCGGCAGAAGCTTTTTTCTGAAAAGGCAAACTTACGGCTCCTTCTCCCACAGGGAAGGTGCCAGCCCTGAAAACTAATGCAGTTTTTCACTATCCCTCTGCAGCCTATCCACAGGCACAACAGCTTTGGGGATCTCTGCTTTCCCAGAGACTCAGCATGTCACGGTGCTCGTTCTCGGCAGAAGCTTTTTCTGAGAAGGCAAACGTCTGGCTCCTTCTCCCACAAGGAAGGTGCTAGCCCTGAAAGATATTGCTGGTATGCACTATCCCTCTGCAGCCTATCCACAGGCACAACAGCTTTGGGGATCTCTGCTTTCCCAGAGACTCAGCATGTCACGGTGCTCGCTCTCGGCAGAAGCTTTTTTCTGAAAAAGAAAACTTTCGGCTCCTTCTCCCACAGGGAAGGTGCCAGCCCTGAAAACCAATGCAGTTTTTCACTATCCCTCTGCAGCCTATCCACAGGCACAACAGCTTTGGGGATCTCTGCTTTCCCAGAGACTCAGCATGTCACGGTGCTCACTCTTGCCAGAGCCTTTTTCTGAAAAAGAAAACTTTCGGCTCCTTCTCCCACAGGGAAGGTGCCAGCCCTGAAAACTAATGCAGTTTTTCACTATCCCTCTGCAGCCTATCCACAGGCACAACAGCTTTGGGGATCTCTGCTTTCCCAGAGACTCAGCATGTCACGGTGCTCACTCTTGCCAGAGCCTTTTTCTGAAAAAGAAAACTTTCGGCTCCTTCTCCCACAAGGAAGGTGCTAGCCCTGAAAGATCTTGCTAGTATGCACTATCCCTCTGCAGCCTATCCACAGGCACAACAGCTTTGGGGATCTCTGCTTTCCCAGAGACTCAGCATGTCACGGTGCTCACTCTTGCCAGAGCCTTTTTCTGAAAAAGAAAACTTTCGGCTCCTTCTCCCACAAGGAAGGTGCTAGCCCTGAAAGATCTTGCTAGTATGCACTATCCCTCTGCAGCCTATCCACAGGCACAACAGCTTTGGGGATCTCTGCTTTCCCAGAGACTCAGCATGTCACGGTGCTCGCTCTCGGCAGAAGCTTTTTTCTGAAAAAGAAAACTTTCGGCTCCTTCTCCTACAGGGAAGGTGCCAGCCCTGAAAACTAATGCAGTTTTTCACTATCCCTCTGCAGCCTATCCACAGGCACAACAGCTTTGGGGATCTCTGCTTTCCCAGAGACTCAGCATGTCACGGTGCTCGTTCTCGGCAGAAGCTTTTTCTGAGAAGGCAAACGTCTGGCTCCTTCTCCCACAAGGAAGGTGCTAGCCCTGAAAGATCTTGCTGGTATGCACTATCCCTCTGCAGCCTATCCACAGGCACAACAGCTTTGGGGATCTCTGCTTTCCCAGAGACTCAGCATGTCACGGTGCTCACTCTTGCCAGAGCCTTTTTCTGAAAAAGAAAACTTTCGGCTCCTTCTCCCACAAGGAAGGTGCTAGCCCTGAAAGATCTTGCTAGTATGCACTATCCCTCTGCAGCCTATCCACAGGCACAACAGCTTTGGGGATCTCTGCTTTCCCAGAGACTCAGCATGTCACGGTGCTCACTCTTGCCAGAGCCTTTTTCTGAAAAAGAAAACTTTCGGCTCCCTCTCCCACAGGGAAGGTGCCAGCCCTGAAAACTAATGCAGTTTTTCATTATCCCTCTGCAGCCTATCCACAGGCACAACAGCTTTGGGGATCTCTGCTTTCCCAGAGACTCAGCATGTCACGGTGCTCACTCTTGCCAGAGCCTTTTTCTGAAAAAGAAAACTTTCGGCTCCTTCTCCCACAGGGAAGGTGCCAACCCTGAAAACTAATGCAGTTTTTCACTATCCCTCTGCAGCCTATCCACAGGCACAACAGCTTTGGGGATCTCTGCTTTCCCAGAGACTCAGCATGTCACGGTGCTCGCTCTCGGCAGAAGCTTTTTTCTGAAAAGGCAAACTTACGGCTCCTTCTCCCACAGGGAAGGTGCCAGCCCTGAAAACTAATGCAGTTTTTCACTATCCCTCTGCAGCCTATCCACAGGCACAACAGCTTTGGGGATCTCTGCTTTCCCAGAGACTCAGCATGTCACGGTGCTCGTTCTCGGCAGAAGCTTTTTCTGAGAAGGCAAACGTCTGGCTCCTTCTCCCACAAGGAAGGTGCTAGCCCTGAAAGATATTGCTGGTATGCACTATCCCTCTGCAGCCTATCCACAGGCACAACAGCTTTGGGGATCTCTGCTTTCCCAGAGACTCAGCATGTCACGGTGCTCGCTCTTGGCAGAAGCTTTTTTCTGAAAAAGAAAACTTTCGGCTCCTTCTCCCACAGGGAAGGTGCCAGCCCTGAAAACTAATGCAGTTTTTCACTATCCCTCTGCAGCCTATCCACAGGCACAACAGCTTTGGGGATCTCTGCTTTCCCAGAGACTCAGCATGTCACGGTGCTCACTCTTGCCAGAGCCTTTTTCTGAAAAAGAAAACTTTCGGCTCCTTCTCCCACAAGGAAGGTGCTAGCCCTGAAAGATCTTGCTAGTATGCACTATCCCTCTGCAGCCTATCCACAGGCACAACAGCTTTGGGGATCTCTGCTTTCCCAGAGACTCAGCATGTCACGGTGCTCACTCTTGCCAGAGCCTTTTTCTGAAAAAGAAAACTTTCGGCTCCTTCTCCCACAAGGAAGGTGCTAGCCCTGAAAGATCTTGCTAGTATGCACTATCCCTCTGCAGCCTATCCACAGGCACAACAGCTTTGGGGATCTCTGCTTTCCCAGAGACTCAGCATGTCACGGTGCTCGCTCTCGGCAGAAGCTTTTTTCTGAAAAAGAAAACTTTCGGCTCCTTCTCCCACAGGGAAGGTGCCAGCCCTGAAAACTAATGCAGTTTTTCACTATCCCTCTGCAGCCTATCCACAGGCACAACAGCTTTGGGGATCTCTGCTTTCCCAGAGACTCAGCATGTCACGGTGCTCGTTCTCGGCAGAAGCTTTTTCTGAGAAGGCAAACGTCTGGCTCCTTCTCCCACAAGGAAGGTGCTAGCCCTGAAAGATCTTGCTGGTATGCACTATCCCTCTGCAGCCTATCCACAGGCACAACAGCTTTGGGGATCTCTGCTTTCCCAGAGACTCAGCATGTCACGGTGCTCACTCTTGCCAGAGCCTTTTTCTGAAAAAGAAAACTTTCGGCTCCTTCTCCCACAAGGAAGGTGCTAGCCCTGAAAGATCTTGCTAGTATGCACTATCCCTCTGCAGCCTATCCACAGGCACAACAGCTTTGGGGATCTCTGCTTTCCCAGAGACTCAGCATGTCACGGTGCTCACTCTTGCCAGAGCCTTTTTCTGAAAAAGAAAACTTTCGGCTCCCTCTCCCACAGGGAAGGTGCCAGCCCTGAAAACTAATGCAGTTTTTCATTATCCCTCTGCAGCCTATCCACAGGCACAACAGCTTTGGGGATCTCTGCTTTCCCAGAGACTCAGCATGTCACGGTGCTCACTCTTGCCAGAGCCTTTTTCTGAAAAAGAAAACTTTCGGCTCCTTCTCCCACAGGGAAGGTGCCAACCCTGAAAACTAATGCAGTTTTTCACTATCCCTCTGCAGCCTATCCACAGGCACAACAGCTTTGGGGATCTCTGCTTTCCCAGAGACTCAGCATGTCACGGTGCTCGCTCTCGGCAGAAGCTTTTTTCTGAAAAAGAAAACTTTCGGCTCCTTCTCCCACAGGGAAGGTGCCAGCCCTGAAAACTAATGCAGTTTTTCACTATCCCTCTGCAGCCTATCCACAGGCACAACAGCTTTGGGGATCTCTGCTTTCCCAGAGACTCAGCATGTCACGGTGCTCACTCTTGACAGAGCCTTTTTCTGAAAAAGAAAACTTTCGGCTCCTTCTCCCACAGGGAAGGTGCCAGCCCTGAAAACTAATGCAGTTTTTCACTATCCCTCTGCAGCCTATCCACAGGCACAACAGCTTTGGGGATCTCTGCTTTCCCAGAGACTCAGCATGTCACGGTGCTCGCTCTCGGCAGAAGCTTTTTTCTGAAAAGGCAAACTTACGGCTCCTTCTCCCACAGGGAAGGTGCCAGCCCTGAAAACTAATGCAGTTTTTCACTATCCCTCTGCAGCCTATCCACAGGCACAACAGCTTTGGGGATCTCTGCTTTCCCAGAGACTCAGCATGTCACGGTGCTCGTTCTCGGCAGAAGCTTTTTCTGAGAAGGCAAACGTCTGGCTCCTTCTCCCACAAGGAAGGTGCTAGCCCTGAAAGATCTTGCTGGTATGCACTATCCCTCTGCAGCCTATCCACAGGCACAACAGCTTTGGGGATCTCTGCTTTCCCAGAGACTCAGCATGTCACGGTGCTCGCTCTCGGCAGAAGCTTTTTTCTGAAAAAGAAAACTTTCGGCTCCTTCTCCCACAGGGAAGGTGCCAGCCCTGAAAACTAATGCAGTTTTTCACTATCCCTCTGCAGCCTATCCACAGGCACAACAGCTTTGGGGATCTCTGCTTTCCCAGAGACTCAGCATGTCACGGTGCTCACTCTTGCCAGAGCCTTTTTCTGAAAAAGAAAACTTTCGGCTCCTTCTCCCACAGGGAAGGTGCCAGCCCTGAAAACTAATGCAGTTTTTCACTATCCCTCTGCAGCCTATCCACAGGCACAACAGCTTTGGGGATCTCTGCTTTCCCAGAGACTCAGCATGTCACGGTGCTCGTTCTCGGCAGAAGCTTTTTCTGAGAAGGAAAACCTCTAGCTCCTTCTCCCACAAGGAAGGTGCTAGCCCTGAAAGATCTTGCTGGTATGCACTATCCCTCTGCAGCCTATCCACAGGCACAACAGCTTTGGGGATCTCTGCTTTCCCAGAGACTCAGCATGTCACGGTGCTCGCTCTCGGCAGAAGCTTTTTTCTGAAAAGGCAAACTTACGTCTCCTTCTCCCACAGGGAAGGTGCCAGCCCTGAAAACTAATGCAGTTTTTCACTATCCCTCTGCAGCCTATCCACAGGCACAACTGCTTTTGGGATCTCTGCTTTCCCAGAGACTCAGCATGTCACGGTGCTCGTTCTCGGCAGAAGCTTTTTCTGAGAAGGCAAACGTCTGGCTCCTTCTCCCACAAGGAAGGTGCTAGCCCTGAAAGATCTTGCTAGTATGCACTATCCCTCTGCAGCCTATCCACAGGCACAACAGCTTTGGGGATCTCTGCTTTCCCAGAGACTCAGCATGTCACGGTGCTCGCTCTCGGCAGAAGCTTTTTTCTGAAAAGGCAAACTTACGGCTCCTTCTCCCACAGGGAAGGTGCCAGCCCTGAAAACTAATGCAGTTTTTCACTATCCCTCTGCAGCCTATCCACAGGCACAACAGCTTTGGGGATCTCTGCTTTCCCAGAGACTCAGCATGTCACGGTGCTCGTTCTCGGCAGAAGCTTTTTCTGAGAAGGCAAACGTCTGGCTCCTTCTCCCACAAGGAAGGTGCTAGCCCTGAAAGATCTTGCTGGTATTCACTATCCCTCTGCAGCCTATCCACAGGCACAACAGCTTTGGGGATCTCTGCTTTCCCAGAGACTCAGCATGTCACGGTGCTCACTCTTGCCAGAGCCTTTTTCTGAAAAAGAAAACTTTCGGCTCCTTCTCCCACAGGGAAGGTGCCAGCCCTGAAAACTAATGCAGTTTTTCACTATCCCTCTGCAGCCTATCCACAGGCACAACAGCTTTGGGGATCTCTGCTTTCCCAGAGACTCAGCATGTCACGGTGCTCGTTCTCGGCAGAAGCTTTTTCTGAGAAGGAAAACCTCTAGCTCCTTCTCCCACAAGGAAGGTGCTAGCCCTGAAAGATCTTGCTGGTATGCACTATCCCTCTGCAGCCTATCCACAGGCACAACAGCTTTGGGGATCTCTGCTTTCCCAGAGACTCAGCATGTCACGGTGCTCGCTCTCGGCAGAAGCTTTTTTCTGAAAAGGCAAACTTACGTCTCCTTCTCCCACAGGGAAGGTGCCAGCCCTGAAAACTAATGCAGTTTTTCACTATCCCTCTGCAGCCTATCAACAGGCACAACAGCTTTTGGGATCTCTGCTTTCCCAGAGATTCAGCATGTCACGGTGCTCGTTCTCGGCAGAAGCTTTTTCTGAGAAGGCAAACGTCTGGCTCCTTCTCCCACAAGGAAGGTGCTAGCCCTGAAAGATCTTGCTGGTATGCACTATCCCTCTGCAGCCTATCCACAGGCACAACAGCTTTGGGGATCTCTGCTTTCCCAGAGACTCAGCATGTCACGGTGCTCGCTCTCGGCAGAAGCTTTTTTCTGAAAAGGCAAACTTACGGCTCCTTCTCCCACAGGGAAGGTGCCAGCCCTGAAAACTAATGCAGTTTTTCACTATCCCTCTGCAGCCTATCCACAGGCACAACAGCTTTGGGGATCTCTGCTTTCCCAGAGACTCAGCATGTCACGGTGCTCGTTCTCGGCAGAAGCTTTTTCTGAGAAGGCAAACCTCTAGCTCCTTCTCCCACAAGGAAGGTGCTAGCCCTGAAAGATCTTGCTGGTATGCACTATCCCTCTGCAGCCTATCCACAGGCACAACAGCTTTGGGGATCTCTGCTTTCCCAGAGACTCAGCATGTCACGGTGCTCGCTCTCGGCAGAAGCTTTTTTCTGAAAAGGCAAACTTACGGCTCCTTCTCCCACAGGGAAGGTGCCAGCCCTGAAAACTAATGCAGTTTTTCACTATCCCTCTGCAGCCTATCCACAGGCACAACAGCTTTGGGGATCTCTGCTTTCCCAGAGACTCAGCATGTCACGGTGCTCGCTCTCGGCAGAAGCTTTTTTCTGAAAAGGCAAACTTACGGCTCCTTCTCCCACAGGGAAGGTGCCAGCCCTGAAAACTAATGCAGTTTTTCACTATCCCTCTGCAGCCTATCCACAGGCACAACAGCTTTGGGGATCTCTGCTTTCCCAGAGACTCAGCATGTCACTGTGCTCGTTCTCGGCAGAAGCTTTTTTCTGAAAAAGAAAACTTTCGGCTCCTTCTCCCACAGGGAAGGTGCCAGCCCTGAAAACTAATGCAGTTTTTCACTATCCCTCTGCAGCCTATCCACAGGCACAACAGCTTTGGGGATCTCTGCTTTCCCAGAGACTCAGCATGTCACGGTGCTCACTCTTGCCAGAGCCTTTTTCTGAAAAAGAAAACTTTCGGCTCCTTCTCCCACAGGGAAGGTGCCAGCCCTGAAAACTAATGCAGTTTTTCACTATCCCTCTGCAGCCTATCCACAGGCACAACAGCTTTGGGGATCTCTGCTTTCCCAGAGACTCAGCATGTCACGGTGCTCGCTCTCGGCAGAAGCTTTTTTCTGAAAAGGCAAACTTACGGCTCCTTCTCCCACAGGGAAGGTGCCAGCCCTGAAAACTAATGCAGTTTTTCACTATCCCTCTGCAGCCTATCCACAGGCACAACAGCTTTGGGGATCTCTGCTTTCCCAGAGACTCAGCATGTCACGGTGCTCGTTCTCGGCAGAAGCTTTTTCTGAGAAGGCAAACGTCTGGCTCCTTCTCCCACAAGGAAGGTGCTAGCCCTGAAAGATCTTGCTGGTATGCACTATCCCTCTGCAGCCTATCCACAGGCACAACAGCTTTGGGGATCTCTGCTTTCCCAGAGACTCAGCATGTCACGGTGCTCGCTCTCGGCAGAAGCTTTTTTCTGAAAAAGAAAACTTTCGGCTCCTTCTCCCACAGGGAAGGTGCCAGCCCTGAAAACTAATGCAGTTTTTCACTATCCCTCTGCAGCCTATCCACAGGCACAACAGCTTTGGGGATCTCTGCTTTCCCAGAGACTCAGCATGTCACGGTGCTCACTCTTGCCAGAGCCTTTTTCTGAAAAAGAAAACTTTCGGCTCCTTCTCCCACAGGGAAGGTGCCAGCCCTGAAAACTAATGCAGTTTTTCACTATCCCTCTGCAGCCTATCCACAGGCACAACAGCTTTGGGGATCTCTGCTTTCCCAGAGACTCAGCATGTCACGGTGCTCGTTCTCGGCAGAAGCTTTTTCTGAGAAGGAAAACCTCTAGCTCCTTCTCCCACAAGGAAGGTGCTAGCCCTGAAAGATCTTGCTGGTATGCACTATCCCTCTGCAGCCTATCCACAGGCACAACAGCTTTGGGGATCTCTGCTTTCCCAGAGACTCAGCATGTCACGGTGCTCGCTCTCGGCAGAAGCTTTTTTCTGAAAAGGCAAACTTACGTCTCCTTCTCCCACAGGGAAGGTGCCAGCCCTGAAAACTAATGCAGTTTTTCACTATCCCTCTGCAGCCTATCAACAGGCACAACAGCTTTTGGGATCTCTGCTTTCCCAGAGACTCAGCATGTCACGGTGCTCGTTCTCGGCAGAAGCTTTTTCTGAGAAGGCAAACGTCTGGCTCCTTCTCCCACAAGGAAGGTGCTAGCCCTGAAAGATCTTGCTAGTATGCACTATCCCTCTGCAGCCTATCCACAGGCACAACAGCTTTGGGGATCTCTGCTTTCCCAGAGACTCAGCATGTCACGGTGCTCGCTCTCGGCAGAAGCTTTTTTCTGAAAAGGCAAACTTACGGCTCCTTCTCCCACAGGGAAGGTGCCAGCCCTGAAAACTAATGCAGTTTTTCACTATCCCTCTGCAGCCTATCCACAGGCACAACAGCTTTGGGGATCTCTGCTTTCCCAGAGACTCAGCATGTCACGGTGCTCGTTCTCGGCAGAAGCTTTTTTCTGAAAAAGAAAACTTTCGGCTCCTTCTCCCACAGGGAAGGTGCCAGCCCTGAAAACTAATGCAGTTTTTCACTATCCCTCTGCAGCCTATCCACAGGCACAACAGCTTTGGGGATCTCTGCTTTCCCAGAGACTCAGCATGTCACGGTGCTCACTCTTGCCAGAGCCTTTTTCTGAAAAAGAAAACTTTCGGCTCCTTCTCCCACAGGGAAGGTGCCAGCCCTGAAAACTAATGCAGTTTTTCACTATCCCTCTGCAGCCTATCCACAGGCACAACAGCTTTGGGGATCTCTGCTTTCCCAGAGACTCAGCATGTCACGGTGCTCGCTCTCGGCAGAAGCTTTTTTCTGAAAAGGCAAACTTACGGCTCCTTCTCCCACAGGGAAGGTGCCAGCCCTGAAAACTAATGCAGTTTTTCACTATCCCTCTGCAGCCTATCCACAGGCACAACAGCTTTGGGGATCTCTGCTTTCCCAGAGACTCAGCATGTCACGGTGCTCGTTCTCGGCAGAAGCTTTTTCTGAGAAGGCAAACGTCTGGCTCCTTCTCCCACAAGGAAGGTGCTAGCCCTGAAAGATCTTGCTGGTATGCACTATCCCTCTGCAGCCTATCCACAGGCACAACAGCTTTGGGGATCTCTGCTTTCCCAGAGACTCAGCATGTCACGGTGCTCGCTCTCGGCAGAAGCTTTTTTCTGAAAAAGAAAACTTTCGGCTCCTTCTCCCACAGGGAAGGTGCCAGCCCTGAAAACTAATGCAGTTTTTCACTATCCCTCTGCAGCCTATCCACAGGCACAACAGCTTTGGGGATCTCTGCTTTCCCAGAGACTCAGCATGTCACGGTGCTCACTCTTGCCAGAGCCTTTTTCTGAAAAAGAAAACTTTCGGCTCCTTCTCCCACAGGGAAGGTGCCAGCCCTGAAAACTAATGCAGTTTTTCACTATCCCTCTGCAGCCTATCCACAGGCACAACAGCTTTGGGGATCTCTGCTTTCCCAGAGACTCAGCATGTCACGGTGCTCGTTCTCGGCAGAAGCTTTTTCTGAGAAGGAAAACCTCTAGCTCCTTCTCCCACAAGGAAGGTGCTAGCCCTGAAAGATCTTGCTGGTATGCACTATCCCTCTGCAGCCTATCCACAGGCACAACAGCTTTGGGGATCTCTGCTTTCCCAGAGACTCAGCATGTCACGGTGCTCGCTCTCGGCAGAAGCTTTTTTCTGAAAAGGCAAACTTACGTCTCCTTCTCCCACAGGGAAGGTGCCAGCCCTGAAAACTAATGCAGTTTTTCACTATCCCTCTGCAGCCTATCAACAGGCACAACAGCTTTTGGGATCTCTGCTTTCCCAGAGACTCAGCATGTCACGGTGCTCGTTCTCGGCAGAAGCTTTTTCTGAGAAGGCAAACGTCTGGCTCCTTCTCCCACAAGGAAGGTGCTAGCCCTGAAAGATCTTGCTAGTATGCACTATCCCTCTGCAGCCTATCCACAGGCACAACAGCTTTGGGGATCTCTGCTTTCCCAGAGACTCAGCATGTCACGGTGCTCGCTCTCGGCAGAAGCTTTTTTCTGAAAAGGCAAACTTACGGCTCCTTCTCCCACAGGGAAGGTGCCAGCCCTGAAAACTAATGCAGTTTTTCACTATCCCTCTGCAGCCTATCCACAGGCACAACAGCTTTGGGGATCTCTGCTTTCCCAGAGACTCAGCATGTCACGGTGCTCGTTCTCGGCAGAAGCTTTTTCTGAGAAGGCAAACGTCTGGCTCCTTCTCCCACAAGGAAGGTGCTAGCCCTGAAAGATCTTGCTGGTATTCACTATCCCTCTGCAGCCTATCCACAGGCACAACAGCTTTGGGGATCTCTGCTTTCCCAGAGACTCAGCATGTCACGGTGCTCGCTCTCGGCAGAAGCTTTTTTCTGAAAAAGAAAACTTTCGGCTCCTTCTCCCACAGGGAAGGTGCCAGCCCTGAAAACTAATGCAGTTTTTCACTATCCCTCTGCAGCCTATCCACAGGCACAACAGCTTTGGGGATCTCTGCTTTCCCAGAGACTCAGCATGTCACGGTGCTCACTCTTGCCAGAGCCTTTTTCTGAAAAAGAAAACTTTCGGCTCCTTCTCCCACAGGGAAGGTGCCAGCCCTGAAAACTAATGCAGTTTTTCACTATCCCTCTGCAGCCTATCAACAGGCACAACAGCTTTTGGGATCTCTGCTTTCCCAGAGACTCAGCATGTCACGGTGCTCGTTCTCGGCAGAAGCTTTTTCTGAGAAGGCAAACGTCTGGCTCCTTCTCCCACAAGGAAGGTGCTAGCCCTGAAAGATCTTGCTAGTATGCACTATCCCTCTGCAGCCTATCCACAGGCACAACAGCTTTGGGGATCTCTGCTTTCCCAGAGACTCAGCATGTCACGGTGCTCGCTCTCGGCAGAAGCTTTTTTCTGAAAAGGCAAACTTACGGCTCCTTCTCCCACAGGGAAGGTGCCAGCCCTGAAAACTAATGCAGTTTTTCACTATCCCTCTGCAGCCTATCCACAGGCACAACAGCTTTGGGGATCTCTGCTTTCCCAGAGACTCAGCATGTCACGGTGCTCGCTCTCGGCAGAAGCTTTTTTCTGAAAAGGCAAACTTACGGCTCCTTCTCCCACAGGGAAGGTGCCAGCCCTGAAAACTAATGCAGTTTTTCACTATCCCTCTGCAGCCTATCCACAGGCACAACAGCTTTGGGGATCTCTGCTTTCCCAGAGACTCAGCATGTCACGGTGCTCGTTCTCGGCAGAAGCTTTTTTCTGAAAAAGAAAACTTTCGGCTCCTTCTCCCACAGGGAAGGTGCCAGCCCTGAAAACTAATGCAGTTTTTCACTATCCCTCTGCAGCCTATCCACAGGCACAACAGCTTTGGGGATCTCTGCTTTCCCAGAGACTCAGCATGTCACGGTGCTCACTCTTGCCAGAGCCTTTTTCTGAAAAAGAAAACTTTCGGCTCCTTCTCCCACAGGGAAGGTGCCAGCCCTGAAAACTAATGCAGTTTTTCACTATCCCTCTGCAGCCTATCCACAGGCACAACAGCTTTGGGGATCTCTGCTTTCCCAGAGACTCAGCATGTCACGGTGCTCGCTCTCGGCAGAAGCTTTTTTCTGAAAAGGCAAAGTTACGGCTCCTTCTCCCACAGGGAAGGTGCCAGCCCTGAAAACTAATGCAGTTTTTCACTATCCCTCTGCAGCCTATCCACAGGCACAACAGCTTTGGGGATCTCTGCTTTCCCAGAGACTCAGCATGTCACGGTGCTCGTTCTCGGCAGAAGCTTTTTCTGAGAAGGCAAACGTCTGGCTCCTTCTCCCACAAGGAAGGTGCTAGCCCTGAAAGATCTTGCTGGTATGCACTATCCCTCTGCAGCCTATCCACAGGCACAACAGCTTTGGGGATCTCTGCTTTCCCAGAGACTCAGCATGTCACGGTGCTCGCTCTCGGCAGAAGCTTTTTTCTGAAAAAGAAAACTTTCGGCTCCTTCTCCCACAGGGAAGGTGCCAGCCCTGAAAACTAATGCAGTTTTTCACTATCCCTCTGCAGCCTATCCACAGGCACAACAGCTTTGGGGATCTCTGCTTTCCCAGAGACTCAGCATGTCACGGTGCTCGTTCTCGGCAGAAGCTTTTTCTGAGAAGGCAAACGTCTGGCTCCTTCTCCCACAAGGAAGGTGCTAGCCCTGAAAGATCTTGCTGGTATTCACTATCCCTCTGCAGCCTATCCACAGGCACAACAGCTTTGGGGATCTCTGCTTTCCCAGAGACTCAGCATGTCACGGTGCTCGCTCTCGGCAGAAGCTTTTTTCTGAAAAGGCAAACTTACGGCTCCTTCTCCCACAGGGAAGGTGCCAGCCCTGAAAACTAATGCAGTTTTTCACTATCCCTCTGCAGCCTATCCACAGGCACAACAGCTTTGGGGATCTCTGCTTTCCCAGAGACTCAGCATGTCACGGTGCTCGCTCTCGGCAGAAGCTTTTTTCTGAAAAGGCAAACTTACGGCTCCTTCTCCCACAGGGAAGGTGCCAGCCCTGAAAACTAATGCAGTTTTTCACTATCCCTCTGCAGCCTATCCACAGGCACAACAGCTTTGGGGATCTCTGCTTTCCCAGAGACTCAGCATGTCACGGTGCTCGCTCTCGGCAGAAGCTTTTTTCTGAAAAGGCAAACTTACGGCTCCTTCTCCCACAGGGAAGGTGCCAGCCCTGAAAACTAATGCAGTTTTTCACTATCCCTCTGCAGCCTATCCACAGGCACAACAGCTTTGGGGATCTCTGCTTTCCCAGAGACTCAGCATGTCACGGTGCTCGTTCTCGGCAGAAGCTTTTTCTGAGAAGGCAAACGTCTGGCTCCTTCTCCCACAAGGAAGGTGCTAGCCCTGAAAGATATTGCTGGTATGCACTATCCCTCTGCAGCCTATCCACAGGCACAACAGCTTTGGGGATCTCTGCTTTCCCAGAGACTCAGCATGTCACGGTGCTCGCTCTCGGCAGAAGCTTTTTTCTGAAAAAGAAAACTTTCGGCTCCTTCTCCCACAGGGAAGGTGCCAGCCCTGAAAACTAATGCAGTTTTTCACTATCCCTCTGCAGCCTATCCACAGGCACAACAGCTTTGGGGATCTCTGCTTTCCCAGAGACTCAGCATGTCACGGTGCTCACTCTTGCCAGAGCCTTTTTCTGAAAAAGAAAACTTTCGGCTCCTTCTCCCACAGGGAAGGTGCCAGCCCTGAAAACTAATGCAGTTTTTCACTATCCCTCTGCAGCCTATCCACAGGCACAACAGCTTTTGGGATCTCTGCTTTCCCAGAGACTCAGCATGTCACGGTGCTCGTTCTCGGCAGAAGCTTTTTCTGAGAAGGCAAACGTCTGGCTCCTTCTCCCACAAGGAAGGTGCTAGCCCTGAAAGATCTTGCTAGTATGCACTATCCCTCTGCAGCCTATCCACAGGCACAACAGCTTTGGGGATCTCTGCTTTCCCAGAGACTCAGCATGTCACGGTGCTCGTTCTCGGCAGAAGCTTTTTTCTGAAAAAGAAAACTTTCGGCTCCTTCTCCCACAGGGAAGGTGCCAGCCCTGAAAACTAATGCAGTTTTTCACTATCCCTCTGCAGCCTATCCACAGGCACAACAGCTTTGGGGATCTCTGCTTTCCCAGAGACTCAGCATGTCACGGTGCTCACTCTTGCCAGAGCCTTTTTCTGAAAAAGAAAACTTTCGGCTCCTTCTCCCACAGGGAAGGTGCCAGCCCTGAAAACTAATGCAGTTTTTCACTATCCCTCTGCAGCCTATCCACAGGCACAACAGCTTTGGGGATCTCTGCTTTCCCAGAGACTCAGCATGTCACGGTGCTCGCTCTCGGCAGAAGCTTTTTTCTGAAAAGGCAAACTTACGGCTCCTTCTCCCACAGGGAAGGTGCCAGCCCTGAAAACTAATGCAGTTTTTCACTATCCCTCTGCAGCCTATCCACAGGCACAACAGCTTTGGGGATCTCTGCTTTCCCAGAGACTCAGCATGTCACGGTGCTCGTTCTCGGCAGAAGCTTTTTCTGAGAAGGCAAACGTCTGGCTCCTTCTCCCACAAGGAAGGTGCTAGCCCTGAAAGATCTTGCTGGTATGCACTATCCCTCTGCAGCCTATCCACAGGCACAACAGCTTTGGGGATCTCTGCTTTCCCAGAGACTCAGCATGTCACGGTGCTCGCTCTCGGCAGAAGCTTTTTTCTGAAAAAGAAAACTTTCGGCTCCTTCTCCCACAGGGAAGGTGCCAGCCCTGAAAACTAATGCAGTTTTTCACTATCCCTCTGCAGCCTATCCACAGGCACAACAGCTTTGGGGATCTCTGCTTTCCCAGAGACTCAGCATGTCACGGTGCTCGTTCTCGGCAGAAGCTTTTTCTGAGAAGGCAAACGTCTGGCTCCTTCTCCCACAAGGAAGGTGCTAGCCCTGAAAGATCTTGCTGGTATTCACTATCCCTCTGCAGCCTATCCACAGGCACAACAGCTTTGGGGATCTCTGCTTTCCCAGAGACTCAGCATGTCACGGTGCTCGCTCTCGGCAGAAGCTTTTTTCTGAAAAGGCAAACTTACGGCTCCTTCTCCCACAGGGAAGGTGCCAGCCCTGAAAACTAATGCAGTTTTTCACTATCCCTCTGCAGCCTATCCACAGGCACAACAGCTTTGGGGATCTCTGCTTTCCCAGAGACTCAGCATGTCACGGTGCTCGCTCTCGGCAGAAGCTTTTTTCTGAAAAGGCAAACTTACGGCTCCTTCTCCCACAGGGAAGGTGCCAGCCCTGAAAACTAATGCAGTTTTTCACTATCCCTCTGCAGCCTATCCACAGGCACAACAGCTTTGGGGATCTCTGCTTTCCCAGAGACTCAGCATGTCACGGTGCTCGCTCTCGGCAGAAGCTTTTTTCTGAAAAGGCAAACTTATGGCTCCTTCTCCCACAGGGAAGGTGCCAGCCCTGAAAACTAATGCAGTTTTTCACTATCCCTCTGCAGCCTATCCACAGGCACAACAGCTTTGGGGATCTCTGCTTTCCCAGAGACTCAGCATGTCACGGTGCTCGTTCTCGGCAGAAGCTTTTTCTGAGAAGGCAAACGTCTGGCTCCTTCTCCCACAAGGAAGGTGCTAGCCCTGAAAGAGATTGCTGGTATGCACTATCCCTCTGCAGCCTATCCACAGGCACAACAGCTTTGGGGATCTCTGCTTTCCCAGAGACTCAGCATGTCACGGTGCTCGCTCTCGGCAGAAGCTTTTTTCTGAAAAAGAAAACTTTCGGCTCCTTCTCCCACAGGGAAGGTGCCAGCCCTGAAAACTAATGCAGTTTTTCACTATCCCTCTGCAGCCTATCCACAGGCACAACAGCTTTGGGGATCTCTGCTTTCCCAGAGACTCAGCATGTCACGGTGCTCACTCTTGCCAGAGCCTTTTTCTGAAAAAGAAAACTTTCGGCTCCTTCTCCCACAGGGAAGGTGCCAGCCCTGAAAACTAATGCAGTTTTTCACTATCCCTCTGCAGCCTATCCACAGGCACAACAGCTTTTGGGATCTCTGCTTTCCCAGAGACTCAGCATGTCACGGTGCTCGTTCTCGGCAGAAGCTTTTTCTGAGAAGGCAAACGTCTGGCTCCTTCTCCCACAAGGAAGGTGCTAGCCCTGAAAGATCTTGCTAGTATGCACTATCCCTCTGCAGCCTATCCACAGGCACAACAGCTTTGGGGATCTCTGCTTTCCCAGAGACTCAGCATGTCACGGTGCTCGCTCTCGGCAGAAGCTTTTTTCTGAAAAGGCAAACTTACGGCTCCTTCTCCCACAGGGAAGGTGCCAGCCCTGAAAACTAATGCAGTTTTTCACTATCCCTCTGCAGCCTATCCACAGGCACAACAGCTTTGGGGATCTCTGCTTTCCCAGAGACTCAGCATGTCACGGTGCTCGTTCTCGGCAGAAGCTTTTTCTGAGAAGGCAAACGTCTGGCTCCTTCTCCCACAAGGAAGGTGCTAGCCCTGAAAGATCTTGCTGGTATTCACTATCCCTCTGCAGCCTATCCACAGGCACAACAGCTTTGGGGATCTCTGCTTTCCCAGAGACTCAGCATGTCACGGTGCTCGCTCTCGGCAGAAGCTTTTTTCTGAAAAAGAAAACTTTCGGCTCCTTCTCCCACAGGGAAGGAGCCAGCCCTGAAAACTAATGCAGTTTTTCACTATCCCTCTGCAGCCTATCCACAGGCACAACAGCTTTGGGGATCTCTGCTTTCCCAGAGACTCAGCATGTCACAGTGCTCGTTCTCGGCAGAAGCTTTTTCTGAGAAGGCAAACCTCTAGCTCCTTCTCCCACAACGAAGGTGCTAGCCCTGAAAGATCTTGCTGGTATGCACTATCCCTCTGCAGCCTATCCACAGGCACAACAGCTTTGGGGATCTCTGCTTTCCCAGAGACTCAGCATGTCACGGTGCTCGCTCTCGGCAGAAGCTTTTTTCTGAAAAGGCAAACTTACGTCTCCTTCTCCCACAGGGAAGGTGCCAGCCCTGAAAACTAATGCAGTTTTTCACTATCCCTCTGCAGCCTATCCACAGGCACAACAGCTTTGGGGATCTCTGCTTTCCCAGAGACTCAGCATGTCACGGTGCTCGTTCTCGGCAGAAGCTTTTTCTGAGAAGGCAAACGTCTGGCTCCTTCTCCCACAAGGAAGGTGCTAGCCCTGAAAGATCTTGCTGGTATTCACTATCCCTCTGCAGCCTATCCACAGGCACAACAGCTTTGGGGATCTCTGCTTTCCCAGAGACTCAGCATGTCACGGTGCTCGCTCTCGGCAGAAGCTTTTTTCTGAAAAAGAAAACTTTCGGCTCCTTCTCCCACAGGGAAGGTGCCAGCCCTGAAAACTAATGCAGTTTTTCACTATCCCTCTGCAGCCTATCCACAGGCACAACAGCTTTGGGGATCTCTGCTTTCCCAGAGACTCAGCATGTCACGGTGCTCACTCTTGCCAGAGCCTTTTTCTGAAAAAGAAAACTTTCGGCTCCTTCTCCCACAGGGAAGGTGCCAGCCCTGAAAACTAATGCAGTTTTTCACTATCCCTCTGCAGCCTATCCACAGGCACAACAGCTTTGGGGATCTCTGCTTTCCCAGAGACTCAGCATGTCACGGTGCTAGTTCTCGGCAGAAGCTTTTTCTGAGAAGGCAAACCTCTAGCTCCTTCTCCCACAAGGAAGGTGCTAGCCCTGAAAGATCTTGCTGGTATGCACTATCCCTCTGCAGCCTATCCACAGGCACAACAGCTTTGGGGATCTCTGCTTTCCCAGAGACTCAGCATGTCACGGTGCTCGCTCTCGGCAGAAGCTTTTTTCTGAAAAGGCAAACTTACGTCTCCTTCTCCCACAGGGAAGGTGCCAGCCCTGAAAACTAATGCAGTTTTTCACTATCCCTCTGCAGCCTATCAACAGGCACAACAGCTTTTGGGATCTCTGCTTTCCCAGAGACTCAGCATGTCACGGTGCTCGTTCTCGGCAGAAGCTTTTTCTGAGAAGGCAAACGTCTGGCTCCTTCTCCCACAAGGAAGGTGCTAGCCCTGAAAGATCTTGCTAGTATGCACTATCCCTCTGCAGCCTATCCACAGGCACAACAGCTTTGGGGATCTCTGCTTTCCCAGAGACTCAGCATGTCACGGTGCTCGTTCTCGGCAGAAGCTTTTTCTGAGAAGGCAAACGTCTGGCTCCTTCTCCCACAAGGAAGGTGCTAGCCCTGAAAGATCTTGCTGGTATTCACTATCCCTCTGCAGCCTATCCACAGGCACAACAGCTTTGGGGATCTCTGCTTTCCCAGAGACTCAGCATGTCACGGTGCTCGCTCTCGGCAGAAGCTTTTTTCTGAAAAAGAAAACTTTCGGCTCCTTCTCCCACAGGGAAGGTGCCAGCCCTGAAAACTATTGCAGTTTTTCACTATCCCTCTGCAGCCTATCCACAGGCACAACAGCTTTGGGATCTCTGCTTTCCCAGAGACTCAGCATGTCACGGTGCTCACTCTTGCCAGAGCCTTTTTCTGAAAAAGAAAACTTTCGGCTCCTTCTCCCACAGGGAAGGTGCCAGCCCTGAAAACTAATGCAGTTTTTCACTATCCCTCTGCAGCCTATCCACAGGCACAACAGCTTTGGGGATCTCTGCTTTCCCAGAGACTCAGCATGTCACAGTGCTCGTTCTCGGCAGAAGCTTTTTCTGAGAAGGCAAACCTCTAGCTCCTTCTCCCACAAGGAAGGTGCTAGCCCTGAAAGATCTTGCTGGTATGCACTATCCCTCTGCAGCCTATCCACAGGCACAACAGCTTTGGGGATCTCTGCTTTCCCAGAGACTCAGCATGTCACGGTGCTCGCTCTCGGCAGAAGCTTTTTTCTGAAAAAGAAAACTTTCGGCTCCTTCTCCCACAGGGAAGGTGCCAGCCCTGAAAACTAATGCAGTTTTTCACTATCCCTCTGCAGCCTATCCACAGGCACAACAGCTTTTGCGATCTCTGCTTTCCCAGAGACTCAGCATGTCACGGTGCTCGCTCTCGGCAGAAGCTTTTTTCTGAAAAAGAAAACTTTCGGCTCCTTCTCCCACAGGGAAGGTGCCAACCCTGAAAACTAATGCAGTTTTTCACTATCCCTCTGCAGCCTATCCACAGGCACAACAGCTTTGGGGATCTCTGCTTTCCCAGAGACTCAGCATGTCACGGTGCTCGTTCTCGGCAGAAGCTTTTTCTGAGAAGGCAAACGTCTGGCTCCTTCTCCCACAAGGAAGGTGCTAGCCCTGAAAGATCTTGCTGGTATTCACTATCCCTCTGCAGCCTATCCACAGGCACAACAGCTTTGGGGATCTCTGCTTTCCCAGAGACTCAGCATGTCACGGTGCTCGCTCTCGGCAGAAGCTTTTTTCTGAAAAAGAAAACTTTCGGCTCCTTCTCCCACAGGGAAGGTGCCAGCCCTGAAAACTAATGCAGTTTTTCACTATCCCTCTGCAGCCTATCCACAGGCACAACAGCTTTGGGGATCTCTGCTTTCCCAGAGACTCAGCATGTCACGGTGCTAGTTCTCGGCAGAAGCTTTTTCTGAGAAGGCAAACCTCTAGCTCCTTCTCCCACAAGGAAGGTGCTAGCCCTGAAAGATCTTGCTGGTATGCACTATCCCTCTGCAGCCTATCCACAGGCACAACAGCTTTGGGGATCTCTGCTTTCCCAGAGACTCAGCATGTCACGGTGCTCGCTCTCGGCAGAAGCTTTTTCTGAGAAGGCAAACGTCTGGCTCCTTCTCCCACAAGGAAGGTGCTAGCCCTGAAAGATCTTGCTAGTATGCACTATCCCTCTGCAGCCTATCCACAGGCACAACAGCTTTGGGGATCTCTGCTTTCCCAGAGACTCAGCATGTCACGGTGCTCGTTCTCGGCAGAAGCTTTTTCTGAGAAGGCAAACGTCTGGCTCCTTCTCCCACAAGGAAGGTGCTAGCCCTGAAAGATCTTGCTGGTATTCACTATCCCTCTGCAGCCTATCCACAGGCACAACAGCTTTGGGGATCTCTGCTTTCCCAGAGACTCAGCATGTCACGGTGCTCGCTCTCGGCAGAAGCTTTTTTCTGAAAAAGAAAACTTTCGGCTCCTTCTCCCACAGGGAAGGTGCCAGCCCTGAAAACTAATGCAGTTTTTCACTATCCCTCTGCAGCCTATCCACAGGCACAACAGCTTTGGGGATCTCTGCTTTCCCAGAGACTCAGCATGTCACGGTGCTCACTCTTGCCAGAGCCTTTTTCTGAAAAAGAAAACTTTCGGCTCCTTCTCCCACAGGGAAGGTGCCACCCCTGAAAACTAATGCAGTTTTTCACTATCCCTCTGCAGCCTATCCACAGGCACAACAGCTTTGGGGATCTCTGCTTTCCCAGAGACTCAGCATGTCACAGTGCTCGTTCTCGGCAGAAGCTTTTTCTGAGAAGGCAAACCTCTAGCTCCTTCTCCCACAAGGAAGGTGCTAGCCCTGAAAGATCTTGCTGGTATGCACTATCCCTCTGCAGCCTATCCACAGGCACAACAGCTTTGGGGATCTCTGCTTTCCCAGAGACTCAGCATGTCACGGTGCTCGCTCTCGGCAGAAGCTTTTTTCTGAAAAAGAAAACTTTCGGCTCCTTCTCCCACAGGGAAGGTGCCAGCCCTGAAAACTAATGCAGTTTTTCACTATCCCTCTGCAGCCTATCCACAGGCACAACAGCTTTTGGGATCTCTGCTTTCCCAGAGACTCAGCATGTCACGGTGCTCGCTCTCGGCAGAAGCTTTTTTCTGAAAAAGAAAACTTTCGGCTCCTTCTCCCACAGGGAAGGTGCCAACCCTGAAAACTAATGCAGTTTTTCACTATCCCTCTGCAGCCTATCCACAGGCACAACAGCTTTGGGGATCTCTGCTTTCCCAGAGACTCAGCATGTCACGGTGCTCGTTCTCGGCAGAAGCTTTTTCTGAGAAGGCAAACGTCTGGCTCCTTCTCCCACAAGGAAGGTGCTAGCCCTGAAAGATCTTGCTGGTATTCACTATCCCTCTACAGCCTATCCACAGGCACAACAGCTTTGGGGATCTCTGCTTTCCCAGAGACTCAGCATGTCACGGTGCTCGCTCTCGGCAGAAGCTTTTTTCTGAAAAAGAAAACTTTCGGCTCCTTCTCCCACAGGGAAGGTGCCAGCCCTGAAAACTAATGCAGTTTTTCACTATCCCTCTGCAGCCTATCCACAGGCACAACAGCTTTGGGGATCTCTGCTTTCCCAGAGACTCAGCATGTCACGGTGCTCGCTCTTGCCAGAGCCTTTTTCTGAAAAAGAAAACTTTCGGCTCCTTCTCCCACAGGGAAGGTGCCAGCCCTGAAAACTAATGCAGTTTTTCACTATCCCTCTGCAGCCTATCCACAGGCACAACAGCTTTGGGGATCTCTGCTTTCCCAGAGACTCAGCATGTCACGGTGCTAGTTCTCGGCAGAAGCTTTTTCTGAGAAGGCAAACCTCTAGCTCCTTCTCCCACAAGGAAGGTGCTAGCCCTGAAAGATCTTGCTGGTATGCACTATCCCTCTGCAGCCTATCCACAGGCACAACAGCTTTGGGGATCTCTGCTTTCCCAGAGACTCAGCATGTCACGGTGCTCGCTCTCGGCAGAAGCTTTTTTCTGAAAAGGCAAACTTACGTCTCCTTCTCCCACAGGGAAGGTGCCAGCCCTGAAAACTAATGCAGTTTTTCACTATCCCTCTGCAGCCTATCCACAGGCACAACAGCTTTTGGGATCTCTGCTTTCCCAGAGACTCAGCATGTCACGGTGCTCGTTCTCGGCAGAAGCTTTTTCTGAGAAGGCAAACGTCTGGCTCCTTCTCCCACAAGGAAGGTGCTAGCCCTGAAAGATCTTGCTAGTATGCACTATCCCTCTGCAGCCTATCCACAGGCACAACAGCTTTGGGGATCTCTGCTTTCCCAGAGACTCAGCATGTCACGGTGCTCGCTCTCGGCAGAAGCTTTTTTCTGAAAAGGCAAACGTCTGGCTCCTTCTCCCACAAGGAAGGTGCTAGCCCTGAAAGATCTTGCTGGTATGCACTATCCCTCTGCAGCCTATCCACAGGCACAACAGCTTTGGGGATCTCTGCTTTCCCAGAAACTCAGCATGTCACGGTGCTCGCTCTCGGCAGAAGCTTTTTTCTGAAAAAGAAAACTTTCGGCTCCTTCTCCCACAGGGAAGGTGCCAGCCCTGAAAACTAATGCAGTTTTTCACTATCCCTCTGCAGCCTATCCACAGGCACAACAGCTTTGGGGATCTCTGCTTTCCCAGAGACTCAGCATGTCACGGTGCTCACTCTTGCCAGAGCCTTTTTCTGAAAAAGAAAACTTTCGGCTCCTTCTCCCACAGGGAAGGTGCCAGCCCTGAAAACTAATGCAGTTTTTCACTATCCCTCTGCAGCCTATCCACAGGCACAACAGCTTTGGGGATCTCTGCTTTCCCAGAGACTCAGCATGTCACGGTGCTCGTTCTCGGCAGAAGCTTTTTCTGAGAAGGGAAACCTCTAGCTCCTTCTCCCACAAGGAAGGTGCTAGCCCTGAAAGATCTTGCTGGTATGCACTATCCCTCTGCAGCCTATCCACAGGCACAACAGCTTTGGGGATCTCTGCTTTCCCAGAGACTCAGCATGTCACGGTGCTCGCTCTCGGCAGAAGCTTTTTTCTGAAAAGGCAAACTTACGTCTCCTTCTCCCACAGGGAAGGTGCCAGCCCTGAAAACTAATGCAGTTTTTCACTATCCCTCTGCAGCCTATCAACAGGCACAACAGCTTTTGGGATCTCTGCTTTCCCAGAGACTCAGCATGTCACGGTGCTCGTTCTCGGCAGAAGCTTTTTCTGAGAAGGCAAACGTCTGGCTCCTTCTCCCACAAGGAAGGTGCTAGCCCTGAAAGATCTTGCTAGTATGCACTATCCCTCTGCAGCCTATCCACAGGCACAACAGCTTTGGGGATCTCTGCTTTCCCAGAGACTCAGCATGTCACGGTGCTCGCTCTCGGCAGAAGCTTTTTTCTGAAAAGGCAAACTTACGTCTCCTTCTCCCACAGGGAAGGTGCCAGCCCTGAAAACTAATGCAGTTTTTCACTATCCCTCTGCAGCCTATCAACAGGCACAACAGCTTTTGGGATCTCTGCTTTCCCAGAGACTCAGCATGTCACGGTGCTCGTTCTCGGCAGAAGCTTTTTCTGAGAAGGCAAACGTCTGGCTCCTTCTCCCACAAGGAAGGTGCTAGCCCTGAAAGATCTGACTAGTATGCACTATCCCTCTGCAGCCTATCCACAGGCACAACAGCTTTGGGGATCTCTGCTTTCCCAGAGACTCAGCATGTCACGGTGCTCGCTCTCGGCAGAAGCTTTTTTCTGAAAAGGCAAACTTACGGCTCCTTCTCCCACAGGGAAGGTGCCAGCCCTGAAAACTAATGCAGTTTTTCACTATCCCTCTGCAGCCTATCCACAGGCACAACAGCTTTGGGGATCTCTGCTTTCCCAGAGACTCAGCATGTCACGGTGCTCGTTCTCGGCAGAAGCTTTTTCTGAGAAGGCAAACGTCTGGCTCCTTCTCCCACAAGGAAGGTGCTAGCCCTGAAAGATCTTGCTGGTATTCACTATCCCTCTGCAGCCTATCCACAGGCACAACAGCTTTGGGGATCTCTGCTTTCCCAGAGACTCAGCATGTCACGGTGCTCGCTCTCGGCAGAAGCTTTTTTCTGAAAAAGAAAACTTTCGGCTCCTTCTCCCACAGGGAAGGTGCCAGCCCTGAAAACTAATGCAGTTTTTCACTATCCCTCTGCAGCCTATCCACAGGCACAACAGCTTTTGGGATCTCTGCTTTCCCAGAGACTCAGCATGTCACGGTGCTCGCTCTCGGCAGAAGCTTTTTTCTGAAAAAGAAAACTTTCGGCTCCTTCTCCCACAGGGAAGGTGCCAGCCCTGAAAACTAATGCAGTTTTTCACTATCCCTCTGCAGCCTATCCACAGGCACAACAGCTTTGGGGATCTCTGCTTTCCCAGAGACTCAGCATGTCACGGTGCTCACTCTTGCCAGAGCCTTTTTCTGAAAAAGAAAACTTTCGGCTCCTTCTCCCACAAGGAAGGTGCTAGCCCTGAAAGATCTTGCTAGTATGCACTATCCCTCTGCAGCCTATCCACAGGCACAACAGCTTTGGGGATCTCTGCTTTCCCAGAGACTCAGCATGTCACGGTGCTCGCTCTCGGCAGAAGCTTTTTTCTGAAAAGGCAAACTTACGGCTCCTTCTCCCACAGGGAAGGTGCCAGCCCTGAAAACTAATGCAGTTTTTCACTATCCCTCTGCAGCCTATCCACAGGCACAACAGCTTTGGGGATCTCTGCTTTCCCAGAGACTCAGCATGTCACGGTGCTCGTTCTCGGCAGAAGCTTTTTCTGAGAAGGCAAACGTCTGGCTCCTTCTCCCACAAGGAAGGTGCAAGCCCTGAAAGATCTTGCTGGTATTCACTATCCCTCTGCAGCCTATCCACAGGCACAACAGCTTTGGGGATCTCTGCTTTCCAAGAGACTCAGCATGTCACGGTGCTCGCTCTCGGCAGAAGCTTTTTTCTGAAAAAGAAAACTTTCGGCTCCTTCTCCCACAGGGAAGGTGCCAGCCCTGAAAACTAATGCAGTTTTTCACTATCCCTCTGCAGCCTATCCACAGGCACAACAGCTTTGGGGATCTCTGCTTTCCCAGAGACTCAGCATGTCACGGTGCTCACTCTTGCCAGAGCCTTTTTCTGAGAAGGCAAACGTCTGGCTCCTTCTCCCACAGGGAAGGTGCCAGCCCTGAAAACTAATGCAGTTTTTCACTATCCCTCTGCAGCCTATCCACAGGCACAACAGCTTTGGGGATCTCTGCTTTCCCAGAGACTCAGCATGTCCCGGTGCTCGTTCTCGGCAGAAGCTTTTTCTGAGAAGGCAAACCTCTAGCTCCTTCTCCCACAAGGAAGGTGCTAGCCCTGAAAGATCTTGCTGGTATGCACTATCCCTCTGCAGCCTATCCACAGGCACAACAGCTTTGGGGATCTCTGCTTTCCCAGAGACTCAGCATGTCACGGTGCTCGTTCTCGGCAGAAGCTTTTTCTGAGAAGGCAAACGTCTGGCTCCTTCTCCCACAAGGAAGGTGCTAGCCCTGAAAGATCTTGCTAGTATGCACTATCCCTCTGCAGCCTATCCACAGGCACAACAGCTTTTGGGATCTCTGCTTTCCCAGAGACTCAGCATGTCACGGTGCTCGTTCTCGGCAGAAGCTTTTTTCTGAAAAGGCAAACTTACGGCTCCTTCTCCCACAGGGAAGGTGCCAGCCCTGAAAACTAATGCAGTTTTTCACTATCCCTCTGCAGCCTATCCACAGGCACAACAGCTTTGGGGATCTCTGCTTTCCCAGAGACTCAGCATGTCACGGTGCTCGTTCTCGGCAGAAGCTTTTTCTGAGAAGGCAAACGTCTGGCTCCTTCTCCCACAAGGAAGGTGCTAGCCCTGAAAGATCTTGCTGGTATTCACTATCCCTCTGCAGCCTATCCACAGGCACAACAGCTTTGGGGATCTCTGCTTTCCCAGAGACTCAGCATGTCACGGTGCTCGCTCTCGGCAGAAGCTTTTTTCTGAAAAAGAAAACTTTCGGCTCCTTCTCCCACAGGGAAGGTGCCAGCCCTGAAAACTAATGCAGTTTTTCACTATCCCTCTGCAGCCTATCCACAGGCACAACAGCTTTGGGGATCTCTGCTTTCCCAGAGACTCAGCATGTCACGGTGCTCACTCTTGCCAGAGCCTTTTTCTGAAAAAGAAAACTTTCGGCTCCTTCTCCCACAGGGAAGGTGCCAGCCCTGAAAACTAATGCAGTTTTTCACTATCCCTCTGCAGCCTATCCACAGGCACAACAGCTTTGGGGATCTCTGCTTTCCCAGAGACTCAGCATGTCACAGTGCTCGTTCTCGGCAGAAGCTTTTTCTGAGAAGGCAAACCTCTAGCTCCTTCTCCCACAAGGAAGGTGCTAGCCCTGAAAGATCTTGCTGGTATGCACTATCCCTCTGCAGCCTATCCACAGGCACAACAGCTTTGGGGATCTCTGCTTTCCCAGAGACTCAGCATGTCACGGTGCTCGCTCTCGGCAGAAGCTTTTTTCTGAAAAAGAAAACTTTCGGCTCCTTCTCCCACAGGGAAGGTGCCAGCCCTGAAAACTAATGCAGTTTTTCACTATCCCTCTGCAGCCTATCCACAGGCACAACAGCTTTTGGGATCTCTGCTTTCCCAGAGACTCAGCATGTCACGGTGCTCGCTCTCGGCAGAAGCTTTTTTCTGAAAAAGAAAACTTTCGGCTCCTTCTCCCACAGGGAAGGTGCCAACCCTGAAAACTAATGCAGTTTTTCACTATCCCTCTGCAGCCTATCCACAGGCACAACAGCTTTGGGGATCTCTGCTTTCCCAGAGACTCAGCATGTCACGGTGCTCGTTCTCGGCAGAAGCTTTTTCTGAGAAGGCAAACGTCTGGCTCCTTCTCCCACAAGGAAGGTGCTAGCCCTGAAAGATCTTGCTGGTATTCACTATCCCTCTACAGCCTATCCACAGGCACAACAGCTTTGGGGATCTCTGCTTTCCCAGAGACTCAGCATGTCACGGTGCTCGCTCTCGGCAGAAGCTTTTTTCTGAAAAAGAAAACTTTCGGCTCCTTCTCCCACAGGGAAGGTGCCAGCCCTGAAAACTAATGCAGTTTTTCACTATCCCTCTGCAGCCTATCCACAGGCACAACAGCTTTGGGGATCTCTGCTTTCCCAGAGACTCAGCATGTCACGGTGCTCGCTCTTGCCAGAGCCTTTTTCTGAAAAAGAAAACTTTCGGCTCCTTCTCCCACAGGGAAGGTGCCAGCCCTGAAAACTAATGCAGTTTTTCACTATCCCTCTGCAGCCTATCCACAGGCACAACAGCTTTGGGGATCTCTGCTTTCCCAGAGACTCAGCATGTCACGGTGCTAGTTCTCGGCAGAAGCTTTTTCTGAGAAGGCAAACCTCTAGCTCCTTCTCCCACAAGGAAGGTGCTAGCCCTGAAAGATCTTGCTGGTATGCACTATCCCTCTGCAGCCTATCCACAGGCACAACAGCTTTGGGGATCTCTGCTTTCCCAGAGACTCAGCATGTCACGGTGCTCGCTCTCGGCAGAAGCTTTTTTCTGAAAAGGCAAACTTACGTCTCCTTCTCCCACAGGGAAGGTGCCAGCCCTGAAAACTAATGCAGTTTTTCACTATCCCTCTGCAGCCTATCCACAGGCACAACAGCTTTTGGGATCTCTGCTTTCCCAGAGACTCAGCATGTCACGGTGCTCGTTCTCGGCAGAAGCTTTTTCTGAGAAGGCAAACGTCTGGCTCCTTCTCCCACAAGGAAGGTGCTAGCCCTGAAAGATCTTGCTAGTATGCACTATCCCTCTGCAGCCTATCCACAGGCACAACAGCTTTGGGGATCTCTGCTTTCCCAGAGACTCAGCATGTCACGGTGCTCGCTCTCGGCAGAAGCTTTTTTCTGAAAAGGCAAACGTCTGGCTCCTTCTCCCACAAGGAAGGTGCTAGCCCTGAAAGATCTTGCTGGTATGCACTATCCCTCTGCAGCCTATCCACAGGCACAACAGCTTTGGGGATCTCTGCTTTCCCAGAAACTCAGCATGTCACGGTGCTCGCTCTCGGCAGAAGCTTTTTTCTGAAAAAGAAAACTTTCGGCTCCTTCTCCCACAGGGAAGGTGCCAGCCCTGAAAACTAATGCAGTTTTTCACTATCCCTCTGCAGCCTATCCACAGGCACAACAGCTTTGGGGATCTCTGCTTTCCCAGAGACTCAGCATGTCACGGTGCTCACTCTTGCCAGAGCCTTTTTCTGAAAAAGAAAACTTTCGGCTCCTTCTCCCACAGGGAAGGTGCCAGCCCTGAAAACTAATGCAGTTTTTCACTATCCCTCTGCAGCCTATCCACAGGCACAACAGCTTTGGGGATCTCTGCTTTCCCAGAGACTCAGCATGTCACGGTGCTCGTTCTCGGCAGAAGCTTTTTCTGAGAAGGGAAACCTCTAGCTCCTTCTCCCACAAGGAAGGTGCTAGCCCTGAAAGATCTTGCTGGTATGCACTATCCCTCTGCAGCCTATCCACAGGCACAACAGCTTTGGGGATCTCTGCTTTCCCAGAGACTCAGCATGTCACGGTGCTCGCTCTCGGCAGAAGCTTTTTTCTGAAAAGGCAAACTTACGTCTCCTTCTCCCACAGGGAAGGTGCCAGCCCTGAAAACTAATGCAGTTTTTCACTATCCCTCTGCAGCCTATCAACAGGCACAACAGCTTTTGGGATCTCTGCTTTCCCAGAGACTCAGCATGTCACGGTGCTCGTTCTCGGCAGAAGCTTTTTCTGAGAAGGCAAACGTCTGGCTCCTTCTCCCACAAGGAAGGTGCTAGCCCTGAAAGATCTTGCTAGTATGCACTATCCCTCTGCAGCCTATCCACAGGCACAACAGCTTTGGGGATCTCTGCTTTCCCAGAGACTCAGCATGTCACGGTGCTCGCTCTCGGCAGAAGCTTTTTTCTGAAAAGGCAAACTTACGTCTCCTTCTCCCACAGGGAAGGTGCCAGCCCTGAAAACTAATGCAGTTTTTCACTATCCCTCTGCAGCCTATCAACAGGCACAACAGCTTTTGGGATCTCTGCTTTCCCAGAGACTCAGCATGTCACGGTGCTCGTTCTCGGCAGAAGCTTTTTCTGAGAAGGCAAACGTCTGGCTCCTTCTCCCACAAGGAAGGTGCTAGCCCTGAAAGATCTTACTAGTATGCACTATCCCTCTGCAGCCTATCCACAGGCACAACAGCTTTGGGGATCTCTGCTTTCCCAGAGACTCAGCATGTCACGGTGCTCGCTCTCGGCAGAAGCTTTTTTCTGAAAAGGCAAACTTACGGCTCCTTCTCCCACAGGGAAGGTGCCAGCCCTGAAAACTAATGCAGTTTTTCACTATCCCTCTGCAGCCTATCCACAGGCACAACAGCTTTGGGGATCTCTGCTTTCCCAGAGACTCAGCATGTCACGGTGCTCGTTCTCGGCAGAAGCTTTTTCTGAGAAGGCAAACGTCTGGCTCCTTCTCCCACAAGGAAGGTGCTAGCCCTGAAAGATCTTGCTGGTATTCACTATCCCTCTGCAGCCTATCCACAGGCACAACAGCTTTGGGGATCTCTGCTTTCCCAGAGACTCAGCATGTCACGGTGCTCGCTCTCGGCAGAAGCTTTTTTCTGAAAAAGAAAACTTTCGGCTCCTTCTCCCACAGGGAAGGTGCCAGCCCTGAAAACTAATGCAGTTTTTCACTATCCCTCTGCAGCCTATCCACAGGCACAACAGCTTTTGGGATCTCTGCTTTCCCAGAGACTCAGCATGTCACGGTGCTCGCTCTCGGCAGAAGCTTTTTTCTGAAAAAGAAAACTTTCGGCTCCTTCTCCCACAGGGAAGGTGCCAGCCCTGAAAACTAATGCAGTTTTTCACTATCCCTCTGCAGCCTATCCACAGGCACAACAGCTTTGGGGATCTCTGCTTTCCCAGAGACTCAGCATGTCACGGTGCTCACTCTTGCCAGAGCCTTTTTCTGAAAAAGAAAACTTTCGGCTCCTTCTCCCACAAGGAAGGTGCTAGCCCTGAAAGATCTTGCTAGTATGCACTATCCCTCTGCAGCCTATCCACAGGCACAACAGCTTTGGGGATCTCTGCTTTCCCAGAGACTCAGCATGTCACGGTGCTCGCTCTCGGCAGAAGCTTTTTTCTGAAAAGGCAAACTTACGGCTCCTTCTCCCACAGGGAAGGTGCCAGCCCTGAAAACTAATGCAGTTTTTCACTATCCCTCTGCAGCCTATCCACAGGCACAACAGCTTTGGGGATCTCTGCTTTCCCAGAGACTCAGCATGTCACGGTGCTCGTTCTCGGCAGAAGCTTTTTCTGAGAAGGCAAACGTCTGGCTCCTTCTCCCACAAGGAAGGTGCTAGCCCTGAAAGATCTTGCTGGTATTCACTATCCCTCTGCAGCCTATCCACAGGCACAACAGCTTTGGGGATCTCTGCTTTCCAAGAGACTCAGCATGTCACGGTGCTCGCTCTCGGCAGAAGCTTTTTTCTGAAAAAGAAAACTTTCGGCTCCTTCTCCCACAGGGAAGGTGCCAGCCCTGAAAACTAATGCAGTTTTTCACTATCCCTCTGCAGCCTATCCACAGGCACAACAGCTTTGGGGATCTCTGCTTTCCCAGAGACTCAGCATGTCACGGTGCTCACTCTTGCCAGAGCCTTTTTCTGAGAAGGCAAACGTCTGGCTCCTTCTCCCACAGGGAAGGTGCCAGCCCTGAAAACTAATGCAGTTTTTCACTATCCCTCTGCAGCCTATCCACAGGCACAACAGCTTTGGGGATCTCTGCTTTCCCAGAGACTCAGCATGTCCCGGTGCTCGTTCTCGGCAGAAGCTTTTTCTGAGAAGGCAAACCTCTAGCTCCTTCTCCCACAAGGAAGGTGCTAGCCCTGAAAGATCTTGCTGGTATGCACTATCCCTCTGCAGCCTATCCACAGGCACAACAGCTTTGGGGATCTCTGCTTTCCCAGAGACTCAGCATGTCACGGTGCTCGTTCTCGGCAGAAGCTTTTTCTGAGAAGGCAAACGTCTGGCTCCTTCTCCCACAAGGAAGGTGCTAGCCCTGAAAGATCTTGCTAGTATGCACTATCCCTCTGCAGCCTATCCACAGGCACAACAGCTTTTGGGATCTCTGCTTTCCCAGAGACTCAGCATGTCACGGTGCTCGCTCTCGGCAGAAGCTTTTTTCTGAAAAGGCAAACTTACGGCTCCTTCTCCCACAGGGAAGGTGCCAGCCCTGAAAACTAATGCAGTTTTTCACTATCCCTCTGCAGCCTATCCACAGGCACAACAGCTTTGGGGATCTCTGCTTTCCCAGAGACTCAGCATGTCACGGTGCTCGTTCTCGGCAGAAGCTTTTTCTGAGAAGGCAAACGTCTGGCTCCTTCTCCCACAAGGAAGGTGCTAGCCCTGAAAGATCTTGCTGGTATTCACTATCCCTCTGCAGCCTATCCACAGGCACAACAGCTTTGGGGATCTCTGCTTTCCCAGAGACTCAGCATGTCACGGTGCTCACTCTTGCCAGAGCCTTTTTCTGAAAAAGAAAACTTTCGGCTCCTTCTCCCACAAGGAAGGTGCTAGCCCTGAAAGATCTTGCTAGTATGCACTATCCCTCTGCAGCCTATCCACAGGCACAACAGCTTTGGGGATCTCTGCTTTCCCAGAGACTCAGCATGTCACGGTGCTCGCTCTCGGCAGAAGCTTTTTTCTGAAAAAGAAAACTTTCGGCTCCTTCTCCCACAGGGAAGGTGCCAGCCCTGAAAACTAATGCAGTTTTTCACTATCCCTCTGCAGCCTATCCACAGGCACAACAGCTTTGGGGATCTCTGCTTTCCCAGAGACTCAGCATGTCACGGTGCTCACTCTTGCCAGAGCCTTTTTCTGAAAAAGAAAACTTTCGGCTCCTTCTCCCACAGGGAAGGTGCCAGCCCTGAAAACTAATGCAGTTTTTCACTATCCCTCTGCAGCCTATCCACAGGCACAACAGCTTTGGGGATCTCTGCTTTCCCAGAGACTCAGCATGTCACAGTGCTCGTTCTCGGCAGAAGCTTTTTCTGAGAAGGCAAACCTCTAGCTCCTTCTCCCACAAGGAAGGTGCTAGCCCTGAAAGATCTTGCTGGTATGCACTATCCCTCTGCAGCCTATCCACAGGCACAACAGCTTTGGGGATCTCTGCTTTCCCAGAGACTCAGCATGTCACGGTGCTCGCTCTCGGCAGAAGCTTTTTTCTGAAAAAGAAAACTTTCGGCTCCTTCTCCCACAGGGAAGGTGCCAGCCCTGAAAACTAATGCAGTTTTTCACTATCCCTCTGCAGCCTATCCACAGGCACAACAGCTTTTGGGATCTCTGCTTTCCCAGAGACTCAGCATGTCACGGTGCTCGCTCTTGGCAGAAGCTTTTTTCTGAAAAGGCAAACTTACGGCTCCTTCTCCCACAGGGAAGGTGCCAGCCCTGAAAACTAATGCAGTTTTTCACTATCCCTCTGCAGCCTATCCACAGGCACAACAGCTTTGGGGATCTCTGCTTTCCCAGAGACTCAGCATGTCACGGTGCTCGTTCTCGGCAGAAGCTTTTTCTGAGAAGGCAAACGTCTGGCTCCTTCTCCCACAAGGAAGGTGCTAGCCCTGAAAGATCTTGCTGGTATTCACTATCCCTCTGCAGCCTATCCACAGGCACAACAGCTTTGGGGATCTCTGCTTTCCCAGAGACTCAGCATGTCACGGTGCTCGCTCTCGGCAGAAGCTTTTTTCTGAAAAAGAAAACTTTCGGCTCCTTCTCCCACAGGGAAGGAGCCAGCCCTGAAAACTAATGCAGTTTTTCACTATCCCTCTGCAGCCTATCCACAGGCACAACAGCTTTGGGGATCTCTGCTTTCCCAGAGACTCAGCATGTCACGGTGCTCGTTCTCGGCAGAAGCTTTTTCTGAGAAGGCAAACCTCTAGCTCCTTCTCCCACAACGAAGGTGCTAGCCCTGAAAGATCTTGCTGGTATGCACTATCCCTCTGCAGCCTATCCACAGGCACAACAGCTTTGGGGATCTCTGCTTTCCCAGAGACTCAGCATGTCACGGTGCTCGCTCTCGGCAGAAGCTTTTTTCTGAAAAGGCAAACGTCTGGCTCCTTCTCCCACAGGGAAGGTGCCAGCCCTGAAAACTAATGCAGTTTTTCACTATCCCTCTGCAGCCTATCCACAGGCACAACAGCTTTTGGGATCTCTGCTTTCCCAGAGACTCAGCATGTCACGGTGCTCGTTCTCGGCAGAAGCTTTTTCTGAGAAGGCAAACGTCTGGCTCCTTCTCCCACAAGGAAGGTGCTAGCCCTGAAAGATCTTGCTAGTATGCACTATCCCTCTGCAGCCTATCCACAGGCACAACAGCTTTGGGGATCTCTGCTTTCCCAGAGACTCAGCATGTCACGGTGCTCGCTCTCGGCAGAAGCTTTTTTCTGAAAAGGCAAACTTACGGCTCCTTCTCCCACAGGGAAGGTGCCAGCCCTGAAAACTAATGCAGTTTTTCACTATCCCTCTGCAGCCTATCCACAGGCACAACAGCTTTGGGGATCTCTGCTTTCCCAGAGACTCAGCATGTCACGGTGCTCGTTCTCGGCAGAAGCTTTTTCTGAGAAGGCAAACGTCTGGCTCCTTCTCCCACAAGGAAGGTGCTAGCCCTGAAAGATCTTGCTGGTATTCACTATCCCTCTGCAGCCTATCCACAGGCACAACAGCTTTGGGGATCTCTGCTTTCCCAGAGACTCAGCATGTCACGGTGCTCGCTCTCGGCAGAAGCTTTTTTCTGAAAAAGAAAACTTTCGGCTCCTTCTCCCACAGGGAAGGTGCCAGCCCTGAAAACTAATGCAGTTTTTCACTATCCCTCTGCAGCCTATCCACAGGCACAACAGCTTTGGGGATCTCTGCTTTCCCAGAGACTCAGCATGTCACGGTGCTCGCTCTCGGCAGAAGCTTTTTTCTGAAAAGGCAAACTTACGGCTCCTTCTCCCACAAGGAAGGTGCCAGCCCTGAAAACTAATGCAGTTTTTCACTATCCCTCTGCAGCCTATCCACAGGCACAACAGCTTTTGGGATCTCTGCTTTCCCAGAGACTCAGCATGTCACGGTGCTCGTTCTCGGCAGAAGCTTTTTCTGAGAAGGCAAACGTCTGGCTCCTTCTCCCACAAGGAAGGTGCTAGCCCTGAAAGATCTTGCTGGTATTCACTATCCCTCTGCAGCCTATCCACAGGCACAACAGCTTTGGGGATCTCTGCTTTCCAAGAGACTCAGCATGTCACGGTGCTCGCTCTCGGCAGAAGCTTTTTTCTGAAAAAGAAAACTTTCGGCTCCTTCTCCCACAGGGAAGGTGCCAGCCCTGAAAACTAATGCAGTTTTTCACTATCCCTCTGCAGCCTATCCACAGGCACAACAGCTTTGGGGATCTCTGCTTTCCCAGAGACTCAGCATGTCACGGTGCTCACTCTTGCCAGAGCCTTTTTCTGAGAAGGCAAACGTCTGGCTCCTTCTCCCAAAGGGAAGGTGCCAGCCCTGAAAACTAATGCAGTTTTTCACTATCCCTCTGCAGCCTATCCACAGGCACAACAGCTTTGGGGATCTCTGCTTTCCCAGAGACTCAGCATGTCCCGGTGCTCGTTCTCGGCAGAAGCTTTTTCTGAGAAGGCAAACCTCTAGCTCCTTCTCCCACAAGGAAGGTGCTAGCCCTGAAAGATCTTGCTGGTATGCACTATCCCTCTGCAGCCTATCCACAGGCACAACAGCTTTGGGGATCTCTGCTTTCCCAGAGACTCAGCATGTCACGGTGCTCGTTCTCGGCAGAAGCTTTTTCTGAGAAGGCAAACGTCTGGCTCCTTCTCCCACAAGGAAGGTGCTAGCCCTGAAAGATCTTGCTAGTATGCACTATCCCTCTGCAGCCTATCCACAGGCACAACAGCTTTTGGGATCTCTGCTTTCCCAGAGACTCAGCATGTCACGGTGCTCGCTCTCGGCAGAAGCTTTTTTCTGAAAAGGCAAACTTACGGCACCTTCTCCCACAGGGAAGGTGCCAGCCCTGAAAACTAATGCAGTTTTTCACTATCCCTCTGCAGCCTATCCACAGGCACAACAGCTTTGGGGATCTCTGCTTTCCCAGAGACTCAGCATGTCACGGTGCTCGTTCTCGGCAGAAGCTTTTTCTGAGAAGGCAAACGTCTGGCTCCTTCTCCCACAAGGAAGGTGCTAGCCCTGAAAGATCTTGCTGGTATTCACTATCCCTCTGCAGCCTATCCACAGGCACAACAGCTTTGGGGATCTCTGCTTTCCCAGAGACTCAGCATGTCACGGTGCTCACTCTTGCCAGAGCCTTTTTCTGAAAAAGAAAACTTTCGGCTCCTTCTCCCACAAGGAAGGTGCTAGCCCTGAAAGATCTTGCTAGTATGCACTATCCCTCTGCAGCCTATCCACAGGCACAACAGCTTTGGGGATCTCTGCTTTCCCAGAGACTCAGCATGTCACGGTGCTCGCTCTCGGCAGAAGCTTTTTTCTGAAAAAGAAAACTTTCGGCTCCTTCTCCCACAGGGAAGGTGCCAGCCCTGAAAACTAATGCAGTTTTTCACTATCCCTCTGCAGCCTATCCACAGGCACAACAGCTTTGGGGATCTCTGCTTTCCCAGAGACTCAGCATGTCACGGTGCTCACTCTTGCCAGAGCCTTTTTCTGAAAAAGAAAACTTTCGGCTCCTTCTCCCACAGGGAAGGTGCCAGCCCTGAAAACTAATGCAGTTTTTCACTATCCCTCTGCAGCCTATCCACAGGCACAACAGCTTTGGGGATCTCTGCTTTCCCAGAGACTCAGCATGTCACAGTGCTCGTTCTCGGCAGAAGCTTTTTCTGAGAAGGCAAACCTCTAGCTCCTTCTCCCACAAGGAAGGTGCTAGCCCTGAAAGATCTTGCTGGTATGCACTATCCCTCTGCAGCCTATCCACAGGCACAACAGCTTTGGGGATCTCTGCTTTCCCAGAGACTCAGCATGTCACGGTGCTCGCTCTCGGCAGAAGCTTTTTTCTGAAAAAGAAAACTTTCGGCTCCTTCTCCCACAGGGAAGGTGCCAGCCCTGAAAACTAATGCAGTTTTTCACTATCCCTCTGCAGCCTATCCACAGGCACAACAGCTTTGGGGATCTCTGCTTTCCCAGAGACTCAGCATGTCACGGTGCTCGCTCTTGGCAGAAGCTTTTTTCTGAAAAGGCAAACTTACGGCTCCTTCTCCCACAGGGAAGGTGCCAGCCCTGAAAACTAATGCAGTTTTTCACTATCCCTCTGCAGCCTATCCACAGGCACAACAGCTTTGGGGATCTCTGCTTTCCCAGAGACTCAGCATGTCACGGTGCTCGTTCTCGGCAGAAGCTTTTTCTGAGAAGGCAAACGTCTGGCTCCTTCTCCCACAAGGAAGGTGCTAGCCCTGAAAGATCTTGCTGGTATTCACTATCCCTCTGCAGCCTATCCACAGGCACAACAGCTTTGGGGATCTCTGCTTTCCCAGAGACTCAGCATGTCACGGTGCTCGCTCTCGGCAGAAGCTTTTTTCTGAAAAAGAAAACTTTCGGCTCCTTCTCCCACAGGGAAGGAGCCAGCCCTGAAAACTAATGCAGTTTTTCACTATCCCTCTGCAGCCTATCCACAGGCACAACAGCTTTGGGGATCTCTGCTTTCCCAGAGACTCAGCATGTCACAGTGCTCGTTCTCGGCAGAAGCTTTTTCTGAGAAGGCAAACCTCTAGCTCCTTCTCCCACAACGAAGGTGCTAGCCCTGAAAGATCTTGCTGGTATGCACTATCCCTCTGCAGCCTATCCACAGGCACAACAGCTTTGGGGATCTCTGCTTTCCCAGAGACTCAGCATGTCACGGTGCTCGCTCTCGGCAGAAGCTTTTTTCTGAAAAGGCAAACGTCTGGCTCCTTCTCCCACAGGGAAGGTGCCAGCCCTGAAAACTAATGCAGTTTTTCACTATCCCTCTGCAGCCTATCCACAGGCACAACAGCTTTTGGGATCTCTGCTTTCCCAGAGACTCAGCATGTCACGGTGCTCGTTCTCGGCAGAAGCTTTTTCTGAGAAGGCAAACGTCTGGCTCCTTCTCCCACAAGGAAGGTGCTAGCCCTGAAAGATCTTGCTAGTATGCACTATCCCTCTGCAGCCTATCCACAGGCACAACAGCTTTGGGGATCTCTGCTTTCCCAGAGACTCAGCATGTCACGGTGCTCGCTCTCGGCAGAAGCTTTTTTCTGAAAAGGCAAACTTACGGCTCCTTCTCCCACAGGGAAGGTGCCAGCCCTGAAAACTAATGCAGTTTTTCACTATCCCTCTGCAGCCTATCCACAGGCACAACAGCTTTGGGGATCTCTGCTTTCCCAGAGACTCAGCATGTCACGGTGCTCGTTCTCGGCAGAAGCTTTTTCTGAGAAGGCAAACGTCTGGCTCCTTCTCCCACAAGGAAGGTGCTAGCCCTGAAAGATCTTGCTGGTATTCACTATCCCTCTGCAGCCTATCCACAGGCACAACAGCTTTGGGGATCTCTGCTTTCCCAGAGACTCAGCATGTCACGGTGCTCGCTCTCGGCAGAAGCTTTTTTCTGAAAAAGAAAACTTTCGGCTCCTTCTCCCACAGGGAAGGTGCCAGCCCTGAAAACTAATGCAGTTTTTCACTATCCCTCTGCAGCCTATCCACAGGCACAACAGCTTTGGGGATCTCTGCTTTCCCAGAGACTCAGCATGTCACGGTGCTCGCTCTCGGCAGAAGCTTTTTTCTGAAAAGGCAAACTTACGGCTCCTTCTCCCACATGGAAGGTGCCAGCCCTGAAAACTAATGCAGTTTTTCACTATCCCTCTGCAGCCTATCCACAGGCACAACAGCTTTTGGGATCTCTGCTTTCCCAGAGACTCAGCATGTCACGGTGCTCGTTCTCGGCAGAAGCTTTTTCTGAGAAGGCAAACGTCTGGCTCCTTCTCCCACAAGGAAGGTGCTAGCCCTGAAAGATCTTGCTAGTATGCACTATCCCTCTGCAGCCTATCCACAGGCACAACAGCTTTGGGGATCTCTGCTTTCCCAGAGACTCAGCATGTCACGGTGCTCACTCTTGCCAGAGCCTTTTTCTGAAAAAGAAAACTTTCGGCTCCTTCTCCCACAAGGAAGGTGCTAGCCCTGAAAGATCTTGCTAGTATGCACTATCCCTCTGCAGCCTATCCACAGGCACAACAGCTTTGGGGATCTCTGCTTTCCCAGAGACTCAGCATGTCACGGTGCTCACTCTTGCCAGTGCCTTTTTCTGAAAAAGAAAACTTTCGGCTCCTTCTCCCACAAGGAAGGTGCTAGCCCTGAAAGATCTTGCTAGTATGCACTATCCCTCTGCAGCCCATCCACAGGCACAACAGCTTTGGGGATCTCTGCTTTCCCAGAGACTCAGCATGTCACGGTGCTCGCTCTCGGCAGAAGCTTTTTTCTGAAAAGGCAAACTTACGGCTCCTTCTCCCACAGGGAAGGTGCCAGCCCTGAAAACTAATGCAGTTTTTCACTATCCCTCTGCAGCCTATCCACAGGCACAACAGCTTTGGGGATCTCTGCTTTCCCAGAGACTCAGCATGTCACGGTGCTCGTTCTCGGCAGAAGCTTTTTCTGAGAAGGCAAACGTCTGGCTCCTTCTCCCACAAGGAAGGTGCTAGCCCTGAAAGATCTTGCTGGTATGCACTATCCCTCTGCAGCCTATCCACAGGCACAACAGCTTTGGGGATCTCTGCTTTCCCAGAGACTCAGCATGTCACGGTGCTCGCTCTCGGCAGAAGCTTTTTTCTGAAAAAGAAAACTTTCGGCTCCTTCTCCCACAGGGAAGGTGCCAGCCCTGAAAACTAATGCAGTTTTTCACTATCCCTCTGCAGCCTATAAACAGGCACAACAGCTTTGGGGATCTCTGCTTTCCCAGAGACTCAGCATGTCACGGTGCTCGTTCTCGGCAGAAGCTTTTTCTGAGAAGGCAAACGTCTGGCTCCTTCTCCCACAAGGAAGGTGCTAGCCCTGAAAGATCTTGCTAGTATGCACTATCCCTCTGCAGCCTATCCACAGGCACAACAGCTTTGGGGATCTCTGCTTTCCCAGAGACTCAGCATGTCACGGTGCTCGCTCTCGGCAGAAGCTTTTTTCTGAAAAGGCAAACTTACGTCTCCTTCTCCCACAGGGAAGGTGCCAGCCCTGAAAACTAATGCAGTTTTTCACTATCCCTCTGCAGCCTATCAACAGGCACAACAGCTTTTGGGATCTCTGCTTTCCCAGAGACTCAGCATGTCACGGTGCTCGTTCTCGGCAGAAGCTTTTTCTGAGAAGGCAAACGTCTGGCTCCTTCTCCCACAAGGAAGGTGCTAGCCCTGAAAGATCTTACTAGTATGCACTATCCCTCTGCAGCCTATCCACAGGCACAACAGCTTTGGGGATCTCTGCTTTCCCAGAGACTCAGCATGTCACGGTGCTCGTTCTCGGCAGAAGCTTTTTTCTGAAAAGGCAAACTTACGGCTCCTTCTCCCACAGGGAAGGTGCCAGCCCTGAAAACTAATGCAGTTTTTCACTATCCCTCTGCAGCCTATCCACAGGCACAACAGCTTTGGGGATCTCTGCTTTCCCAGAGACTCAGCATGTCACGGTGCTCGTTCTCGGCAGAAGCTTTTTCTGAGAAGGCAAACGTCTGGCTCCTTCTCCCACAAGGAAGGTGCTAGCCCTGAAAGATCTTGCTGGTATTCACTATCCCTCTGCAGCCTATCCACAGGCACAACAGCTTTGGGGATCTCTGCTTTCCCAGAGACTCAGCATGTCACGGTGCTCGCTCTCGGCAGAAGCTTTTTTCTGAGAAAGAAAACTTTCGGCTCCTTCTCCCACAGGGAAGGTGCCAGCCCTGAAAACTAATGCAGTTTTTCACTATCCCTCTGCAGCCTATCCACAGGCACAACAGCTTTTGGGATCTCTGCTTTCCCAGAGACTCAGCATGTCACGGTGCTCGCTCTCGGCAGAAGCTTTTTTCTGAAAAAGAAAACTTTCGGCTCCTTCTCCCACAGGGAAGGTGCCAGCCCTGAAAACTAATGCAGTTTTTCACTATCCCTCTGCAGCCTATCCACAGGCACAACAGCTTTGGGGATCTCTGCTTTCCCAGAGACTCAGCATGTCACGGTGCTCACTCTTGCCAGAGCCTTTTTCTGAAAAAGAAAACTTTCGGCTCCTTCTCCCACAAGGAAGGTGCTAGCCCTGAAAGATCTTGCTAGTATGCACTATCCCTCTGCAGCCTATCCACAGGCACAACAGCTTTGGGGATCTCTGCTTTCCCAGAGACTCAGCATGTCACGGTGCTCGCTCTCGGCAGAAGCTTTTTTCTGAAAAGGCAAACTTACGGCTCCTTCTCCCACAGGGAAGGTGCCAGCCCTGAAAACTAATGCAGTTTTTCACTATCCCTCTGCAGCCTATCCACAGGCACAACAGCTTTGGGGATCTCTGCTTTCCCAGAGACTCAGCATGTCACGGTGCTCGTTCTCGGCAGAAGCTTTTTCTGAGAAGGCAAACGTCTGGCTCCTTCTCCCACAAGGAAGGTGCTAGCCCTGAAAGATCTTGCTGGTATGCACTATCCCTCTGCAGCCTATCCACAGGCACAACAGCTTTGGGGATCTCTGCTTTCCCAGAGACTCAGCATGTCACGGTGCTCGCTCTCGGCAGAAGCTTTTTTCTGAAAAGGCAAACTTACGTCTCCTTCTCCCACAGGGAAGGTGCCAGCCCTGAAAACTAATGCAGTTTTTCACTATCCCTCTGCAGCCTATCCACAGGCACAACAGCTTTTGGGATCTCTGCTTTCCCAGAGACTCAGCATGTCACGGTGCTCGTTCTCGGCAGAAGCTTTTTCTGAGAAGGCAAACGTCTGGCTCCTTCTCCCACAGGGAAGGTGCTAGCCCTGAAAGATCTTGCTAGTATGCACTATCCCTCTGCAGCCTATCCACAGGCACAACAGCTTTGGGGATCTCTGCTTTCCCAGAGACTCAGCATGTCACGGTGCTCGCTCTCGGCAGAAGCTTTTTTCTGAAAAGGCAAACTTACGGCTCCTTCTCCCACAGGGAAGGTGCCAGCCCTGAAAACTAATGCAGTTTTTCACTATCCCTCTGCAGCCTATCAACAGGCACAACAGCTTTGGGGATCTCTGCTTTCCCAGAGACTCAGCATGTCACGGTGCTCGTTCTCGGCAGAAGCTTTTTCTGAGAAGGCAAACGTCTGGCTCCTTCTCCCACAAGGAAGGTGCTAGCCCTGAAAGATCTTGCTAGTATGCACTATCCCTCTGCAGCCTATCCACAGGCACAACAGCTTTGGGGATCTCTGCTTTCCCAGAGACTCAGCATGTCACGGTGCTCGCTCTCGGCAGAAGCTTTTTTCTGAAAAGGCAAACTTACGGCTCCTTCTCCCACAGGGAAGGTGCCAGCCCTGAAAACTAATGCAGTTTTTCACTATCCCTCTGCAGCCTATCCACAGGCACAACAGCTTTGGGGATCTCTGCTTTCCCAGAGACTCAGCATGTCACGGTGCTCGTTCTCGGCAGAAGCTTTTTCTGAGAAGGCAAACGTCTGGCTCCTTCTCCCACAAGGAAGGTGCTAGCCCTGAAAGATCTTGCTGGTATTCACTATCCCTCTGCAGCCTATCCACAGGCACAACAGCTTTGGGGATCTCTGCTTTCCCAGAGACTCAGCATGTCACGGTGCTCGCTCTCGGCAGAAGCTTTTTTCTGAAAAAGAAAACTTTCGGCTCCTTCTCCCACAGGGAAGGTGCCAGCCCTGAAAACTAATGCAGTTTTTCACTATCCCTCTGCAGCCTATCCACAGGCACAACAGCTTTTGGGATCTCTGCTTTCCCAGAGACTCAGCATGTCACGGTGCTCGCTCTCGGCAGAAGCTTTTTTCTGAAAAAGAAAACTTTCGGCTCCTTCTCCCACAGGGAAGGTGCCAGCCCTGAAAACTAATGCAGTTTTTCACTATCCCTCTGCAGCCTATCCACAGGCACAACAGCTTTGGGGATCTCTGCTTTCCCAGAGACTCAGCATGTCACGGTGCTCACTCTTGCCAGAGCCTTTTTCTGAAAAAGAAAACTTTCGGCTCCTTCTCCCACAAGGAAGGTGCTAGCCCTGAAAGATCTTGCTAGTATGCACTATCCCTCTGCAGCCTATCCACAGGCACAACAGCTTTGGGGATCTCTGCTTTCCCAGAGACTCAGCATGTCACGGTGCTCGCTCTCGGCAGAAGCTTTTTTCTGAAAAGGCAAACTTACGGCTCCTTCTCCCACAGGAAAGGTGCCAGCCCTGAAAACTAATGCAGTTTTTCACTATCCCTCTGCAGCCTATCCACAGGCACAACAGCTTTGGGGATCTCTGCTTTCCCAGAGACTCAGCATGTCACGGTGCTCGTTCTCGGCAGAAGCTTTTTCTGAGAAGGCAAACGTCTGGCTCCTTCTCCCACAAGGAAGGTGCTAGCCCTGAAAGATCTTGCTGGTATGCACTATCCCTCTGCAGCCTATCCACAGGCACAACAGCTTTGGGGATCTCTGCTTTCCAAGAGACTCAGCATGTCACGGTGCTCGCTCTCGGCAGAAGCTTTTTTCTGAAAAAGAAAACTTTCGGCTCCTTCTCCCACAGGGAAGGTGCCAGCCCTGAAAACTAATGCAGTTTTTCACTATCCCTCTGCAGCCTATCCACAGGCACAACAGCTTTGGGGATCTCTGCTTTCCCAGAGACTCAGCATGTCACGGTGCTCACTCTTGCCAGAGCCTTTTTCTGAAAAAGAAAACTTTCGGCTCCTTCTCCCACAGGGAAGGTGCCAGCCCTGAAAACTAATGCAGTTTTTCACTATCCCTCTGCAGCCTATCCACAGGCACAACAGCTTTGGGGATCTCTGCTTTCCCAGAGACTCAGCATGTCACGGTGCTCGTTCTCGGCAGAAGCTTTTTCTGAGAAGGCAAACCTCTAGCTCCTTCTCCCACAAGGAAGGTGCTAGCCCTGAAAGATCTTGCTGGTATGCACTATCCCTCTGCAGCCTATCCACAGGCACAACAGCTTTGGGGATCTCTGCTTTCCCAGAGACTCAGCATGTCACGGTGCTCGTTCTCGGCAGAAGCTTTTTCTGAGAAGGCAAACGTCTGGCTCCTTCTCCCACAAGGAAGGTGCTAGCCCTGAAAGATCTTGCTAGTATGCACTATCCCTCTGCAGCCTATCCACAGGCACAACAGCTTTGGGGATCTCTGCTTTCCCAGAGACTCAGCATGTCACGGTGCTCGCTCTCGGCAGAAGCTTTTTTCTGAAAAGGCAAACTTACGGCTCCTTCTCCCACAGGAAAGGTGCCAGCCCTGAAAACTAATGCAGTTTTTCACTATCCCTCTGCAGCCTATCCACAGGCACAACAGCTTTGGGGATCTCTGCTTTCCCAGAGACTCAGCATGTCACGGTGCTCACTCTTGCCAGAGCCTTTTTCTGAAAAAGAAAACTTTCGGCTCCTTCTCCCACAGGGAAGGTGCCAGCCCTGAAAACTAATGCAGTTTTTCACTATCCCTCTGCAGCCTATCCACAGGCACAACAGCTTTGGGGATCTCTGCTTTCCCAGAGACTCAGCATGTCACGGTGCTAGTTCTCGGCAGAAGCTTTTTCTGAGAAGGCAAACCTCTAGCTCCTTCTCCCACAAGGAAGGTGCTAGCCCTGAAAGATCTTGCTGGTATGCACTATCCCTCTGCAGCCTATCCACAGGCACAACAGCTTTGGGGATCTCTGCTTTCCCAGAGACTCAGCATGTCACGGTGCTCGCTCTCGGCAGAAGCTTTTTTCTGAAAAGGCAAACTTACGTCTCCTTCTCCCACAGGGAAGGTGCCAGCCCTGAAAACTAATGCAGTTTTTCACTATCCCTCTGCAGCCTATCCACAGGCACAACAGCTTTGGGGATCTCTGCTTTCCCAGAGACTCAGCATGTCACGGTGCTCGTTCTCGGCAGAAGCTTTTTCTGAGAAGGCAAACGTCTGGCTCCTTCTCCCACAAGGAAGGTGCTAGCCCTGAAAGATCTTGCTAGTATGCACTATCCCTCTGCAGCCTATCCACAGGCACAACAGCTTTGGGGATCTCTGCTTTCCCAGAGACTCAGCATGTCACGGTGCTCGCTCTCGGCAGAAGCTTTTTTCTGAAAAGGCAAACTTACGGCTCCTTCTCCCACAGGGAAGGTGCCAGCCCTGAAAACTAATGCAGTTTTTCACTATCCCTCTGCAGCCTATCCACAGGCACAACAGCTTTGGGGATCTCTGCTTTCCCAGAGACTCAGCATGTCACGGTGCTCGTTCTCGGCAGAAGCTTTTTCTGAGAAGGCAAACGTCTGGCTCCTTCTCCCACAAGGAAGGTGCTAGCCCTGAAAGATCTTGCTGGTATGCACTATCCCTCTGCAGCCTATCCACAGGCACAACAGCTTTGGGGATCTCTGCTTTCCCAGAGACTCAGCATGTCACGGTGCTCGCTCTCGGCAGAAGCTTTTTTCTGAAAAAGAAAACTTTCGGCTCCTTCTCCCACAGGGAAGGTGCCAGCCCTGAAAACTAATGCAGTTTTTCACTATCCCTCTGCAGCCTATCCACAGGCACAACAGCTTTGGGGATCTCTGCTTTCCCAGAGACTCAGCATGTCACGGTGCTCACTCTTGCCAGAGCCTTTTTCTGAAAAAGAAAACTTTCGGCTCCTTCTCCCACAGGGAAGGTGCCAGCCCTGAAAACTAATGCAGTTTTTCACTATCCCTCTGCAGCCTATCCACAGGCACAACAGCTTTGGGGATCTCTGCTTTCCCAGAGACTCAGCATGTCACGGTGCTCGCTCTCGGCAGAAGCTTTTTTCTGAAAAAGAAAACTTTCGGCTCCTTCTCCCACAGGGAAGGTGCCAGCCCTGAAAACTAATGCAGTTTTTCACTATCCCTCTGCAGCCTATCCACAGGCACAACAGCTTTGGGGATCTCTGCTTTCCCAGAGACTCAGCATGTCACGGTGCTCACTCTTGCCAGAGCCTTTTTCTGAAAAAGAAAACTTTCGGCTCCTTCTCCCACAGGGAAGGTGCCAGCCCTGAAAACTAATGCAGTTTTTCACTATCCCTCTGCAGCCTATCCACAGGCACAACAGCTTTGGGGATCTCTGCTTTCCCAGAGACTCAGCATGTCACGGTGCTCGTTCTCGGCAGAAGCTTTTTCTGAGAAGGCAAACGTCTGGCTCCTTCTCCCACAAGGAAGGTGCTAGCCCTGAAAGATCTTGCTGGTATTCACTATCCCTCTGCAGCCTATCCACAGGCACAACAGCTTTGGGGATCTCTGCTTTCCCAGAGACTCAGCATGTCACGGTGCTCGCTCTCGGCAGAAGCTTTTTTCTGAAAAAGAAAACTTTCGGCTCCTTCTCCCACAGGGAAGGTGCCAGCCCTGAAAACTAATGCAGTTTTTCACTATCCCTCTGCAGCCTATCCACAGGCACAACAGCTTTGGGGATCTCTGCTTTCCCAGAGACTCAGCATGTCACGGTGCTCACTCTTGCCAGAGCCTTTTTCTGAAAAAGAAAACTTTCGGCTCCTTCTCCCACAGGGAAGGTGCCAGCCCTGAAAACTAATGCAGTTTTTCACTATCCCTCTGCAGCCTATCCACAGGCACAACAGCTTTGGGGATCTCTGCTTTCCCAGAGACTCAGCATGTCACGGTGCTAGTTCTCGGCAGAAGCTTTTTCTGAGAAGGCAAACCTCTAGCTCCTTCTCCCACAAGGAAGGTGCTAGCCCTGAAAGATCTTGCTGGTATGCACTATCCCTCTGCAGCCTATCCACAGGCACAACAGCTTTGGGGATCTCTGCTTTCCCAGAGACTCAGCATGTCACGGTGCTCGCTCTCGGCAGAAGCTTTTTTCTGAAAAGGCAAACTTACGTCTCCTTCTCCCACAGGGAAGGTGCCAGCCCTGAAAACTAATGCAGTTTTTCACTATCCCTCTGCAGCCTATCCACAGGCACAACAGCTTTTGGGATCTCTGCTTTCCCAGAGACTCAGCATGTCACGGTGCTCGTTCTCGGCAGAAGCTTTTTCTGAGAAGGCAAACGTCTGGCTCCTTCTCCCACAAGGAAGGTGCTAGCCCTGAAAGATCTTGCTAGTATGCACTATCCCTCTGCAGCCTATCCACAGGCACAACAGCTTTGGGGATCTCTGCTTTCCCAGAGACTCAGCATGTCACGGTGCTCGCTCTCGGCAGAAGCTTTTTTCTGAAAAGCCAAACTTACGGCTCCTTCTCCCACAGGGAAGGTGCCAGCCCTGAAAACTAATGCAGTTTTTCACTATCCCTCTGCAGCCTATCCACAGGCACAACAGCTTTGGGGATCTCTGCTTTCCCAGAGACTCAGCATGTCACGGTGCTCGTTCTCGGCAGAAGCTTTTTCTGAGAAGGCAAACGTCTGGCTCCTTCTCCCACAAGGAAGGTGCTAGCCCTGAAAGATCTTGCTGGTATGCACTATCCCTCTGCAGCCTATCCACAGGCACAACAGCTTTGGGGATCTCTGCTTTCCCAGAGACTCAGCATGTCACGGTGCTCGTTCTCGGCAGAAGCTTTTTCTGAGAAGGCAAACGTCTGGCTCCTTCTCCCACAAGGAAGGTGCTAGCCCTGAAAGATCTTGCTGGTATTCACTATCCCTCTGCAGCCTATCCACAGGCACAACAGCTTTGGGGATCTCTGCTTTCCCAGAGACTCAGCATGTCACGGTGCTCGCTCTCGGCAGAAGCTTTTTTCTGAAAAAGAAAACTTTCGGCTCCTTCTCCCACAGGGAAGGTGCCAGCCCTGAAAACTAATGCAGTTTTTCACTATCCCTCTGCAGCCTATCCACAGGCACAACAGCTTTTGGGATCTCTGCTTTCCCAGAGACTCAGCATGTCACGGTGCTCGCTCTCGGCAGAAGCTTTTTTCTGAAAAAGAAAACTTTCGGCTCCTTCTCCCACAGGGAAGGTGCCAGCCCTGAAAACTAATGCAGTTTTTCACTATCCCTCTGCAGCCTATCCACAGGCACAACAGCTTTGGGGATCTCTGCTTTCCCAGAGACTCAGCATGTCACGGTGCTCACTCTTGCCAGAGCCTTTTTCTGAAAAAGAAAACTTTCGGCTCCTTCTCCCACAAGGAAGGTGCTAGCCCTGAAAGATCTTGCTAGTATGCACTATCCCTCTGCAGCCTATCCACAGGCACAACAGCTTTGGGGATCTCTGCTTTCCCAGAGACTCAGCATGTCACGGTGCTCGCTCTCGGCAGAAGCTTTTTTCTGAAAAGGCAAACTTACGGCTCCTTCTCCCACAGGGAAGGTGCCAGCCCTGAAAACTAATGCAGTTTTTCACTATCCCTCTGCAGCCTATCCACAGGCACAACAGCTTTGGGGATCTCTGCTTTCCCAGAGACTCAGCATGTCACGGTGCTCGTTCTCGGCAGAAGCTTTTTCTGAGAAGGCAAACGTCTGGCTCCTTCTCCCACAAGGAAGGTGCTAGCCCTGAAAGATCTTGCTGGTATTCACTATCCCTCTGCAGCCTATCCACAGGCACAACAGCTTTGGGGATCTCTGCTTTCCCAGAGACTCAGCATGTCACGGTGCTCGCTCTCGGCAGAAGCTTTTTTCTGAAAAAGAAAACTTTCGGCTCCTTCTCCCACAGGGAAGGTGCCAGCCCTGAAAACTAATGCAGTTTTTCACTATCCCTCTGCAGCCTATCCACAGGCACAACAGCTTTGGGGATCTCTGCTTTCCCAGAGACTCAGCATGTCACGGTGCTCACTCTTGCCAGAGCCTTTTTCTGAAAAAGAAAACTTTCGGCTCCTTCTCCCACAGGGAAGGTGCCAGCCCTGAAAACTAATGCAGTTTTTCACTATCCCTCTGCAGCCTATCCACAGGCACAACAGCTTTGGGGATCTCTGCTTTCCCAGAGACTCAGCATGTCACAGTGCTCGTTCTCGGCAGAAGCTTTTTCTGAGAAGGCAAACCTCTAGCTCCTTCTCCCACAAGGAAGGTGCTAGCCCTGAAAGATCTTGCTGGTATGCACTATCCCTCTGCAGCCTATCCACAGGCACAACAGCTTTGGGGATCTCTGCTTTCCCAGAGACTCAGCATGTCACGGTGCTCGCTCTCGGCAGAAGCTTTTTTCTGAAAAAGAAAACTTTCGGCTCCTTCTCCCACAGGGAAGGTGCCAGCCCTGAAAACTAATGCAGTTTTTCACTATCCCTCTGCAGCCTATCCACAGGCACAACAGCTTTTGGGATCTCTGCTTTCCCAGAGACTCAGCATGTCACGGTGCTCGCTCTCGGCAGAAGCTTTTTTCTGAAAAAGAAAACTTTCGGCTCCTTCTCCCACAGGGAAGGTGCCAACCCTGAAAACTAATGCAGTTTTTCACTATCCCTCTGCAGCCTATCCACAGGCACAACAGCTTTGGGGATCTCTGCTTTCCCAGAGACTCAGCATGTCACGGTGCTCGTTCTCGGCAGAAGCTTTTTCTGAGAAGGCAAACGTCTGGCTCCTTCTCCCACAAGGAAGGTGCTAGCCCTGAAAGATCTTGCTGGTATTCACTATCCCTCTGCAGCCTATCCACAGGCACAACAGCTTTGGGGATCTCTGCTTTCCCAGAGACTCAGCATGTCACGGTGCTCGCTCTCGGCAGAAGCTTTTTTCTGAAAAAGAAAACTTTCGGCTCCTTCTCCCACAGGGAAGGTGCCAGCCCTGAAAACTAATGCAGTTTTTCACTATCCCTCTGCAGCCTATCCACAGGCACAACAGCTTTGGGGATCTCTGCTTTCCCAGAGACTCAGCATGTCACGGTGCTCGCTCTCGGCAGAAGCTTTTTTCTGAAAAAGAAAACTTTCGGCTCCTTCTCCCACAGGGAAGGTGCCAACCCTGAAAACTAATGCAGTTTTTCACTATCCCTCTGCAGCCTATCCACAGGCACAACAGCTTTGGGCATCTCTGCTTTCCCAGAGACTCAGCATGTCACGGTGCTCGTTCTCGGCAGAAGCTTTTTCTGAGAAGGCAAACGTCTGGCTCCTTCTCCCACAAGGAAGGTGCTAGCCCTGAAAGATCTTGCTGGTATGCACTATCCCTCTGCAGCCTATCCACAGGCACAACAGCTTTGGGGATCTCTGCTTTCCCAGAGACTCAGCATGTCACGGTGCTCACTCTTGCCAGAGCCTTTTTCTGAAAAAGAAAACTTTCGGCTCCTTCTCCCACAGGTAAGGTGCCAGCCCTGAAAACTAATGCAGTTTTTCACTATCCCTCTGCAGCCTATCCACAGGCACAACAGCTTTTGGGATCTCTGCTTTCCCAGAGACTCAGCATGTCACGGTGCTCGTTCTCGGCAGAAGCTTTTTCTGAGAAGGCAAACGTCTGGCTCCTTCTCCCACAAGGAAGGTGCTAGCCCTGAAAGATCTTGCTGGTATTCACTATCCCTCTGCAGCCTATCCACAGGCACAACAGCTTTGGGGATCTCTGCTTTCCCAGAGACTCAGCATGTCACGGTGCTCGCTCTCGGCAGAAGCTTTTTTCTGAAAAAGAAAACTTTCGGCTCCTTCTCCCACAGGGAAGGTGCCAGCCCTGAAAACTAATGCAGTTTTTCACTATCCCTCTGCAGCCTATCCACAGGCACAACAGCTTTGGGGATCTCTGCTTTCCCAGAGACTCAGCATGTCACGGTGCTCACTCTTGCCAGAGCCTTTTTCTGAAAAAGAAAACTTTCGGCTCCTTCTCCCACAGGGAAGGTGCCAGCCCTGAAAACTAATGCAGTTTTTCACTATCCCTCTGCAGCCTATCCACAGGCACAACAGCTTTGGGGATCTCTGCTTTCCCAGAGACTCAGCATGTCACGGTGCTCGTTCTCGGCAGAAGCTTTTTCTGAGAAGGAAAACCTCTAGCTCCTTCTCCCACAAGGAAGGTGCTAGCCCTGAAAGATCTTGCTGGTATGCACTATCCCTCTGCAGCCTATCCACAGGCACAACAGCTTTGGGGATCTCTGCTTTCCCAGAGACTCAGCATGTCACGGTGCTCGCTCTCGGCAGAAGCTTTTTTCTGAAAAGGCAAACTTACGGCTCCTTCTCCCACAGGGAAGGTGCCAGCCCTGAAAACTAATGCAGTTTTTCACTATCCCTCTGCAGCCTATCCACAGGCACAACAGCTTTGGGGATCTCTGCTTTCCCAGAGACTCAGCATGTCACGGTGCTCACTCTTGCCAGAGCCTTTTTCTGAAAAAGAAAACTTTCGGCTCCTTCTCCCACAGGGAAGGTGCCAGCCCTGAAAACTAATGCAGTTTTTCACTATCCCTCTGCAGCCTATCCACAGGCACAACAGCTTTGGGGATCTCTGCTTTCCCAGAGACTCAGCATGTCACAGTGCTCGTTCTCGGCAGAAGCTTTTTCTGAGAAGGCAAACCTCTAGCTCCTTCTCCCACAAGGAAGGTGCTAGCCCTGAAAGATCTTGCTGGTATGCACTATCCCTCTGCAGCCTATCCACAGGCACAACAGCTTTGGGGATCTCTGCTTTCCCAGAGACTCAGCATGTCACGGTGCTCGCTCTCGGCAGAAGCTTTTTTCTGAAAAAGAAAACTTTCGGCTCCTTCTCCCACAGGGAAGGTGCCAGCCCTGAAAACTAATGCAGTTTTTCACTATCCCTCTGCAGCCTATCCACAGGCACAACAGCTTTTGGGATCTCTGCTTTCCCAGAGACTCAGCATGTCACGGTGCTCGCTCTCGGCAGAAGCTTTTTTCTGAAAAAGAAAACTTTCGGCTCCTTCTCCCACAGGGAAGGTGCCAACCCTGAAAACTAATGCAGTTTTTCACTATCCCTCTGCAGCCTATCCACAGGCACAACAGCTTTGGGGATCTCTGCTTTCCCAGAGACTCAGCATGTCACGGTGCTCGTTCTCGGCAGAAGCTTTTTTCTGAAAAAGAAAACTTTCGGCTCCTTCTCCCACAGGGAAGGTGCCAGCCCTGAAAACTAATGCAGTTTTTCACTATCCCTCTGCAGCCTATCCACAGGCACAACAGCTTTGGGGATCTCTGCTTTCCCAGAGACTCAGCATGTCACGGTGCTCACTCTTGCCAGAGCCTTTTTCTGAAAAAGAAAACTTTCGGCTCCTTCTCCCACAGGGAAGGTGCCAGCCCTGAAAACTAATGCAGTTTTTCACTATCCCTCTGCAGCCTATCCACAGGCACAACAGCTTTGGGGATCTCTGCTTTCCCAGAGACTCAGCATGTCACGGTGCTCGCTCTCGGCAGAAGCTTTTTTCTGAAAAGGCAAACTTACGGCTCCTTCTCCCACAGGGAAGGTGCCAGCCCTGAAAACTAATGCAGTTTTTCACTATCCCTCTGCAGCCTATCCACAGGCACAACAGCTTTGGGGATCTCTGCTTTCCCAGAGACTCAGCATGTCACGGTGCTCGTTCTCGGCAGAAGCTTTTTCTGAGAAGGCAAACGTCTGGCTCCTTCTCCCACAAGGAAGGTGCTAGCCCTGAAAGATCTTGCTGGTATGCACTATCCCTCTGCAGCCTATCCACAGGCACAACAGCTTTGGGGATCTCTGCTTTCCCAGAGACTCAGCATGTCACGGTGCTCGCTCTCGGCAGAAGCTTTTTTCTGAAAAAGAAAACTTTCGGCTCCTTCTCCCACAGGGAAGGTGCCAGCCCTGAAAACTAATGCAGTTTTTCACTATCCCTCTGCAGCCTATCCACAGGCACAACAGCTTTGGGGATCTCTGCTTTCCCAGAGACTCAGCATGTCACGGTGCTCGCTCTCGGCAGAAGCTTTTTTCTGAAAAGGCAAACTTACGGCTCCTTCTCCCACAGGGAAGGTGCCAGCCCTGAAAACTAATGCAGTTTTTCACTATCCCTCTGCAGCCTATCTACAGGCACAACAGCTTTGGGGATCTCTGCTTTCCCAGAGACTCAGCATGTCACGGTGCTCGTTCTCGGCAGAAGCTTTTTCTGAGAAGGCAAACGTCTGGCTCCTTCTCCCACAAGGAAGGTGCTAGCCCTGAAAGATCTTGCTGGTATGCACTATCCCTCTGCAGCCTATCCACAGGCACAACAGCTTTGGGGATCTCTGCTTTCCCAGAGACTCAGCATGTCACGGTGCTCGCTCTCGGCAGAAGCTTTTTTCTGAAAAAGAAAACTTTCGGCTCCTTCTCCCACAGGGAAGGTGCCAGCCCTGAAAACTAATGCAGTTTTTCACTATCCCTCTGCAGCCTATCCACAGGCACAACAGCTTTGGGGATCTCTGCTTTCCCAGAGACTCAGCATGTCACGGTGCTCACTCTTGCCAGAGCCTTTTTCTGAAAAAGAAAACTTTCGGCTCCTTCTCCCACAGGGAAGGTGCCAGCCCTGAAAACTAATGCAGTTTTTCACTATCCCTCTGCAGCCTATCCACAGGCACAACAGCTTTTGGGATCTCTGCTTTCCCAGAGACTCAGCATGTCACGGTGCTCGTTCTCGGCAGAAGCTTTTTCTGAGAAGGCAAACGTCTGGCTCCTTCTCCCACAAGGAAGGTGCTAGCCCTGAAAGATCTTGCTAGTATGCACTATCCCTCTGCAGCCTATCCACAGGCACAACAGCTTTGGGGATCTCTGCTTTCCCAGAGACTCAGCATGTCACGGTGCTCGCTCTCGGCAGAAGCTTTTTTCTGAAAAGGCAAACTTACGGCTCCTTCTCCCACAGGGAAGGTGCCAGCCCTGAAAACTAATGCAGTTTTTCACTATCCCTCTGCAGCCTATCCACAGGCACAACAGCTTTGGGGATCTCTGCTTTCCCAGAGACTCAGCATGTCACGGTGCTCGTTCTCGGCAGAAGCTTTTTCTGAGAAGGCAAACGTCTGGCTCCTTCTCCCACAAGGAAGGTGCTAGCCCTGAAAGATCTTGCTGGTATTCACTATCCCTCTGCAGCCTATCCACAGGCACAACAGCTTTGGGGATCTCTGCTTTCCCAGAGACTCAGCATGTCACGGTGCTCGCTCTCGGCAGAAGCTTTTTTCTGAAAAAGAAAACTTTCGGCTCCTTCTCCCACAGGGAAGGAGCCAGCCCTGAAAACTAATGCAGTTTTTCACTATCCCTCTGCAGCCTATCCACAGGCACAACAGCTTTGGGGATCTCTGCTTTCCCAGAGACTCAGCATGTCACAGTGCTCGTTCTCGGCAGAAGCTTTTTCTGAGAAGGCAAACCTCTAGCTCCTTCTCCCACAACGAAGGTGCTAGCCCTGAAAGATCTTGCTGGTATGCACTATCCCTCTGCAGCCTATCCACAGGCACAACAGCTTTGGGGATCTCTGCTTTCCCAGAGACTCAGCATGTCACGGTGCTCGCTCTCGGCAGAAGCTTTTTTCTGAAAAGGCAAACTTACGTCTCCTTCTCCCACAGGGAAGGTGCCAGCCCTGAAAACTAATGCAGTTTTTCACTATCCCTCTGCAGCCTATCCACAGGCACAACAGCTTTGGGGATCTCTGCTTTCCCAGAGACTCAGCATGTCACGGTGCTCGTTCTCGGCAGAAGCTTTTTCTGAGAAGGCAAACGTCTGGCTCCTTCTCCCACAAGGAAGGTGCTAGCCCTGAAAGATCTTGCTGGTATTCACTATCCCTCTGCAGCCTATCCACAGGCACAACAGCTTTGGGGATCTCTGCTTTCCCAGAGACTCAGCATGTCACGGTGCTCGCTCTCGGCAGAAGCTTTTTTCTGAAAAAGAAAACTTTCGGCTCCTTCTCCCACAGGGAAGGTGCCAGCCCTGAAAACTAATGCAGTTTTTCACTATCCCTCTGCAGCCTATCCACAGGCACAACAGCTTTGGGGATCTCTGCTTTCCCAGAGACTCAGCATGTCACGGTGCTCACTCTTGCCAGAGCCTTTTTCTGAAAAAGAAAACTTTCGGCTCCTTCTCCCACAGGGAAGGTGCCAGCCCTGAAAACTAATGCAGTTTTTCACTATCCCTCTGCAGCCTATCCACAGGCACAACAGCTTTGGGGATCTCTGCTTTCCCAGAGACTCAGCATGTCACGGTGCTCGTTCTCGGCAGAAGCTTTTTCTGAGAAGGCAAACCTCTAGCTCCTTCTCCCACAAGGAAGGTGCTAGCCCTGAAAGATCTTGCTGGTATGCACTATCCCTCTGCAGCCTATCCACAGGCACAACAGCTTTGGGGATCTCTGCTTTCCCAGAGACTCAGCATGTCACGGTGCTCGCTCTCGGCAGAAGCTTTTTTCTGAAAAGGCAAACTTACGTCTCCTTCTCCCACAGGGAAGGTGCCAGCCCTGAAAACTAATGCAGTTTTTCACTATCCCTCTGCAGCCTATCAACAGGCACAACAGCTTTTGGGATCTCTGCTTTCCCAGAGACTCAGCATGTCACGGTGCTCGTTCTCGGCAGAAGCTTTTTCTGAGAAGGCAAACGTCTGGCTCCTTCTCCCACAAGGAAGGTGCTAGCCCTGAAAGATCTTGCTAGTATGCACTATCCCTCTGCAGCCTATCCACAGGCACAACAGCTTTGGGGATCTCTGCTTTCCCAGAGACTCAGCATGTCACGGTGCTCGTTCTCGGCAGAAGCTTTTTCTGAGAAGGCAAACGTCTGGCTCCTTCTCCCACAAGGAAGGTGCTAGCCCTGAAAGATCTTGCTGGTATTCACTATCCCTCTGCAGCCTATCCACAGGCACAACAGCTTTGGGGATCTCTGCTTTCCCAGAGACTCAGCATGTCACGGTGCTCGCTCTCGGCAGAAGCTTTTTTCTGAAAAAGAAAACTTTCGGCTCCTTCTCCCACAGGGAAGGTGCCAGCCCTGAAAACTAATGCAGTTTTTCACTATCCCTCTGCAGCCTATCCACAGGCACAACAGCTTTGGGGATCTCTGCTTTCCCAGAGACTCAGCATGTCACGGTGCTCACTCTTGCCAGAGCCTTTTTCTGAAAAAGAAAACTTTCGGCTCCTTCTCCCACAGGGAAGGTGCCAGCCCTGAAAACTAATGCAGTTTTTCACTATCCCTCTGCAGCCTATCCACAGGCACAACAGCTTTGGGGATCTCTGCTTTCCCAGAGACTCAGCATGTCACAGTGCTCGTTCTCGGCAGAAGCTTTTTCTGAGAAGGCAAACCTCTAGCTCCTTCTCCCACAAGGAAGGTGCTAGCCCTGAAAGATCTTGCTGGTATGCACTATCCCTCTGCAGCCTATCCACAGGCACAACAGCTTTGGGGATCTCTGCTTTCCCAGAGACTCAGCATGTCACGGTGCTCGCTCTCGGCAGAAGCTTTTTTCTGAAAAAGAAAACTTTCGGCTCCTTCTCCCACAGGGAAGGTGCCAGCCCTGAAAACTAATGCAGTTTTTCACTATCCCTCTGCAGCCTATCCACAGGCACAACAGCTTTGGGGATCTCTGCTTTCCCAGAGACTCAGCATGTCACGGTGCTAGTTCTCGGCAGAAGCTTTTTCTGAGAAGGCAAACCTCTAGCTCCTTCTCCCACAAGGAAGGTGCTAGCCCTGAAAGATCTTGCTGGTATGCACTATCCCTCTGCAGCCTATCCACAGGCACAACAGCTTTGGGGATCTCTGCTTTCCCAGAGACTCAGCATGTCACGGTGCTCGCTCTCGGCAGAAGCTTTTTTCTGAAAAGGCAAACTTACGGCTCCTTCTCCCACAGGGAAGGTGCCAGCCCTGAAAACTAATGCAGTTTTTCACTATCCCTCTGCAGCCTATCCACAGGCACAACAGCTTTTGGGATCTCTGCTTTCCCAGAGACTCAGCATGTCACGGTGCTCGTTCTCGGCAGAAGCTTTTTCTGAGAAGGCAAACGTCTGGCTCCTTCTCCCACAAGGAAGGTGCTAGCCCTGAAAGATCTTGCTAGTATGCACTATCCCTCTGCAGCCTATCCACAGGCACAACAGCTTTGGGGATCTCTGCTTTCCCAGAGACTCAGCATGTCACGGTGCTCGCTCTCGGCAGAAGCTTTTTTCTGAAAAGGCAAACTTACGGCTCCTTCTCCCACAGGGAAGGTGCCAGCCCTGAAAACTAATGCAGTTTTTCACTATCCCTCTGCAGCCTATCCACAGGCACAACAGCTTTGGGGATCTCTGCTTTCCCAGAGACTCAGCATGTCACGGTGCTCGTTCTCGGCAGAAGCTTTTTCTGAGAAGGCAAACGTCTGGCTCCTTCTCCCACAAGGAAGGTGCTAGCCCTGAAAGATCTTGCTGGTATGCACTATCCCTCTGCAGCCTATCCACAGGCACAACAGCTTTGGGGATCTCTGCTTTCCCAGAGACTCAGCATGTCACGGTGCTCACTCTTGCCAGAGCCTTTTTCTGAAAAAGAAAACTTTCGGCTCCTTCTCCCACAGGGAAGGTGCCAGCCCTGAAAACTAATGCAGTTTTTCACTATCCCTCTGCAGCCTATCCACAGGCACAACAGCTTTTGGGATCTCTGCTTTCCCAGAGACTCAGCATGTCACGGTGCTCGTTCTCGGCAGAAGCTTTTTCTGAGAAGGCAAACGTCTGGCTCCTTCTCCCACAAGGAAGGTGCTAGCCCTGAAAGATCTTGCTAGTATGCACTATCCCTCTGCAGCCTATCCACAGGCACAACAGCTTTGGGGATCTCTGCTTTCCCAGAGACTCAGCATGTCACGGTGCTCGCTCTCGGCAGAAGCTTTTTTCTGAAAAGGCAAACTTACGTCTCCTTCTCCCACAGGGAAGGTGCCAGCCCTGAAAACTAATGCAGTTTTTCACTATCCCTCTGCAGCCTATCCACAGGCACAACAGCTTTGGGGATCTCTGCTTTCCCAGAGACTCAGCATGTCACGGTGCTCGTTCTCGGCAGAAGCTTTTTCTGAGAAGGCAAACGTCTGGCTCCTTCTCCCACAAGGAAGGTGCTAGCCCTGAAAGATCTTGCTGGTATTCACTATCCCTCTGCAGCCTATCCACAGGCACAACAGCTTTGGGGATCTCTGCTTTCCCAGAGACTCAGCATGTCACGGTGCTCGCTCTCGGCAGAAGCTTTTTTCTGAAAAAGAAAACTTTCGGCTCCTTCTCCCACAGGGAAGGTGCCAGCCCTGAAAACTAATGCAGTTTTTCACTATCCCTCTGCAGCCTATCCACAGGCACAACAGCTTTGGGGATCTCTGCTTTCCCAGAGACTCAGCATGTCACGGTGCTCACTCTTGCCAGAGCCTTTTTCTGAAAAAGAAAACTTTCGGCTCCTTCTCCCACAGGGAAGGTGCCAGCCCTGAAAACTAATGCAGTTTTTCACTATCCCTCTGCAGCCTATCCACAGGCACAACAGCTTTGGGGATCTCTGCTTTCCCAGAGACTCAGCATGTCACGGTGCTCGTTCTCGGCAGAAGCTTTTTCTGAGAAGGCAAACCTCTAGCTCCTTCTCCCACAAGGAAGGTGCTAGCCCTGAAAGATCTTGCTGGTATGCACTATCCCTCTGCAGCCTATCCACAGGCACAACAGCTTTGGGGATCTCTGCTTTCCCAGAGACTCAGCATGTCACGGTGCTCGCTCTCGGCAGAAGCTTTTTTCTGAAAAGGCAAACTTACGTCTCCTTCTCCCACAGGGAAGGTGCCAGCCCTGAAAACTAATGCAGTTTTTCACTATCCCTCTGCAGCCTATCAACAGGCACAACAGCTTTTGGGATCTCTGCTTTCCCAGAGACTCAGCATGTCACGGTGCTCGTTCTCGGCAGAAGCTTTTTCTGAGAAGGCAAACGTCTGGCTCCTTCTCCCACAAGGAAGGTGCTAGCCCTGAAAGATCTTGCTAGTATGCACTATCCCTCTGCAGCCTATCCACAGGCACAACAGCTTTGGGGATCTCTGCTTTCCCAGAGACTCAGCATGTCACGGTGCTCGTTCTCGGCAGAAGCTTTTTCTGAGAAGGCAAACGTCTGGCTCCTTCTCCCACAAGGAAGGTGCTAGCCCTGAAAGATCTTGCTGGTATTCACTATCCCTCTGCAGCCTATCCACAGGCACAACAGCTTTGGGGATCTCTGCTTTCCAAGAGACTCAGCATGTCACGGTGCTCGCTCTCGGCAGAAGCTTTTTTCTGAAAAAGAAAACTTTCGGCTCCTTCTCCCACAGGGAAGGTGCCAGCCCTGAAAACTAATGCAGTTTTTCACTATCCCTCTGCAGCCTATCCACAGGCACAACAGCTTTGGGGATCTCTGCTTTCCCAGAGACTCAGCATGTCACGGTGCTCACTCTTGCCAGAGCCTTTTTCTGAAAAAGAAAACTTTCGGCTCCTTCTCCCACAGGGAAGGTGCCAGCCCTGAAAACTAATGCAGTTTTTCACTATCCCTCTGCAGCCTATCCACAGGCACAACAGCTTTGGGGATCTCTGCTTTCCCAGAGACTCAGCATGTCACAGTGCTCGTTCTCGGCAGAAGCTTTTTCTGAGAAGGCAAACCTCTAGCTCCTTCTCCCACAAGGAAGGTGCTAGCCCTGAAAGATCTTGCTGGTATGCACTATCCCTCTGCAGCCTATCCACAGGCACAACAGCTTTGGGGATCTCTGCTTTCCCAGAGACTCAGCATGTCACGGTGCTCGCTCTCGGCAGAAGCTTTTTTCTGAAAAAGAAAACTTTCGGCTCCTTCTCCCACAGGGAAGGTGCCAGCCCTGAAAACTAATGCAGTTTTTCACTATCCCTCTGCAGCCTATCCACAGGCACAACAGCTTTTGGGATCTCTGCTTTCCCAGAGACTCAGCATGTCACGGTGCTCGCTCTCGGCAGAAGCTTTTTTCTGAAAAAGAAAACTTTCGGCTCCTTCTCCCACAGGGAAGGTGCCAACCCTGAAAACTAATGCAGTTTTTCACTATCCCTCTGCAGCCTATCCACAGGCACAACAGCTTTGGGGATCTCTGCTTTCCCAGAGACTCAGCATGTCACGGTGCTCGTTCTCGGCAGAAGCTTTTTCTGAGAAGGCAAACGTCTGGCTCCTTCTCCCACAAGGAAGGTGCTAGCCCTGAAAGATCTTGCTGGTATTCACTATCCCTCTGCAGCCTATCCACAGGCACAACAGCTTTGGGGATCTCTGCTTTCCCAGAGACTCAGCATGTCACGGTGCTCGCTCTCGGCAGAAGCTTTTTTCTGAAAAAGAAAACTTTCGGCTCCTTCTCCCACAGGGAAGGTGCCAGCCCTGAAAACTAATGCAGTTTTTCACTATCCCTCTGCAGCCTATCCACAGGCACAACAGCTTTGGGGATCTCTGCTTTCCCAGAGACTCAGCATGTCACGGTGCTCGTTCTCGGCAGAAGCTTTTTCTGAGAAGGCAAACGTCTGGCTCCTTCTCCCACAAGGAAGGTGCTAGCCCTGAAAGATCTTGCTGGTATGCACTATCCCTCTGCAGCCTATCCACAGGCACAACAGCTTTGGGGATCTCTGCTTTCCCAGAGACTCAGCATGTCACGGTGCTCACTCTTGCCAGAGCCTTTTTCTGAAAAAGAAAACTTTCGGCTCCTTCTCCCACAGGGAAGGTGCCAGCCCTGAAAACTAATGCAGTTTTTCACTATCCCTCTGCAGCCTATCCACAGGCACAACAGCTTTTGGGATCTCTGCTTTCCCAGAGACTCAGCATGTCACGGTGCTCGTTCTCGGCAGAAGCTTTTTCTGAGAAGGCAAACGTCTGGCTCCTTCTCCCACAAGGAAGGTGCTAGCCCTGAAAGATCTTGCTAGTATGCACTATCCCTCTGCAGCCTATCCACAGGCACAACAGCTTTGGGGATCTCTGCTTTCCCAGAGACTCAGCATGTCACGGTGCTCGCTCTCGGCAGAAGCTTTTTTCTGAAAAGGCAAACTTACGGCTCCTTCTCCCACAGGGAAGGTGCCAGCCCTGAAAACTAATGCAGTTTTTCACTATCCCTCTGCAGCCTATCCACAGGCACAACAGCTTTGGGGATCTCTGCTTTCCCAGAGACTCAGCATGTCACGGTGCTCGTTCTCGGCAGAAGCTTTTTCTGAGAAGGCAAACGTCTGGCTCCTTCTCCCACAAGGAAGGTGCTAGCCCTGAAAGATCTTGCTGGTATTCACTATCCCTCTGCAGCCTATCCACAGGCACAACAGCTTTGGGGATCTCTGCTTTCCCAGAGACTCAGCATGTCACGGTGCTCGCTCTCGGCAGAAGCTTTTTTCTGAAAAAGAAAACTTTCGGCTCCTTCTCCCACAGGGAAGGAGCCAGCCCTGAAAACTAATGCAGTTTTTCACTATCCCTCTGCAGCCTATCCACAGGCACAACAGCTTTGGGGATCTCTGCTTTCCCAGAGACTCAGCATGTCACAGTGCTCGTTCTCGGCAGAAGCTTTTTCTGAGAAGGCAAACCTCTAGCTCCTTCTCCCACAACGAAGGTGCTAGCCCTGAAAGATCTTGCTGGTATGCACTATCCCTCTGCAGCCTATCCACAGGCACAACAGCTTTGGGGATCTCTGCTTTCCCAGAGACTCAGCATGTCACGGTGCTCGCTCTCGGCAGAAGCTTTTTTCTGAAAAGGCAAACTTACGTCTCCTTCTCCCACAGGGAAGGTGCCAGCCCTGAAAACTAATGCAGTTTTTCACTATCCCTCTGCAGCCTATCCACAGGCACAACAGCTTTGGGGATCTCTGCTTTCCCAGAGACTCAGCATGTCACGGTGCTCGTTCTCGGCAGAAGCTTTTTCTGAGAAGGCAAACGTCTGGCTCCTTCTCCCACAAGGAAGGTGCTAGCCCTGAAAGATCTTGCTGGTATTCACTATCCCTCTGCAGCCTATCCACAGGCACAACAGCTTTGGGGATCTCTGCTTTCCCAGAGACTCAGCATGTCACGGTGCTCGCTCTCGGCAGAAGCTTTTTTCTGAAAAAGAAAACTTTCGGCTCCTTCTCCCACAGGGAAGGTGCCAGCCCTGAAAACTAATGCAGTTTTTCACTATCCCTCTGCAGCCTATCCACAGGCACAACAGCTTTGGGGATCTCTGCTTTCCCAGAGACTCAGCATGTCACGGTGCTCACTCTTGCCAGAGCCTTTTTCTGAAAAAGAAAACTTTCGGCTCCTTCTCCCACAGGGAAGGTGCCAGCCCTGAAAACTAATGCAGTTTTTCACTATCCCTCTGCAGCCTATCCACAGGCACAACAGCTTTGGGGATCTCTGCTTTCCCAGAGACTCAGCATGTCACGGTGCTCGCTCTCGGCAGAAGCTTTTTTCTGAAAAGGCAAACTTACGGCTCCTTCTCCCACAGGGAAGGTGCCAGCCCTGAAAACTAATGCAGTTTTTCACTATCCCTCTGCAGCCTATCCACAGGCACAACAGCTTTGGGGATCTCTGCTTTCCCAGAGACTCAGCATGTCACGGTGCTCGTTCTCGGCAGAAGCTTTTTCTGAGAAGGCAAACGTCTGGCTCCTTCTCCCACAAGGAAGGTGCTAGCCCTGAAAGATCTTGCTGGTATTCACTATCCCTCTGCAGCCTATCCACAGGCACAACAGCTTTGGGGATCTCTGCTTTCCCAGAGACTCAGCATGTCACGGTGCTCGCTCTCGGCAGAAGCTTTTTTCTGAAAAAGAAAACTTTCGGCTCCTTCTCCCACAGGGAAGGTGCCAGCCCTGAAAACTAATGCAGTTTTTCACTATCCCTCTGCAGCCTATCCACAGGCACAACAGCTTTGGGGATCTCTGCTTTCCCAGAGACTCAGCATGTCACGGTGCTCGTTCTCGGCAGAAGCTTTTTCTGAGAAGGCAAACGTCTGGCTCCTTCTCCCACAAGGAAGGTGCTAGCCCTGAAAGATCTTGCTGGTATGCACTATCCCTCTGCAGCCTATCCACAGGCACAACAGCTTTGGGGATCTCTGCTTTCCCAGAGACTCAGCATGTCACGGTGCTCGCTCTCGGCAGAAGCTTTTTTCTGAAAAAGAAAACTTTCGGCTCCTTCTCCCACAGGGAAGGTGCCAGCCCTGAAAACTAATGCAGTTTTTCACTATCCCTCTGCAGCCTATCCACAGGCACAACAGCTTTTGGGATCTCTGCTTTCCCAGAGACTCAGCATGTCACGGTGCTCGCTCTCGGCAGAAGCTTTTTTCTGAAAAAGAAAACTTTCGGCTCCTTCTCCCACAGGGAAGGTGCCAGCCCTGAAAACTAATGCAGTTTTTCACTATCCCTCTGCAGCCTATCCACAGGCACAACAGCTTTGGGGATCTCTGCTTTCCCAGAGACTCAGCATGTCACGGTGCTCACTCTTGCCAGAGCCTTTTTCTGAAAAAGAAAACTTTCGGCTCCTTCTCCCACAAGGAAGGTGCTAGCCCTGAAAGATCTTGCTGGTATGCACTATCCCTCTGCAGCCTATCCACAGGCACAACAGCTTTGGGGATCTCTGCTTTCCCAGAGACTCAGCATGTCACGGTGCTCGCTCTCGGCAGAAGCTTTTTTCTGAAAAGGCAAACTTACGGCTCCTTCTCCCACAGGGAAGGTGCCAGCCCTGAAAACTAATGCAGTTTTTCACTATCCCTCTGCAGCCTATCCACAGGCACAACAGCTTTGGGGATCTCTGCTTTCCCAGAGACTCAGCATGTCACGGTGCTCGTTCTCGGCAGAAGCTTTTTCTGAGAAGGCAAACGTCTGGCTCCTTCTCCCACAAGGAAGGTGCTAGCCCTGAAAGATCTTGCTGGTATGCACTATCCCTCTGCAGCCTATCCACAGGCACAACAGCTTTGGGGATCTCTGCTTTCCAAGAGACTCAGCATGTCACGGTGCTCGCTCTCGGCAGAAGCTTTTTTCTGAAAAAGAAAACTTTCGGCTCCTTCTCCCACAGGGAAGGTGCCAGCCCTGAAAACTAATGCAGTTTTTCACTATCCCTCTGCAGCCTATCCACAGGCACAACAGCTTTGGGGATCTCTGCTTTCCCAGAGACTCAGCATGTCACGGTGCTCACTCTTGCCAGAGCCTTTTTCTGAAAAAGAAAACTTTCGGCTCCTTCTCCCACAGGGAAGGTGCCAGCCCTGAAAACTAATGCAGTTTTTCACTATCCCTCTGCAGCCTATCCACAGGCACAACAGCTTTGGGGATCTCTGCTTTCCCAGAGACTCAGCATGTCACGGTGCTCGTTCTCGGCAGAAGCTTTTTCTGAGAAGGCAAACCTCTAGCTCCTTCTCCCACAAGGAAGGTGCTAGCCCTGAAAGATCTTGCTGGTATGCACTATCCCTCTGCAGCCTATCCACAGGCACAACAGCTTTGGGGATCTCTGCTTTCCCAGAGACTCAGCATGTCACGGTGCTCGCTCTCGGCAGAAGCTTTTTTCTGAAAAGGCAAACTTACGTCTCCTTCTCCCACAGGGAAGGTGCCAGCCCTGAAAACTAATGCAGTTTTTCACTATCCCTCTGCAGCCTATCAACAGGCACAACAGCTTTTGGGATCTCTGCTTTCCCAGAGACTCAGCATGTCACGGTGCTCGTTCTCGGCAGAAGCTTTTTCTGAGAAGGCAAACGTCTGGCTCCTTCTCCCACAAGGAAGGTGCTAGCCCTGAAAGATCTTGCTAGTATGCACTATCCCTCTGCAGCCTATCCACAGGCACAACAGCTTTGGGGATCTCTGCTTTCCCAGAGACTCAGCATGTCACGGTGCTCGCTCTCGGCAGAAGCTTTTTTCTCAAAAGGCAAACTTACGGCTCCTTCTCCCACAGGGAAGGTGCCAGCCCTGAAAACTAATGCAGTTTTTCACTATCCCTCTGCAGCCTATCCACAGGCACAACAGCTTTGGGGATCTCTGCTTTCCCAGAGACTCAGCATGTCACGGTGCTCGTTCTCGGCAGAAGCTTTTTCTGAGAAGGCAAACGTCTGGCTCCTTCTCCCACAAGGAAGGTGCTAGCCCTGAAAGATCTTGCTGGTATTCACTATCCCTCTGCAGCCTATCCACAGGCACAACAGCTTTGGGGATCTCTGCTTTCCCAGAGACTCAGCATGTCACGGTGCTCGCTCTCGGCAGAAGCTTTTTCTGAGAAGGCAAACGTCTGGCTCCTTCTCCCACAAGGAAGGTGCTAGCCCTGAAAGATCTTGCTGGTATGCACTATCCCTCTGCAGCCTATCCACAGGCACAACAGCTTTTGGGATCTCTGCTTTCCCAGAGACTCAGCATGTCACGGTGCTCGCTCTCGGCAGAAGCTTTTTTCTGAAAAAGAAAACTTTCGGCTCCTTCTCCCACAGGGAAGGTGCCAGCCCTGAAAACTAATGCAGTTTTTCACTATCCCTCTGCAGCCTATCCACAGGCACAACAGCTTTGGGGATCTCTGCTTTCCCAGAGACTCAGCATGTCACGGTGCTCACTCTTGCCAGAGCCTTTTTCTGAAAAAGAAAACTTTCGGCTCCTTCTCCCACAAGGAAGGTGCTAGCCCTGAAAGATCTTGCTAGTATGCACTATCCCTCTGCAGCCTATCCACAGGCACAACAGCTTTGGGGATCTCTGCTTTCCCAGAGACTCAGCATGTCACGGTGCTCGCTCTCGGCAGAAGCTTTTTTCTGAAAAGGCAAACTTACGGCTCCTTCTCCCACAGGGAAGGTGCCAGCCCTGAAAACTAATGCAGTTTTTCACTATCCCTCTGCAGCCTATCCACAGGCACAACAGCTTTGGGGATCTCTGCTTTCCCAGAGACTCAGCATGTCACGGTGCTCGTTCTCGGCAGAAGCTTTTTCTGAGAAGGCAAACGTCTGGCTCCTTCTCCCACAAGGAAGGTGCTAGCCCTGAAAGATCTTGCTGGTATGCACTATCCCTCTGCAGCCTATCCACAGGCACAACAGCTTTGGGGATCTGTGCTTTCCAAGAGACTCAGCATGTCACGGTGCTCGCTCTCGGCAGAAGCTTTTTTCTGAAAAAGAAAACTTTCGGCTCCTTCTCCCACAGGGAAGGTGCCAGCCCTGAAAACTAATGCAGTTTTTCACTATCCCTCTGCAGCCTATCCACAGGCACAACAGCTTTTGGGATCTCTGCTTTCCCAGAGACTCAGCATGTCACGGTGCTCACTCTTGCCAGAGCCTTTTTCTGAAAAAGAAAACTTTCGGCTCCTTCTCCCACAGGGAAGGTGCCAGCCCTGAAAACTAATGCAGTTTTTCACTATCCCTCTGCAGCCTATCCACAGGCACAACAGCTTTGGGGATCTCTGCTTTCCCAGAGACTCAGCATGTCACGGTGCTCGTTCTCGGCAGAAGCTTTTTCTGAGAAGGCAAACCTCTAGCTCCTTCTCCCACAAGGAAGGTGCTAGCCCTGAAAGATCTTGCTGGTATGCACTATCCCTCTGCAGCCTATCCACAGGCACAACAGCTTTGGGGATCTCTGCTTTCCCAGAGACTCAGCATGTCACGGTGCTCGTTCTCGGCAGAAGCTTTTTCTGAGAAGGCAAACGTCTGGCTCCTTCTCCCACAAGGAAGGTGCTAGCCCTGAAAGATCTTGCTAGTATGCACTATCCCTCTGCAGCCTATCCACAGGCACAACAGCTTTGGGGATCTCTGCTTTCCCAGAGACTCAGCATGTCACGGTGCTCGCTCTCGGCAGAAGCTTTTTTCTGAAAAGGCAAACTTACGGCTCCTTCTCCCACAGGGAAGGTGCCAGCCCTGAAAACTAATGCAGTTTTTCACTATCCCTCTGCAGCCTATCCACAGGCACAACAGCTTTGGGGATCTCTGCTTTCCCAGAGACTCAGCATGTCACGGTGCTCACTCTTGCCAGAGCCTTTTTCTGAAAAAGAAAACTTTCGGCTCCTTCTCCCACAGGGAAGGTGCCAGCCCTGAAAACTAATGCAGTTTTTCACTATCCCTCTGCAGCCTATCCACAGGCACAACAGCTTTGGGGATCTCTGCTTTCCCAGAGACTCAGCATGTCACGGTGCTAGTTCTCGGCAGAAGCTTTTTCTGAGAAGGCAAACCTCTAGCTCCTTCTCCCACAAGGAAGGTGCTAGCCCTGAAAGATCTTGCTGGTATGCACTATCCCTCTGCAGCCTATCCACAGGCACAACAGCTTTGGGGATCTCTGCTTTCCCAGAGACTCAGCATGTCACGGTGCTCGCTCTCGGCAGAAGCTTTTTTCTGAAAAGGCAAACTTACGTCTCCTTCTCCCACAGGGAAGGTGCCAGCCCTGAAAACTAATGCAGTTTTTCACTATCCCTCTGCAGCCTATCCACAGGCACAACAGCTTTTGGGATCTCTGCTTTCCCAGAGACTCAGCATGTCACGGTGCTCGTTCTCGGCAGAAGCTTTTTCTGAGAAGGCAAACGTCTGGCTCCTTCTCCCACAAGGAAGGTGCTAGCCCTGAAAGATCTTGCTAGTATGCACTATCCCTCTGCAGCCTATCCACAGGCACAACAGCTTTGGGGATCTCTGCTTTCCCAGAGACTCAGCATGTCACGGTGCTCGCTCTCGGCAGAAGCTTTTTTCTGAAAAGGCAAACTTACGGCTCCTTCTCCCACAGGGAAGGTGCCAGCCCTGAAAACTAATGCAGTTTTTCACTATCCCTCTGCAGCCTATCCACAGGCACAACAGCTTTGGGGATCTCTGCTTTCCCAGAGACTCAGCATGTCACGGTGCTCGTTCTCGGCAGAAGCTTTTTCTGAGAAGGCAAACGTCTGGCTCCTTCTCCCACAAGGAAGGTGCTAGCCCTGAAAGATCTTGCTGGTATGCACTATCCCTCTGCAGCCTATCCACAGGCACAACAGCTTTGGGGATCTCTGCTTTCCCAGAGACTCAGCATGTCACGGTGCTCGCTCTCGGCAGAAGCTTTTTTCTGAAAAAGAAAACTTTCGGCTCCTTCTCCCACAGGGAAGGTGCCAGCCCTGAAAACTAATGCAGTTTTTCACTATCCCTCTGCAGCCTATCCACAGGCACAACAGCTTTGGGGATCTCTGCTTTCCCAGAGACTCAGCATGTCACGGTGCTCACTCTTGCCAGAGCCTTTTTCTGAAAAAGAAAACTTTCGGCTCCTTCTCCCACAGGGAAGGTGCCAGCCCTGAAAACTAATGCAGTTTTTCACTATCCCTCTGCAGCCTATCCACAGGCACAACAGCTTTGGGGATCTCTGCTTTCCCAGAGACTCAGCATGTCACGGTGCTCGTTCTCGGCAGAAGCTTTTTCTGAGAAGGCAAACCTCTAGCTCCTTCTCCCACAAGGAAGGTGCTAGCCCTGAAAGATCTTGCTGGTATGCACTATCCCTCTGCAGCCTATCCACAGGCACAACAGCTTTGGGGATCTCTGCTTTCCCAGAGACTCAGCATGTCACGGTGCTCGCTCTCGGCAGAAGCTTTTTTCTGAAAAGGCAAACTTACGTCTCCTTCTCCCACAGGGAAGGTGCCAGCCCTGAAAACTAATGCAGTTTTTCACTATCCCTCTGCAGCCTATCAACAGGCACAACAGCTTTTGGGATCTCTGCTTTCCCAGAGACTCAGCATGTCACGGTGCTCGTTCTCGGCAGAAGCTTTTTCTGAGAAGGCAAACGTCTGGCTCCTTCTCCCACAAGGAAGGTGCTAGCCCTGAAAGATCTTGCTAGTATGCACTATCCCTCTGCAGCCTATCCACAGGCACAACAGCTTTGGGGATCTCTGCTTTCCCAGAGACTCAGCATGTCACGGTGCTCGCTCTCGGCAGAAGCTTTTTTCTGAAAAGGCAAACTTACGGCTCCTTCTCCCACAGGGAAGGTGCCAGCCCTGAAAACTAATGCAGTTTTTCACTATCCCTCTGCAGCCTATCCACAGGCACAACAGCTTTGGGGATCTCTGCTTTCCCAGAGACTCAGCATGTCACGGTGCTCGTTCTCGGCAGAAGCTTTTTCTGAGAAGGCAAACGTCTGGCTCCTTCTCCCACAAGGAAGGTGCTAGCCCTGAAAGATCTTGCTGGTATTCACTATCCCTCTGCAGCCTATCCACAGGCACAACAGCTTTGGGGATCTCTGCTTTCCCAGAGACTCAGCATGTCACGGTGCTCGCTCTCGGCAGAAGCTTTTTTCTGAAAAAGAAAACTTTCGGCTCCTTCTCCCACAGGGAAGGTGCCAGCCCTGAAAACTAATGCAGTTTTTCACTATCCCTCTGCAGCCTATCCACAGGCACAACAGCTTTTGGGATCTCTGCTTTCCCAGAGACTCAGCATGTCACGGTGCTCACTCTTGCCAGAGCCTTTTTCTGAAAAAGAAAACTTTCGGCTCCTTCTCCCACAAGGAAGGTGCTAGCCCTGAAAGATCTTGCTGGTATGCACTATCCCTCTGCAGCCTATCCACAGGCACAACAGCTTTGGGGATCTCTGCTTTCCCAGAGACTCAGCATGTCACGGTGCTCGCTCTCGGCAGAAGCTTTTTTCTGAAAAGGCAAACTTACGGCTCCTTCTCCCACAGGGAAGGTGCCAGCCCTGAAAACTAATGCAGTTTTTCACTATCCCTCTGCAGCCTATCCACAGGCACAACAGCTTTGGGGATCTCTGCTTTCCCAGAGACTCAGCATGTCACGGTGCTCGTTCTCGGCAGAAGCTTTTTCTGAGAAGGCAAACGTCTGGCTCCTTCTCCCACAAGGAAGGTGCTAGCCCTGAAAGATCTTGCTGGTATTCACTATCCCTCTGCAGCCTATCCACAGGCACAACAGCTTTGGGGATCTCTGCTTTCCCAGAGACTCAGCATGTCACGGTGCTCGCTCTCGGCAGAAGCTTTTTTCTGAAAAAGAAAACTTTCGGCTCCTTCTCCCACAGGGAAGGTGCCAGCCCTGAAAACTAATGCAGTTTTTCACTATCCCTCTGCAGCCTATCCACAGGCACAACAGCTTTGGGGATCTCTGCTTTCCCAGAGACTCAGCATGTCACGGTGCTCACTCTTGCCAGAGCCTTTTTCTGAGAAGGCAAACGTCTGGCTCCTTCTCCCACAGGGAAGGTGCCAGCCCTGAAAACTAATGCAGTTTTTCACTATCCCTCTGCAGCCTATCCACAGGCACAACAGCTTTGGGGATCTCTGCTTTCCCAGAGACTCAGCATGTCACGGTGCTCGTTCTCGGCAGAAGCTTTTTCTGAGAAGGCAAACGTCTGGCTCCTTCTCCCACAAGGAAGGTGCTAGCCCTGAAAGATCTTGCTAGTATGCACTATCCCTCTGCAGCCTATCCACAGGCACAACAGCTTTTGGGATCTCTGCTTTCCCAGAGACTCAGCATGTCACGGTGCTCGCTCTCGGCAGAAGCTTTTTTCTGAAAAGGCAAACTTACGGCTCCTTCTCCCACAGGGAAGGTGCCAGCCCTGTAAACTAATGCAGTTTTTCACTATCCCTCTGCAGCCTATCCACAGGCACAACAGCTTTGGGGATCTCTGCTTTCCCAGAGACTCAGCATGTCACGGTGCTCGTTCTCGGCAGAAGCTTTTTCTGAGAAGGCAAACGTCTGGCTCCTTCTCCCACAAGGAAGGTGCTAGCCCTGAAAGATCTTGCTGGTATTCACTATCCCTCTGCAGCCTATCCACAGGCACAACAGCTTTGGGGATCTCTGCTTTCCCAGAGACTCAGCATGTCACGGTGCTCGCTCTCGGCAGAAGCTTTTTTCTGAAAAAGAAAACTTTCGGCTCCTTCTCCCACAGGGAAGGTGCCAGCCCTGAAAACTAATGCAGTTTTTCACTATCCCTCTGCAGCCTATCCACAGGCACAACAGCTTTTGGGATCTCTGCTTTCCCAGAGACTCAGCATGTCACGGTGCTCACTCTTGCCAGAGCCTTTTTCTGAAAAAGAAAACTTTCGGCTCCTTCTCCCACAAGGAAGGTGCTAGCCCTGAAAGATCTTGCTGGTATGCACTATCCCTCTGCAGCCTATCCACAGGCACAACAGCTTTGGGGATCTCTGCTTTCCCAGAGACTCAGCATGTCACGGTGCTCGTTCTCGGCAGAAGCTTTTTCTGAGAAGGCAAACGTCTGGCTCCTTCTCCCACAAGGAAGGTGCTAGCCCTGAAAGATCTTGCTAGTATGCACTATCCCTCTGCAGCCTATCCACAGGCACAACAGCTTTTGGGATCTCTGCTTTCCCAGAGACTCAGCATGTCACGGTGCTCGCTCTCGGCAGAAGCTTTTTTCTGAAAAGGCAAACTTACGGCTCCTTCTCCCACAGGGAAGGTGCCAGCCCTGAAAACTAATGCAGTTTTTCACTATCCCTCTGCAGCCTATCCACAGGCACAACAGCTTTGGGGATCTCTGCTTTCCCAGAGACTCAGCATGTCACGGTGCTCGTTCTCGGCAGAAGCTTTTTCTGAGAAGGCAAACGTCTGGCTCCTTCTCCCACAAGGAAGGTGCTAGCCCTGAAAGATCTTGCTGGTATTCACTATCCCTCTGCAGCCTATCCACAGGCACAACAGCTTTTGGGATCTCTGCTTTCCCAGAGACTCAGCATGTCACGGTGCTCGGTCTCGGCAGAAGCTTTTTTCTGAAAAAGAAAACTTTCGGCTCCTTCTCCCACAGGGAAGGTGCCAGCCCTGAAAACTAATGCAGTTTTTCACTATCCCTCTGCAGCCTATCCACAGGCACAACAGCTTTGGGGATCTCTGCTTTCCCAGAGACTCAGCATGTCACGGTGCTCACTCTTGCCAGAGCCTTTTTCTGAAAAAGAAAACTTTCGGCTCCTTCTCCCACAAGGAAGGTGCTAGCCCTGAAAGATCTTGCTGGTATGCACTATCCCTCTGCAGCCTATCCACAGGCACAACAGCTTTGGGGATCTCTGCTTTCCCAGAGACTCAGCATGTCACGGTGCTCGCTCTCGGCAGAAGCTTTTTTCTGAAAAGGCAAACTTACGGCTCCTTCTCCCACAGGGAAGGTGCCAGCCCTGAAAACTAATGCAGTTTTTCACTATCCCTCTGCAGCCTATCCACAGGCACAACAGCTTTGGGGATCTCTGCTTTCCCAGAGACTCAGCATGTCACGGTGCTCGTTCTCGGCAGAAGCTTTTTCTGAGAAGGCAAACGTCTGGCTCCTTCTCCCACAAGGAAGGTGCTAGCCCTGAAAGATCTTGCTGGTATTCACTATCCCTCTGCAGCCTATCCACAGGCACAACAGCTTTGGGGATCTCTGCTTTCCCAGAGACTCAGCATGTCACGGTGCTCGCTCTCGGCAGAAGCTTTTTTCTGAAAAAGAAAACTTTCGGCTCCTTCTCCCACAGGGAAGGTGCCAGCCCTGAAAACTAATGCAGTTTTTCACTATCCCTCTGCAGCCTATCCACAGGCACAACAGCTTTGGGGATCTCTGCTTTCCCAGAGACTCAGCATGTCACGGTGCTCACTCTTGCCAGAGCCTTTTTCTGAGAAGGCAAACGTCTGGCTCCTTCTCCCACAGGGAAGGTGCCAGCCCTGAAAACTAATGCAGTTTTTCACTATCCCTCTGCAGCCTATCCACAGGCACAACAGCTTTGGGGATCTCTGCTTTCCCAGAGACTCAGCATGTCACGGTGCTCGTTCTCGGCAGAAGCTTTTTCTGAGAAGGCAAACGTCTGGCTCCTTCTCCCACAAGGAAGGTGCTAGCCCTGAAAGATCTTGCTAGTATGCACTATCCCTCTGCAGCCTATCCACAGGCACAACAGCTTTTGGGATCTCTGCTTTCCCAGAGACTCAGCATGTCACGGTGCTCGGTCTCGGCAGAAGCTTTTTTCTGAAAAAGAAAACTTTCGGCTCCTTCTCCCACAGGGAAGGTGCCAGCCCTGAAAACTAATGCAGTTTTTCACTATCCCTCTGCAGCCTATCAACAGGCACAACAGCTTTTGGGATCTCTGCTTTCCCAGAGACTCAGCATGTCACGGTGCTCGTTCTCGGCAGAAGCTTTTTCTGAGAAGGCAAACGTCTGGCTCCTTCTCCCACAAGGAAGGTGCTAGCCCTGAAAGATCTTGCTAGTATGCACTATCCCTCTGCAGCCTATCCACAGGCACAACAGCTTTTGGGATCTCTGCTTTCCCAGAGACTCAGCATGTCACGGTGCTCGCTCTCGGCAGAAGCTTTTTTCTGAAAAGGCAAACTTACGGCTCCTTCTCCCACAGGGAAGGTGCCAGCCCTGAAAACTAATGCAGTTTTTCACTATCCCTCTGCAGCCTATCCACAGGCACAACAGCTTTGGGGATCTCTGCTTTCCCAGAGACTCAGCATGTCACGGTGCTCGTTCTCGGCAGAAGCTTTTTCTGAGAAGGCAAACGTCTGGCTCCTTCTCCCACAAGGAAGGTGCTAGCCCTGAAAGATCTTGCTGGTATTCACTATCCCTCTGCAGCCTATCCACAGGCACAACAGCTTTGGGGATCTCTGCTTTCCCAGAGACTCAGCATGTCACGGTGCTCGCTCTCGGCAGAAGCTTTTTTCTGAAAAAGAAAACTTTCGGCTCCTTCTCCCACAGGGAAGGTGCCAGCCCTGAAAACTAATGCAGTTTTTCACTATCCCTCTGCAGCCTATCCACAGGCACAACAGCTTTTGGGATCTCTGCTTTCCCAGAGACTCAGCATGTCACGGTGCTCACTCTTGCCAGAGCCTTTTTCTGAAAAAGAAAACTTTCGGCTCCTTCTCCCACAAGGAAGGTGCTAGCCCTGAAAGATCTTGCTGGTATGCACTATCCCTCTGCAGCCTATCCACAGGCACAACAGCTTTGGGGATCTCTGCTTTCCCAGAGACTCAGCATGTCACGGTGCTCGTTCTCGGCAGAAGCTTTTTCTGAGAAGGCAAACGTCTGGCTCCTTCTCCCACAAGGAAGGTGCTAGCCCTGAAAGATCTTGCTAGTATGCACTATCCCTCTGCAGCCTATCCACAGGCACAACAGCTTTTGGGATCTCTGCTTTCCCAGAGACTCAGCATGTCACGGTGCTCGCTCTCGGCAGAAGCTTTTTTCTGAAAAGGCAAACTTACGGCTCCTTCTCCCACAGGGAAGGTGCCAGCCCTGAAAACTAATGCAGTTTTTCACTATCCCTCTGCAGCCTATCCACAGGCACAACAGCTTTGGGGATCTCTGCTTTCCCAGAGACTCAGCATGTCACGGTGCTCGTTCTCGGCAGAAGCTTTTTCTGAGAAGGCAAACGTCTGGCTCCTTCTCCCACAAGGAAGGTGCTAGCCCTGAAAGATCTTGCTGGTATTCACTATCCCTCTGCAGCCTATCCACAGGCACAACAGCTTTTGGGATCTCTGCTTTCCCAGAGACTCAGCATGTCACGGTGCTCGTTCTCGGCAGAAGCTTTTTCTGAGAAGGCAAACGTCTGGCTCCTTCTCCCACAAGGAAGGTGCTAGCCCTGAAAGATCTTGCTGGTATGCACTATCCCTCTGCAGCCTATCCACAGGCACAACAGCTTTGGGGATCTCTGCTTTCCCAGAGACTCAGCATGTCACGGTGCTCGCTCTCGGCAGAAGCTTTTTTCTGAAAAAGAAAACTTTCGGCTCCTTCTCCCACAGGGAAGGTGCCAGCCCTGAAAACTAATGCAGTTTTTCACTATCCCTCTGCAGCCTATCCACAGGCACAACAGCTTTGGGGATCTCTGCTTTCCCAGAGACTCAGCATGTCACGGTGCTCACTCTTGCCAGAGCCTTTTTCTGAAAAAGAAAACTTTCGGCTCCTTCTCCCACAGGGAAGGTGCCAGCCCTGAAAACTAATGCAGTTTTTCACTATCCCTCTGCAGCCTATCCACAGGCACAACAGCTTTGGGGATCTCTGCTTTCCCAGAGACTCAGCATGTCACGGTGCTCGTTCTCGGCAGAAGCTTTTTCTGAGAAGGCAAACCTCTAGCTCCTTCTCCCACAAGGAAGGTGCTAGCCCTGAAAGATCTTGCTGGTATGCACTATCCCTCTGCAGCCTATCCACAGGCACAACAGCTTTGGGGATCTCTGCTTTCCCAGAGACTCAGCATGTCACGGTGCTCGCTCTCGGCAGAAGCTTTTTTCTGAAAAGGCAAACTTACGTCTCCTTCTCCCACAGGGAAGGTGCCAGCCCTGAAAACTAATGCAGTTTTTCACTATCCCTCTGCAGCCTATCAACAGGCACAACAGCTTTTGGGATCTCTGCTTTCCCAGAGACTCAGCATGTCACGGTGCTCGTTCTCGGCAGAAGCTTTTTCTGAGAAGGCAAACGTCTGGCTCCTTCTCCCACAAGGAAGGTGCTAGCCCTGAAAGATCTTGCTAGTATGCACTATCCCTCTGCAGCCTATCCACAGGCACAACAGCTTTGGGGATCTCTGCTTTCCCAGAGACTCAGCATGTCACGGTGCTCGCTCTCGGCAGAAGCTTTTTTCTGAAAAAGAAAACTTTCGGCTCCTTCTCCCACAGGGAAGGTGCCAGCCCTGAAAACTAATGCAGTTTTTCACTATCCCTCTGCAGCCTATCCACAGGCACAACAGCTTTTGGGATCTCTGCTTTCCCAGAGACTCAGCATGTCACGGTGCTCGGTCTCGGCAGAAGCTTTTTTCTGAAAAAGAAAACTTTCGGCTCCTTCTCCCACAGGGAAGGTGCCAGCCCTGAAAACTAATGCAGTTTTTCACTATCCCTCTGCAGCCTATCCACAGGCACAACAGCTTTGGGGATCTCTGCTTTCCCAGAGACTCAGCATGTCACGGTGCTCACTCTTGCCAGAGCCTTTTTCTGAAAAAGAAAACTTTCGGCTCCTTCTCCCACAAGGAAGGTGCTAGCCCTGAAAGATCTTGCTGGTATGCACTATCCCTCTGCAGCCTATCCACAGGCACAACAGCTTTGGGGATCTCTGCTTTCCCAGAGACTCAGCATGTCACGGTGCTCGCTCTCGGCAGAAGCTTTTTTCTGAAAAGGCAAACGTACGGCTCCTTCTCCCACAGGGAAGGTGCCAGCCCTGAAAACTAATGCAGTTTTTCACTATCCCTCTGCAGCCTATCCACAGGCACAACAGCTTTGGGGATCTCTGCTTTCCCAGAGACTCAGCATGTCACGGTGCTCGTTCTCGGCAGAAGCTTTTTCTGAGAAGGCAAACGTCTGGCTCCTTCTCCCACAAGGAAGGTGCTAGCCCTGAAAGATCTTGCTGGTATTCACTATCCCTCTGCAGCCTATCCACAGGCACAACAGCTTTGGGGATCTCTGCTTTCCCAGAGACTCAGCATGTCACGGTGCTCGCTCTCGGCAGAAGCTTTTTTCTGAAAAAGAAAACTTTCGGCTCCTTCTCCCACAGGGAAGGTGCCAGCCCTGAAAACTAATGCAGTTTTTCACTATCCCTCTGCAGCCTATCCACAGGCACAACAGCTTTGGGGATCTCTGCTTTCCCAGAGACTCAGCATGTCACGGTGCTCACTCTTGCCAGAGCCTTTTTCTGAGAAGGCAAACGTCTGGCTCCTTCTCCCACAGGGAAGGTGCCAGCCCTGAAAACTAATGCAGTTTTTCACTATCCCTCTGCAGCCTATCCACAGGCACAACAGCTTTGGGGATCTCTGCTTTCCCAGAGACTCAGCATGTCACGGTGCTCGTTCTCGGCAGAAGCTTTTTCTGAGAAGGCAAACCTCTAGCTCCTTCTCCCACAAGGAAGGTGCTAGCCCTGAAAGATCTTGCTGGTATGCACTATCCCTCTGCAGCCTATCCACAGGCACAACAGCTTTGGGGATCTCTGCTTTCCCAGAGACTCAGCATGTCACGGTGCTCGTTCTCGGCAGAAGCTTTTTCTGAGAAGGCAAACGTCTGGCTCCTTCTCCCACAAGGAAGGTGCTAGCCCTGAAAGATCTTGCTAGTATGCACTATCCCTCTGCAGCCTATCCACAGGCACAACAGCTTTGGGGATCTCTGCTTTCCCAGAGACTCAGCATGTCACGGTGCTCGCTCTCGGCAGAAGCTTTTTTCTGAAAAGGCAAACTTACGGCTCCTTCTCCCACAGGGAAGGTGCCAGCCCTGAAAACTAATGCAGTTTTTCACTATCCCTCTGCAGCCTATCCACAGGCACAACAGCTTTGGGGATCTCTGCTTTCCCAGAGACTCAGCATGTCACGGTGCTCGTTCTCGGCAGAAGCTTTTTCTGAGAAGGCAAACGTCTGGCTCCTTCTCCCACAAGGAAGGTGCTAGCCCTGAAAGATCTTGCTCGTATTCACTATCCCTCTGCAGCCTATCCACAGGCACAACAGCTTTGGGGATCTCTGCTTTCCCAGAGACTCAGCATGTCACGGTGCTCACTCTTGCCAGAGCCTTTTTCTGAAAAAGAAAACTTTCGGCTCCTTCTCCCACAAGGAAGGTGCTAGCCCTGAAAGATCTTGCTAGTATGCACTATCCCTCTGCAGCCTATCCACAGGCACAACAGCTTTGGGGATCTCTGCTTTCCCAGAGACTCAGCATGTCACGGTGCTCGCTCTCGGCAGAAGCTTTTTTCTGAAAAAGAAAACTTTCGGCTCCTTCTCCCACAGGGAAGGTGCCAGCCCTGAAAACTAATGCAGTTTTTCACTATCCCTCTGCAGCCTATCCACAGGCACAACAGCTTTGGGGATCTCTGCTTTCCCAGAGACTCAGCATGTCACGGTGCTCACTCTTGCCAGAGCCTTTTTCTGAAAAAGAAAACTTTCGGCTCCTTCTCCCACAGGGAAGGTGCCAGCCCTGAAAACTAATGGAGTTTTTCACTATCCCTCTGCAGCCTATCCACAGGCACAACAGCTTTGGGGATCTCTGCTTTCCCAGAGACTCAGCATGTCACAGTGCTCGTTCTCGGCAGAAGCTTTTTCTGAGAAGGCAAACCTCTAGCTCCTTCTCCCACAAGGAAGGTGCTAGCCCTGAAAGATCTTGCTGGTATGCACTATCCCTCTGCAGCCTATCCACAGGCACAACAGCTTTGGGGATCTCTGCTTTCCCAGAGACTCAGCATGTCACGGTGCTCGCTCTCGGCAGAAGCTTTTTTCTGAAAAAGAAAACTTTCGGCTCCTTCTCCCACAGGGAAGGTGCCAGCCCTGAAAACTAATGCAGTTTTTCACTATCCCTCTGCAGCCTATCCACAGGCACAACAGCTTTTGGGATCTCTGCTTTCCCAGAGACTCAGCATGTCACGGTGCTCGCTCTCGGCAGAAGCTTTTTTCTGAAAAGGCAAACTTACGGCTCCTTCTCCCACAGGGAAGGTGCCAGCCCTGAAAACTAATGCAGTTTTTCACTATCCCTCTGCAGCCTATCCACAGGCACAACAGCTTTGGGGATCTCTGCTTTCCCAGAGACTCAGCATGTCACGGTGCTCGTTCTCGGCAGAAGCTTTTTCTGAGAAGGCAAACGTCTGGCTCCTTCTCCCACAAGGAAGGTGCTAGCCCTGAAAGATCTTGCTGGTATTCACTATCCCTCTGCAGCCTATCCACAGGCACAACAGCTTTGGGGATCTCTGCTTTCCCAGAGACTCAGCATGTCACGGTGCTCGCTCTCGGCAGAAGCTTTTTTCTGAAAAAGAAAACTTTCGGCTCCTTCTCCCACAGGGAAGGAGCCAGCCCTGAAAACTAATGCAGTTTTTCACTATCCCTCTGCAGCCTATCCACAGGCACAACAGCTTTGGGGATCTCTGCTTTCCCAGAGACTCAGCATGTCACAGTGCTCGTTCTCGGCAGAAGCTTTTTCTGAGAAGGCAAACCTCTAGCTCCTTCTCCCACAACGAAGGTGCTAGCCCTGAAAGATCTTGCTGGTATGCACTATCCCTCTGCAGCCTATCCACAGGCACAACAGCTTTGGGGATCTCTGCTTTCCCAGAGACTCAGCATGTCACGGTGCTCGCTCTCGGCAGAAGCTTTTTTCTGAAAAGGCAAACGTCTGGCTCCTTCTCCCACAGGGAAGGTGCCAGCCCTGAAAACTAATGAAGTTTTTCACTATCCCTCTGCAGCCTATCCACAGGCACAACAGCTTTTGGGATCTCTGCTTTCCCAGAGACTCAGCATGTCACGGTGCTCGTTCTCGGCAGAAGCTTTTTCTGAGAAGGCAAACGTCTGGCTCCTTCTCCCACAAGGAAGGTGCTAGCCCTGAAAGATCTTGCTAGTATGCACTATCCCTCTGCAGCCTATCCA